>NC_139222.1:39902613-40622590 GCF_055691185.1 Crinia signifera
AAGTGACACACCCAAACACGTTCAACTTACATTATAATTATTGTTAGCAACATCTGCCTGCCACCTTGGTTTTAAATGTGTGAACCCCACCTGTGTATGTTAGTATTGTGTTTTTTAAATATATTTTCGCAGTCTTTTATCAATACTTAATAAAAGTTAAATTTTATTCTCCCCCCTTTTTTTTGGTGCACCATTTCAAGGACATATCTTTCTTCTTTCTCTAATTTGGCTTACATATGGTGAACCATACTTCCCAAAGGGCTGGCATTACTGGGGCAGAGCTACATAAAAGTCGGGTGTGGTCTGTGGTAGGGGGTGTGGCCTAGCACCATGACCCAATTTCCATCATTTTTGGTGTGTGCCCAGCGCTCCCTTCTATAAATCCACCCCAGACACCAGCCAGGGTGTATACAGCTATAGTGGGGGATTATTCTCTATATAACACACTATATACCTGACAGAGTCACCTACCAATCAGCTTATAGAAAGCATTCAGCTCCTCATTCTCCTCATTCTCAGAGAGTGATGGCTTCTTTATTATGGGAGCTGAACTCTCCTCAAGGCAGCTCTGATGCCTCTTTCTGTAACACAGAGATCAGCAGAAACCATGTTATACTCATGCAGAAGACTAAATAAAGTCACTTATAGTCGGTCCTATTAAAGGGCTGCAGCCCCCCCCCCATGTAAAACCCGCCACTGTAGTGAAGCCAGATGCAGTCTGAGACTGCACTGGCTTCACTGTGACTGGCAGTGACTTCCTATTGGAAGCCCGACCTGCCAGTCACCAAGGCAGTCCCATTGGGAGGTGTTCCCTCCCTCCTGGACACCTCTTTACGAGCTGCCAAGCTCAAGCCTCTAAAACCAGGGAATTGCGCATGTGGCATCCCCCCTCTTCCAAGAAGGTACGAGCCACCACTGGTCCTATATCTGTAACTGTTTTCTGTTATATGTATGTTGCAGCTCTGATGCCTCTTTCTGTAACACAGAGATCAGCAGAAACCATGTTATACTCATGCAGAAGACTAAATAAAGTCCCTTATAGTCAGTCCTATATCTATAACTGCTTTCTGTTATATATATGTCGCAGATCACAGATGTCCGGCCAGGTCTCAGTTTTATAACTGTAACCCCTTGGGAACTTTGGGTCTGATTCCGATCTGTACACAGCAGTCCATACAGTACCTCCCAACTGAGGTGATATTCGTGGAACAGACATGATTTTTGACTGTCCCGCATCCCGCCTCTGGGCAGAAGTATACTGTGTTGGGGGATGGCAGTTGGGAGCATGGCAGTTGGGAGACCACCTGTCACTTGCTGTTTTGCATAGCAGAGTATTAGTGAATAGATGCTGTGCGCATGTAAACAGCATTTATTCACTTAGGCAGAGGGACAGGGGGTATGGCCAGAGTGCTGACCATGCCCCCATAAAGATGTCAGCGAGAGGCTGGGCTTAGAGGAATTGGTTGGGACTAATGGGGGCATCTCTGACAGGGAACTGTAGAAATGTCACCTACCTCTTACTCCCCATTCTTCCTCCTATTAGGCTCCTCTGCTCCTAGTAATGACACAAGGAGACACCTCCCCTGCTCAGAAGCAGATTACAGCAAACGCTGCACCCGAATCAGTACAGGAATCTAATACAAAATCGCAAATCCACAACAGAAAATCCAACCACTCTATCTCCAATCCTCTACTCTCACTACTCTAAAGACTCCTCAAAATTCCAATGCCATTATGACATCACAAAGGTAGAGAGGTCAGAGCTCCACCAATCACAGCTAACTCTGAAAAAGAACAGCCAATCAGCCTATGAGCTGACTGTTGACCAATCAGAAATGAGCAGCGCTCTGTGGTCCCACCCACTAGCTGCAGGAGATGACTCATCTTCAATTTCAAACTGATGGCGGCATTATACAGGGTCACACGCAGTGGCGGCTCCAGAGGAGAGGCTGCAGCATAGTCCAAAATAGACCATAGACCAACACCAACTGCCATTGTCGGGTTGATACCTGTACTAATATGGCTGCAGTGTGCATTGGCTGCTGCTTATCTAGCAAACAGAAAGGGCAGGGGTATATGTCATGGGTCATGCTGGTAATAATGTTCTGTCAGTGGTATAACTACTGAATGTTGAGAAGTGGGAAGCCTTGGAATGTGTGCTAGGAAGAGCTCTGTATGTTTGTGCCTGTATATCGGGGGTCAAAATGCTCCGTTCCTCTTATGCTGCGTTCTCATTGCCGACCGTGCAAAAACCTGGGTTTTTCTTGCCGGATTTTTGGCGGACACGGGCTCTACAGGGTAAATTTGCTAAGATGTGAGTTCTATTGAAGATCAGATGTTGCCCATAGCAACCAATATTCCACTTTTTATTTATTTAGCACTTTCTAGAAGATGCTATGGTTTCTATGGGCGATATCTCATCCTTATCAGAGCTGCCATCTTAGTATATTTACCCCTACATCCATCTAATACGGACTTCCTCAAACAACTATGGTAACCATGGTTACAAAAGAGGAGTCCCCAACAGACATGAATGTACCATGTTTATGGAGGATCTCTTCAGACATCAGTAAACATTACCTGAGGAAGTAGACAAATTGGCGCAGTGAAATACTTGAAGTTTTACGTTCAGACTCCTCCTTTTACAAGGCGGAAGTTTCTCTCAAACGGGTATTGGTTACCAGGCCGTGATGATTTATGAAAGAAAAAAATGAATAAACAATAATTAAAATACAAATACTGTGTATGTGTCTCTTAATATAAACCCCCTAATGGGTGGTATTTCAAATGTGCAGATGAAATTAGGCTCCACGAGGCGTAGCGAAACTCACGTTGTATTTAGGTGGTATTCCTCTTATAAAGGTTTCTTTGGTATCTCAATGAACTGAGATTTCGCACAATCGGAACAAGAAAATGGCTTCACCCGCGCGGCTTCTGTTATGCTCGAGAAGAGTTGATTTCTGCGTAAAACATTTCCCATACTGAGGACAGAGAAATTACTTCTCCCCTGTGTGAGTTCTCCGATGTTCCACAAGAATTGATTTCTTTGCAAAACGTTTCCCACATTCGGTATATAACATTTGGCCTCTCATCTGGGTGCTTTTTCCGATGTTCAACAGATTGTGCCACATGTTTAAAACATTTGTCATCTTCCACATGAGCAAAAACTTCACCTAGCCCACATTAAACTGTTACATTTTTGGGGTAAAAAGGAATGAGAGACAGTTACATTTACATTGAATCATCAGCGCCATTTCCCAGCACTTTACCAAGTATAGTAGCTCTTACTAACTGCTTTGGGGCTCATCTACATTTGGATATAAGTAATTTTAAAAGATTCCCCTCAGATGTAGCAGTACACACCCACGCTTCTAGGTGCCACATTCACAATCTCTTTTCACAATCTCTCCATACAGTATATGGAACTAGACACGCCCTTTGGGCAGCACAGAGGAGAGGAGAGGGAAGCAGCAGGTGAGGGGATCCTGCTGCTGGTGCTGCTGCCTGTCATACAGTATGACAGGCGCAGGCTAAGGCACACAGCATTATTACTAGAGCGCACCTGACCTTCCGCTGCGCCTCTGCTGTATTCCTCCTGTGGTGTCCACTGTCCGGTCCTCGGCCAATTGTGTGGGTGGCGCTACACCCGCGAGTGGGTGGAGCCATGTTCAGCTATCGGCCTCACATGCGGCCGGCCTCCCGGGAAAGTTCCCGGTGACTTAAATGGCCAATCCGCCCCTGTTGGCAGCCACCAGCACTGGTTTTGCCTGTTACCTTGTCCATTAATAATAGGAATTGATCCTAGCCCACCAACCCAAGGCACCCCTGCAAGTGTCCTGAGGCACCCCAGGGTGCCTAGGCACACAGTTTGGGAACCACTGGTCTAAGTGATAAAATCATAGCAATTATCGGTGATGAATTCATTGGGGTGTATTCAATGCCGTGGGCGAGTGGTGACAGCGAGCAGGGCTGTCTGCTTGTTGTCACCGCTCGCCTGGTCAGTATTCAACTGACACCCCCCGCGCGCATACGCTGATGTACTACTAGAAAAACACATTTATCTATTACCATCTGTGTAATTCCTCAGGTACACGCACAGTATGTATACAGCGATATGATCTAACACTAACACCAGTGACAGAAATGACCAACCTAAAAGGTAGATATTGCCGCATTTATACAGCTTCATAATCAAGTAAGAATACTCTTTAATGTCGTCACCATGGATGTGGGCCCCGAAGACTCGCAGCCCAGTGGTCTGGTCTGAATTAGGCCATATGTTACATGCTGTTTTGAAAAATGACAGGCGCTGATTGGTTGGTGCTTTATCACTCTCCATTTTATCATTTTTCAAACTAAAGGTGCGTACACACTGGGAGATATATTGCTCAGTGTCTCCTTTTCATCAGCGACCAGAGATGGTCGCTGATGAAAATGAACCTCTGCCGGGGGAGCCGCAGAGGTAATCAACTGGTCGCAGCAGCAAACTCCTGCGACCAGCGATTAGAATGGGGCTGAAAACGGGAGCGATTTATAGCAGGGGCACACTCCCATCACTGGCAATATGGTCACCAGCGACCATATTTCCAGCGATTATAGCCCATATCGCTACCGTGTGTACACGGCTTTAGTACATCCCCTTAGTACTTGCCCATTACCTCGTTAGCTGCTATATTGCATGCAGAGAACCATGTCACCAGCCTCACCACTGCGTCGCCCAGACTGAAGGGCCATAGGTTAACCCTAGGAGTTGATGTTCCTCAATAGTGACTTGAGATGGCTCCGCAGGTGTCTGTCTTCTTTCTTGGATGGCAGCTTCTCCTGTGATGATTGGTGGTTACATAAACTAGATAATCACAGCTGTGTGTGCATTTGCATGCCAACCTGATTTATACTCTATGTGCAAATGCCCCGTTGCCATCCAGTGTCCCCCATGTAGCCACACGAGGAGATGAAGTTCAGTTGTGCACAGCCCATATTGGCCACAGATCCATAGAGAGGTACAGATGGAGCGGGCCTCGCTCTTGCAGGGGATGGCGCACGCACGAGATGCGCGTGCGCCGCCTTACAACGGGACTCCCCCCAGGTCCCCGCCGCCTCGTCGCCCCCCCCTAACCCTGTCCATTTCCCGGACAGACTTCCCGTCCCCACGCCGATGGGAAACTGAGACGCGCGTGCGTGTGAGACGCACGCGCGTCTCAGTCAGATGGGGCGCCTCTTCGCCAGATTCTGGTGCTGGCGCCAGCAAAGAAGAGACCAGCTCCATCTGTATATGTCTGACTTGGACAACATGCGCAGGGTGGTACATATGAGATGCCGCTGCTTCAGACCAGCAATGTTACCTTATATAGGAAATATAATGTTTTTACACTTTTGTTATTTGAATTGATATAACAAACCTGGCAATTTTAGCAGATATTTTGAACATCTCTCACAGAGATGTTGGTCTCAAAGGGTTAAAAAAATAACAAAACACATATGCCATTACGCTGACTTGGTAAAATGATGGTAATCTCCATTGTTATAGTGTTGGATGTCAGTACGGTCACTTTGCACAGAGGGGTTTTACACAGACACGATTTATAAACATGTTGGTTTAACTACCTGACATTACTGAAGGAAGAGATGTAAGTAGAGGTGGCCAACACATCCCCTGGCCCAAGCTCTCCAAGCATGTGTCTGCACCAGGTGACGGGTAGTCATGTCCATCCAGGGGCACTGACGGGGTGCATGGGCCCCGCTATGGTTACCGGACCTTGTTAAAAAAATGTTTTTGCACAGGCAGTGGGCACTACAGGTGGGTGGCAGGGAGGGATCACGCCTGTATCAGGGCTGCAGCATCTGCCTCTCTCCCCAGCTCCGCACACAGCACTGAGCAGCATGTCCTGAGCAGAAGAGAGAGGCTGTGCTGTGGCAGCCTTTCATTTCTCCCGACTGCCCGGCTCCCTGCAACAGGGGAGGAGGAACCTCCAGCAGACCTGGGCCTGGGTAATAAGTACTGGCTCCCCCCTCTGAATGCCACTGCACCCACCTACAGCTGGTCACACCAGAGGCGGATTTAAACCTCACGGGGCCCAAGGCAAGATACCGGTTTGAGGCCCTCCTCAAACAATCCATAGCACTATAATCTTGCTGCTGATTGCAGGCGCCATAGATAAAGGGAATCGGGACATCTGTCAGAATGAACTTAGGTCTACAGTCATTAGGTCGACCCCACTAGGTCGACTGGCAGGAAGGTCGACATGACTAAAGGTCGACATAGGCCAATGTCGACATGACTTAAGGTCGAATTTGCATAAAGGTCGACATGAGGAAGGTCGACTGGCCATAAGGTCGACATGGGTTTTTCACTGTTTTTTTATTCTAATGTCGACACAGTCGACATGGACACAGTTGGCAATGAGAATCGGACCCTCGCATCGCTCGCTTCGCTCGCGATGCTTCGGGCACGGTGCCTCGCTGCGCTCGGCACACTATTTTATTCTCCCACCATGCCCTAGTGGATGGTAGGGCATGAAATACCGCCTGTCGGCACATGTCGGCTCAAAAAACAGTGAAAGACCCCATGTCGACCTTATGACCAGTCGACCTTCCTCATGTCGACCTTTATGCAAATTCGACTTTAAGTCATGTCGACCTTGGCCCATGTCGACCTTAAGTCAGGTCGACCTTCCTGCCAGTCGACCTAGTGGGGTCGACCTAATGACTGTAGACCTAAGTTCATTCTAATAGATGACCGCTTCCCAGATAAAGTACCTTGGCGCATGCAGGGTTTACCTATAAATGCTCAGCTGCATGAACATCGGCATTGAGTACAAATCTGAATCAGGCTCTAGGCTCTTATGGAAGTAGCTGACTACCTGGGTCACATGTACAGTAACCTGGTTTCCCACATACAGTGGATGACACCATATGTTTTATATCCTATTAAAGGGACTTTGGGAGTGTGCGCTGGTCCATGTGATGCCATGACATCAGGCAGTAGTCATGCAGTGCTCCTCTGGGAATGTTTTAGATGGCCAGGATATCTTTATAGGGCCCCTTGGGACGTGCTGGGCCCTAGGCAGGTGCAGTGGTTACTTGTGGTAAATATGCCTCTGGGCCACACCCATTTGCATGGTATATTTACAAAGGACGCAGGCCCTTACCTGACCGTCCAGGCAGAAAGAGAATACACCCGTTGCTAAATTGTGAGAGAATTGTGTATGAATCGCTAATTGCTATTATAATATGCAATTCCCCAACCCTCAAGAGGTTTTTGCTGTCTGTGCAAATGTGAGTAATTGTGACCCTTAGCAACATAGAATGTGAAGGCAGATAAGAATCACTTGGCCCATCTAGTCTGCCCCTTTTTTAGACATGTTGGAGCCGAGAAAGTCTTGGGGTTTATTGGGGGGGTCCCCACTCCCCCAGGGCCCCTGGCCAGGCTGACTGGTCAATAGGGATGAATGTTTTGGCCGCGGGACCTTATATAATAAGTGTACCCCGGCTGTGACATTACCCTGCTGGCTGGTTTGGTCTGGGGCTGGTTCTTAAAATACAGGAGACCCCTACTCATTTTGTCCCCCGTATTTTGGTAACCAGCCCTGGAC
Source organism: Crinia signifera (assembly GCF_055691185.1). Lineage (NCBI taxonomy): Eukaryota > Metazoa > Chordata > Amphibia > Anura > Myobatrachidae > Crinia > Crinia signifera. The sequence goes on from NC_139222.1 coordinate 39,910,206, forward strand.
CTGGAGCCTGGGGCTGGTTTTAAAAAATTGGTGAACCTCTATTTGTCGGGTTTCCGGATTTTTTATTACCAGCCCCGGCTCTTTCAGCCTGGTGCTGGTTACGGCTGTGGGGGGGACCCCACGCCGTTTAAAAAAAAAAATGTAATTCTTATTTTTTGTAACGCTGAAGGCTGCAAATACGACCGGAAAATAAAGTGTGTTTTCCTGCCGTTTTTGCCCGGCAATTCGTGGCCGTTTTACGCTAATTAGCGCTTATTAAATCAGGAACCACCATTCTTTTGAATGGTGATTTCTGTCGTATTCTATCGATGGTGTAGACATTCGTATTTGTAAATACAAATACGAATGTCCCATCAATACGAATACGAACATTTTTAGTTTTGGCATAGTAAATGCCAAAAATACGAATAAGCCCCCCAAAAAATCGATTTTTCTCCACTAATTTTTCTTAGTATATTTCCCGTTACCTCAAACCATATTTGATCCTTATTTTTTTGTAAGGATATCAATATGCCTATCCCAAGCATGTTTACATTGTACTACTGTATTTGCCGCTACCACCTCTGATGGGAGGCTATTCCACTTATCTACTACTCTTTCTGTGAAGTAATTCTTCCTCAAATTTCCCCCCTTCCATTAATCTAGGACTGTGACAGTGGTCATTGCTGACATCACAGACCCTCCTCTTAAATACCTGGGCACGACTGCATTTTTCAGAAACACCTGGAATATGGCAGGTTTCCACCCCCCCCCCCCCCATAAAGCCGGTTTCCTGTCAGTCACATGGCCAGATGCACTAAGCTTCAAAAGTGATAAAATGGAGAGTGATGAACAGCCAGCCAATCAGCTCCTACCTCACATGTCACAGACTGTGTTTGAAAAATGTCAGGCAGGTGCTGATTGGTTGGTATTTTAACACTCTCCATTTTATCACTTTTGAAGCTCAGTGCATCTGGCCCAGAGTCTGGACAGTTTGTGTTTATGATCCATTTGCATTTTCTGACGCTAATCACCCTTGCACATGCATTATGCGACATAGGATTAACATCTTCTATCTGACCCCCACGCCAGCCACAAAATAATAATATAACCATAAAATACCATTAATAAAATTATATAACAGAAAGACTCAGACACAGTGATTGCCATTCATTGGTTATTTATTTATTTATTAGAACTAAATCAATTAGGAAATGTATGGTGCCCATTACCTTCCACCATCTGAGGGGTGTCCCATGTATATACCATATAATCACACAATCATAAGTAACCATAATATAAATAAAGACTCAGAGACATGTATTTGGCAGAATAAAAGGTGGAATTTATTTGAAACACATTAAAAATATTTAAATATGGTTAAACTAAGATTGGTGGCAAAGGGGTCTATTGGGGAAGCAGTGAGAAGAGTGGAGGGAGGAGCCAGTAGAGATGTTACCAATAGCAACCAATCACAATTCTCCCCTCTTTCCACTGCTTTGTGGATAGCTCCCAAAGCATTAAAATTTAGTAAAATGGATGATCTGCCAAAAAAAAAAAAAAATGTTTAATTGAATGCCAATTAGCTGAATAATGACAAGCTTCAGGGCCAATCAGAAGCAACATAAAGACACATGAGGGAATAGGGGGTTGGGGGAGAGCAAGGATAACACAAGTAGAACTCGGCAAGAGGTGAAACCAAAATCCTGCTGAGGGACTGAAGAATTTGAAATTGAAAGCCAAATTTTAATGTGCCAAATTAAGTCCGTCAGTTCAGGTAAAAAAGGTAAAATCCCTCAAGACTTCTGCTGACAACAGCAGCAAGTAGCTAATCCCCGAGTAGGGTAGACAGGGGGAGACAAGACAACAAGGACATGACCAGTTAGAATAGTACTTACGTCCTTGGATTGCACCCCTGGATATTTGGGGGCAATGATGTTCTTGATTTCCTCTAAAGATGGCGCTGGGGAAATCTGCTCAGGTCAAAGCATCGGGCGCGGCACAGGGGGCAGATGCTGTTGACGTCCAGCCACTGTGTCAGGCATGAGATGTGGAAAACATGCCTGCAGGATGTGACCGCCACTTCCTCACAAACCCGAAACTGGGAGATGCAGATGGTGCAGGACTCTACAGCGCCGCCTCCTGTAAAGGTGCATCTCCTGTAGGATGGAAGGCGGGCAAGGATGACTGCTGGTCTCCGTGCTACCAAGGATGGTGCTGCCGCTGCTGGTGCTCCTGAGGACGGTGCCGCTGCTGGTTGGGCTGCTGCAGATGGTACGCCTGAAGATGGTCTGCGGCGTCCAGATCGTAGCCAGGAGGTGTTCGGATATGGCCCAGTTCCAAATAACTGGGCCAGTTCCCTCCGGCTCATTGTTGATGGTAAATTGCACCAAAGGTGCACAGAAAAAAAAGAAAAAAAGAAAAGAAAACACAGATGTTAATGTGCGCTGATCTCTCTGATCACTGATAATACCTGGAGGAAACGCGCTGTAAAAGCTGGATCTCTCTAGGGGGGTATTTTTTTCTTGTGCTCACCTCTGCTCCTGCTCAAGAAATGCCAGTGAGAGGCCAGCACACTGAGGTTTTACACCTGGCATGTGGCATGCGGGCGGCAGTTGGAAATGGCAGTTGGTCTCTCTGTCCCATGCCTCACATCATCTTCCCACTGATATTACACAGTAACACATTTGGGAAATCAGTGAAAAGTGACAGATTAGTGCTCAGGGGTCACCACACCAAGGGCAGGGTGGTTTTTGGGCATGGGGACCCAGTTTTTTTAATCTGTCATTGCCTCTGCCATCTCTCCACTGTTGTGACAGCTACCATTTATGAGGAGCAAACATATCTATCTATATTTCTACACATATCTACTGTATCTATATCTATTGTCCTTCCTTTTCTGCAGATATATATATATATATATATATATATAGATATAGATATATTTATTAAGGATGGCCATCGATGGTTGCCATCGATGGCAATTCTGCAACTGGCCATCGATAGTGCTTAACTATGCAATGGATGACCATCGATATTACATTTACATTTTGATGGTCATCCATTATGTTTGATTGATTGGCCTGTGGGCCATTTAAAATATAGGGGGCGGGGCTTGGCGGGTGTCGGAGCTATGCTTCGTGTCCCGGCGCATTGACAAAAAACAGCAGAACATTGTTTTGCTGTTCCATTTATGGAGGGAAACCATCTGGTTCTCCCCCATCGATGGCAAAAGTAATCGACATCGGCCATGTACCATCGATGATTTCGAATCATCGATGGGCGATGGCCATCCCTAATTATGTGTATATATATATATATATATATATATATATAGTGTTGCTTCAGGTGGCACTCCTGGATGTCCACACCACGATTTTCGTATATAAACTCCGGTGCCCTCCTAGGAGATGGTCACTGCTGACCACTCGATATAGCATATTGCAGCATATACAGCCATAAGTCGGAGTGCCACTACATCCAATTGCTATATATATATATATATATATATATATATATATATATATATATATATATATATATATATATGGAATAAAGAGGGTACCCCTTCAATGCGCTGATTTCAGATAAGTTATCTGGGCAGCAACTCTGTTAAGTCCCCTCTGTTAGTAGGGGAAGAGTGGGAAAGGATAGATACAGAGTGCGCCAATATCTTAACTTTCCACCACCAATGTACAGACAATGTACAAAAAATGTAATGACACTTATCACAATTTTCAGTGATTTAATACATAATAAAAAAAGATTAAAAAAAATTTGTTTGAAGTTTGAGTCATTATCACACGGTACATTGAAACACCCAATGCGTTTCGTCACACTGACTTCATCAGGGGTGACTGTCTAGGTGGTGAAGGAGAATGGAGGTATAAGTTAGCTTCTATCTATAGAATATGGATAGTGCCAAGATATTGAGAAAACGTACATACCAATGAATAATGTGATTTTAACACATGGATCGACTTCCACTTGGTAAAAAAAGGACCTCAGACGTGTCCTACTAGAGCAGTGGTGGGGAACCTCAGGCCCGGGGGCCGTATGCGGCCCCCATAGCCGGTCTGAGTGGCCCTCCTACCCACCCTGCAGCTCTGCCATGAGTCAAGTACAGGGGACTTCTTGCGAGAGGTTGGTAGTTCTTGCGAGATTCCTCTTAATTAACAGCAACCAAAGACTATCAGTCCTATTCAGCGGCAGCTGCCGGAGCGTGGGACGGCTGCAGCAGGACAATTTGTAAGATTCATTTTTATATATGGCCCCCTAAGGATTTCTCCACCATAAAAATTGGCCCTTGGCACAAAAAAGGTTCCCCACCCCTGTACTAGAGTGTGCAAATTATGCCGCATCTAAAATAAATTTGCATAATGACATGAGACAAGGAGCAGGGTGGGGGGAGGACTAATTTAGCACAGAACATTTGGCGGATGGTTCTACATACCAGTTTTTTCATAAAAGTTTGTAAAATCGTTGGTTGAATTTGATTATGGATTCACTTACCAGGGGAAACGCCAAAGGCAATATCACACAATAGTGAATATAAGAATGTAGTTTATACATTTCATTAACTTGTGCTCTGGTGGTCAGCATAGTATGGCATCTTATGGGCATCTTATGCCCAGGATGCACACACCGGACCCCTCCTCATCAGCTGACACCAAGGCAGGACTAGCAATCTGACAAATGTCATAAGGACCAATGGCCTGATGCACCGTTCAGACAGTCTTGAGGCCTTTTCCCAGCAGTTCCGCTAGACTGGTATGCGCATATTGGGCCGTGGCATGTGACCACACCCCCTGTTTGTGTGCATACACAGACAGAAGGAATGCCAGGGCTTAAGTTTAGCCCCAGTTTATCCCTGACAGCAACAGTAAGGCCGGCTACATCTGTAGTTCTAAAATTCCTGGCATAATACAGAGACCTGGGTATCAGTGACTTACACCAGGAGCATAGTCTGCAGCAGTGGCACCTATGACGCTGCTTTGTCCTCATACGATGGAAGATGTTTTTCTCCTCCTCTAGAAGGGAATGCCGGTCTGTGGTACAATTTGACCCCAGTCGACCTAATGGCAGTCAACATAGTCGGAAGTTCGACATAAACCCATGTCGACCTTTTTACACATTCGACCTAGTGGGGTCGACCAAATGACATTCGACCTAATGTCATTCGATAAAACGAACCACATCCTGTGTATGTGTGTATGTATATATGCTGTGTGTGTGTGTATGTATATATGCTGTGTATGTGTGTATGTGTGTGTATGTATATATGCTGTGTGTGTGTGTGTGTGTATGTATATATGCTGTGTGTATGTGTGTATGTATACATGCTGTGTGTATGTGTGTGTATGTATATATGCTGTGTGTGTGTGTGTATGTATACATGCTGTGTGTATGTGTATGTGTGTGTATGTATATATGCTGTGTGTGTGTGTATGTATATATGCTGTGTGTGTGTGTATGTATATATATATATATGCTGTGTGTATGTGTGTGTATGTATATATGCTGTGTGTATGTGTGTGTATGTATATATGCTGTGTGTGTTGTGTGTATGTATACATGCTGTGTGTGTATGTATATATGCTGTGTGTATGGTGTGTGTATGTATATATGCTGTGTGTATGGTGTGTGTGTGTGTGTATGTATATATGCTGTGTGTGTATGTATATATGCTGTGTATGTGTGTTGTGTGTATGTATATATGCTGTGTGTGTATGTATATATGCTGTGTGTGTATGTATATATGCTGTGTGTATGTGTATATGTATATATGCTGTGTGTGTATGTGTGTGTATGTATATATGCTGTGTGTGTATGTATATATGCTGTGTGTATGTGTATGTGTGTATGTATATATGCTGTGTGTGTATGTATATATGCTGTGTGTATGGTGTGTGTGTTTTTATCCTTAGTGGGTCTCCCCTTATCTTAAGTACCCCAAGCTCCCTGGATACTTAGGGCCGGATTCAGAGTTGATCACAAAAGCAAAATCTTTCTCAAAAGGGTAAAACCATGCTGCGCTGCAGGTGGGGCAGATGTAACATGTGCAGAGAGACCTGGGTAAAACCATGCTGCGCTGCAGGTGGGGCAGATGTAACATGTGCAGAGAGAGATTTGGGCGAGTTATTTGTTTCTGTACAGGGTAAATATTGGATGCTTTATATTTACACTGCACATTAGAATTCAGTTTGAACACACCCCACCCAAATGTATCTCTCTTTGCATGTTACATCTGCCCCACCTGCAGTGCAGCAGGGTTCTTCCCAATTGAGAAAGATTTTGCGTTTGGGAACAACTCTGAATCAGGCCCTTAATCAGGCTCTATCCCCAGTGACAACTTGTGTCTGCAGACACCCCCTGTCCCCACTGTAGGTCTCCAGCCTGGTATTTAGGGGAGATCACTAGTTTCCTGTGACTTGGAGATGGCATCTTATCTCGGGTCAGCCCACCGTGTGAACAAGGTAAGTTCCAGATCTGACCCGGGACTTTGGTGGGAAGGGGTAGACGTTATAAGTTACACTGCACATAAGGCGCATTGTCGGGTGCAGTAAGAGTGGAGGAGATAAATAATAAGCAGCAAAGAGAAGGTTCATGTTTATAATACCCCTTTCACATCGCACCTAATTACCGGGTACAAGCCGGTTTCTTGCCGGTTCGACCCGGTAATTAGTGCGATGTGAAAGGGGTTTCCGGGTCCCGCAATCGGGTTGCAACACGGCAATACGAACTGGTAAAAAAGAAGGGTTCTTACCATTTCATTGCCGTGTTGCTGTGCAGTATGAATGGGTTAAACGGGTCGAGCGACCCTTTTCCCGTTCACACTATGGAGGAGACAGAGCTTGGAGCAGCGCCAGCTCTCTCTCTGATGACGCGCTGACACTGTTGCAGTGTGAACATGCACATGCAGGGTCGCACTGGGACTGAACCAGTTAAAAGTCCCGGTGCGACCCTGGATTTGCGATTTGAAAGCGGCATTAGAGACAAGTTACATAAGAAGGGATACAATTAGCTAACAGCTAATCCTGATTTTGTTACCCTGACCAACACTGATCACTGATTGGTCACTTCCACAGGCAGCCTCATTTAAAGGAGGTTTAGAAGGGTTGTGGATTTTAATATCCTTATCTTTTATCTTCGTTGCTTATTGTGTTCTACGGTGGAGTGCGTGGTAGTATACCTGCGCACCCAGTGATTAGCTGCAAAGCACTAGGCACGGTCTGACTTCACCGTCCTGATAAATAGACAGTCATAAAAAGTAGGTTTTTGTGCTGAGCTCTATTGTGTTCTACGGACAGACAGCCACTTACCCGGTCATACATGCCCTCCTCTGGCCAGTCTGTGCCATCCCACGAGGTGACACGCACTCTGTCCTCTGTACGCAACTCTTGTGGGATGTAGGCCTGTGGGACCCTGCGCGGGATGCAGTTAAGATCCCGGCGGTCGGGATCCCGGCGTTCAGAATCCCGACGCCGGAATCCCGACCGCCGAAATGCCGACACTTTCTCCCTCCTGGGGTGTCCACGACACCCCTGGAGGGAGAATAAATTAGTGTGCCGAGCGTAGCGAGGCACCGGGCCCGCTGCGTGGCGAGCGCAGCGAGCCCGCAAGGGGGGGCGATCCACGTCCCCCCCTTGTCGGCATTTCGGCTGTCGGGATTCCGGCGTCGGGATTCTGAACGCCGGGATTCAATACTGAATCCCCCTGCGCAGGCGGTTGCAGCGGGAAATAGAGGAGTCGTTGGCTGCAAGGTATGCCTGAGGGGGACTAAAGAGAGAGTAGGGCAGGGGGAGCAGAGGCGGTCCTGCAGCGATGCATAACCCACAGCAGAGAGAGCCGGCACCAGGAAGGGTGATCCCTGGAGAGGACAAGGGCCTGTGAGCTGCTGACCTGTAAGGAGCGGGGGCTGCGCAGCTGTGTGACCAGGAATGGCGCCAGGAGAGCCAGGCTCCTCCAAGTCCCCTACTGCTGCCACCTGCCAGAGGGAAGGGAACCGCGCTGCCCCCACTAGCTGCCAACCACAGGAGGAGCCCCAAACCCGGAGAGAACAGAATGATGTGTGCTGCCGAGGTGTCCTACATAGTGCCTGCCCGTGGAGGAGCCGAGAGGGTGAAGACTAGAACCTCGAGGAAGAAGGTGCTGAGGGGGTAAATTACCTGGGAGCACACCCAGCCGGAGGATTCTCCCGGGGTTGCTCCGAAGAAAATAGAGGACGCAGCAAGTGGAGACCAAGGACTGCAGGCACCGCGGAGGACACCCGCTTTTGAGGAAGGACACGCAAAGGACCCCTAGCTGGAGACCTGTAGAAGTCCCCTCAGTGGTGTGGAGCTGCCCCTAGAGTTGCCTGTCCGAAAGTGTGTTATGAACACTAGGCAACATCAAGGACAAGAGCCGCGCAGAGGACTGGTGACAGCCCAGCGGAGGAGAGGACAGAGGAAGATCCCCAGCCTGATAGGAGCCGGGGGCGGAAGCAGAGGCAGACCCAGAACAGGACGACAGGCGGAGCCAAGGACGACCCAGCACCTCCTGCTGCAGGAGCCGATGACACAGGACACAAGACAGAGATCCTCTGGGAGCAGCCACAGCCATTACACCGCAACTGCGGAGCGCAGCATCCCGGGCGTGCTGTGTAGCGAATGCAGAGGGACTTGTGATGCAGTGGCGCTGAGTACCCCCTAATCCCGGGTGCTTGTGGCCCTCCTTCCTTATATTTCCCCATATATTAATAGGTACGTGTGTCATATTGCAGGTTGTTTTATTAGTGATCTATCTAAAGTGCAAGAGTAATGCAGGTATTTCACAATTATATATATATATATATATTATGTACACAATTACACACTTTGGATGAGATGTTTTTGGCATTTTGGACTGGCTCCCATCGACCAATCGGGTTCTTCCTGAACTTACCCACCTCCTTTTGGCAGACTATGGTTTGATCTTGGTGTCTCGCAATAATTGGGTCTTCCTAGTTTGTGGTATCTTATCCGCAGTAATGAAGGTGGTGATCCCTTATCTATTATTACATTGGCATACGTGTGGGAGGGTGACTATAGCGGGACTTAAACTTGAGTGGAATTGAAGGTGTTAATATAAGCATGCAAAGGTCCTAATTTATCAAGGAGTGATAAAATTCACTGTGAATGATAACACATGTTGCGTATGATAAATAGTGCTCCAACCAATCCGCCCCAACCGCCATGTTTTCAGCCCCTGTCATTTGTTTTAAAAAATGACTGTTAGGGGCGGATTGGCTGGTGTACCAATTATCATACGCAACAAGTGTTATCAGTCACGACGATTGTTATCACTCGTTGAAAAATGAGTAACTCTGTAGCGCTTTTAGAGGCTCCTACCCCTCGGCCTGCATGAAGAAGGGCTGAGTGTGCGTCCATGTTGCTTTTACTGCAACGTCACCAGGACCCAGTGAACGTGCAGGTCATTGGTTATGTAGCCAAAATTGGACTGCATGTTCAGCCTATGGGGGTGGTCGATAACGATATTGAGTGTACACAAGCCCTTGTGAGCGATATTATTATTATTTTTTAAATCCTAACGTGTGCATGGGACGTCACATTTATCCAGCACTGTCCATAATGTGACAATATGCAGCTCATTGGTTGCTGAGGCCAACTTCTCTTTTGCATTACTGGCCAGATCTCCTCCTCTCTGCATTCCACAGCATTGATCTTGCTAACGATGTCCTCAAGCATGGCCGACAGAGGATGTTGCTGACTATGTTTGGGAGTGCGCATAGTCAGCGATGTAGGGGGTAATTCACTCCTGATTGCAAGACTAAAAATGTGGAGGCCGGGCGATTAAGGAATGTCTGCGCATGCATATAGGTCCTAGTGCTCAGGCCATCCACTGATGAAATACAGCGTTTTTTTATTTATTTGTATAATCAGTGGCCATAAACAAGATGATTGACAGGAACCCAGTGTTTGGGGGTATGACCCGTCCGTTTTCTAAACGTCTCTGGGAATGCGTGTGACATCCCCTCTGGCCTCGATAGCAGCCACCGAGTAAGTTCTGGGCTTGGCACAGGCTGCACACACTGGGAAAATCATTCAGTTGTGAGTGAGTTGCGAATGGATTTAGCTATTCGCAGGTAGAGTGGCCAATTTTAGGAACAGCGGGATCCTGGGATTTGGCCCCAACATTGGCCGGATTTCTAGATTGGGCTGTGCACCCACTCAAATGCTGCCCGGCTTCTCCCGTCCCTGGCTCTGCGCAGCGTGATGTAGTCAGAGGTCAGGCTGCGCAGGGCCGCAGCGCCCACCCGCCCGGCATTTGTTATATTAAGTAAACCAATCCTGGGATTGAGCATTTTACAATCCCATATCTCCAGATTTAAAAAATGCCCAGGGATTGTCATCCCTAAGCGCCAACCATTCGCAGGCTGGCACGGGGTGGGATTACACTCTGTCGCTATAACTAATAGCAGTATAGTCATAAGGTGCTGCTAAAACTGACCGGAGCGATCAGGTCTGAATAACCCCCATCGGGCGTAGCAACCCTTCTAATAACCGGGTCGAATGGGTGAGTTGGTCGACCTGGGTTATTTGGTTGGGAGCTTTCACACCGCACCTCAAGCAGGGTCGCTCTAACATCAACCCAGCAATAATTTGGGTTTAAGGTGCGATGCGAAAGGGGTATGGTTTTGTTTGTTTTTGGTGTCAATGCCAGCTGGATATCTGTATATATGTTAAGGGTTGATACCCAGGGTTGGCACTGTCCTGGGTTACACCCATAACAGACATATAAGAGAGCCCATATCCAGCCGCACGCGCAGTCTCTATCCCTGTGCAAAGTGGGGATTCGGGATGATTTGCGATTCCATCGTAGACTCTGATGTTCTGTGCACTGTGTCTCGGACTAATCTGATGGCAAGGAATCACAGTGTGAGCTCTGCACTAAGTCATTAGCCACTATTAATGTCATCGTTTCATTCATAGATGAAAACTGTACCTGCTAGAATCGTTTCCTAACCAGAAGCCGCATAACTGCGATACTTACACATAGGAGAAGACTTCCATCTAGATTATCTGATTTACTGAGAATGGAGAACGGAATGGAGGAGAAGAATCACATCGCTAATAAGCTATTGAATATAACCTTGGAGATCATCTGCCTGCTGACTGGGGAGGTAAAGTCACAGTGACATCACTCTTATCTCTATTACTGACACAGGGACCTGACTGGGGAGGTGAGGGGGACTGGGAGCGTCACAATGCTATCACTCTTATCTCCATTACTGACACAGGGACCTTACTATGGAGGTGAGGGGGTCTGAGAGCGTCACAGTGACATCACTCTCACCTCTATTACTATCAGAGGGACCTGACTGGGGAGGTGAGGGGGTCTGGGAGCATCACAGTGACATCACTCTCACCTCTATTACTATCAGAGGGACCTGACTGGGGAGATGAGGGGGTCTGGGAGCGTCACAGTGACACCACTTGTATCTCTATCGCTAACACAGGGACCTGACTGGGGAGGTGAGTGAGGGGACGTTATATTTTAACACTGGAGGATGTGACCGCGGAGGTGTCTGCTGGGAATAAGAAGTTCTACAGTAACACTGAGGGATGTGACCAAATAGGTGACTGCTGGGAATGGGACATTATACAGTAACACCGTGGGATGTGACCGGAGAGGTGACTGCTGGGAATGGGGCAATATACAGTAACACCATGGGATGTGACCGGAGAGGTGACTGCTGGGAATGGGACATTATACAGTAACACTGGTGGATGTGACCGGAGAGGTGACTGCTGGGAATGGGACATTATACTGTAACACCGGGGGATGTGACCGGAGAGGTGACTGTTGGGAATGTGACGTTATACTGTAACACCGGGGGATGTGACCGGAGAGGTGACTGCTGGGAATGGGACGTTATACTGTAACACCGGGGGATGTGACCAGAGAGGTGACTGCTGGGAATGGGACATTATACAGTAACACAGGGGGAGGTGACTGGGGAAGTGACTGCTAGGAATGGGATGTTATACAGTAACACCGAGGGATGTGACCAGAGAGGTGACTGCTGGGAATGGGACAATATACAGTAACACCGGGGGATGTGACCGGAGAGGTGATTGCTGGGAATGAGACAATATACAGTAACACCGGGGGATGTGACCGGAGAGGTGATTGCTGGGAATGAGGCAATATACAGTAACACAGGGGGATGTGACCTGAGAGGAGATCGCTGGGAATGGGACATTATACAGTAACACTGTTTGATGTGACCGGAGAGGTGACTGCTGGGAATGGGACATTATACAGTAACACAGGGGGATGTGACCGGAGAGGCGACTGCTGGGAATGGGACATTAAAGAATAACACCAGGTATGTGATCAGAGAGGTGACTGCTGGGAATGGGAGATTATACAGTAACACCAGGGGATGTGACTGGAGAGGTGACTGCTGGGAATGGGACATTTTACAGTAACACCGGGGGATGTGACCAGAGGGGTGCCTGCTGGGAATGGGGCGTTATACAGTAACACCGGGGAATGTGACCGGAGAGGTGACTGCTGGGAATGGGACATTATACAGTAACAACGGTGGATGTGACCGTAGAGGTGACTGCTGGGAATGGGACATTATACAGTAACACAGGGGGATGTGACCAGAGAGGTGACTGCTGGGAATGGGACTTTATACAGTAACACTGGGGATGTGACCGGAAAGGTGACTGCTGGGAATGGGACGTTATACTGTAACACCGGGGGATGTGACCGGAGAGGTGACTACTGGGAATGGGACATTATACAGTAACACTGGGGATGTGACCGGAGAGGCGACTGCTGGGAATGGGACATTATACAGTAACACAGGGGGATGTGACCAGAGAGGTGACTCCTGGGAATGGGACGTTAAAGAATAACACCGGGTATGTGACCAAAGAGATGACTGCTGGGAATGGGATATTATACAGTAACACCAGGGAATGTGACTGGAGAGGTGACTGCTGGGTATGGGGATATTATACAGTAACATTGGGGAATGTGACAGGAGAGGTGCCTGCTGGGAATGGGACATTATACCGTAACACCGGGGGATGTGACCAGAGAGGTGCCTGCTGGGAATGGGACATTATACAGTAACACCGGGGAGTGTGACCAGAGAGGTGCCTGCTGGGAATGGGACATTATACAGTAACACCGGGGGATGTGACCGGAGAGGTGACTGTTGGGAATGGGACGATATACAGTAACACCGGGGGATGTGACCGGAGAGGTGCCTGCTGGGAATGGGACATTATACAGTAACACCGGGGGATGTGACCGGAGAGGTGACTGCTGGGAATGGGACATTATACAGTAACACCGGGGAATGTGACCAGAGAGGTGACTGCTGGGAATGGGACATTTTACAGTAACACCGGGGGATGTGACCAGAGAGGTGCCTGCTGGGAATGGGACATTATACAGTAACACCGGGGGATGTGACCGGAGAGGTGACTGTTGGGAATGGGACGATATACAGTAACACCGGGGGATGTGACCGGAGAGGTGCCTGCTGGGAATGGGACATTATACAGTAACACCGGGGGATGTGACCGGAGAGGTGACTGCTGGGAATGGGATATTATACAGTAACACCGGGGGATGTGACCAGAGAGGTGACTGCTGGGAATGGGACATTTTACAGTAACACCGGGGGATGTGACCAGAGAGGTGCCTGCTGGGAATGGGACATTATACAGTAACACCGGGGAATGTGACCGGAGAGGTGACTGCTGGGAATGGGACGATATACAGTAACACCCGGGATGTGACCAGTAAGGTGACTGCTTGGATTGGGACGTTGTTCAGTAATAATTACATGTAATTTTCTCTTTCAATGGTCCTGGTGACACAGCTCAACATTGGGATGTAGGAGGGTCCGTAGGAGCCAGGCACCTATCCTAAAGCTTTTGGAGGGTAGGCTCCTCCCTTCTGCATCCCAGACTCTTCAGTTCGTGTTAGGTGCCCACTGGAGTGGGTGCTATTCTAAAGGGCTGCCGGAGCAGCCGAAGGATTAGAGTTAGTTAGGGTTTTTATTATTTTATTAACTTTTACACTAGCTAGGTAGGCACAGTGTGAGGATTCTCATTAGTGAATCCTCACACTGCTAGCGCAGCAGGAGCTGACAGAAGCGCGTCCTGTCAGCTCGCTGTGCACAGGGGAGACGCTGTCTGGCCTCCCTGTGCAGTGCTTACAGCTTCTTTTAAGAAGCTGCCTGGGCTCCGGAGCGCTCTGAAACCGGCTTCACGCTAGGTGGGGATCATGGAGGACAGGCGGCCATTTTCTGCGGAGCTTACACACTGAGCTCCTATATAAGAGGACAGCAGTGTGTTACAGGCATGTTCCAAGTGGTCCCCAGCTGAGGGGGAGATACTGGAACTAGGAGATCCTGCAATGGGAGCGGCTGTCTGGGGGTGGTTGGCGCCAAAAGTCACGGACCCTGCAGCAGCAGGGACTTGGTCTCTTCCCTCACTCTGTTTTAGCGCCATTCGGAACGCTTGCAGCGGAGCTGAGCTGGCTGACAGATCCTGGCAGAGTGTTTGGATTTCCTGGGCATCTTTTTCCCCACATCTGAAACCAACAGACAGATAAGTGGCTGGGTGCATTGACTCTGTATAAACGCTTGTACATTGAATGCACTGTGACTGTTACTTTACATCATGTCTGAGCAACAGGCTGTGGTTTTGGGGGAGGGAGCCCTTAATACATTGAGCGCTTGCAGTGTCTGTGCACTGAAATTTGTCCCTGAGAAGATGGCCAAGGGGGGCTTGTGTATCACGGCTGTGAGACCCATGGGGAGTGAACCCCAGAGGGTAGAGCAATTGGAACCTGCGTGGGCCAGTGCCCTGTGCAGGTTTGTAAATGCTTTAGTGCAATTGCTGGACAGACAGAGTGATGTCTTGGTAGATTCTCAGAGACCTATGTCATCATCTCAGCAGTCCTCTGGCTCCTTGCCTCTGACCCAGGCAGATCCTGGTTTTCTTCAGGTAATGCAGGATACTGCTAAGGGGATTAACAGGTTTAGTGAATTGCTAGACAAGATTGATGTTGATGCTGTGGGGACCCCTAAAAGGTCTTACTCAGTGCCTTTAATTGTT
This sequence comes from Crinia signifera, assembly GCF_055691185.1. Classification (NCBI taxonomy): domain Eukaryota; kingdom Metazoa; phylum Chordata; class Amphibia; order Anura; family Myobatrachidae; genus Crinia; species Crinia signifera. Next base: position 39,925,316 of record NC_139222.1, read on the forward strand.
GATGAAGAGGATGGAGCATATGCAGACATTCCCTGGGAGCAGGGTGATGATTCTGAGGATTCCTCAGCCGCAGGGGTGGAGGATTTGATTACTGCTGTAAAACAGGCTTTGAATTTGTCTGTGGAAGATAAAACTCCTGCAAAAGGTGTGTTTAAACGGCAGCGTAAGGAAGCTGTTAGCTTCCCTGCAGATGAAGGTTTACAGGATTTATTGGAAGGGGCTTGGAAAACGCCAGATAAAAGGCTGCAGATGCCAAAGAGATTTTTAAGTTTATACCCCATGCCTGAGGCTCATGCAGATCTCTGGGAGAAAGTTCCAGTGGTAGATGCTTCTGTGGCACGGTTGTCAAAAGCCACTGTACTACTAGTGCAAGGGGGAGCAGCCTTTAAGGACCCAGTAGACAAGAAGCTGGAGGGTAACCTCAAGGCAATCTTTGAAGGGGTGGGATACACCCTATGTCCTCTGATTGCTTCAGCCTGGGTCTCTAAGGCCATGATTGTGTGGGCCTATGATTTGTGCACTATTTTACACGCTGACCCTTGTGTGTTATAGCTTGCGGAGAAGCTTAAAGCAGCTGCAGAGTATGTGCTGGAGGCTGAGGAGGAAGCTCTCAAAATGGCTGCCAGAGTTTCCACAGTGTCTGTCAATGCCAGGAGAGTGCTCTGGCTTAAGGCTTGGGAGGCAGATAATGAGTCTAAGAAGGCCTTAGAGGCAATAGCTTTTAAAGGAAAGCTGTTATTTGGTTCAGAACTGGAAGAGATTATTAAGCAGGCCACAGGTGGCAAAAGTACTTTCCTGCCAGCCCCTGCAGCCAGGCAGACATCAAGGTTTTCTGCTTTCAGGCCGTCCTTTCGGCCCTCCCCTAGAGGAGGTGCGTCCTTTCGAGGACAGTCTTTTAGGGGAAAGTTTCAGGCCTCCAGGGGCAAGGCCCCAAAGTCTAACTTTGGTTCCTTTCATAAGAAACCAAACACCAAAGGAGAGGACAAACCCTCCGCATGACTGCCAGGGGTTTTGCCCGGCGCATGGGCACTGTTAGACCGGGATTCTTGGGTGTTAGAAATTATATCCCAGGGTTAAAGAATTCCCTTCAAGGGTCTTCCTCCGAAAAGATTCATTCCCACACCACTACCAAAGGAGGCTCGGCTCCGTACGGCTCTCTTGGGAGCGGCTCACTCTCTTTTGAAGAAGGGTGTGGTGATCCCGGTCCCCAGAGCGGAGTGGAAGAAAGGGTTTTATTCCACTCTGTTTTTGGTGCCCAAACCAGACGGGTCTTTCAGACCGATCCTAAACTTAAAGTCATTAAATATCCATTTGTGGGTAGACCATTTCAAAATGGAGTCTCTACGGTCTGTGCTGCTAAGCCTGGACCAGGGAGAATTTTTGGCGTCCATGGATGTCCAGGACGCATACCTTCATGTTCCTATCCACCCAGAACATCAGGCTCTATTGAGGTTTGCGATAAGAGACCTGCATTTGCAATTCCAGGCGTTGCCCTTCGGTCTGGCTACAGCGCCAAGGGTATTCACCAAGATAATGTCAGTAATGGCGGCAGTGCTTCGATTGAGGGGAATCACAGTGATTCCATATTTGGACGACCTGCTGTTCAAAGCAGAGTCAGCAGAAAAGTTGAAGAGTCACTTGGCAGAAGCCATCGGGTTTTTGCAGGCTCACGGCTGTCTTTTAAATTTACAAAAGTCTCAGTTGGTGCCGTCACAGAGACTCCAATTCCTGGGAGTTGTTCTGGATACCCACCTACATCGGGTATTTCTACCAGAGGCAAAGGCCAGGGATCTGGCTGCCTTGGTCCAAGAGATCCTCGGGTCTCAGAGCACATCAGTATGGAGGTGCCTCAAACTGCTGGGGAAGATGGTGGCGTCTTTCGAGACGTTACAGTTCGCCAGGTTCCACTCGCGAATGTTCCAGTGGAACATTCTGACAGCCTGGTCAGGGAATACTCAGACCATGAAGTCAGAACAAATAGTGTTGTCTCCAGAAGCTCGGTCCTCCCTGAAATGGTGGACGGAGGTGGATTCCCTTCAGTGAGGTCGGTCTCTGCAGTCCTGGAGCTGGCTGGTAGTCACTACCGACGCCAGTCTCGGAGGCGGGGGGGGGGCAGTAGTAGTGAACCTGTGTCTGCAGGGCTTGTGGACTTCGGAGGAGTCTGCCTTACCGATCAACATCCTGGAACTGAGGGCTGTGTGGAAGGTGATTTCTCTGGCGGGAGAAAGATTACAGGGGCTCCCTTTAAGGATTCAGACCGACAACGCCACAGCTGTGGCGTATCTGAATCACCAGGGAGGCACACGCAGCAAACTGGCTATGTGGGAGGTGTCCCGGATCTTCTTGTGGGCGGAACAGAATGTTCCAGCGTTATCAGCGATATTCATACCAGGAGTGGAGAATATAGAGGCCGACTTCCTGAGCAGGGAGGAGCTGATGGAAGGAGAATGGAGCCTGAACCCACAAGTATTTCATCAAATTACTCTGAAATGGGGAACTCCGGATGTGGACCTGATGGCATCCAGGTTCAACCATCAGGTACCCAGGTTCTATGCCAGGACGAGGGATCCACTGGCAGATGCTATGACCATCCCCTGGGAGGGGAATCTACTTTATGTTTTTCCGCCAGTTCCAATGCTGGCAAGAGTTTTGAAAAAGATACAGGCCCAGGCAATCCCGGTGATTTTAGTGGCCCCAGATTGGCCAAGGAGGTCCTGTACTCGAGGCTTCAGAGATTGTCTGTGGACTCGTGGCGTCTACCTCTGAGGTCAGACCTTCTAAACCAAGGACTGTTCAACCATCTGGATTCAGCTCGGTTAAATTTGACGGCTTGGCTGTTGAAACCGCCATCTTGAAGAACAAAGGGTTCTCAGAGGCTGTGGTTAACACTATGATTAAAGCTAGAAAGTCAGTGTCTTCTGCAAATTATTATAGGGTCTGGAAGACCTATATTCGGTGGTGTGAAAGGCAGAAGTCATACACATCGCAATTTAGATTGGCGAAATTGCTGGAGTTTTTGCAGGATGGCCTTTCCTCTGGGTTAAGCCTTCAGTCACTCAAAGTACAGATCTCGGCCTTGTCAATTTATTTCCAAAAAAGGATAGCATTGTTACCGGAAGTACAGACCTTCCTACAGGGGGTTTCTCGATTGAAACCTCCTTACAAGCAACCAGTAGCGCCATGGGATTTATCTCTGGTTCTGGAGTGCCTTCAAAAGGCGCCTTTTGAGCCGTTAAGGTCGGCTGACCTTAAATTCCTTACATGGAAATTGGTATTTTTGTTGGCGGTGGCGTCAGCAAAAAGAGTATCGGAGTTGGGAGCATTGTCCTGCAAGTCTCCCTTCCTTATATTTCATGATGATAGGGCTGTCCTTCGGACAGTACCCCAATTTTTACCAAAAGTAGTCTCTGCTTTTCATCTAAATCAGGAGATAGTTCTGCCTGTGTTTTAACCCCCAGAGGGTTCAAGTAAAAGGGACAAATTGAGGAATTTGGATGTTGTGCGCGCCTTGCGCATTTATGTGGACAGAGTAAAGAGTGTCAGGAAGACTGATACTTTGCTAGTTTTGTATGATTTACACAAAATTGGTTGGCCTGCTTCTAAGCAGACCATTGCTAGGTGGTTGCGTTCTGTAATTGCTTTTGCATATACTAAAGTTGGTAGGCCTGTGCCGGCCAGGATTAATGCGCATACCACCAGGTCGGTCGCCACCTCTTGGGCGGTTCAACATGGGGCAACAGCCGAGCAGCTTTTGCATATACTAAAGTTGGTAGGCCTGTGCCGGCCAGGATTAATGCGCATACCACCAGGTCGGTCGCCACCTCTTGGGCGGTTCAACATGGGGCAACAGCCGAGCAGGTTTGCAGGGCTGCCACTTGGTCATCTGTTCATACTTTTGCCAAATTCTATAGGTTCCATGAGTTCGCATCGGAGGACGCATCATTCGGGCGAGCAGTGATGAGAGCTGCAGACCTGAGCGTACCCTCCCAAAGGACCGGCTCTGGAACGTCCCAATGTTGAGCTGTGTCACCAGGACCATTGAAAGAGAAAAAGGGATTTTTGTAAGAACTTAACGTTCGAATCCCTTTATCTGATATGGTCCTGGTGACACAGCGATCCCTCCCTTACGCTCAGTAAGTATGCCAGGTTCATGATGTTTCATGTTATATATGGTTAAAAGTTATTTTGAAAATGTGCATATAATATGTGCATGCGTTTGTACTGAGTTTATGTATTCCAGTGGCTTTGAAAGATTGAACTGAGGAGTCTGGGATGCAGAAGGGAGGAGCCTACTCTCCAAAAGCTTTAGGATAGGTGCCTGGCTCCTACGGACCCTCCTACATCCCAATGTTGAGCTGTGTCACCAGGACCATTGAAAGAGAAAGGGATTTGCAGTAGCGCACGCAGGGGGGGTTTCTGAGTACCCAGAAACCCCCCCAGGAGTCTAAGGACCCTAGGCTGAAAGCTGAGGGTCCCCTCTTTCCATGGGTACAAGAATTGTAAAAATCGGCCTTTAGGAACCGGAGATATCTGACTTCAAAGCAGTGGTCCCCATCCAAGCCTGTCAATTGCTTTTCCCAGTCAGATATTTCAGGTTCTGTCTGACTTAGAGTTTTTCTGAGGGTATATTCCAAAAGCTAGGACTCTCCCCCTTAATGGACACTGGTAGCTTGTCTCTTCCTTTCCCAGAACCAGAGATATCAGCCTTCCAGCAGCTGGTTACTGCTCCAGCTCCACGCACCTGGTATGTAGTTTTATATCCTCGTTGGCAGATTTCTCTGCATCCTGAACTCTGATCACCTAGTCCCCAGTATCATTTGGTAGGTGGGATTATCTTGTTTTTAATTCCATTAAAATCTAAGAAATCTATTTCCGGGAACTGGAGATATCTGCAGTCAAGCAAGCTGTCCTCCCACCAGAAAATTATGAATAATAAGCCCACTCCACAATACACCTCTCCTCTGCATATTAAACATCCTCTACCACCCTGGAAGTTATGTATCAGGGCCCCTTCATTCAGCCCAATGCCCCCTTCTCCCACCCCATCTCCCACCATCTGTGCAGTAGGGGTACTTAGTGGAAATGACTGATCCAGGCCCTACATGCTGAGCGGTTGATATAATACCCCCTACCACCTGTGGGACATCAAAGCTTCCCCCACCCCTACCGCTGGAGGATCAGTAAGGACCCCAATACAATGCTATTCCCAGGGGTCTACACTGCTGTTGGTGCCCCTGTATGTGTATATATATTTTTATTTTATTATTATTTATATACATTTGGTCTATCTATAATACTTTAACTGACCCGGCATATACTGGGTCACCTAAGTGTCCATCTCTGTGCTTTGCTCCGCCCCTCTGGAAACCCCCTTCTGAAAATCCTGCGTTTGCCCCTGATTTGAACGGTAAGTTCTTACAAAAATCCCTTTTTTAACCTGCAAAGGGTGTCAAGTGTGCCATATAAGTCCAGCTGACCTGTTCAGTGTCCCGTATCAGTCCAGCAGTGGTGCACAGTGTCCCGTATCAGTCCTGCTCCCCTCCCATTTTTTATTAAAATAAAAAATGTGTTGATCTTTTTTTTTTACCTGCAAGGGGTGTCAAGTGTGTCCAGCTGTCCTGTTCAGTGTCCCGTATAAGGCCAGCTGTGCTGCCCATTGTCCCGTATCAATCCAGGGGAGCTACCCCCTACTTTTTAATTAAAATATTTTTTTTTTTTTTATACCTGCAAGGGGTGTTAAGTGTCCCATATCAATCCATCTGTGCTGCCCAGTGTCCTGTATAAGTCCAGCTGTGCTGCCCAGTATCTCATTAGTCCAGGGGAGCTACCACACATTTTTTAATTAAAATAAAATAGTTAAGGGCTGCTAAGTGTGCCATATCATACCAGAAGTGTTGTATTAGTCCAGGGGTCAGTCAAGTGTGCTGTATATTTCTTGGGGTCAGCCAAGTGTGTCATATAATTTCTGGGGTGAGCGAAGTGTGTACTATAATTTCTGGGTTGCTGATAAACCTGGGGAGCTGTCATTTTTATTAAAAGAATAAAAGGTACTTGTGTATTATCACGGCGCGCGATTTTTCATCGCATCGCATGCCATACACCCGATGCACTGCGATGTGATTTTAGCCCCCTATGCGATGATAATTTGTATAAGGACCCTAATGGGTGCTTACAATGTTAAATGCACCCCCACGCCACCCCCCAGTATAAACGTGAACCCAAAGCATAGCGAGCCCGCGAGGGGCGGCGGTACGTGTCCTCCGACCTTTTCATTCCCCCACTATCCACGTTGGCGTGGAGTTGATTTTATAAAGTGTGGCGAGCCCGAAGCGCGGCGAGCCCCGCGAGGGGACGCGTATACCTCGCGGGACTCGCTGCGCTCGCCACGCTTCGGTCTCGGTGGCTCGCTGCGCTCGCCACACTCTATAAAATCAACTCCACGCCGACGTGGATAGTGGGGGTATGAAAAGGTCGGAGGACGCGTACCGCCGCCCCGCGCGGGCTCGCAGGGCTCGCCACGCTTCGGGTTCACGTTTATACTGTGGGGGTTGCGTGGGGGTGCATTTAACATTGTAAGCACCCATTAGGGTGATTATACAAGTTATAATCGCATCCCATCGCATTGTATGGCATTGTATGCCATATATACAATGCCATACAATTTTAAAACTGCATGACATTGGGGAACATTGTGCGATATCACATCGCATACCATCGCATGCCTTATGGTCTGCGATGCGATGGGCGACGTGATACTACACAAGTACCGAATAAAACCCTTTTTCTCTTTCTGTTTTAATTGCAGGATTGCTGTCATGTGTGCCGTATAATTCCATATGTGCTGCCAAGTGTGCCGTATCAGTTCAGGGGTGCCGCCATCTGTGCTGAATAATTCCTGGGGTGAGCCCAGTCTGCCGTGTCAGTCCAAGGGTGATGCTAAATGTGCCGTATCAGTCTAGGGGTGATGCTACCTGTGCTGTATCAGTCCAGAGGTGATGCTACCTGTGCCGTATCAGTCCAGAGGTGATGCTACCTGTGCCGTATCAGTCCAGAGGTGATGCTACCTGTGCCGTATCAGTCCAGAGGTGATGCTACCTGTGCCATAACAGTCCAGAGTTGATGCTAAATGTGCCGTATCAGTCTAGGGGTGATGCTACCTGTGCCGTATCAGTCCAGGGGTGATGCTACCTGTGCCGTATCAGTCCAGGGGTGATGCTAAATGTGCCGTATCAGTCCAGGGGTGATGCTAAATGTGCCGTATCAGTCCAGGGGTGATGCTACCTGTGCCGTATCAGTCCAGGGGTGATGCTACCTGTGCCATATCAGTCCAGGGGTGATGCTCCCTGTGCCGTATCAGTCCAGGGGTGATGCTACTTGTGCCGTATCAGTCTAGAGGTGATGCTACCTGTGCCGTATCAGTCCAGGGGTGATGCTTCCTGTGCCATATCAGTCTAGCAGTGATGCTAAGTGTGTCATGCCAGTCCAGGGGTGATGCTACCTCATACCTCCCAACTTTTGTATGTGCCGGGTCAGGACAGGGTGGGATTTTTCGGGGGGCGTGGCCTATCAGGAAGGGGGCGTGTTTTTTGCCGCAATGGGGGCATGCCCGGCAGCTCTATGACTCCCAACTCCCCCCCGCCGCGGGACACTGCCAGCGGCGGGAGGGACGTGGAAATGTCCCAAAATATCGAGACGTTCCCGCGATAAGCGGGACAGTTGGGAGGTATGCTACCTGCGCCATATCAGTCCAGGGGTGATGCTACCTGCACCATATCAGTCCAGGGGTGATGCTACCTATGCTGTATCAGTCTAGCAGTGATGCTAAGTGTGTAATGTCAGTCCAGGGGTGATGCTAAATGTGCTGTATCAGTCCAGGGGTGATGCTAAATGTGCTGTATCAGTCCAGGGGTGATGCTAAATGTGCTGTATCAGTCCAGGGGTGATGCTAAGTGTGTCATGTCAGTCCAGGGGTGATGCTAAGTGTGTCATGTCAGTCTAGGGGTGATGCTACCTGTGCCGTATCAGTCCAGGGGTGATGCTACCTGTGCCATATCAGTCCAGGGGTGATGCTACCTGTGCCTTATCAGTCCAGTTTTTGTGCCGCCCACTTGTGTCGCTTTGCATAGTCATCCAGCTACCTCGGTGCAAACTTTTGGCATAAAAACATTATTGTGAGGTGTTCAGGATTTATTGTGAGGTGTTCAGGATAGACTGGAAATGGATGGAAATTAATGATATAGAGGTTAATAATAGCATAGGAGGCAAAAAAAACAAATCTGTGATTTTAGTGATTTTTATGGTTTTTGGCAAATAAATACAGATCCAAAACACAAAGGGGTGGCTGCTGCTGCTGCTGCTGCTGCTCTTCTCCTCACTAGTGACTGGGCTGAGCCTCGAGGCTGGGCAGGGCTCCTCCAGTGCACACAGTGTGCAACATGTGACTTCCTGTTAGATCAGGAAGCTAGGGATGGCCATTGCCATCGATGGCAATTCTGCAACAGGCCATCGATAGTGCTAAACTATGCAATGGATGACCATTGATAATTTTACATATCGATGCTCATCCATTGTGTTTGATTGGCCTGTGGGCCAATCAAAACACCGGGGCGGGGCTTCGCGGGTGCCCGGGGCGGAGCTATGCTCCGTGTCCCGGCACTTTGAAAAAAAGAAAAAAAAAAAAAACATTGTTTTGCTGTTCCATCGATGGAGGGAAACCCTCTGGTTCTCCCCCATCGATGGCAAAAGTATTCGACATCGGCCATGAACCATCGATGATTTCGAATCATCGATGGTCGATGGCCATCCCTACAGGAAATATCTGACAGGACAGGGCAGCACAGAGGAGAGGAGAGGGAAGCAGCAGGTGAGGGGATCCTGCTGCTGGTGCTGCTGCCTGTCATACAGTATGACAGGCGCAGGCTAAGGCACACAGCATTATTACTAGAGTGCACCTGACCTTCCGCTGCGCCTCTGCTGTATTCCTCCTGTGGTGTCCACTGTCCGGTCCTCGGCCAATTGTGTGGGTGGCGCTACACCCGCGAGTGGGTGGAGCCATGTTCAGCTATCGGCCTCACATGCGGCCGGCCTCCTGGGAAAGTTCCCGGTGACTTAAATGGCCAATCCGCCCCTGTTGGCAGCCACCAGCACTGGTTTTGCCTGTTACCTTGTCCATTAATAATATGAATTGATCCTAGCCCACCAACCCAAGGCACCCCTGCAAGTGTCCTGAGGCACCCCAGGGTGCCTAGGTACACAGTTTGGGAACCACTGGTCTAAGTGATAAAATAATACCAATTATCAGTGATGAATTCATTGGGGTATATTCAATGCCGTGGGGGAGTGGTGACAGCGAGCAGGGCTGTCTGCTTGTTGTCACCGCTCGCCTGGTCAGTATTCAACTGACACCCACCGCGCGCATACGCTGATGTACTACTAGAAAAACACATTTATCTATTACCATCTGTGTAATTCCTCAGGTACACGCACAGTATGTATACAGCGATGTGATCTAACACTAACACCAGTGACAGAAATGACCAACCTAAAAGGTAGATATTGCCGCATTTATACAGCTTCATAATCAGGAAAGAATACTCTTTAATGTCGTCACCATGGATGTGGGCCCCGAAGACTCGCAGCCCAGTGGTCTGGTCTGAATTAGGCCATATGTTACATGCTGTTTTGAAAAATGACAGGCGCTGATTGGTTGGTGCTTTATCACTCTCCATTTTATCATTTTTCAAACTAAAGGTGCGTACACACGGGGAGATATATTGCTCAGTGTCTCCTTTTCATCAGCGACCAGAGATGGTCGCTGATGAAAAGGAACCTCTACCGGGGGAGCCGCAGAGGTAATCAACTGGTCGCAGCAGCAAACTCCTGCGACCAGCGATTAGAATGGGTCTGAAAACGGGAGCGATTTATAGCAGGGGCACACTCCCATCACTGGCAATATGGTCACCAGCGACCATATTTCCAGCGATTATAGCCCATATCGCTACCGTGTGTACACGGCTTTAGTACATCCCCTTAGTACTTGCCCATTACCTCGTTAGCTGCTATATTGCATGCAGAGAACCATGTCACCAGCCTCACCACTGCGTCGCCCAGACTGAAGGGCCATAGGTTAACCCTAGGAGTTGATGTTCCTCAATAGTGACTTGAGATGGCTCCGGAGGTGTCTGTCTTCTTTCTTGGATGGCAGCTTCTCCTGTGATGTTTGGTGGTTACATAAACTAGATAATCACAGCTGTGTGTGCATTTGCATGCCAACCTGATTTATACTCTATGTGCAAATGCCCCGTTGCCATCCAGTGTCCCCCATGTAGCCACGAGAGGAGATGAAGTTCAGTTGTGCACAGCCCATATTGGCAACAGATCCATAGAGATGTACAGATGGAGCAGGCCTCGCTCTTGCAGGGGATAGAGGAAGATTTGCCATCCCCCGCCAGCCGCCGTAAGGGGCCGCGCACGCACGAGATGTGCGTGCGTCACCTTACAACGGGACTCCCCCCAGGTCCCCGACGCCTCGCCGAGGGTTGCCTCAGGTCCCCGCCGCCTCGTCGCCCCCCTAACCCTGTCCGTTTCCCTGAAGCAGAGACGGACAGGCTTCCCGTCCCCACGCCGACGGGAAACTGAGACAGGGGCGCCTCTCCGCCAGATTCTGGCGCAGCGCCAGCAAAGAAGAGACCAGCTCCATCTGTATATGTCTGACTTGGACAACATGCGCAGGGTGGTACATATGAGATGCCGCTGCTTCAGGCCTTTTGTGGTTATAGAAAACAAGCCCTTTACTGGATTGCATTTCATTGGGGAATGGCTTTGTGGTGCTTTAACCCTTTGAGTGCCAATGCATTTGTCAAAATAGGTGTGAAAATTGCCAAGCAAACATCATCATAACGACCGGCAATGTTACCTTATATAGGAAATATAATCTGTTTTTACACTTTTGTTATTTGAATTGATATAACAAACCTGGCAATTTTAGCAGATATTTTGAACATCTCTCACAGAGATGTTGGTCTCAAAGGGTTAAAAAAAATAACAACACACATACAGTATGCCATTACGCTGACTTGGTAAAATGATGGTAATCTCCATTGTTATAGTGTTGGATGTCAGTACGGTCACTTTGCACTGAGGGGTTTTACACAGACACGATTTATAAACATGTTGGTGTAACTACCTGACATTACTGAAGGAAGAGATGTAAGTAGAGGTGGCCAACACATCCCCTGGCCCAAGCTCTCCAAGCATGTGTCTGCACCAGGTGACGGGTAGTCATACCCATCCAGGGGCACTGACGGGGAGCATGGGCCCCGCTATGGTTACCGGAGTAATGCCCTTGTTTGAACAGGCAGTGGGCACTACAGGTGGGTGGCAGGGAGGGATCACGCCTGCATCAGAGCTGCAGAATCTGCCTCTCTCCCCAGCTCCGCACACAGCACTGAGCAGCATGTCCTGAGCAGAAGAGAGAGGCTGTGCTGTGGCAGCCTTTCATTTCTCCCGACTGACCGGCTCCCTGCAACAGGGGAGGGGGAACCTCCAGCAGAGCTGGGCCCAGGTAATAAGTACTGGCTCCCCCCTCTGAATTCCACTGCACCCACCTACAGCTGGTCACACCAGAGGCGGATTTAAACCTCACGATGCCCAAGGCAAGAGACCGGTTTGAGGCCCTCCTCAAACAATCCATAGCACTATAATCTTGCTGCTGATTGCAGGCACCATAGATAATGTACCTTGGCGCATGCAGGGTTTACCTATAAATGCTCAGCTGCATGAACATCGGCATTGAGTACAAATCTGAATCAGGCTCTAGGCTCTTATGGAAGTAGCTGACTACCTGGGTCACATGTACAGTAACCTGGTTTCCCACATACAGTGGATGACACCATATGTTTTAAATCCTATTAAAGGGACTTTGGGAATGTGCGCTGGTCCATGTGATGCCATGACATCAGGCAGTAGTCATGCAATGCTCCTCTGGGAATGTTTTGGATGGCCAGGATATCTTTATGGGGCCCCTTGGGACGTGCTGGGCCATAGGCAGGTGCAAGGGTTACTTGTGGTAAATCTGCCTCTGGGCCACACCCATTTGCATGGTATATTTACAAAGGATGCAGGCCCTTACCTGACCGTCCAGGCAGAAAGAGAATACACCCTTTGCTAAATTGTGAGAGAATTGTGTATGAATCGCTAATTGCTATTCTATCGCAAGTCCATATGCAATTCCCCAACCCTCAAGAGGTTTTTGCTGTCTGTACAAATGTGAGTAACTGTGACCCTTAGAAACCTAGAATTTGACGGCAGATAAGAACCACATGGCCCATCTAGTCTGCCCCTTTTTTAGACGTTGGAGCTGAGAAAGTCGGCTCCCGATTGGCCGCTAGGCGGCCAATAGAATCATTCGGAGGAGAGGCGCGGAAGATGAATGTTCTCTGCGTCTCTCCTCAGTCCGAGTGGGGTGATGCGCGACTTGGACTACGGCAGAGAGAAGAAGACGGAACTTCGCCAGAGGACCTGGTGAGTAGGATTTCCTTCCACAGGTCCCCAAATGGATTTCTTCGGATCCTGGACCCTGGACTCTTCAGCCCTGGAGACCCGGACCCCGGAACCAAGGCCCATGACCACAGACTCTGCAGCCACGGACCCAGGAACCAGACCCTGGACCATGGAGCCCCGGACCCAGGGACATACCAACGTTCTCAAGATAGGTAAGTATCAGTATGTGTGGGCTTTGGCTGTATTAAAGTTTTATTTTTCATATGTCAGTGTGTATTTATTTGACTATTTTTCATACTGTGGAACTACAAGTACCAGCGGGCCCTTTAATGCCCCGCATGCTGGGACTTGTGGTTCTCCAAGTCCCAGCTTGCGGGGGAGACTTGCTGGGACTCATAGTTCCACAGTATTAAACAATAGTTTATTCTTTTTTTTTACACGGCAATCAGCTCGATGCCCACCGCCCAGGGGCATCGAGGACAGCACCAGGCTTCAGCCTGGTCAAGTAAGTCCTGGAGGGGGGGGGGACCCCTTTATTGGGGGGGGGTCCCCACTCCCCCAGGGCCCCTGGCAGGCTGACTGGTCAATAGGGATGAATGTTTTGGCCGCGGGACCTTATATAATAAGTGTCCCCTGGCTGTGGCATTGCCCTGCTGGCTGATTTGGTCTGGGGCTGGTTCTTAAAATACAGGGGACCCCTACTCATTTTGTCCCCCGTATTTTGGGAACCAGCCCTGGACCTGGAGCTGGCTTTAAAAAATCGGAGAACCCCTATTTGTCGGGTTTCCTGATTTTTTTATTACCCGCCCCGGCTCTTTCCGCCTGGTGCTGGTTACGGCTGTGGGGGGACCCCACGCCGGGTTTTTTTTTTTATATATTTTTTTTAATTCTTATTTTTTTAACACTGAAGGCTGCAAATGTGACAGGAAAATATAGTGTATTTTCCTGCCGTATTTGCCCGGCAATTCACGGCCGTTTTATGCTAATTAGCGGTCGTATTTTCAATACAGCCGCTTATTAAATCAGGAACCACCATTCTTTTGAATGGTGATTTCTGTCGTATTCTATCGATGGTGTATTTATTCGTATTTGTAAATACAAATACGAATGTCCCATCAATACGAAAATTCGTATTTTTGGCATAGTAAATGCCAAAAATATGAATAAGCCCCCAAAAAATCGTATTTTCGTATGAAAATACAATTTTTTCCACAATTTTTTCTTAATAAATTTCCCCCGTTACCTCAAACCATATTTGATCCTTATTTTTTTGTAAGGATATCAATATGCCTATCCAAAGCATGTTTACATTGTACTACTGTATTTGCCGCTACCACCTCTGATGGGAGGCTATTCCACGTATCTACTACTCTTTCTGTGAAGTATTCTTCCTCAAATCCCCCCCCCCCCCCCCCTTCCATTAATCTAGGAGTGTGACAGTGGTCATTGCTGACATCACAGACCCTCCTCTTAAATACCTGGGCACGGCTGCATTTCTCAGAAACACCTGGAATATGGCAGGTTTCCACCCCCCCCCCCCCCCCCAAGCGCCGGTTTCCTGTCAGTCACATGGCCAGATGCACTAAGCTTCAAAAGTGATAAAGTGGAGAGTGATGAACAACCAGCCAATCAGCTCCTACCTGACATGTCACAGACTGTGTTTGAAAAATGTCAGGCAGGTGCTGATAGGTTGGTATTTTAACACTCTCCATTTTATCACTTTTGAAGCTCAGTGCATCTGGCCCAGAGTCTGGACAGTTTGTGTTTATGATCCATTTGCATTTTCTGACGCTAATCACCCTTGCACATGCATTATGTGACATAGGATTAACATCTTCTATCTGATCCCCACGTCAGCCACAAAATAATAATATAACCATAAAATACCATTAATAAAATTATATAACAGAAAGACTCAGACACAGTGATTGCCATTGATTGGTTATTTATTTATTTATTAGAACAAAATCAATTAGGAAATGTATGGTGCCCATTACCTTCCACCATCTGAGGGGTGTCCCATGTATATACCATATAATCACACAATCATAAGTAACCATAATATAAATAAAGACTCAGAGACATGTATTTGGCAAAATAAAAGGTGGAATTTATTTGAAACACATTAAAAATATTTAAATATGGTTAAACTAAGATTGGTGGCAAAGGGGTCTATTGGGGAAGCAGTGAGAAGAGTGGAGGGAGGAGCCAGTAGAGATGTTACCAATAGCAACCAATCACAATTCTCCCCTCTTTCCACTGCTTCGTGGATAGCTCCCAAAGCATTAAAATTTAGTAAAATGGATGATCTGCCAAAAAAAAAAAAAAATGTTTAATTGAATGCCAATTAGCCGAATAATGACAAGCTTCAGGGCCAATCAGAAGCAACATAAAGACACATGAGGGAATAGGGGGTTGGGGGAGAGCAAGGATAACACAAGTAGAACTCGGCAAGAGGTGAAACCAAAATCCTGCTGAGGGACTGAAGAATTTGAAATTAAAAGCCAAATTTTAATGTGCCAAATTAAGTCCGTCAGTTCAGGTAAAAAAGGTAAAATCCCTCAAGACTTCTGCTGACAACAGCAGCAAGTAGCTAATCCCCGAGTAGGGTAGACAGGGGGAGACAAGACAACAAGGACATGACCAATTAGAATAGTACTTACGTCCTTGGATTGCACCCCTGGATGTTTGGGGGCAATGATGTTCTTGATTTCCTCTAAAGATGACGCTGGGGAAATCTGCTCAGGTCAAAGCATCGGGCGCGGCACAGGGGGCAGATGCTGTTGACGTCCAGCCACTGTGTCAGGCATGAGACGTGGAAAACATGCCTGCAGGATGTGACCGCCACTTCCTCACAAACCCGAAACTGGGAGATGCAGATGGTGCAGGACTCTACAGCGCCGCCTCCTGTAAAGGTGCATCTCCTGTAGGATGGAAGGCGGGCAAGGATGACTGCTGGTCTCCGTGCTACCAAGGATGGTGCTGCCGCTGCTGGTGCTCCTGAGGACGGTGCCGCTGCTGGTTGGGCTGCTGCAGATGGTACGCCTGAAGATGGTCTGCGGCGTCCAGATCGTAGCCAGGAGGTGTTCGGATATGGCCCAGTTCCAAATAACTGGGCCAGTTCCCTCCGGCTCATTGTCGATGGTAAATTGCACCAAAGGTGCACAAAAAAAAAGAAAAAAAGAAAAGAAAACACAGATGTTAATGTGCGCTGATCTCTCTGATCACTGATAATACCTGGAGGAAACGCGCTGTAAAAGCTGGATCTCTCTAGGGGGGTATTTTTTTCTTGTGCTCACCTCTGCTCCTGCTCAAGAAATGCCAGTGAGAGGCCAGCACACTGAGGTTTTACACCTGGCATGTGGCATGCGGGCGGCAGTTGGAAATGGCAGTTGGTCTCTGTCCCATGCCTCACATCATCTTCCCACTGATATTACACAGTAGCACATTTGGGAAATCAGTGAAAAGTGACAGATTAGTGCTCAGGGGTCACCACACCAAGGGCAGGGTGGTTTTTGGGCATGGGGACCCAGTTTTTTTAATCTGTCATTGCCTCTGCCATCTCTTCACTGTTGTGACAGCTACCATTCCTGAGGAGCAAACATATCTATCTATATTTCTACACATATCTACTGTATCTATCTATCTATATATATATATATATATATATATATATATATTTATTAGGGATGGCCATCGTTGCCTGTGGGCCAATCAAAATATATGTTACAGAATATAAGTGTGTTGTAAAGTCACTGTTGTTTATCCCTGAGGACGGGCCGAGTGCCCGAAACATGTTGGATGAATAAATAAGTTTGTTCACGTTTTGCAAATCCGTGAGTGCCGCCTGATTCATTGACCCTATACAAGGACCAGCCAGTCCATGCTGGAAGGCACCGGGTCAGTATCGACTGCATCATCCACCTGGGAGTGCCGGCTTACGCAGCATATTGAAGGTATTGCACGCTGTGAAATATTCAGCAGCATAATCCAGCAAGGCACCCAACGATGAGATCTTTATTCCTCTGAACAAGGGACAACCCCATCCACCCATCTGCAGAACACAGGTGTGATTATCCAGTGTCGACAGGTGTGTCCACGTCGGTTCCGGACCATGGAGCCAGTTTTGGCAGGTGTCAACATCGCACAGATCGACACAGGCGACCGGTTCAGTTACTCGGACAGTGACGCCGAAGGTATTATTAAAGCAGCATTTGTCCAATCCCAATTACCAGCTGTCGATAATGAAGACCTGTACAAAGATTGGTATTATTTTAAAAAAACGCGAAGTGGACTATATGCTGCATGCATCCACACTAGCAGAATATTACCAAGACAAGCAAATCCCGAGGGGATTCCGGGTCCGCAATGTCCCCACCATAGGAAGAAACAACGTATCCTTTTGCAAAAGGTGGGTGAGCATATTAAATAAATGCTCCATGGACCTAATATTGCTGGTTGTGGATGAATCAACTAAGGAGTTGACAGCCGTTAAAGAAAAATTGGCAACTTTTGAATCCACGCATGTGTCTACTCTAACAGTCGACACACTCACTGATTGGAGTACAAAACTCAAGACACAAATTGAAACATACCAAAAAGAGCTTCTTAAGTACAAAAGGGAGAAGCGCAGGAAGGTACAAGCAGACTACGAGGCTAATCGAGTATACCATTGGCTAAGTACAGGAGGACCATCTGCCAACACTCGAGCGCCGATTAGACAGCGCCGACAGAGAAATCGACATAGAGAAGAGGACGACACGAGCACCTCCGCAAGTGAAGCGGATCTCGGCACACAAGCATCAGCCGAAAGTAATCCCCCTTTAGGGGTTACGACCCGGGCGGGTCTAAAAATACCCACCGTCAGAGGAGGCGGACGAGGCGCGGTGGGCAGACCGCGAGGCAAAACAAGCCGCAAAGGCAGCCGCCGCTGAAAGAATTGGTGTTCAATCTATCCTCTACACCTCTATCAGAAGCAGAAATATCCGTATTATCTAAAGGACTATCATTTGTACCAAGCCATTCTCCTGTTTCATTTGATTGGACACTAGACTGTTACAAGTTTGGGAGAACTCTCAGATTGAGAGAACATTTCAAGGACAAACCCACGGTCGACCCTGTAGGTGTTGACATACCAGCCCAATTAAAGAAATTATTGCCCAAATCAACATTCGATCCCCAGGTTTCCAATCCATCAATAAAGACCTTTATACGTATGATGGAGGCTGCAGGTCAAGCCACACCTGCCCCCGCTGACTTACAGCGCAACAATTTATCGGGGCAAGAGAGGGAAGCCTTGAAGGGACTTAAAGCCAGGACAGATATCGTGATCCACAAGGCAGATAAAGGTGGGTCAGTGGTTGTGCAGGACTTATCAGACTATGTCACTGAATGCATGCGACAATTAGCAGATACACAGGTATATGAAGTTTTGCGCAAAGACCCCACTCAGGTCTATAAAAAAGAGTTGGACAATTTAATTGGCGTAGCCACACGTGATGGCATCATTTCGGGTGAGTTGGGCAAGGCATTGAGCACTGAATATCCCATCACTCCTTTATTATATATGTTACCTAAGGTACATAAGTGCCTGGACAAGCCCCCTGGCAGGCCTATAATTTCAGCCAGGGGTTCCTTGTTCCAGTCTGTGTCCACTTACCTAGACGCTATATTAAATCCATGCGTACAACAAACAAATTCGTACCTTAAGGACACTAATCACTTATTGGAATTGCTCAATGCCTTAGGTACCATCCCTGATGATGTAGTCATGTGTAGCGCTGATGTTACAGGGCTCTACACATGCATCCCCCACACAGAAGGGATGCGAGCTGTGGAGAACCTCATCAGCAATAATGCAATGTACAAAGGCCCGCCTATCCCTTTCTTCATGGATCTACTGCATTTGGTACTAAATCGTAATTATTTTTTGTTCAACGGTGTGGTGTATGGCCAGCGGCTTGGTGTAGCGATGGGATCCAATGTGGCCCCATCCTACGCCAACGCCTACATGAATGAGGTGGACCAACAGTTAATCTACGGAGCCCCATACGTGAACAAAGTACTTTTATTCTGCAGATATATAGATGACCTGCTCATCTTTTGGAGGGGCAGCATAGATGAGCTAAAAAGCATTTTTGAAACACACAACGCTTTGATCCACCCAGTCAAACTCACGTACAACATGAGTAAAGAGGTCATTAATTTTTTAGATGTAAAAATTAATCTCAAAAACAACCACATTGAGACCTCCTTGTACATCAAGGAAACTGACCGCAACACCCTCCTCAGATATGAAAGTTGTCACCCTAGAGCACTGCGTGAGGGGTTGCCCTACTCGCAAATGCTAAGAGTACGGAGGATAGTAAGTGAGGAAGCCCAAGTGCACATTGAATTGGATGCCATGCAGGCCAGGTTTGAAGAAAGGGGATACAAAAAGAAAGAGTTGTCCAAAATTAAAGAGAAGGTTCTCAACACCTCGCGGGAAACTGCTTTAAACACCATTAGTACCAAAAAAGAATTAGGCGCCAGGATTCCTTGGGTCACACAGCATGCCATGGGGAGCTGTGAGACCACAAAAAAAGTTAAGAAATTATGGCCCCTGATAACCTCTGACAGAGATCTCAAAAGTCTGCACAACACACAGATCATGCCAGCCTATAAAAGAGGCAGAAATTTGGCAGATTTGTTAGTAAAGAACGACATAGCCAAGCTAACTAAAATCAGCAAACCTAGCCACTTTTTATCTCGCCCCAAGGGATGCTACAAATGTGTGGGGTGCACGACCTGTAGCTCCATGATTACAGGAGATACGGTGAGTCACCCACACACAGGTAGAAAATTTAAAATCCAGCACTCTGTCACTTGTTCCAGCCGGTATGTTGTGTACATTCTGTCTTGTCCATGTGGACTTTACTACGTGGGCAAGACAGAGTGTCAATTTAAAGAAAGGATGGCGAACCACCGCCTTGCCATAAGGCAAGCATTAACCTCCGGCCAGAGCGAACAACCAGTGGCACGACATTGTGCAGAAAGAAAGCACAACTTGTCCAGTATAAGATCTAAAATTATAGACCACATACCTGTCCCAGCAAGAGGTGGCAATAGAAAGAAACAGCTCCTGCAGGCGGAGGCGAGGTGGATACACCAGCTCGACACTCTCGCACCCAAGGGGCTGAACGAGCAACATGGATTGTACCATTTCCTATAGGCATTTTATGTCCTGTAGGGTAACAAGTTCTTTAATCTAGGATATATCCATGATAAATCAGTATCTAATATGATAATAATTTTTTTTAAAATATATTGCTCAAATTTACAGCCTACCATCAGTGGATGCACACATCTATAAGTAAGATATACAATGCTGTATCAGGCTACCATAGTGATAATCTTTTGGATTAATAACAACATAAAACAAAATAAAATAAAAACATAAATAAAAAATTGTTTAGTCACATGAAACCCAATAGATGCAGCATCCCTCTGCAGATTTTTAAAAATTGTCAATTGTCTATTCATTATTTTATGTATTTTAATGTATGCAATTTTTATGTATTACATTTATTTTGTTTTACACCTAGCACTGGCATTATATTGCCTCTTAAATGGTTGTTATACAGCCTCTTATTGCACGTTTTTAATGTATTTGTATTCATCACATGAATTAATTCTCTTGTAGATCACGTTTCTAATGTTTGTATGGTCACCTAGCAACTGACCTCCCTGTGGAATCCAGAGAGAGGCTTGGCTATCCAGCTGAACCACAGCATGGATGAAGCCTGATGACATCAGAGGAAGTGCTGCACGGAAGTACAGCCTCCTCAATGGCAGAATACAGGTAGACACATGCTGGAGGTGAGCGGAAGCAGGGACACAATCTGGTGAACACAGGTAAGAGGGGCGGCGCTGATTGATCAGGGGGAGGGAGTTTTTCACTTGTTACAGAATATAAGTGTGTTGTAAAGTCACTGTTGTTTATCCCTGAGGACGGGCCGAGTGCCCGAAACATGTTGGATGAATAAATAAGTTTGTTCACGTTTTGCAAATCCGTGAGTGCCGCCTGATTCATTGACCCTATATATATATATATATATATTTATTAGGGAT
Source organism: Crinia signifera (assembly GCF_055691185.1). Taxonomy (NCBI): domain Eukaryota; kingdom Metazoa; phylum Chordata; class Amphibia; order Anura; family Myobatrachidae; genus Crinia; species Crinia signifera. The sequence continues at coordinate 39,945,926 of NC_139222.1, forward strand.
GGCCATCGTTGCCTGTGGGCCAATCAAAATATAGGGGGCGGGGCTTAGCGGGTGTCGGAGCTATGCATCGTGTCCAGGCGCTTTGACAAAAAACAGCAAAACATTGTTTTGCTGTTCCATTGATGGAGGGAAACCATCTGGTTCTCCCCCATCGATGGCAAAAGTATTCGACATCGGCCATGAACCATCGATGATTTCGAATCATCGATGGGCGATGGCCATCCCTAATATATATATATATATATATATATATATATATATATATATATATATATATATATATATATATAACAAACAGTAGATCCAGCACTCGTCTGGGTCATATAGTGGAATGCTCCGGTGCCTACTTTGGATGTCAGACTCCCAAATAAAGTTCGAATTGAAGAGGCACTCGTCAGACTTCGTAAGATGCAATCAAAAGATTTTTATTCTTACATGTTTCGGGACAGATACTCCCGTCGTCGTTCCCTGACGACGGGAGTATCTGTCCCGAAACATGTAGGAATAAAAATCTTTTGATTGCATCTTACGAAGTCTGACGAGTGCCTCTTCAATTCGAACTTTATATATATATATATATATATATATATATGCAAAAGAAGTAAGGAGAAAGAGAGCACCAATGAGCAATAAATTCAATATTTTTACTTGAAAAAATAAAAGCTCACATACATGAAGGTTAGGGGTTAACAGCTTGCCAGCACAGGGTATCAGCATCCACACGCTGTCAGTTCGGCGGAGGGACCGGGACCAGTCCTGCAATACAGGTCGCTAGGCCAGCCCTCTGACGAAGTCGATGACGAAATGCGTTGGGGCGTGGCCTAGCGACGTCAATTGAACGAAGGAGTACGCTTGTGAATCGGCTCCAGAAACCACTAGGTGCTGGGCACCATTTTCTCATGCTGATTTGTCTGCGGTACCCTAAACCGCCACCCTTGGTACAGATAGCGCAGGCCTTATGCTTGCTGGCGAATCGCCAGCAGCATGCTGCTGGCGATCCGCCAGCAACACGGCGCGCCATCTGACTGAGACGCGCGTGCGTCCCCCACGCACGCGCGTCTCAGTATCCGGGCGGCCGGCCGGCGAGGCGGACGCAATACTGTCCACCTCCCGCTCGAGGGGGGCTGGGGGGACCCGAGGAGGCTGTGGGGGGGTGCGGGCGCCCGGTGTGGGCACCGGGCGACCGAGGGCAGCACCGTCGGAAGGGGACGCGCGCGCACCTCGTGCGCGCGCGTCCCCTTCCGACACACAGATGGCGCGGGAGCAGGGAATGGCGATGGCGACGCCATCGCCATCCCCTGCAAAGATGAGCCCGGCCCCATCTGTACGTGATCTTATCCCCACTCTGTGTGCTTTTATTGTTCACCAATAAAATTGTCAACTTTTACCCGCACTATGGAGTGCCTGTTCTTATTCTACCAATATATATATATATATATATATATATATATATATATACACACACAAATACATACATACATCTTTGCGGCCACAGCTTATGCTACGGAACTTACATATCGTAGTGCCCGCACCACCCTGGGTCCACGCCACCCTCCTGTGTCCACGCCACCATCCATTACCTTTAGTAAAGTTGTGGCGAGCGAAGAGAGCCTGCAATGGGACAATGATGCTATTCTGAAAGCGGCTAATGTAACTGGCGTAAGCTGTGGCCGCAAAGATGAGGAATTACCAACAATTCTGTCCTTAAGAATCTTCTGTCTCTGGAGAATGTGGTGAATGACAATGTTTGACGACAATAGTGGTGGTGGGGGGGTTCTGATTTCTGTTCAATATATGGCGGTCAATGAGGTTTATGTCTGTGTGCTATGTACCGTGTTTCCCCGATAATAAGACACTGTCTTATTTATTTTTTTTCCTCAAAAAAGACCAGAGGTCTTATTTTCGGGGGAGGGCTTATTTTACATGTTACATGCCCCACTGCGCCTTTAAAAAAATGCCATCCCAGTCATCCATAATGTAACGTACATACCGAACCTGTTGTGTAAGGGGATCTCTCTAAATGCATTATAACCGTACTGTAACGGTATTGTGCCGGCGCTGTGTGGTGAGCAGCAGCTGCGTGATGTGCGCGGCGCGATGTGCGCGGCGTGACGTCACGCCGCGCCTACCGCAATGCATCCCTGGGAACGGGAGCTGCGGTGTTGCAGGTGAGCGAGAGGAGGGCAGCGGGGGCTGAGTGGGGGCTACACTTATCAAATACCGGTACATAAAATTACATGGGGAAATTGATAGGGCTTAATTTCGGGGGAGGGCTTATTTTGGACCAGCGTCCAAAATCTGGGGTAGGGCTTATTATCGGGGTAGGTCTAATTATCGGGGAAACACGGTATGATAGACAATGATGTCTGTGTATAATATATAGGTGTAATAGGTATTCTGATGTGAAATATATTAGCAATGCAAACTTAGCTTTTATTTTATTTTGTTACTGACACATTTGTATAGGTGCCATCATTGTAATGTTAATGGTGTTTTACTTATACCATACTCTACAGTGAATGCACAAATGCACTGAGATCTCTATTAGCAACAAATGCTGCGAGACAAATGTATCAATCATTTGCTCGTTTCTTTTGTCATATACAGTAGCCGCCATCCTCACCCTGCCAGATGTACTAAGCTTGATAACGTGAAGAGATAATGTAACGGCCAATCAGTTTCTAAATGCCATGTTACAGACTGTGTTTGAAAAATGAAAGCTAGGAGCTGGTTGGTTGGAGGTTTATACCTCTCTACTTTATCACTTTTTAAAGCTTAGTACATTTTTTAATGAAGGAGGTGTTCATGAATGATTATGCAAACGCAGGGGGGGAGGGGGGGACTTTGGCCCTCCATCTGTTGCTGAACTACACATCCCAGCATGCACTGCTACATGTTTTGCTATCGGCCTTGTTAAAACTGCAGCAAAAGCATTCTGGGATGTGTAGTTCAACAACAGCTGGAGGGCCGAAGGTTCCCCATCCCTGCCTTAAATTGTGACAACAATAGTTGGTATATAATATGATCAATATAGCTGCCACCACATCATGCAGTGTTCCAGCTTCTTCTACCACATTTACTGTATGTGTGGATCTGAGCCCTCAAACATCGCACTGGACCAGAGAGCAGCTGCCAGGAGGAAGAGACAGGAGCCTTACCATGAAGTGTGAGATTGTGAAAGTGCAGCACTGGTTCTATTATGTTTGTGTATTTATTTATTATTATATGTTTAACCTTTTCTGACTACTTATTGTATTTAAATGTTTGAAAGAGCTTATACTATAGACCATCTGTACTGTTAAATATCAGTACAGTATCCAGTGTATGAAAAGACGGTACTTGTTTCCTAGCACGGCGCCCATTGTGACCCATCGCATACCTTAAGTTAAGGTCAGAGGCGTAGGGAGGGCGGAGCCACCGGAGCTCATGCTCCGGGCGCAGATTGGTGGAATGGCGCCACCGGCCCGCCCCCCCTCCGCAAATTATCCATTCCCTGCACAAGGTAAGTATAATAACGGGCAGCGTGCGCCGGCGTCTGCCCTGCCCTACCCGGCATCTGCCCTACCCGGCGCCGGCGTCTGCCTCCGTCCTGCCATTCCCGCCCGGTCCCTGCCGCCAAGCGTCACTGATGGTGTGGCCGGGCGGCGGGCGGACAATCTTCTCTCTTCTCTAAATTGCTGCTGCTGCTCGGTCCGGCTTCCGGGCAGCACAGCATAGTTAGCAAAACTAAAGTCTCCTCCCAGAGTCACCTGACTCACTCCCCCCTCCGTGGCTACAGCAGCGTTATTATCAGCCATCCCAAGCGCTGGCTGTAGCCTGGAGGAGGACAAGGTGTTCTACTGCCGCCCTGTAATTCAAGGTGAATTGTTATTTTATTTATATATACAGCTAATTAATGTTAATATTAAACATAGTAATAAACTTGGGGGGTGGGGTGGGGGGGTGTGTGAATCAGCATCTTATATAGATTCCGTTACAGTGTCTTATATAGTGCAGCATATTCCGTTACAGCGTCTTATATAGCGCAGCAGATTCCGTTACAGTGTCTTATATAGCGCAGCAGATTCCGTTACAGTGTCTTATATAGCGCAGCATATTCCGTTACAGCGTCTTATATAGCGCAGCAGATTCCGTTACAGTGTCTTATATAGCGCAGCATATTCCGTTACAGCGTCTTATATAGCGCAGCAGATTCCGTTACAGTGTCTTATATAGCGCAGCATATTCCGTTACAGCGTCTTATATAGCGCAGCAGATTCCGTTACAGTGTCTTATATAGCACAGCAGATTCTGTTACAGTGTCTTATATAGCGCAGCAGATTCCGTTACAGTGTCTTATATAGCGCAGCAGATTCCGTTACAGCTTCTTATATAGCGCAGCAGATTCCGTTACAGCGTCTTATATAGCGCAGCAGATTCCGTTACAGTGTCTTATATAGCGCAGCAGATTCCGTTACAGTGTCTTATATAGCGCAGCATATTCCGTTACAGCGTCTTATATAGCGCAGCAGATTCCGTTACAGTGTCTTATATAGCACAGCAGATTCTGTTACAGTGTCTTATATAGCGCAGCAGATTCTGTTACAGCGTCTTATATAGAGCAGCAGATTCCGTTACAGTGTCTTATATAGCGCAGCAGATTCCGTTACAGTGTCTTATATAGCGCAGCAGATTCAGTTACAGTGTCTTATATAGCGCAGCAGATTCCGTTACAGCGTCTTATTTAGCGCAGCAGGTTCCGTTACAGCGTCTTATATAGCGCAGCAAATTCCGTTACAGTGTCTTATATAGCGCAGCAGATTCCGTTACAGCGTCTTATATAGCGCAGCAGATTCCATTACAGTGTCTTATATAGCGCAGCAAATTCCTTCACAGTGTCTTATATAGCGCAGCAGATTCCATTACAGTGTCTTATATAGCGCAGCAGATTCCGTTACAGCTTCTTATATAGCGCAGCAGGTTCCGTTACAGTGTCTTATATAGCGCAGCAGGTTCCGTTACAGTGTCTACAGCGTCTTATATAGCGCAGCAGGTTCCGTTACAGTGTCTACAGCGTCTTATATAGCGCAGCAGATTCCGTTACAGTGTCTTATATAGCGCAGCAGATTCCGTTACAGTGTCTTATATAGCGCAGCAGATTCCATTACAGTGTCTTATATAGAGCAGCAGATTCCGTTACAGTGTCTTATATAGCGCAGCAGATTCCGTTTCAGTGTCTTATATAGCGCAGCAGATTCCGTTACAGTGTCTTATTTAGCGCAGCATGTTCCGTTACAGCGTCTTATATAGCGCAGCAGGTTCCGTTACAGTGTCTACAGCGTCTTATAAAGCGCAGCAGATTCCGTTACAGTGTCTTATATAGCGCAGCAGATTCCGTTACAGTGTCTTATATAGCGCAGCAGATTCCATTACAGTGTCTTATATAGCGCAGCAGATTCCGTTACAGTGTCTTATATAGCGCAGCAGATTCCGTTTCAGTGTCTTATATAGCGCAGCAGATTCCGTTACAGTGTCTTATTTAGCGCAGCATGTTCCGTTACAGCGTCTTATATAGCGCAGCAGGTTCCGTTACAGTGTCTACAGCGTCTTATATAGCGCAGCAGATTCCGTTAGTGTCTTATATAGCGCAGCAGATTCCGTTACAGTGTCTTATATAGCGCAGCAGATTCCGTTACAGTGTCTTATATAGCGCAGCAGATTCCGTTACAGTGTCTTATATAGCGCAGCAGATTCCGTTACAGTGTCTTATATAGCGCAGCAGATTCCGTTACAGTGTCTTATATAGCGCAGCAGATTCCGTTACAGTGTCTTATATAGCGCAGCAGATTCCGTTACAATGTCTTATATAGTGTCTTATTTTTTAAGTTTTTTCTTTTCAAATGCCAACACATGTTAGCCACGCCCCCAATTCATTACAGGGGGGGGGGGGGGGGGGCGCGAAATATGCCCTTGCTCCGGGCACCATGGCACCTAGCTACACCGCTGGTTAAGGTATGCGATGGGACCCGACCGACGCTATTTTGGGCTATTTTTAGCATTTTCCCGACAATTACAAAATCGGGTCCATCGCATGCCATTATAATGGCATGCGATGCGACCGACACAATTTAACCCCTTCCCGACAATTGACGTACATTTACGTCATGGTCGGGAAGTACTTCCCGACACATGGCGTAAATGTACGTCATGGCATTTAACTGTCACCGCGTCTATAGACGCGGTGACAGTTTCAACATGTCTGCTGTCCCTGACAGCAGACATGTCCGTGCATGCCCAGGGGGGGCTGCGATGCCGCCCCCCCGTCGGCGATCGCTGTGATTGGCTGTTCAGTGTGAACAGCCAATTACAGCGTTTTCCTGTGTCACCGGCGAATAACGTTCGCCGGTGACACGGGATCAGAGGTGATTGGTGCTGTAAAGTACAGCACCAATCACCGCGGGGTGTAAGGGTGACACTGGTGTCACCCCACCGCACCCCGCCCGCCCCCAAAGGCCGTGATTGGTTCGTCGGACCGACGGACCAATCACAGCCAAGGAGGGGGATTTAAACTAACGGTGACTGCACTGCAGACGCCATTCCGGTCTGGAATAGCGTGCAGTGCGGTCACCGTACCTCCCTGCCGCCATACTGACCAGAACCTTGCTCCATAGCTTGCTCCATACTTACCTGATCGCTGCTTCATCACTGCTTCCTGGATCCTGTTGCTACTTGTGCCTTCCTGTGAAATTGTGCTGCTGCAGTGTACTAGCTAGATAGAGAGAGAGATAGATAGAGAGATAGAGAGAGATAGAGAGAGATAGAGAGAGATAGAGAGAGATAGAGAGAGAGATAGTGTCAGAGAGTGCTATATTTTGTGCTGCTGCAGTGTGATATAGTTATAGATAGAGAGAGAGAGATAGAGAGGCCTAGTGACAGAGTGCTATATTTTGTGCTGCTGCAGTGTGATAGTTATAGAGAGATAGAGAGAGATAGAGAGAGAGATAGTGTCAGAGAGTGCTATATTTTGTGCTGCTGCAGTGTGATATAGTTATAGATAGAGAGAGATAGAGAGAGAGAGATAGATAGAGAGGCCTAGTGACAGAGTGCTATATTTTGTGCTGCTGCAGTGTGATAGTTATAGAGAGATAGAGAGAGATAGAGAGAGAGAGATAGAGAGAGATAGTGACAGATTGTGCTATATATTTTTGATATAACTGACTGCTGCCCCCTCCTTTTGTGCTGATCAGTATAAATTAACTGATCAGCAACTTTTTGGGGGCGCAGGTTTTTTTTTATATATAGATATACCTGTCAGTGCTGCTGCTGCAGTGTCATAGAGTGATAGATAGTGAGAGATAGAGAGATAGAGAGAGATAGTGACAGAGAGTGATAGAGAGTGCTAAATTTTTTGTCTGCTGCCCCCGCCTTTTGTGCTGATCACTATATCTGAGGTGATCAGCAACTTTTTTGGGGGTACAGAGGTTTTTTTTTTTTTATATATACCTGTCAGTTGCACCAAAGGTTGTGCACCTGCTGCACCTCACTGGTAATCAGTGTCGCATCACTGATCACCTTTTTTTTGTGTGTGTGTGCTGTGGGGTCTTTTTTTAATTTTTTTTTTACACACACTGTGATTTTGTGGGTGTCCTGTGGCCGCTGTGCGCTGATCAGTGACGTACATCACTGATCATCTTTTTCGGCACAGGGTTGATCTATATTTTTTTTTTTTGATCAAATTCCTGTTGCCTTTGAGCGCTGTTCAGTGACAGACGTTACTGACCAACATCTGTGCTCAATTTTTGGCGCAGGACCTTTTTTTTTTTTTTAACCCCTTAAATTTTTTATTTTTAACCCCTTCATTTTTTTTTTTTTTATTGGTATAAAGTATTTTTTTTTTTCTGCACCACATACACACTACACACTACATACCCCCCGGATTGAAATAAAGTTTGTACCCCCCCCTACACTATACACGTGTTGAAACATTTCACTACCAGTAACACAAAAATAAAAATGGCATCCCAAATGTCCTCCCAAATGTCCTCCCAAATGTCCTCCCAGTCATCCAGGAGAATGTATTCAGCGGAGGAGGCATATGCCCTGCTTGCTTCTGACTCTGACACAGCCAGTGATGCAAGCGGGGAATTTGAAGGATTCGCCTTAAGCTCCTCTTCCTCCTCTGGTGATGAGGGACCCCCTCAAAGACGCCCCCGTAGAGCAGCTGAGACCCCCCCCCCAATAATTGATCTCGTATGGACCCCACCACCAGACAATTTTGAGCCCCAGGTTCCTGAGTTTTTGGCCATGCCAGGAATCCAATTTGATTCCACAGGTCTCAGAGAAATTGACTTTTTCAAATTATTTTTCTCTGATGATTTTATAAATTTAATGGTGGACCAAACTAATTTATATGCCCAGCAGTTTATTGCTCAAAACCCCACGTCATCATTTGCTAGGTGGACCCCTGTAGATGCAGTAGAGATGATGACATTTTGGGGTCTGGTGTTTCATATGGGCATAGTAAAAAAGCCAGAAATTAGGCAATATTGGAGTACAGATGTTCTGTACAGTACTCCATTTTACCGTATGGCCATGACCCGGACTCGATTTGAGACAATTCTTAAATTTATACATTACACCGATAATGCACAGTGCCCACCCAGAGATGATCCCACCTTTGACCGGCTATTCAAAGTCAGGCCGGTCATTGATCATTTCAGTGCCAAATTTGAAGAGGTGTACATCCCTGAAAAATTTATTTGTATCGACGAGTCCCTTATACATTTTAAAGGAAGGGTTAAATTCCGCCAGTACCTTCCCAGTAAGAGGGCAAGGTATGGCATAAAAATGTACAAACTGTGTGAAAGCACCTCAGGGTACACCCACAGGTTTAGGGTTTATGAAGGGAAGGATTCAAGAATTGAACCGCCAGAATGCCCCCCCTCCCTCGTAGGTGTTAGTGGGAAAATTGTCTGGGATTTAGTGCACCCCTTTGTTACCATATAGGCATATAGATATTGTTTTATACCATCATTAATGTAATGTGATTTTAACCATAGTATATATTATGTATGTGTATATAAAAATAGGAATAGCTTAATAATTAGGACATCAGAGTTTAATGTTTAGACATCGTAGTATAGCTTTTGGGTTTACTAAATAATATGAATGACCACTTTGTAACATATCAAATGCAACTGAATTCATTTAGGAGACAAAATGTCTAAGGCATACTACTAAGCAGATACAGTAGAGTGTTGTTACCCTCCCCAGATATATCTATATTTATTAATTAAGCAATGTATACACTATGGGCCAGACCCCAGCCATCTGGAGAATGTAGACTGCTAGTACATCATCCAAGTTACTTTGCAGGACAGACAGGACACTATTGTGTATTTTGACAACAGGAGTGTAAAATAGATTGATGCACAGGGAGAGACCAGAAACAGGAGATCTCGCAATGGAGATTACCACTAGCGTCCAGACAAGCAGGAGACCCTGTCACCATTAGCATCCATAAATTCAATAACGTCATGAGAACAGGGAACTTCAATTCATGTATTTGTGATATAAGGAGAGAGATAGAGTAGACATTCACTCACATTCGCACACAGACACACACGGACAGTCAGCAAGAAACCTATTCAGTGAGTCAGGAGGAGAGATGTGAGCCACGAGCAGGAGAGAGGAACGGAACCTAGAAGCGATGGGCTGGAGTGAGTGAGTAATCATGGTAGATATAAATGTTCAGTTGTTGATAAAGTTATGGAATACTGAAGTCTACAATTTATGTTAGTTTTATAGCAGTCTTAAGTCTGTCAATTGTTTAATGTTGTTTTAGGTAATATAAGCAAGGAGGCGTATATAAATATATATATAATAGCATATACAACAATCACTGTGTTAATCTATTCTGTATGGTTTGTTTTGCCTGTAAATAAATATCAGACTTTCTGAGCTAAAATTACAAGTCATGAACTCTCATATTTGGGGAATCAAACTATGACAAGTACTCTGCATATTGTATTGTAAAGTCTATTAGAATATAATTGCAGATGTCAAATATATATGTTATTATATCAATACAAGATATAATAAATATATTTTATATAATAATATCTCAATCTCAATAACTATTATTGGGATAAGAGAGATATATGATCCCTAAAATAAAACTCTACAATGGCGACCGCAGCAGGACTTGTGAATTTTGGTATCTGATTGTATGATTATAATATTTATAAGGAGTAGCAGATGCGTGAAGCTGGCTACCTAACCTACAGAATCACAGTGAGGATGTATCTAGGAAAACGTAATACTATTGTGTATTTTTATCTTGCATTGTTTGTAGACCTAGAATAACGTATTAGTGAAACAGAACTGATATTCCATTGTTACCATTATCTGGGAGTGCACGCTTAGATATTGATAATATGGCATTATTCAGAAACATTTTTAACTAATACTACATTTACTAGGCTCAGCACAAGGGCTGGTTAGCCTGCTGACACATTGCAAGATCACAGTGGGGTATGTTACTAATAGGCACTTCATAATTGTAAAATGCCTAGAATAAATAAACAGTGGAAATGAGCATTTCCAAATAAATTAAAATTAGTACCAGATATTAGAGTTAACTTTGAGAATCCGGACACTCTCATTGGGAGGATATCTTGTGTACAAAAGTATAAATACAGCATTGTAAAATAAGTGCAATGTTGAAAATGAAAAGAGTTGCTGTAGCATTTAGGAAAATGCACAGAGCAGCGACTTTAGAAGTTAAGCAGGAATGTAAAGAGAAATCAGGTTCACGTCTTAAGAGCTCATGCCTCAAAATGAATGCAAAGGTGCATTGCTTCTTAAAATCCCTAAAGGTTAAGAAGTGTACTCAGAAGAATTCTGAGACAAAAGTAAATTTTCTGGTAGATTGTGAACAAACTGCCCAGATCTCTCATGAAGGGATCACAGAAGCACCCAGCAAAGGTGTTAGGAGCAGGGATGAGACCACAGAGGGGCTCATTCACAAACAGACTACAAAGTCTGAAATGGTCACAGATGCTAATCAGGGCTCTGTAATAGAGAGAGAACGTAATATTACTTCAAATAAGGCAGGAGCAATGAGAGATGTCCCCTGCACTGTTTTGATTAAGGGGGGAGATCAGTACAATAAGGAGAGTGATTCTGCAAAATCCACACTCATAGTCCCTATTGTGACAAAAGAAATTGTGTTGCCCTCAGGGAAAAGGGAACTGGCAATAGCCTTGTATGCACACACTCCAATTGTAGGTAAAGTTGTCACAGAATTAAATGAGCAAATGTATTCAGCCACAAATATGTCTGAGCTGAGCAATGGCATGAATTTGAGCATGCATGATCACACAAAAGGTTCCACCATCTCTGTAACCCCCACACAGCAGTTAGAGACATCTAGTGGTGGAGCAAATGTCCACAGTCTTTCAGAGAGACCAAATGCAAAGTGTCAATCTAGAAACACCACACCAAGTTTCAGCAATGATACAAAGTGTCACCAGGATGAATATGTTTTTGTACCCTGGAAACCTAACAATTTTGTTACAGATCTGGACAGGCAGAAAGCCCTCCTGAAACCTGCAAAAGGTATCCGGCACGGATTAACAAGTTTCTCTCCCCACAAGAATATTTTCCAGGGCTGGCAAAATTCTCCAAGGCTGAAGAGTCTCACTGAACAGCAAGCACTGCAGATGGAGAAGTGCTGGATTCAGACCACTTCAGATAGTGCAAACACAAGTCAGACGGTGGTATCACTTATTTTACTTTTAAAACCCAATGTAGCCATTGTTTGCTTTGAGAGGATCTCACATGTTAAACCAGCCCAGTTTTCCAAGTTAAATTTGCCCAGCATCATATATGCAGCAGAGTTTGTGCTGTCAATGACACACAAAACTACAGAAAGTAAAGACTGCCACGGACCAGCAACCATTGCTAGTTATTAAGTCCTTAAAACCATAGTTATGGAAAGTCTGCATCTGGCAGCATAGAGGAGAGAAATGGTACAAACCAGAAAACATGGCCAGCAATGTTGGACCAGCAGATAGCACAAAAGATATAGCTAGCAATGTCACACCACTAGCAATGATAGTAATTGTATTTCTTTTTGTTTCAATTTTAGGTTACAAGTTCTACACAGCAGCTTCAATACTAATGGACGCAAAGTTTTAAAGAAAGCCCCAAGTCGCAACAACAACCTCTACTAAACCTTTTATTGCTGCAATTATGCAAAGAGCCAGTACCTCGCACAGCTTGTATTTGTCACCTAAGGAGGATCCAAAAACTGTCACATGGACAAAAATCAAAGGACTTTTTTTTTTATTAGTTTATTTTTCTTTCTTCAGTCCTTCAGAGAAGGAAAAGGTTTAAATACAGCAACTATTATTTGTTTTCTGGACACATGGACAAAATCCCCTTTTCTCTTCTTCAGGAGAAGTTCATTAACCCCCTCACTACAGCAATCATTGTTTGTTTGTTTGTCAGGACACTGTGACACATGGACATTCCATTTACAGTGTGCTTTATTCTAACCACCAAGCATGCAGAATCCTTTTGTACATACATTTTTAATTGCCGATCAATTCACACATATGATCTTCATTCTTATGTAATTGTATATACCTTGTAAATATTTGTTTTCTTTTTCTTCTTATTTTTCTTATGAGTATATGCTGATTATATATATACGCTTCCTTCTTAAAAAGCTTCAAACTAATTTAAATATCAGACAAAGAATGGTATGCCTTACATCAAATTGTAAAAGAGAAACGTTTTGTTAGTTGTTGAGATGGACCAATCTCTTAATACAGACATAACCAAGTCTAAGAGAATGAACAATAGCATAGATGGGATATTGTAGTTATTTTATATGCACATGGCTGCATATCACACATACTGGATGGAATTCGATATAGCCAAACCCATTCTTAACAGATATTTGGTATTACTTTGAAGCAAAATCATAGTCATTTATTGTATTGATAGGATGTTGTCATAGATACGTCAAATCAAAATATCATTGTTAGTTATAGGATTTAGCTGGTGTATGGTTATTTTAGTTTAAGATAAGATAGCATATAGGAAGGTAGGTAAGAGATCAGAGACTGAATGGTAAATTATTATTCAGTGAGGAAATTCAGTATAAACGGAGTGGATCCTTTAGAATCTACCCCAGACATTTACCTGCCAATGCCTGAAGATAAATGTTCTTACCAACAAGTAAAGCAAAAATACTTGGTTAAAGTTTCAACTGCTGTATTCAACGTCACAAACTGTTTTGTTCAACACAACGAGGTTGGGGTTAAAGAGAGACATGGACACTTATCATGATTGCAGCGCGATAATCTTAAAGGACGCACAAGGACACTTGTCACGATCACAGCGATAATCTTAAAGGACGCACAAGGACACTTGTCACGATCACAGCGATAATCGTAAAGGATCGTAAAGGACATACAAAGCAAACTTGCTAAGGACTGCATTAATGAGGCTTATCAAAGGCACTGTGTTTTGCAAAACTGTGGTGAAGAAATTTATCAAGACCACAGCACTCCAAGGGCCACACAAGTAAAGCAACATTTCAAGCAAGTCAACAGCCTCTATACATGTAAAGCAACATGTCAAGCAAGTCAACAGCCTCGAAGAAGAATTCTACTTCTACGTCCACCATACTGCAAATGTAAAGTGTCTCCAAGAACTGCAACCCACACAAGTGACAGCCCTCAGCCAGGAAATCACTGTGATCAACAGTACAAGGAAAGTGTCCTCACTCATCGACCAAACAAGATCGACAAGGCAAGCTGTGGCGTGGCATATAACTGTCTGTAGCAATGAAAATATTTTCCTCATGAATACTGAATATAAATAACCTCTGTCCCTGGTCAAATTTAGTTATTATAGGGTAAAATAGGTTAATTAAATGAAGGATATTTCATACCAATGGTTAATGTATGGTTAGGAGAGTTGGGAAAAGAATGTTTGAAAATATATATGAAGCAATTATGGTAATTTACTGTGTGACCAATCAAAATAATTTCTCATGGTCACAAGCGGGGGACTGTTACCATATAGGCATATAGATATTGTTTTATACCATCATTAATGTAATGTGATTTTAACCATAGTATATATTATGTATGTGTATATAAAAATAGGAATAGCTTAATAATTAGGACATCAGAGTTTAATGTTTAGACATCGTAGTATAGCTTTTGGGTTTACTAAATAATATGAATGACCACTTTGTAACATATCAAATGCAACTGAATTCATTTAGGAGACAAAATGTCTAAGGCATACTACTAAGCAGATACAGTAGAGTGTTGTTACCCTCCCCAGATATATCTATATTTATTAATTAAGCAATGTATACACTATGGGCCAGACCCCAGCCATCTGGAGAATGTAGACTGCTAGTACATCATCCAAGTTACTTTGCAGGACAGACAGGACACTATTGTGTATTTTGACAACAGGAGTGTAAAATAGATTGATGCACAGGGAGAGACCAGAAACAGGAGATCTCGCAATGGAGATTACCACTAGCGTCCAGACAAGCAGGAGACCCTGTCACCATTAGCATCCATAAATTCAATAACGTCATGAGAACAGGGAACTTCAATTCATGTATTTGTGATATAAGGAGAGAGATAGAGTAGACATTCACTCACATTCGCACACAGACACACACGGACAGTCAGCAAGAAACCTATTCAGTGAGTCAGGAGGAGAGATGTGAGCCACGAGCAGGAGAGAGGAACGGAACCTAGAAGCGATGGGCTGGAGTGAGTGAGTAATCATGGTAGATATAAATGTTCAGTTGTTGATAAAGTTATGGAATACTGAAGTCTACAATTTATGTTAGTTTTATAGCAGTCTTAAGTCTGTCAATTGTTTAATGTTGTTTTAGGTAATATAAGCAAGGAGGCGTATATAAATATATATATAATAGCATATACAACAATCACTGTGTTAATCTATTCTGTATGGTTTGTTTTGCCTGTAAATAAATATCAGACTTTCTGAGCTAAAATTACAAGTCATGAACTCTCATATTTGGGGAATCAAACTATGACAAGTACTCTGCATATTGTATTGTAAAGTCTATTAGAATATAATTGCAGATGTCAAATATATATGTTATTATATCAATACAAGATATAATAAATATATTTTATATAATAATATCTCAATCTCAATAACTATTATTGGGATAAGAGAGATATATGATCCCTAAAATAAAACTCTACACCTTCCTGGATAAAGGTTATCACCTCTATGTGGATAACTTTTACACCAGCATCCCCCTGTTTAAGGCCCTTGGTTCAAGAGGTACAGCAGCTTGCGGTACTGTGCGCAAGAACCAAAGAGGCCTCCCAAAAACGCACATTGCCCAAGTAATGAGAAGGGGTGAAAGCAGGGGAATATGCACCGAAAATATGTTGTTGGTCAAATATAAGGACAAGAGGGATGTCCTTATACTGACAACAATTCACGGAGACAGTACCACCTCCGTCCCTGTACGAGGTACCAGTACCCACACCTCAAAACCTAATTGTATCCTGGATTACAATAGGTACATGGGCGGAGTGGATCTTTCAGATCAGGTACTGAAGCCGTACAGTGCCCTGCGGAAAACAAAAATCTGGTACAAGAAGGTGGCCGTGTATATCATCCAGATGGCACTGTATAACGCTTACGTGCTATTCCGTTCTACCGGCCAGAGGGGGACATTTATGCACTTTCAAGAGGAAGTCATAAAGGGCCTAATATTTGGGAACCAGCAGGCAGAGGGCCCCAGTACTTCTAGTACTGGCCCCCGTATTGTACCAGGGCAGCATTTTCCTGATGAAATCCCCTCCACTGGAAAAAAGGGCAGGACACAAAAAAGGTGCAAAGTTTGCTATAAAAAGGGAATAAGAAAGCAAACTATTTTCCAGTGTGACACTTGCCCCGACAAACCCGGCCTATGTATAAAGGAGTGTTTTAAAATATACCACACATCTATGGAATATTAGGTTCATAATTTCACCGTGCTTCGGGGGTCTTGCTAATGCCACATAGCACCCACCATTCATTCCACCAGAATCTGAGCCGCAAAATCTAAAAATCACTCCTTCCCTTCTGAGTCCTGCCATGCACCCAACTGGTATTTTTTGGTCACATGTGAGGCATTGCCGTACTCGGGAGAAATTGGGGCACATATTTTGGGGTGCTTTGTCTCCTTCATTCCTTGTGAAAATGAAAAATTTTGAGCCAGAACTGCATTTTTGTGTAAAAAAATGTAATTTTTCATGTTCACTGCCCACTTGTATCAAAATTGGTGAAACCCCTGGGGGTTTGAAATGTACACTATACCCCTAGATGAATTCCCTGAGGGGTGTAGTTTGCAAAATGGGGTCACTTGTGGGGGGGTTCCACTGTATTGGTGCTTTGGGGGTCTTGCTAATGCGACATAGCACCCACCATCATTCCACCAGAATTTGTGCTGCAAAATCCAAATATCACTCCTTCCCTTCTGAGTCCTGCCACTTTTTGGTCACACATGAGGCATTGCCGTACTCGGGAGAAATTGGGGCACAGATTTTGGGGTGCTTTGTCTCCTTCATTCCTTCTGAAAATGAAAAATTTTGAGCCAGAACTGCATTTTTGTGTAAAAAAATGTAACTTTTCATTTTCACTGCCCACTTGAATCAAAATTGGTGAAACCCCTGGGGGTTTTAAATGTACACTATACCCCTAGATGAATTCCCTGAGGGGTGTAGTTTGCAAAATGGGGTGACCTGTGGGGGGGTTCCACTGTATTGGTGCAACATAGCACCCACCATTCATTCCACCAGAATCTGTGCTGCAAAATCCAAAAATCACTCCTTCCCTTCTGAGTCCTGCCATGCACCCAACTGGTATTTTTTGGTCACACATGAGGCATTGCCGTACTCGGGAGAAATTGGGGCACAGATTTTGGGGTGCTTTGTCTCCTTCATTCCTTCTGAAAATGAAAAATTTTGAGCCAGAACTGCATTTTTGTGTAAAAAAATGTAATTTTTCATTTTCACTGCCCACTTGTATCAAAATTGGTGAAACCCCTGGGGGTTTTAAATGTACACTATACCCCTAGATGAATTCCCTGAGGGGTGTAGTTTGCAAAATGGGGTGACTTGTGGGGGTTTCCACTGTATTGGTGCAACATAGCACCCACCATTCATTCCACCAGAATCTGTGCTGCAAAATCCAAAAATCACTCCTTCCCTTCTGAGTCCTGCCATGCACCCAACTGGTATTTTTTGGTCACATGTGAGGCATTGCCGTACTCGGGAGAAATTGGGGCACAGATTTTGGGGTGCTTTTTCTCCTTCATACCTTCTGAAAATGAAAAATTTTGAGCCAGAACTGCATTTTTGTGTAAAAAATGTAATTTTTCTTTTTCACTGCCCACTTGTATCAAAATTGGTGAAACCCCTGGGGGTTTGAAATGTACACTATACCCCTAGATGAATTCCCTGAGGGGTGTAGTTTGCAAAATGGGGTCACTTGTGGGGGGGTTCCACTGTATTGGTGCTTGGGGGGTCTTGCTAATGCGACATAGCACCCACCAAAATTCCACCAGAATCTGAGCTGCAAAATCCAAAAATCACTCCTTCCCTTTTGAGTCCTGCCATGCACCCAACTGGTATTTTTTGGTCACATGTGAGGCATTGCCGTACTCGGGAGAAATTGGGGCACAGATTTTGGGGTGCTTTTTCTCCTTCATACCTTCTGAAAATGAAAAATTTTGAGCCAGAACTGCATTTTTGTGTAAAAAATGTAATTTTTCATGTTCACTGCCCACTTGTATCAAAATTGGTGAAACCCCTGGGGGTTTGAAATGTACACTATACCCTAGATGAATTCCCTGAGGGGTGTAGTTTGCAAAATGGGGTCACTTGTGGGGGGGTTCCACTGTATTGGTGCTTGGGGGGTCTTGCTAATGCAACATAGCACCCACCAAAATTCCACCAGAATCTGAGCTGCAAAATCCAAAAATCACTCCTTCCCTTCTGAGTCCTGCCATGCACCCAACTGGTATTTTTTGGTCACATGTGAGGCATTGCCGTACTCGGGAGAAATTGGGGCACAGATTTTGGGGTGCTTTGTCTCCTTCATACCTTCTGAAAATGAAAAATTTTGAGCCAGAACTGCATTTTTGTGTAAAAAAATGTAATTTTTCATTTTCACTGCCCACTTGTATCAAAATTGGTGAAACCCCTGGGGGTTTTAAATGTACACTATACCCCTAGATGAATTCCCTGAGGGGTGTAGTTTGCAAAATGGGGTGACTTGTGGGGGGGTTCCACTGTATTGGTGCAACATAGCACCCACCATTCATTCCACCAGAATCTGTGCTGCAAAATCCAAAAATCACTCCTTCCGTTCTGAGTCCTGCCATGCACCCAACTGGTATTTTTTGGTCACATGTGAGGCATTGCCGTACTCGGGAGAAATTGGGGCACAGATTTTGGGGTGCTTTTTCTCCTTCATACCTTCTGAAAATGAAAAATTTTGAGCCAGAACTGCATTTTTGTGTAAAAAAATGTAATTTTTCATTTTCACTGCCCACTTGTATCAAAATTGGTGAAACCCCTGGGGGTTTGAAATGTACACTATACCCCTAGATGAATTCCCTGAGGGGTGTAGTTTTCAAAATGGGGTGACTTGTGGGGGGGTTCCACTGTATTGGTGCTTGGGGGGTCTTGCTAATGCGACATAGCACCCACCAAAATTCCACCAGAATCTGAGCTGCAAAATCCAAAAATCACTCCTTCCGTTCTGAGTCCTGCCATGCACCCAACTGGTATTTTTTGGTCACATGTGAGGCATTGCCGTACTCGGGAGAAATTGGGGCACAGATTTTGGGGTGCTTTTTCTCCTTCATACCTTCTGAAAATGAAAAATTTCGAGCCAGAACTGCATTTTTGTGTAAAAAATGTAATTTTTCAATTTCACTGCCCACTTGTATCAAAATTGGTGAAACCCCTGGGGGTTTGAAATGTACACTATACCCCTAGATGAATTCCCTGAGGGGTGTAGTTTTCAAAATGGGGTGACTTGTGGGGGGGTTCCACTGTATTGGTGCTTGGGGGGTCTTGCTAATGCGACATAGCACCCACCAAAATTCCACCAGAATCTGAGCCGCAAAATCCAAAAATCACTCCTTCCGTTCTGAGTCCTGCCATGCACCCAACTGGTATTTTTTGGTCACATGTGAGGCATTTCCGTACTCGGGAGAAATTGGGGCACATATTTTGGGGTGCTTTTTCTCCTTCATACCTTCTGAAAATGAAAAATTTTGAGCCAGAATTGCATTTTTGTGTAAAAAAATGTAATTTTTAATTTTCACTGCCCACTTGTATCAAAATTGGTGAAACCCCTGGGGGTTTGAAATGTACACTATACCCCTAGATGAATTCCCTGAGGGGTGTACTTTGCAAAATGGGGTGACTTGTGGGGGGGTTCCACTGTATTGGTGCAACATAGCACCCACCATTCATTCCACCAGAATCTGTGCTGCAAAATCCAAAAATCACTCCTTCCCTTCTGAGTCCTGCCATGCACCCAACTGGTATTTTTTGGTCACATGTGAGGCATTGCCGTACTCGGGAGAAATTGGGGCACAGATTTTGGGGTGCTTTTTCTCCTTCATACCTTCTGAAAATGAAAAATTTTGAGCCAGAACTGCATTTTTGTGTAAAAAAATGTAATTTTTCATTTTCACTGCCCACTTGTATCAAAATTGGTGAAACCCCTGGGGGTTTGAAATGTACACTATACCCCTAGATGAATTCCCTGAGGGGTGTAGTTTGCAAAATGGGGTGACTTGTGGGGGGGTTCCACTGTATTGGTGCTTGGGGGGTCTTGCTAATGCGACATAGCACCCACCAAAATTCCACCAGAATCTGAGCTGCAAAATCCAAAAATCACTCCTTCCCTTCTGAGTCCTGCCATGCACCCAACTGGTATTTTTTGGTCACATGTGAGGCATTGCCGTACTCGGGAGAAATTGGGGCACAGATTTTGGGGTGCTTTGTCTCCTTCATACCTTCTGAAAATGACAAATTTGGAGCCAGAACTGCATTTTTGTGTAAAAAAATGTAATTTTTCATT
Source organism: Crinia signifera (assembly GCF_055691185.1). Lineage (NCBI taxonomy): Eukaryota > Metazoa > Chordata > Amphibia > Anura > Myobatrachidae > Crinia > Crinia signifera. The sequence continues at coordinate 39,966,074 of NC_139222.1, forward strand.
TTCACTGCCCAGTTGTACCACAATTGGTGAAACCCCTGGGGGTTTGAAATGTACACTATACCCCTAGATGAATTCCCTGAGGGGTGTAGTTTGCAAAATGGGGTCACTTGTGGGGGGGGTTCCTAACTTTTAGCATCTTATGGTGCCTTGAAACCTACATGGTGCCTAAAAAATAATCTCATAAAAAGGAGGCTCCAAAATCAAGTAGGTGCTCCTTCTATTATGAAGCCTGTGGTTTGGTCACCGTGCACACTAGGGCCACATATAGGATATTTATGAAAACAAAAGAATTGGGGGAATCAATTTTTAGTCACATTTCTCTAGTAAAATGTACTGTGTTCCTTATAAAAATGTATTAAAATTGCAAATCTGCAAAAAAAAAGAAATTTTGAAATTTCACCTACACTTTGTTTTAATTCCTGTGAAACACCTAAAGGGTTAACAAACTTCCAAAATGCTGTTTTGAATACTGTGAGGGGTGCAGTTTTTGAAATGGCATCATTTATGGGGGTGTCTCACATACAAGTCCCTCAAAGTTACATCAGAACTGAACTGGTCCCTAAAAAAATCAGTGTTTGAAATTTTCTTGAAAATTTGAGAATTTGCTATTCATATTGTAAGCCTCCTAGTGTCCCAAAAAATTAAAAGGAAGTTGAAATAATGATGTCAACATAAAGTAGACATATGGTCTATGTTAGTTATTCACTATTTTGAGTGGTAAGATTATTTGTCTCACAAGCAGAAAATTTAACATTTTGCAAATCGCTAAATTTTCCATTTTTTCACGATATTTTGGTATTTTTCACAAAAAAACACAGACTGTATCGACCCAAATTTACCACTAATTTGAAGTACAATGTGTCACGAAAAAACAATCTCAAAATCACTGGGATAAGTAAAAGCAAAAAAAAGTTATCCCCACTTAAGTGAGACATGTCAGATTTGAAAAAAAGGGCTCTGTCAGGAACGCAAAAACTGGCTCTGTCAGGAAGGGGTTAACATTGACTGCATTGTAATCAGGGCTATTTTTGTGCAGGCTCCAGCAGGAACAGAGGGGTGAATTTATGAAGCTTGGAGAAGTGTTATCTATCCCCATAAAGAACGTTATGAGCAAGGTGATAATGGTTCAGCCAATCAGCTACAATATGTAAATTGACAGGTAAGAGCTGATTGGCTGAACCATTATCACCTTGCTCATAACGTTCTTTATGGGGATAGATAACACTTCTCCAAGCTTCATAAATTCACCCCTGAGGCCCTTATTCTAGTTCATTCTTTCAGACAAAATATTTCTTAGATGGACAAAACCATGTGCACTGCAGGTGAGGCAGGTGTTACTTGTGCAGAGATAATTAGATTTGGGTGGGGTTTTACACCTGCCTCACCTGCAGTGCACATGGTTTTGTCCATCTAAGAAATATTTTGTCAGAAAGAATGAACTAGAATAAGGGCCTCAGTTCCTGCTGGAGCCTGCACAAAAATAGCCCTGATTGTAATCAATGTTAAAATCCTATGTAAAATCGGGTCCATTGTATGCCATTATAATGGCATACAATGCAACCAATGCGATGGACCTGATTTTACATAGGGAACAATGTTAAATGGCCCACCATACCCGATATTTGATTGTATACCCACCCTGATGGGTAATTTGTATGTGAAATGGCCCCCCATTGTTAACGCCACCCCACGATGAACACCAACCCGCTACAGGCTCGGTGGCTCGCTGCCCTCGCCACACTATATACAGTCAACTCCACGCCAACGTGGATAGTGGGGGTATGAAAAGGTCGGAGGACGCGTACTGCTGCGCTTGCCATGCTTCGGGTTGGCGTTGATCGTGGGGTGGCATTAACAATGGGGGGGGCATTTGACCCATCAGGGTAGGTATACAATGAAAATTGGGGTCTAGGGGGGCATTTTACATTGGGCCCAATGTAAAAATCGGGTAGATCTCATTGCATGTGATTTGGTTGCATGCGACGCGATTTTTGCGGACCCGATGGATACAATTAAAATCGTTGGCGCCGTGCTAGGAAACAAGTACCGAAAAGACCAATTTTCAGGGCTGTTACTGCTCCCCCAGACTCCTGTACTTACTCCGATGCCTTGCAGAGTGGGAGATTTTGGACTACATTTGGAAACCCCCCTCTAAAAATCCTGCGTTTGCCACTGCTGCCAGTGGTGGAATTCCAATGCTGTGGGCAATTACCAGGTCAATAGCTATTGCATGCAGTCAGTGGTGCTGATAAAGGGGGTACTAATTACCAGTCTGATGGAGGGGCCCAAAGGGGCCCCATTACCTGCCAGCAGCAGCTCTGCTCAATCCAGCACATGCTTCCATGTGCTGGGCTGCAGTGTGGCCAGGGTGGTGATTAAAGTGCTATTTTTCTCTAGATTTTAACTTAAGGGTGCATGGCCACGCCCCCTGAAACGTGCCGGGGCCCAGCTAGGCTCTGTACTACCCTGCATGCAATAGGCTCCTGACGTTGGCACCTCTTTGTTACACATCTTCATCATCCTGCACATTGGTCCTTTCACTTTTGATGAGCACATTTTCACCTTCTAGTTTTCAGTGGGGCTGATGCATGTAACGAGCACCTGGAAATGGGGAGGCCTTGGTACTTTTCTCATGTTTTATAGTAACACTTGTCCATATAACAGGACTATGATTTGTCACATGCTGTGCCGTGCAGTCCCCCAGTTATTGCAGGCGTTCTCCATCGTCACATTAATGCATATATACAGATGGAGCCCTCCCCAGCCAGCCTTCTCTGGAGAGCCATGGTGAGCCAAGGCCTATTGTTCTCAGCAGCAATACAATACATACAACAATACAGTACGGGATTAGCAGAGTAATGGGTACTTGTTTATTATCTGGGCGCCCAAATTTTTCATTGCATGCCACTACTTAAGGCATGCGATGCGATTTTTCATTGTAAAGACCAGATTTTTAATTGTATAGTCACCCATGGGTGATCTCATACCCCCACTATCCACTATCCAACTACGCATGGAGATGCCGCTATTGGCCGCCTTGCGGCCTAGCGGCCAATCAGGAGCCGCTAGGCCGCAAGGCGGCCAATAGCGGCATTCGGGAGGCGGAGCCGCACGATGTACACAAACACCGGTTTGTTTTTTTGCCAAGACCCTTACCTGGACTACGTCGCCCCGGGACAGGTGAGTATGGTTTCCACAGCTTCCACATGGATTTCGTCGGACTCCGGACGCCATCGCCGACAGCGACGTCGACATGAAGAACGCCGACACAGGACCAGAAGACGACACAGGACCATGGCTACCTACGGGAAGAAGATAGGTAAATATTAGTATGTGTGGGCTTTGTATGTATTAAAGTTTTATTTTAAGTGTGTGTCAGTGTGTTTTATTGTACTATTTTTAATACTGTGGCACTACAAGACCCAGCGGGCCCTTTAATGCCCCGGAGGCTGGGACTTGTGGTTCTCCAAGTCCCAGCTTGCGGGGGAGGCTTGCTGGGACTCATAGTGCCCCAGTATTAGACAATAGTTTAATCTTTTTTTTACACCAAGATCAGCTCGATGCCCACCGCCTAGGGGCATCGAGGACAGTACCAGGCTTCAGCCTGGTCAGGTAAGTCCTGGAGGGGGGGGACCCCTTTATTGGGAGGGTCCCCACTCCCCCAGGCCAGGCTGACTGGTCAGGGGGTTAATGCTTTGGCCGGGGGGACTTGTATAAAAAGTCTCCCCCCCGGCTGTGGCATTACCCTGCTGGCTGGTTTGGCCTGGGGCTGGTTCTTGAAATACGGGGGACCCCTACTCATTTTGTCCCCCGTATTTTGGGAACCAGCCCCGGACCTGGAGCCTGGGGCTGGTTGTTAAAAATCGGGGAACCCCTATTTGTCGGGTCCCCTGATTTTTAATTACCGGCCCGGCTCCTTCAGCCTGGTGCTGGTTTCGGCTGTGGGGGGGACCCCACGCCGTTTTTTTTTAAAATTTATTTATTTTTCTATTTTTTTTTTACACACTGCAGACTGCACGGATCTGACTGATCCGTGCAGACTGCTACAAATAATTCGTATCAGCGGCAATATATACGGCCGCTAATACGAATTGTTACACCATCGGAGGGTTACAAAGCAGTCGTATCTGACTGCTTTGTAATTTCCCCTCCGGAACACGACTTTGCATACGACTTAAACAGTCGCATGCAGCCGTAGGGGAAATACCAATACGAAAAACTAGGTTTTTCATATTGGTAAATTTCCCCCCTTAAGTCCAGAATGAAATGACTGACACTGAGTATCCTCTCCTGAAATATTGACGTCCTGGTCTATAGGATCTGGCTTCACGAAATAGCTGTCTGGAAGATTGCGGTACAGGGAATATATTTCTTCGGTCCTGGGGCAGTCATACCGACTTACCCCCCTGAAATCATCTGGATCATCTCATCCAATTTGGGGCCGAACAGAAAGGTAACCCTCAAACGGTACAGCTGACCGCCTGTTCTTGGAATGTGCGTACGCATTCCATGGTTTAAGCCACAGGGCTCACCCGCTGCCATGGCCCTAGCCAAAAATACTACTGTATCCAAGGAGGCCTCCTGCATGATTTCTAGACTTAGAAGGATGTACTGTTGAGATATCCTATCTTCGTTGTCTGTATGCATCTTAGTACCCCATAATCTAAGGGCTCTGGATACAGATGCAATAGCCACCCCAGACTTCAAAGATACTGCCGAAGACAGATGCAACTTTCGCCATGAACTCTTTAGCTTTCTGTCCATTGCGTCTTTAAACACCGACCCATCTTCCAATGGGATAGTGGTCCTAGAAGTCAGCTCCGCCACGGCAGCATCAACTTTTGGAATTCCACACCAAGCCAGAAACTGCTCATCCATAAATGGGAACATTTTCTCAATTCTACTCAGGCTACCGACTCTCGTCAAAGCCGGCCCACTCCTTGGATATCATTTCTTTCACCCCTTTATGTAACGGGAAAGCTCTGACTTCAGCATGCTCTCCACCACGTCTAGGTTGAAGGATCTATCTTCTAATTAAATTTCAATACATATGTGGCCCTGTACGTGTCTGCACTTTACCACTTACTGTATCTACAGTATGATAGCATTGCAAAACACAATGTCTGATTTGGCCTCCATGTGCGCCCTGCAATGACTGAATGGGTTAATGCATTCCTCTCAGTAGAGGAATGAGGTACTAAAAGTAAATTGACCAGGGGACTGGGTTATTATTGTGTTCAACTGAAAGTAGTTTTGGTGCGCTGCGTACTAATTGCCCCACCGAACGCGGTGCACATGAACTACTGCCCTCCGAGACATGAAAGCTACTTGTTTGATCCGAAGATTTTGGGAGTGTTAGGAGGCGGCCGCTCGGTGAGCGGTCCGAGGGAACGCCTAGCACTTTTCGTCAACACCCATGTTTACGCCCCAATTTACGCCCAGTTTTGCCCGCTTTCATACCGCACCCATAGCTACGCCCACATTACGCTCATATTGTCCGAGAGTGTTCAGTGGACATTCTTTGTGTGTTGCGATCTGTCTGAATGCGGAGTACCACCGTTGCACATGCGCATTGCGTAATTTACGCATGCGCACTCAGCAGGAATACGCAATCCGAACGAATGTGTACCTGTCCGAGTCAATCAGAATAAGTCCCATAGTGCTTCTAACACACAGTGCTGAGCAGTTGTACTTCTCCTGTGTGTGCACGTGTGTGAGTGTTTTATATATTGGCTTTGTTGTAGAACAACAAGTACCAGTGGGCCCTTTACTGCCCCACATGCTGGGACTTTTGGTTCTCCAAGTCCCCGCATACGGTGCAGGCTTGCTGGGACTTGTAGTTCCACAACAAAGTACAATAGTTTATTCTATTTTTCACACTACAATCAGCCCAGTGCCCACCTCCCAGGGACACAGGGGACAGCCCCGGCCATCAGCCTGGGCAGGGTTAATTCTGGAGGGGGGGCTCTTCCCCAGGGTCCCTGCCTGAGCGGACCAGTCCGGGGGTATAATGCTTCAGCGGTGGGACCTTATATAATAAGTATCCCCAGGCTGTGCCATAAGCCTGCTGGCTGGTTGGGCCCATGGCTGGTTCTCAAAATATGGATGACCCCTATTTATTTTGGGAACCAGGACCGGCCCTTGAGCCTCTGACTGATCCGTGCTGGCTTCTGCAAAATACAGTACACACCTTTGCGCGTTGGGTCACTATTTTGGGCACATTCAATGATAAACCTCCATCTGCAGGAGAAACGCAACGTACATCCTCACCCTTCACCACCATCCCACCCAACTGACTGCAGCAAACAAGCAATGGGCCGGCATCTTCAGCTGAGTGATTAATGCATACAGGCAGGCGGTTTTGGGACACTCATTTGATGCACTGCACCTATGTATTTGCACATGCATTCGCTACATGATGGACCCATTGTGCAGAACAATTTGGAAAGATGGTCTACAGCAGGACTGGCCGGACTTTTGTAACCCGGAATCTACTTTTTGTACAATTACTTTCTGGGGATCTACCAGCATCTCCCCCTGTGTAAAATATACCCCTCCAAATGCAATACATCCCTTACACATTAAGCCACACAATGTGCCCGAAACTAACATCCTGCCACAAGGACTGCGGTGAAATTCACATTGTGACACAGGGAAATTCCCAAAATTCACAATCTGACACAGGGAATGAACCAAATTTCCCATTGTGACACAGGGAATGAGCCCGAAATTCACATTTTGACACAGGGAATGAGCCCGAAATTCACATTCTGACACAGGGAATGATCCCGAAATTCACATTGTGACACAGGGAATGAGCTCAAAATTCACAATCTGACACAGGGAATGTGCCCGAAATTCACATTGTGACACAGGGAATGAACCCAAAATTCACATTGTGACACAGGGAATGAGCCCAAAATTCACAATCTGACACAGGGAATGAGCTCAAAATTCACATTCTGACACAGGGAATGAGCTCAAAATTCACATTGTGACACAGGGAATGTGCCCGAAATTCACATTGTGACACAGGGAATGTGCCCGAAATTCACAATGTGACACAGGGAATGTGCCCAAAATTCACATTGTGACACAGGGAATGAGCCCGAAATTCACATTGTGACACAGGGAATGAGCCCGAAATTCACATTGTGACACAGGGAATGTGCCCAAAATTCACATTGTGACACAGGGAATGAGCCCGAAATTCACATTCTGACACAGGGAATGAGCCCAAAATTCACATTGTGACACAGGTAATGAGCCCGAAATTCACATTCTGACACAGGGAATGAGCCCGAAATTCACATTGTGACACAGGGAATGTGCCCGAAATTCACAATCTGACACAGGGAATGTGCCCGAAATTCACAATCTGACACAGGGAATGTGCCTGAAATTCACATTGTGACACAGGGAATGAGCCCGAAATTTACATTGTGACACAGGGAATGTGCCCAAAATTCACATTGTGACACAGGGAATGAGCCAGAAATTTACATTCTGACACAGGGAATGAGCCCGAAATTCACATTGTGACACAGGTAATGAGCCCGAAATTCACATTGTGACACAGGGAATGAGCCCGAAATTCACATTCTGACACAGGGAATGAGCCCGAAATTCACATTCTGACACAGGGAATGTGCCCAAAATTCACATTCTGACATAGGTAATGAGTCAAAAATTACACAGCACACAAGGGAGCACCCCTGGACTGATATGGGACACATGGGGACACACTCCAGCTGCTCTGCCCACTCCACACTGCAGCTATTTTGCCCGCTCAGCCGCCGCTCACAGTTCCTGCCTTCGCTTCCCAAGCGTTCTCAGTCCTGCACTGCACCAGTAATTGTCATTGAATCATTGATTGATTGATTGATTGATGAATGCAGGAAGGCAGGCCGTTTTAGGATGCTTAGACTCATTTGATGCAATACACCTATGCATTTGCTACATAAAAATGTGGAAATATGGCATACAGTGTATCATTTGGTGGCTACTTCTTGTGTCCCTTATTTTTCCTTCCAGGATACAAGCCTGTTTGCATGTTTGGGGCGTTTGAGCCCAGGGCTGGTTCTCAAAATAAAGGGGAAACCTACTCCTTTTGTGCTGCATATTTTGGGAACCAGGCCAGGCCAAGAGCCTGGTGATGATTTCAGGAATTCAGAGGGACCCCAACTTCATTTTCCCCATGCATTTCTGGCACCAGGACCGGCTCTGAGCTGGTAATTGCCGGGCAGGGGGACCGCACACCATTTTTAAAATGATTTATTTATTTTATCTATTTTTTTTATACTGAAGCCTGCATGGATCAGTCAGATCCATGCAGGCTTCAGTATAAAAAAAATAGATAAAGTAGTCAAATATGCCTGGAAAATGAGGAGTATACGGCTGGATAGTAAATTAGGAATTACCATTGGACTGAATAGTGATTTTTAATCGTGCAGTGTTCTCCCCAGAAACTTTTTCCAGCCGGGTGGCATCAAGAAGTAGCCAGGTGGGGGTCTTCGCAATAAAAATAGTGGTTGCGCTGCAGTGTCAGAGGGGCGTGTTAAGCACCGCCTACTGGCACTCATTGCAGTTAAAAAAAGTCTTAGCCCACACCACCAAACACCCACCAAAAATAAGGGCCTACTACACGTCACACACCCATTACATGCCGTAATGCCCATTACACGTTATGCCACACACTGTAATGCCCATTATACATTATGCCACGCCATAATACCTATTACATATTATACCACATGCCATAATGTCTAATGTGTAGCACAGTGTAATGTAACAGAATATAATGTAATAACAGTGCAAGGTAAAATGCAGTATAGCACAGTATAACACACTGTAATGTGACAATTGTAGTAGTGTATACTATGAGGCATAACAACACTGATTGCACGGTGTATGATGTGTGTCTCAGTCACTACACACATGTATCACATTTGGAAAGTTTAGTAGGCGCGCTGCCTCAACTAGCATCCCCAGACCTCACTGCGATTCCCACCGTGTAATACCTGACAAACATCCTGGCAAAACACCTGAAATCCCCCGCAAACTTGCAGATTCTTCTCACATGCAGACTGCTGAAGGCAGCGGTCAAACATGAACACAGTGAGAAGGTTGCCGATGCCGTCTCCATTCTGTGTGCACATGCCCACATATCCTGTTGCCACCATGTCAGTAAGCAGCGGCGCCCGGGCACTGGCTGGGGACCGGCTGAGGAGATTGCACGGAGGAGACACATTATCCAGTCAGCAGAAGTGGGATCTCTCCTCAGACATACATTTCCCCAATGGGAGAGATCACATTCTAGCTATGATTATATAAACTAGCAAATAAACAATAGCTAGAATCTGGTTGCTATGGGCAACACCACCTATGCTCCCTATCTGCTGTTTGGTTTCTAAAACAATGGTGAGCCTTTGCCTGATGCAAACGGCATACATGCCCTTTCTCTAATTAGCAGTCAGGTCTAAATCATTCACCCACTCTGGCCTCGCACACGCAATCACTATAGCGCCCCACCCCCAGCCAGCACCACCTTGTGCCCCAGCCGACATCTGCAATCATCATGAGCACCCTCCATGCCCACATCCACTTAGCGCTGCAGATGCTTCTGTGTGCTGTCTCCCAGCATGGCTGCTGTATGTGTAGGTCAGCTGGTACCTGCCCAAAAAAATCTCCAAAACAGGAAGCACTGTGTACCTCTGATCTCTCACTGCATTACAAGTTCCCATATATACCTTCCATTCACAGTCCCCCTGTACATGTATAACCCCCCCCCCCCCCGTACAGGTTCCAATATGTACCCCTCCAGTACAGGTTCCCATACTGTATGTACTTCCCCCCTACAGGTTCCTATATATACCTACCAGTAAAGGTTCCCATATATACCTCCCATCCCCTACTGTACAGGTTCCCATATGTACCTCCCATCCCCCCTGTACAGATTCCCATATGTACCCCCTCCTTCAGTACAGGTCCCCATATATACCTCCCATCCCCCCTGTACAGGTTCCCATATGTACCCCCCCCCCCCCACTTCAGTAAAGGGATCCATATGTACCCCCCAGTACAGGTTCCCATACTGCATGTACTTCCCCCCTACAGGTTCCCATATTTATACCTCCCAGTAAAGGATCCCATGTGTACCCCCCTCCCTCAGTACAGGTCCCCATATATACCTCCCATCCCCCCTGTACAGGTTCCCATATGTACCCCCCCCCACCTTCAATACAGGTTCCCATATATACCTCCCATCCTCCGCTTTACAGGTTCCCATATGCACCACTCCTCTCCCCCCAGTACAGGTTCCCATATAAACCTCCCATCCCCCACAGTACAGGTTCGCATATGTACCTCTCCACTTCCCCCAGTACAGGGATCCATATGTACCCCCCCTCAAGTACAGGTTCCCATATGCAAACCCCCCCCCCCCAGTACAGGTTTCCATATGTACCTCCTTGTAGTACATACAGAACCCCCATGAAATGAGCATTCTAGGGGTGGGCCGCTTACCTTGATGTCAATGTCCTTGCTCCCATTGCCAGCATGCAGTGAGGATTATGAGATCTCAATGCTCAGGCCGGGGTCTATCTGCTTGTGCATCTGGTAACACGTCTCCATCCAAACTACTGCAATCTCCATGTGACCAATGGTTAGCCCGTTGTCTGCCCCCAATGCCAGCGTACCGGGGGGAAGCACACCAGATGGTCCTGCGGGCACAGAGTGGTGATAGGATCATATGTGGTTATCACAGGACTGCATAAATCATCATTACACAAATAAAATATTCATAAGGCATTAGCGCAACAATACAACCAGCCAAACTGCTATTTGGTACCTGAAACGGTGCTGGGACTCCCTTCTGGTAGGTAGATGCCTACAAAAATGTAGGGGGCTACTCCTCCTATATGACAGGTTACACCCCCAATGCCAGCTTCCTGTCAGTCATACTGCAGAGGGATCTGTTTTTGACCCATACGCAATTTCTGTCGTTATACACCCTTGTACATGCGTGATGCGCAGTCATACACATGCGCAGTAGTTCGATCATTGCTGGATTTAAGCATTCCTACATTACCGGTCAGGTCCCTTTCAGCACACGCAATCACTGTAGCGCACCCCTGACCTCACCCAACACCAGGGCCGGACTGGGACCAGAAATCGGCCCTGGCATTTTGAGCACACAGGCCCACCTGCAGTAGGCGGGACCCTTGCGCGGCAAAAAGGGGGCGTGGTCTCATGGAAAGGAGGCGTTACACATTATGGAACACATTGTAATGCCCATTACACATTATGGAACACATTGTAACGCCCATTACACATTATGGAACACATTGTAACGCCCATTACACATTATGGAACACAACATAATGCCCATTACAGAATATAAAACAATCTGGACCCCACAGGCTGCTCCCAATGTATAATAACATGACACAACAGACTGCTCCTCCTGCACAATAACAGAACACCATAGGCTGCTCCCCCTGCACAACAAAGGGCATAAGTAAAAACTCCTGAGAACATTACATTTACATTTTATGTTTTCACAACACAAATAGGCTGGCTCTGGTGGTAATGCACCTCTGTCCTCACAGCACTGGTACCGCTCCTCTCACAGCTGCTCCAATGCGTTCGTGCCTTCTCCCGCCTCAGCCCAAGTAACAGTAACATTGGAGCTGTGGCCAGTACCCCTCTCCCATTGCTGGGAACCTTCACTTTTCCAGCCTAGAACATCCGTGAGCAGCGGGATGAGCAAGCCACACCTCAAGGACCCCGGATGCAGCGGGGACGAGGGGGAGGTGAGAGGAGTAACTGCAGTAGAAGATACATTCTTTAGGACAGTAGTGCATCCAGGTGCTGCCACAGCGGGCTTGAGGTTGGATCTGTTTTAGCAGCTCTCAGTCTGTGTAGGCAACTAACAGGGGAGTTAGTGCAAACCAAACCCTTTTTGAGCAGAAACACTGGCGTGCAGTGGAAGGTCTATGGGCAGAGTAGGCAGCGGTAGTGGTATGGGCAGAGTGAGCAGCAGAAGGCCTAAAGGGCAGAGTGGCCAGCGGGCTTCTGGGTAGTGTGGACAGCGGAGTGAGCGTCACATTGCTATGGGGCAGAGCGGGCATTATAATGCTATGGGGCAGAGTGGGCATCACATTGATATGGGGCAGAGGAATGCTATGGGGCAGAGTGGGCAGTCGAATACTATCGGGCAGTCGAATGCTATGCGGCAGAGAGCAGCATAATGCTATGAGGTGGAGTAATGCAAGGGGGGGGGGATGTTTTGCTATGGGCAGAGTGGGCAGCAGAATTAGTGTTCCCGCTAGGCTGTTCAAGGGCAAAATGCGCCCTGCCCCTCTGGCAGCGCCACGCTAAAACAGCCTGCCTCCTCTTATCGTGATATCAGGGAAGCCCGGTGCCGCAGTATATAGCGGTGCCCGGAGCTTCCCCGGCAGCGGAGAGCCTTTGGTGCGGCCGGGCCTGCTCCCTTCAATGACAATGCTGGCCGGGCCCGCCCCTTTTCCTGACAAAGGCAGCCAGGCCCGCCCCTTTTCGTCACGACCCGGGCATGCCTCTTTTGTAAATTAGGCGGCACGGGACCACCCAGAACAGTGACGACGGCGGGCCCGATCCGCCCCCTTGACGATGCCCCCCTTGCAGCGGCGCCCTGTCTGCCCTGGTTCCTAGAAGGAACACTAAGAATGCTATGGGGTGGAGGAATGCTATGGGGCAGAGTGGGCGGAGGAATGCTATGGGGCAGAATGGGCACCGGAATGCTATTGGGCGGAGGAATGCTATGGGGCAGAGTGGGCAGTTGTATAGTATGGGGCAGACTGGGCAGCTGAATGCTATGGGGCAGAGCAGGTAGCGGAAGATCTACAGGGCAGAGCGGGCAGCGGAATGCCATGGGGCAGAGTCGGCAGCAGAATGCCATGGGGCAGAGTCGGCAGCGGAATGCTATGTGGCAGAGTGGACAGCGGTATGTTATGGGGTGGAGGAATACTATGGGGGTAAGGAATGCAATGGGCAGAGTGGGCAGCTGAATGCTATGGGGCAGAGCGGGTAGCGGAAGGTCTACAGGGCAGAGTGGGCAGCGGAATTCCATGGGGCAGTCGCCAGCAGAATGCTATGGGGCAGAGTGGGCGGAGGAATGCTATGGGGCAGAATGGGCAGCGGAATGCTATTGGGCGGAGGAATGCTATGGGGCAGAGTGGGCAGTTGTATAGTATGGGGCAGACTGGGCAGCTGAATGCTATGGGGCAGAGCAGGTAGCGGAAGATCTACAGGGCAGAGCGGGCAGCGGAATGCCATGGGGCAGAGTCGGCAGCAGAATGCCATGGGGCAGAGTCGGCAGCGGAATGCTATGTGGCAGAGTGGACAGCGGTATGTTATGGGGTGGAGGAATACTATGGGGGTAAGGAATGCAATGGGCAGAGTGGGCAGCTGAATGCTATGGGGCAGAGCGGGTAGCGGAAGGTCTACAGGGCAGAGTGGGCAGCGGAATGCCATGGGGCAGTCGCCAGCAGAATGCCATGGGGCAGAGTCGGCAGCGGAATGCTATGCGGCAGAGTGGACAGCATAATGCTAGGGGGCGGAGAAATGCTATGGGGGGAAGGAATACTATGGGCAGAGTGGGCAGCAGAATGCTATGGGGCGGAGGAATGCTATGGGGCAGAGTGGGTAGCGGAAGATCTACAGGGCAGAGTGGACAGCGGAATGCCATGGGCAGCGTAAGGACTATGGGGCAATATCAGGAAGGAGGGGCACAAGCACCCGGGATAAGGGGGTACTCACTGCCACCTGTAGCGCTTCTGCATCACAACTCCTTCTGGACTCGCTCCACAGCAGGTGAGGCTTTGTCTTGTGTCCTCAGCTCCTGCAGCAGGAGGTGCTGGGTCATCATCGGCTCCGCCTGTCGTGCTGTTCTGGGTCGGCCTATGCAAGTTCCACCACCGGCTCCTACCAGGCTAGGGATCTTCCTGGGTCCTCTCCTACGCTCTGCTGTCTCCTGTCCCCGCGGCTCTTGTCCTTGATGTTGCCTCAATGTGTCTTAATGTGTCTTGATGTTGACAATGCTATGGGGCAGAGTGGGCAGTCGAATAGTATGGGGCAGACTGGGCAGCTGAATGCTATGGTGCAGAGTGGGCAGTCGAATGCTATGGGGTGGATGAATGCTATGGGGCAGACTGGGCAGCTGAATGCTATGGGACAGAGTGGGCAGTCGAATGCTATGGGGTGGATGAATGCTATGGGGCAGAGTGGGCAGTGGAATACTATTGGACAGAGTGGGCAGTGGAATTCTATGGTGTGGAGGAATGCTATGGGGCAGAATGGGCAGCGGAATGTTATGGGGCAGAGGAATGCTATTGGGCAGAGCGGGTAGCGGAATTCTATGGGGAGGAGGAATGCTTTGGGGCAGAGTGGGCAGCAGAATGCTATGGGGCGGAGGAATGCTATTGGGCAGAGCGGGTAGCGGAATGCCATGGGGCAGAGTGGGCAGCGGAATGCTATGGGGCAGAAGAATGCCATGGGGCAGAGTGAGCAGCAGAATGCTAGGGGGCAGAGAGGGCAGTGGAATGCTAGGGGGCAGAGAGGGCAGTGGAATGCTAGGGGGCAGAGTGGGCAGCTTAATGCTAGGGGCGGAGGAAGGGAAGGAATACTATGGGCAGAGTGGGCAGTGGGAGAGGTCTGCCAATGGAGGTTGTACCAACTACAGACTGGTGAGTGCTGCTTATTCTTTCTGAGAGAGAGAGAGAGAGAGAGAGAGAGAGAGAGATGGATGAACGAAGAAAGCGGCATTCAGAGACTGTATTGTTTGTAGAAAAGGTAGGACAAATTTTAATCCATAGGAGATCTACTTTTTGGGGGTCGCAGCCCCCATCTTCAGGATCAAATAACAAATACAAAACTACATATATATAATAGAGTACATTTAACTTAAGGTGTGTACACACGGGAGCAATATTGTGTGAAATCGCTGGGAATATGGTCGCTGAGCGACCATATTGCCAGTGATTTGGAGCGCAGGTGGCGATAAATCGCCAGCTGCGCGCTCCCGCGTGCACTGCCTAATGGTCGCAGGAGCATGCTCCTGCGACCAGCGGCTTTCCCCGCGATCGCTGTGCCGGAAGGTCAGCGCCAGGGAGATCAGCATTGATCTCCCCAGTCCCGTGCGGCTGCTCCCTCCCTCCTCCCATCAAAGTGACAGCAGCAGCGTCTGCTGCTGCTGCACTCCCCCTCCGCCCCGTAGCAGTGTCTCCTTGTCATCGCTGATGACAAGGAGACACTGAGCAATATGATTGCTGGGGATATATTGCTAGCAATATATCTCCAGCAATCATATTTCCCCGTGTGTACACAGCATTACCCTCCACCTGTGATGAGCTCGGGATACGGTCGTATTATCGACCACAGTTAGGTCGACAGTCATTAGGTCAACACTGTTGGGTCGACAGGCAGCAAGGTCAACATGGATGAAGGTCGACAGGTGTCTAGGTCGACATGGGTTAGGTCGATATGGGTTTTTACACTGTGTTTTGTGTCGACAGGTGGTATTTCATGCCCTACCATCCACTAGGGCATGGTGGGAGAGTAAAATAGTGTGCCGAGCGCAGCGAGGCACCGTGCCCGAAGCAAGCGATGTGAGGGTCTGCAGTTGACTTCCAACTGTGTCCATGTCGACTGGGTCGACATTCGGGGGAAAAAAACAGTGAAAAAACCCCATGTCGAACTGTCGACCTAACCCATGTATACCTAACGCATTTGTCGACCAAAACCCATGTCGACCTTGTCCCATGTCGACCTAGACACCTGTTGACCTTCACACATGTCGACCTTGCTACCTGTCGACCCAACGGTGTTGACCTAATGACTGTCGACCTAAGTGTGGGCAGTGGAATGCTAGGGGGCAGAGTGGGCAGCATAATGCTAGGGGCGGAGGAAGGGAAGGAATACTATGGGCAGAGTGGGCAGTGGAATTCTATGGGGCAGCCTCGTGGGGCGGAGGAATGCCATGGGCAGAGATGGCAGCGTAAGGACTATGTGGCAATATCAGGAAGGAGGGGCACAAGCACCCGGGATAGGGTGGTACTCCCCGCCACCTGTAGCGCTTCTCTGTCTCACCCACAACTCCTTTTGGACTCGCACCACAGCACACCCGGGATGCTGCGTATCGCACCAAACCACTGTAACATGAAGTTTGCAAGTGCGGTGTAATGACTGTGGCTGCTCCTCTTCTAGGTAGGTATAGATCCCCTTCAATTACAGTTACTGCATTGTGTTACAGAACTTTTTAATTATCCCAGATAGTTTCTCTTCTGTAAATCAGTTCAGTTACTGCTCTGCTAGTTGTGTCTTCGGCTCCTGACCTGCAGCAGGAGGTGCTGGGTCGTCCTCGGCTCCGCCTGTCGTGCTGTTCTGGGTCGGCCTCTGCTTTCACCCCCGGCTCCTATCAGGCTGGGGATCTTCCTCTGTCCTCTCCTCCGCTGGGCTGTCTCCTGTACTCTGCGCAGCTCCTGTCCTTAATGTTGCCTCGTGTTCAAAGCTCACTTTCGGGCAGGCAGCTCACAGGGCAGCTCCGCACCACTGAGGGGGCTTCTACAGGTCTCTCCAGCTAGGGGTCCTTTGCGTGTCCTCCACACTTCTGTTCCTCGAGAGAGAGGGTGTCCTCCGCGGTGCCTGCGCGCCTTGGTCTCCACTTGCTGCGTCCTCTATCTTCTTCGGAGCAACCCCGGGGGAATCCTCCGGCTGTGTGTGCTCCCAGGTAATTTACCCCTTCAGCACCTTCTTCCTCGAGGTTCTAGTCTTCACCCTCTCTGCTCCTCCACGGGCAGGCACTATGTAGGACACCTCGGCAGCACACATCATTCTGTTCTCTCTGGGTTTGGGGCTCCTCCTGTGGTTGGCAGCTAGTGGGGGCAGCGCGGTTCCCTTCCCTCTGGCAGGTGGCAGCAGTAGGGGACTTGGAGGAGCCTGGCTCTCCTGGCGCCATTCCTGGTCACACAGCTGCGCAGCCTCCGCTCCTTACAGGTCAGCAGCTCACAGCACTGCACAGGCCCTTGTCCTCTCCAGGGATCACCCTTCCCAATGCCGGCTCTCTCTGCTGTGGGTTATGCATCGCTGCAGGACCGCCTCTGCTCCCCCTGCCCTACCTCTCTATAGTCCCTGTCACTGGTTCCCCCGCCATAGCCTGTACTGGCTGTATCATATATTTTTATATGGTACTTCTTTACTTTCACGGCGCTGAAGGAAGATCGATCATGTGCCGATGTATCGATTCCTTATATATTCATTACCTTATTTGACCTCAATGTGAAGACCCCTTAGAGCTCCGTGAGAGTGTAACCTCATATGATATGACCAGTAACGAGGACCACAGATACAAGGTTTTAACTCTGATTTAATAATGACAAAAACAACATATTTATACATGCCATACGGCGCTGGTTCAATTACATGATTGGTTAATATTTGGTGCAGAGGTAGGGAAATAACAGCATCTAGGTGGGGTGGCTTATACGTCGCCTTATAGGGGAGTGTGTAGTATTCGTTAGTTATGAGAAATCACAGGCTGTACAGTTTCTGAGGAAAGTTACAAAGTACATGATAGCAGGCGAGTACTGGAAACAAGCCAGAACATAACTTCTTGAGATAAGCAGGAACACAAACTATAAGACAGAGAAACAAGATGGCTGATTAACCCTTCAATCCCCTCTTAGAATCAATGTCCTTTTTAGACAATTTGATTCTTGTAGATGGCATCTTGTTTGGTACGGTGAATTTTGACATATTCACCATAATCTTCTGGTGAGGGAGGGCTTTTGGCGAGATCAGTGTACATAGCAGGTGTTACATTATCCAGGTACTTGGAACCAATCTTCTTGCATATGGGAAAGACACAATATCCTACTATCATAAGTACAATAATTACAATGAGGATAAACATGCCTATTTGTGTTAGTGCGTGTTTCCAATCGTTTAACCATCCAAACCAGCTACTCCAGGGGTCCGTGACACCTGAGTTCTTCTTGAGTTCGATGGATAAATCTTCTAGATGTTTAATAGCTAGGGTAGTTTTCCCATTAGGACCTGTGTTGTCTGGGATATAAGTACAGCATCCATCAACCTTACCTATGTACACACAGGTTCCTCCTTTCTCGGCAAGCATCATATCTAAAGCCATACGATTCTGAAAAGTCATTTGAGAAGTGGCTTCTAACTGTTCAGCAATACCCTTTAAAGCATCTCTAGTATCATTAACAAAGCGCTGCTGATTATAATATATATAATTTATCCAGTCCACGTTCTTATTGATTGTCACTTGGGGAATTAGAGACTCAAAGCCGGCAGCGACTTCATCTCGAGCCTTAAATTCATCTGGAACTCCCCGAGGGACACCAATAGTATCGATATATATGTGTGGATCGAAACTTTCCTTGGGGGCATCTCTCTTAGCTCTAGAGTGTGTGTTTGTGTTGCCTGTGGGAGGAGGTTGAGGAAGGTTGGCTGGGAGGATGTGAATGGGCATGATAATCTTTGCCAGGGCACATTCTCCTTTCCAAGGGCTATTTAGTTTTGTCCTTAATTTCATATCTCCACAGATAAAATAGATATCGCCTAATGATTTCTTCATGGTGGGTATGCTGATATTTCTTCGTTCAGCACAATACCCGTCAGGAAATAATTTCAATTGTATAACATTTTGATCAGTACTATTAGAGAAATAACAAGTGTAATTACCGGGGTAAATAGTTATGGTACTACCAGGGTTGGTATTCTTTGTCATAATGGGGTATTCCTTTTTCCATTGTTCACATTTGGCCTCTTCCACTATGGTATCAGTGTATAAACTAAAAAAGCACTTATCCTGATCGGGAGGTATGCGTATGGGTACAGTACCTAAATGGGGTCTGGACTTTCCACATACATAGCAATCAGTTTGATTAACCTTGCGGGCATTATACTTCATCCATTCTAACCAATAGTTTACGTCAGATGATCCAGTCTCTATGGATATAGTGTCTTCGTAAGTGGGGTTGTTAATGGCTAACATTTCATTAAAAGTAGTGACATGTGGTTTAAAGAATGATGGTGGTGTTTTAGGTTTTACAGTGGCTTTGAGGGCGGTGTATTCTGGGTTATCATACATGTCTTTTAAATGGAATCTTCCCCTTGGGCCCCCGCTTTCTCCTGATTGATATTTACTCATGACATATAGTCCGGCATCGCCGGGGGCCGGGTTTTCTAGGTTAATGATAAATTGGCTATTGCAAGTGCCCCTTTTTCGTAGGGACATACGGGTTAGTAAGGATCGACCATGGGACCATTTCTGGAGGCCAACATCGGGGCGATATCCCCAGTCTTGGCTGCTCTCAAAGACAGTGGTATCTGCTCTAGTGTTCCACCCAACAGCCCCCCATGAGTTGCAAGAATCTCCCCAGTAAGTGCTGGTGACACAGATATACACGTGACTTACTGCGTGTGGTGCGTGGTGGACATTACACAGCCATGGCAGCGGTGGTTCTCCCCGATTCCCGCCTTGATTGTTTGAGCAAGGTACAATATCACAATAAGAAAAAATAAAAGTAGCGACAGTCGTGCTAGAAGAATTATACCAGAAGGTAAAGCGTCCATCATTTTGGGTTATATCAACTTCAGCAAAACAATTATAAAGAACAAGCCCGAGTAAAGTCACTAGGGCTAAGGTGGGGGGAGTCATATCCTGTAGCGTCGTCCTCGGCTTCAGAATGTTGTACCCCTGATTCCTCGTCACCTCCAGCCGGCAGGTCTTCTCCAGGTTGGAGGTCAGAGTCACTGACTCCCGTTAGTACCTCGTCCTGTTGGAGGTCAGGGCTGTCTGCCCCCGTTATCACCTCTCTCGTCCCGTCTGTGTAATTCTCTGGATCAGCGTCGGGATCGGTGTCGATCTGCGGTGGGAGTGGAATTTTCTTCACTCTGGATGCATGGATCCACGTTGGTCCTTCGTCTGTGAGGACAGCCGTCCTGGTGACTGCGACCACTTCCGTCTCTGGTCCGTAGGTGAAGTCTCCAGGGTGCTTGTTTCTCGGCAGTACCTTCACTACGACCTTGTCTCCAACCCTGAATGGGTGAGTGGGTAACTGTGGATGAGAAGGATTCTTAAAGATAACATTTTGCTCTAACTCATTAAGTTTCTCTATTAGGGATCTAACGTACTCTTCTCTTATTACGTCTAGATCTCCCTCAGTTGTAACCAGTGGTTTCTTTGCCCAGGGTGTGGGAAAAGGCCTACCCATTAGTATTTCGAAGGGGGAGTATCCTAGAGTTTTTTGTGGCGTCATTCTTATTTCAGCCAATACAATAGGGAGGATTTGTTTCCATTTAGCGAATGTACCTCCCGTGGCTTTACGTAATTTGTCTTTGACGGTACGGTTCATGCGTTCCACGATACCAGAACTTTGAGGGTGATATGGAATGTGAAACTTCCATTCTATTTGTAAAGCTTTGACCAATTCTGCAGTAATTTTGGCCGTAAAGGCTGAGCCTTTGTCACTATTGATTTGGAGCGGGCATCCCCATCGCGGAATGATTTCACGCGTGAGTATGCGGGCTACGGTTTTTGCGTCTTCTGACTTTGTGGGGAATGCCTCGGGCCATCGTGAGAACATGTCGACAATGACGAGGGCATATTCCTGTTTGCCTGCATTGTTAATGTGTGTAAAGTCTATTTGCAGGTGAGTGAATGGAGTGGTTGGGTATTCTAAGTGTTGGTGTCTTGCTTTGTCTGGGTTATTTGGGTTGTTTCTGAGACATATTATACACCTACTGATGTATTGTTTAATAAGTTCTTTCACATTTGTGATGTAGAAATCGTTTGAGAGGAGTAGGGTGGTTGTGACTATACTATGGTGTCCCACTCCGTGGTAATGTGCTATGAACAGTGAAGCACTGGTTTGGGGAATGCATGGTTTCCCCTCTTTGCAGATTAATCCAGTCCGTGGATTCTTCTGCAAAATTGGATATGTCCAGTCTGAAAGATCAGAGTTAGAGGCAGCCGCCTGTAATTCTGTGAGTAAATAGGTATCATCTAGTGATGGTGGTGAGATGATAGCAAGAATGAGGTTGTAAGTTTCTGTAGTGGCAGCTCGTTTAGCAGCGGCGTCAGCCAAGGTGTTGCCTCTGCTGATGTCGTCTTTTCCTCCAGTGTGAGCTTTACAATGGAGAATGGCGAGTTGTGATGGCAAGGTAATTGCGTGCAACAGGTCAGTGATGAGTTGGGCATGGGATATGCCTTTTCCATCAGCACCTGTGAATCCTCGGCGTTGCCAGATCATACCATGGTCATGGACAACACCGTAGGCGTATTTGGAGTCCGTGTAGATTGTTACAGGTTTGCCTGAATATAGGTGACATGCTCTGGTGAGTGCAATGAGCTCTGCAGCCTGTGCTGATTGTAAGGGAACTGCCTTTGCCTCAAGAGTGATATCAGGAAGCTTAACTACCGCATAGCCTGCTTGGTATGTGTTGTCATTTGGTCGACTGCAAGAACCGTCGACAAAGATCGTGTCAGCGTTCGGGACAGGTATAGTGTACATGTCTGTTCTGGGCGAAGTTTCTGAGTCAATAGTCAATGCACAATCGTGTTGAGGAGGTGCCTCGTCGTCAGGGCCTCTTAGTCCCAAAAGGGCATTGAGTACGGGGACCGGACCTTCAGAATTTGTTGCATATTTAATGGTGAGAGAAGGGTTACTAAGTAGGAGTACTTCATAACCACTGAGTCTTTGAGCTGACATGTGTTGTGTGTGTAGGCCATTGAGAATGGAAAGGACGTTATGTGTGGTATGTAACACAGTAGGGTGTCCTAGTGTTAATGTGGTAGACATCTCAACAACCATTGCACAGGCAGCCAGGGCTCGAAGACAAGCTGGCATTCCTTGCACAGTGACAGGCATTACTTTTGAAAAAAATGCGACAGGGCGCATTTTGCCTCCGTGAAGTTGGGTGAGCACACCCGCCATAGTCGTACATGTGTCCCTTGCAAATAAATGGAATGTTAACAGATAATCCGGGAGGCCGAGCGCGGGACTCTTTACCAACATTTCTCTTAACTTTGCAAATGCAGAAAACATTACATCCGACCATTCTATAACCTTGGGTTTGTCCTTGAGTGTACATTGTCTCAAGATGTTATCATAGTAGGAACAATCAGAAATCCACTGTCTGCAGTAATTTACCATACCCAAGAAAGACAGCATATCCTTCTGGGTAGTTGGGGTGACCAGGCCCAATACAGACTGTATGCGTTGTGGACTGATTTTCCTTTCTCCCTCAGAGAGTACAAAACCCAGATAATTGACATTCATTTTGCACCATTGCAGTTTTGCTTTTGACACCTTGTGTCCACATTCTGATAACCAGTTTAACAATGAAATTCCATCTAACCGGCTGGCCTCCTCGGTGGTACTACAGAGAAGCAGATCATCTGCATACTGTAGCAGGACAGAACCATGGGGGGGGTGCCAGGGAGCCAATGTGGCTTGGAGGACTATGCTATAGACCACTGGAGAGTCAATATAGCCTTGGGGTAAACGACACCAGGTTAATTGTTTACCCTCAAATGAAAAGGCAAATAGTAATTGGGTCTCTGTGTCTATAGGAATGCTAAAAAATGCGTTTTTCAAATCGATGACACTAAAGTGGGTTGCGTTTGCAGGGATTGCTGAGATGAGTGAGTTTACATCTGGTACTATAGGTGCAATAGGGACAATGAGGTCATTTACTTTTCTCAAGTCCTGTACGAACCTGACAGCACCGTCAGCCTTGGCAACGGGGTTGATGGGTGTCGAGTAAGGTGAGATGACGTATCGGAGTATGCCTTGTTCAAGGAATTCTTGTATCATGGGTCTAAGACCTTCTATCTTTTCAGATGAAAGTGGGTACTGTCTACAGAACACTGGCTGTGTGTCTGGTTTGAGTTTGGCTTTGTAGGGTGTGCATGGTACGAAACCAGTGTCATAAGGGCCAGTGGCCCAAATTCTATCATCAATTTGATCAAGTGAGCTATCCAGAGTATTTTGTAGTGACACAAAGTGTGGGGAGGTGACTTGGAGCCCACTTCCTTGTGGAGAGGGTGAGATGGAGATGTGGAATTTACTAAACAAGTCACGGCCTAGTAAGTTAACAGGACATTCTGGGATGATCCTGAATTGGTGCATCCCTAAGTGTTTTCCCTTGTCAGAACGTATGATAACTGGGTCAGTCAGGTAAGTGTCTGTAGGTATCCCGTTGATTCCCATTGAAGGAGTAGTCTTTTGCAGTTCACCATCATAGTTAAGAGAACACAAAACACTGGTGGTGGCCCCGCTGTCCACGAGAAAAGACAGTTTTTTATCATCTACATACAATGTGATGAGGGGTGAATCTTCCCAATGAGTAGTGAACTGTGCAAAAGATGGGATACCCTCCTCCGGGCCCCGTCAGTGGGTAGGGTCAGACCAGTCCACTCTGAATCGCACATGGTCTTGAACTGGTGTAGAACCTGATCGGGACAGTCCTTGTTGGGGCCTTTGTGTGTAAGGTTGTTGTGGTTTCTGGGAAGGGAATGGACAGTCCCTAGCCCAGTGTGTGTTTTGGCCACAGTTAAAACAAGTTGTCTGTTTAGGGACTGTGCCAGTGTTATTATAATCCCTGTTATATGGTGGTGTACGGAACGGTTGACCTTGAGGGGGCCTGTGAGGTCTCCTGTGGTTGTTCTGTGGGAGTCCCCTATTTGATCCATTGGGTGGGCCCCTATTGTTGTTCTGGAAGTTGTGAGTAGAAGTGACAGGAGTCTTCTTCATGTCAAAACATCCTGCTGATTCTTTTTCATACAAGTGATCACTAAATTGAGTGATGTTGTCAGAGGTCCAGGTAGAGACACTCTGTTTGACAGTGGTGATAATAGATGAGTGTAAGTTATTAATAAATGTGGAGATGAGGAGTGTATCCATTCCAGGGTCTAAACCAGCCTCCTCAGACCAACATTTCTTGAATCTTTTCCAAAATTCAGTGACTGTCTCAGTTGCCTTGTGTTTACAGGCCACTGCGACAGGCAGGGAAGACTTGGTTTTAAATACTTTTGTCATTTCTGTACTTATTTCTTCCCACATGGTTTTTACGCTGTCTGTTTTGTTTAAAGGATAATCCTTAGTGGACATTTTAGCTGGACAGTCGACGATGGTTTTTACGTTTTTCCAATCCCATTTGGAGTTGTGGTCAGTGACGTTATCAATAATTAATATGATGTCATCATGTGTATAGTTACGGCCTGTACAAGCCTTTTTGAGGTATGCTACAGTGCCAGTGGGACTGACATGAGGTTTGGGACAATGTTTAATTATCTTATTTAATTCCTCAAGGTCCATAGCCTTGATGAGGAGTTGGTCTCCTATGGTCATGAAGGGGGCAAGAAAACGTGAGGCAGAGGCTCCGGAGGCAGAATCATCGTCTCCTAGTTGTTGGTTTACAGGGGGTATGACGTTATTAACAGGTGGTACTTGTCCTGAAGGTATTGTACCAGACCCCGGTACACCAGGATTGGGGGGTGGTGCACTGGGGTATAGAACCTGGTGACTAATGGCCATCAGGTCAGTGTCTGTCAATGAGGGATAGACTGGGCTATAAGGGGGTGGTGATAATATTTTAACAACCTTCTTAATTCTCTTCTCCTCTTTGTCATGTAAAGATTTAGATATGAGTTTTATTTGTCTTTGTTTCTTGGTGATTGTGAGGGTACGAGTTCCTCAATCACTCAGACACCGAGCAGATGAAACCAAAATAACGGTTTATTTTCCACAGCACGCACAAATAGACAATAAACAGTGGCAAAGGTAAATTGCAGAGTAGAAAGATATTCAGGTAGCAGGCCCAAACAGACAGTCCTTGTATAGTCACAGTCCCAGATCAGTTCCACAGGGCAAACTATCACTTAATCCCACACCGCAGTGATAGCATATAAGTCCACACGATACCTAGACAGAGCATAACCTCTTAGTCCAGGACAGTCCATCAAATTCTCTTCTCTCTCTTCCTGCAAAACCCCCAACTTACATCCCAAAGGCAACCCTCTCCCCCTCCCTCAGGAATTCTTAACCCTTCCTATGCTGGGTGCAGTTGCATGAATGTAACAGGGTCTCCTATTACCTGTCCAGGGGCTGATTAACTCACTCCCTTCATCTGGCTTTGAAGCTTGTGTATGTGAGGGATTTCACACCTTCATGTAAACAGATCTCTTCTCTGGAGAGTGACCCTGGTGTTATCCAGCCTTTAGCTTCTTGTTATTTGGGGGGGAAGTGTATGTCTCTGCCACTACCTGTTGTCTCTGTTACTAAACAGCCTATAAAGAGGTCCTTTGATCCCTGAACCAAAAACTATACACAAACTGAACAGATTCTAATCTAAGCATTTGGTCGCTTCTAGCCGGACCATTTGTCTCCACATACACAGTTACAATATTTAAGTAATACGCATTTGGGAAGACTGCCATAATTAACTTCATAGTCACAAATCCCTTATTCATGATACCATCACAGTTTACTAAGAACATTACCTGGAGGCAGTGACGTAACCACGGGCAAATGGTCTCAATGGTATAATGCTTACATGAATAAAGTCCTGGGAAATACAGACATACATAGGACTACAGGGTACAGACTGACTAAAGTGTACATTTTTCACTACAAATAATAAAATATCATAATTACAGTCTTACGGTCAGCCTGCTAACCTCACACTCCTCCCCCTACATCTTTAGTCACTGTGCCCAGTTGCTCAGGAACCAATAACAACCTGGAATAGCGGGATGCAGAGCCGAGAATCTGGGGTTTGGATGTACCACCGGAGTCCCACAGGGTGACATCATACCAAACCCATCTTGTAAAAGGCGGCTGGTTTGCCGAACCAGCAAGGGCATGATTACAGTCTAAGTCATACATTGGAACTAACAAGGGATGTAGCGATTCCTCTTCTTCGGATTCTAGGTACCCCCCCTCTGCAACATTGTAACCTACTAATACTTTTGCCTCGGGCACAATGGGGCGGGGACCACTTTCCACCTCCCCCTCTTGCCCACGGAACAGGGGCCAAACAGCAGGCCAATATAGGGGCTCTGGCCCTGGCACTTCCACCACCCCGTCATGTCCTTCCTCCCCCAAACCCAAACTAGGGGCATGGCAAATTTCAGTCCAGCATTTGGTCTCAATGTCCAGGGCTGAGAAGGGACCCTCCATCAGGAACAATTCCGCTGGTGGCTGCAGGGCAGGCTGGTCCAAGGCCAGTCCTACCCCCTCAAAAGCCTGGGTCTTACCTGCCGCTTCCTCTGCGCAGTCCTCAGTCTCCAGGATAACCACCTTCCCCAGCTGAATATGCTGGGCAGCCTGAAGCACGACATCATCTGCGACTGGTATGCTTGTGGCCTGGATGTTGTCGAACACTCCTCTAACCCCGGCGATCTCTTCTTGGATGCAGTCCTCATAGATCCCCTGGCAGCAGGATAATAGCTCTTCATCTTCCATCTCAGCAAAAGGGAAGCTGTAGTGCAGATCCTCCTGAATAACCTCCTTCATTATGGGGATAACCTCCCCCTGTATAGAACACGAAGCAGCTTCCTCCCTAGGATGGGGGAGAAGCAGTTGCAAACGGTGCCTTTCATCACGCCCCCTGCGACACTGATCTTGCCATGCTGGGGTATCCAGGAGCCCCCGATCAATCGCCTCTTCCTCTGCCACCACGAAGCACTCCTCCAGACACTGCAATTGTTCCCACACACTCAACTGTGCACCGAAATGGAGAATCCATGCTCGGTAATCAGCAAATGCATTTGTAGGATCTCCCTGATCGTGAAGGATCTGCTGAAGGATTTCCCCGCGAGTGCAGGATCGGATGGGTATACCTCGCAGCTGACCTTCTGCTATCAGCTCCTCCATACTCATTTCTTCAAGGGCAGTTAGGGGCCCCCCTGACAACGACCCTTCCCTTGCAGTAACAATTAATTCTGTGGCAGACCCCTCGGTTGTCTGCCCAGATTGCAGTAGCCCCCTTCTAGACCTTTCCTCTGGTTCTATCTGGGGCATCAATGTATTCTGGACTTGTCCTTCAGCCTCAGAATATTGTCCTCTTTGGAGCATCTGGGTAACTGTAGCAATCACTTCCTCTGTAAATTCTACAAACTCTGGCTCTCCCAGCAGATTCCAAGAAGTGGCCTCACCTTTACAGTGCAGGAATGCATCCCCCAGGTAACACAACTTGTCCTGAATGCTGGATACTCTCCACCCGCTGACCATCTGCTGAGCTTCTTCCCAGTACTTCCAGATATACTGCATTTTACTGACAATAAATAACAGATTCGGCTTCCCAGCCTGCCGATACACTGAAGAACCTCCATCCCTGAGCTCCTCTGCTCCTGGGGTCTTGAGGCATCCATTTTCTTTCCTTGTAAACATTTTCCCTTTCACAGGACTGACACCTGCTCACTTGCTGAACATCACCTTATTGCATTTTCCGTTTCCTTACATATGGTCTGATCCTCTGTTCTCTGTGCTTTCTGTGCTCGAAGGTTGGTGTCTGAATGATCCCACTGTCGCTGCCGCCAAATGTGAGGGTACGAGTTCCTCAATCACTCAGACACCGAGCAGATGAAACCAAAATAACGGTTTATTTTCCACAGCACGCACAAATAGACAATAAACAGTGGCAAAGGTAAATTGCAGAGTAGAAAGATATTCAGGTAGCAGGCCCAAACAGACAGTCCTTGTATAGTCACAGTCCCAGATCAGTTCCACAGGGCAAACTATCACTTAATCCCACACCGCAGTGATAGCATATAAGTCCACACGATACCTAGACAGAGCATAACCTCTTAGTCCAGGACAGTCCATCAAATTCTCTTCTCTCTCTTCCTGCAAAACCCCCAACTTACATCCCAAAGGCAACCCTCTCCCCCTCCCTCAGGAATTCTTAACCCTTCCTATGCTGGGTGCAGTTGCATGAATGTAACAGGGTCTCCTATTACCTGTCCAGGGGCTGATTAACTCACTCCCTTCATCTGGCTTTGAAGCTTGTGTATGTGAGGGATTTCACACCTTCATGTAAACAGATCTCTTCTCTGGAGAGTGACCCTGGTGTTATCCAGCCTTTAGCTTCTTGTTATTTGGGGGGGAAGTGTATGTCTCTGCCACTACCTGTTGTCTCTGTTACTAAACAGCCTATAAAGAGGTCCTTTGATCCCTGAACCAAAAACTATACACAAACTGAACAGATTCTAATCTAAGCATTTGGTCGCTTCTAGCCGGACCATTTGTCTCCACATACACAGTTACAATATTTAAGTAATACGCATTTGGGAAGACTGCCATAATTAACTTCATAGTCACAAATCCCTTATTCATGATACCATCACAGTTTACTAAGAACATTACCTGGAGGCAGTGACGTAACCACGGGCAAATGGTCTCAATGGTATAATGCTTACATGAATAAAGTCCTGGGAAATACAGACATACATAGGACTACAGGGTACAGACTGACTAAAGTGTACATTTTTCACTACAAATAATAAAATATCATAATTACAGTCTTACGGTCAGCCTGCTAACCTCACAGTGATTGTGGTGTCATGCCAGAAGGGGGCAATGGTGAGCCATTGTTCACCTCCTGCAGACATGTATTTCATGTCCCAAGACGGATCAGCATCATACCATGGCCAGGCTTGTTTGTCTCCAAGACACAATCCTTTAACCATTTCCATGTAATAGGGGTAATTGCTGCCATCTCTGGGAAATGCATCCTCGCTCCCACAATTTTCAGTCCATCCCGCTAGATTATCTATCCATGAGTTGATTAAAAAATAATTAGTGGGTGAGTTACGGGCTACGTAATCTTTACATGTCTCGTTAGGTAGGGGAGGTGGATATGTTACAGTCATTTTACTTTGTTTTGAACCCATGTTTATTGTGAGTTTGTTTCTGATGTTTCTGTGAAAATAGTTTCCACTTCTTTATCTGTTGTTGGTGACTATAATCTTCACTGAAGTCTAAGAAATATAGTATCTGACTACTTTCAGGTAGTTGGTGAATCTGCTCTATTGATTTGGGACAGATAACTGGATAATTGAAGAGATTAATTGGTATATCCGTCACAAAGAAAGGGTATGGTTGATCAATGTATTTTTGTATAACGTCCGTGCGCAGATGGCAACCTAATACAAGGACCGCCTCTACAACAGTGCCGTTAGAAAAGGACGTGAGTGTAGATTTGAACCTTATAAGTTCACTATTGGCAGATACTAATTTCGGCCAATAATCGTCTCTTTCAGGGTTGTGGTACCAAAGCACTATACTACACTGACAATCTTCACAGGTTCCTATTTGTGGGTGTCTAGGATGTGACATATGTGACTATGATATGAGAGCGTGAAAAATTCAAAGTGTGCAGACCAGGGGCGTCATCACAGAAAGGCAGGTACAACCTGTTGCAGCAGGCTGTGAGGGTTGGTCTTTGTCTGCCCACTTTTCAGAATTATGTATTCACTTTAGACATCTCATATAGTTTTAAATGTATAATGATTTTGTTAGTAGGGACCACAGACTGTCTACGTGACAGTGGATAGAGTCTAGTGGTTCTGATTATGAGAACTGTATATGAAGCCTCACGTTGCGTTACTCCAAGAAGGAGAGCATAAAGTCCACAAGTCTGTTGGCATACAGTAATCAAATGGGACAAGTGGTGAGATTAGTGTGCGTGAACTTACCAGCCGCACGGTTTACAAAGAAATACAGATATCACAAGTGTGTATACTTACCAATCACACAAGGATATTGAAATAAGAAAAACTTATACTTCAAACTAAACATAGTAAGGAAATTTGGCCAATGAAATAGTGGGTGTTCAAAATGAGGTTCTATTTGGATAAAGACCCGTGGTCTCTTCGTACTCCAAGTACGGTATCTGATCCTAGATCAGTGTGTACACAAAACAAAGATAGAAGATTTTAACTTCTATGAACTGACATCCGATATCCCCCGGGGATAGAGTCATAGGTTCAGGATCGAGTTTGTCCGTAACCTCACAGCGGTCTCAGAGTAGACTTTTGGAGTCTGCTGACGACCGTGTAGGAATGAACTTCGAATCCCGCGGCCGAGCCCCCATTTGAAGGAAGATCGATCATGTGCCGATGTATCGATTCCTTATATATTCATTACCTTATTTGACCTCAGTGTGAAGACCCCTTAGAGCTCCGTGAGAGTGTAACCTCATATGATATGACCAGTAACGAGGACCACAGATACAAGGTTTTAACTCTGATTTAATAATGACAAAAACAACATATTTATACATGCCATACGGCGCTGGTTCAATTACATGATTGGTTAATATTTGGTGCAGAGGTAGGGAAATAACAGCATCTAGGTGGGGTGGCTTATACGTCGCCTTATAGGGGAGTGTGTAGTATTCGTTAGTTATGAGAAATCACAGGCTGTACAGTTTCTGAGGAAAGTTACAAAGTACATGATAGCAGGCGAGTACTGGAAACAAGCCAGAACATAACTTCTTGAGATAAGCAGGAACACAAACTATAAGACAGAGAAACAAGATGGCTGATTAACCCTTCAGGCGCCAGCATGGCGCCGCGCGTACTTCCGGGTTACGCTCGCCACTAATTAAGTAAAATAAACTAAGTTAACGCCATGCCAACATGGATAGTTCATACCTCCACTATCCATGTTGGCATGGAGTTGATTTTAATTAGCGTGGCGAGCGTAGCGAGCCACCGAGCCCGCAGCGTGGGCGAGCGAAGCGAGCCCCGCAAGGGGACTCAGACGCACGGCGCCATGCTGGCGCCGTGAAAGTAAAGAAGTACCTTTTATATTTCTTTTTACTCAAAGGCTATATATCCCCCTTCCCACACACTACTGCAGTGTGGTATAATGTGTGGGGACTGCAGTGATGCATAATGTGTGTGGATTGCCATATATCCACCACATGTTTCTTGGGTTCAATTTGAGCAGAGGATGTTAAGGACGAGAAGGGGCCTGAGAGTTACAAGTGTACCGGGCCCCAAGGTGTCTGTTCCTGGCCCTGCTGCTCCACTTGTACGAAAAAAAACCATATATGAATGTAATGTTATCTGTACAGCCTTTGAGTCATGTGACAACATTGTGACATATAACAAAGTATTAGTAAGAGGAATCCAGCGCAGAGACATAGAAATACATCTATCTAAATACTGTATACAATGTATAAAACATGCAGAACTAATCGCCAGTTGGTGTATTTGTGGTCTCTGTTATATGTGATCTGGCAAATGCTGCAAAGTGAAGTGTGATCCATGTATATGTATATATATATATATATATATATATATATATATATACACACACCGTATGTTCCCTGTGTAGTGATCATTCTTCTCCTGTCGCCACGTAGATAATACTGAACTCCATGCATCGCTACCAACCAAGGCTCCATATCCTGCTGTCAGACCGGCGTCAGGGGGGAGAGGCGCGCGCTGCGCAGAACTTTGTTTCCTTCGTGTTTCCGGAGACTCAGTTTATAGCGGTCACCGCATATCAGAATCATAGAGTAAGCTATATAGTCCCCACGGCTGCATTATTCATCCTCCCGTGTCATCTTCCCTGCCCTCCTCCGTCTGTGGCTGCTGCCCACATCTCACCCAAATCTGGGCACCGAGCAAACATCAATATCCGCTCATCCTCCTCGTTCCACACCAGAACTTTCCCTCTACCTGGTACTTCCAATCCCCCAACCATACACACATATCACCCCAGCCCACTCTGCTTTTCCTGTGTGACATCGGGTGCAGCTATCCCCTAACACGACCTCTGCCACAATCTAGACACAGACACGGATAAGGAGCTGGAGTAGGCGTCCTACATTCTCCATACTGCACCTTCCAGGTCACACAGGTTATCCTCATTCTCAGTAGGTATAGTGGGCAGCTGCCCTGGGCTCCACAATTCTAGGGTCAAGAAGCATTCTCTCCCTACCTCCCAACCTGCAGCCAGGAGGTGAATGTCTGTCAGTATGCTGATTGGATTGGTGGATGGCTGAGAGCTATTCACCAATCAGCGTGCTGCTAATAGCCATCTACTGTATGAAAGCATTGGGAGAGATGGTGCAGGGCTGCAATAGGGCATTTACCTTATGCGGCCATACATCAATGCTGTAACTTTCCATCATCCATCTGATGATTGGCAGACATATACGATTGACAATCTGCCAGGGAATAGGGAAAATTCAGCATGCTACTGATACCAATTCTTTTGGGGTTGGAATCAGCAAAGCAGGGATTTCCAACATGTTGGATTCCCCCATTCTATGACTCAGACAATGGCAAAATGAGGAATTGGGACAAAACATTATAGATGTATCCCTAAACTGCACAGCTTATCAGAATGCATACAGTAACAAATAAGTACTCCTGAACCAATCCACTTCTTATAGTCATTAATAACGACTACAAGAAGACGTGAGACTGCTATGGTAACAATGCATACAGTAGTTAATTAAAAGAATATAAAAAAATACAAGCACACACACACACAGACACACACACAGACACACACACAGGCAGGGCTGCAACTAGGATTTTCGTCTTTTGGGTCAAGGCAGTAATTTGGCTCCGCTCTGTCTGCCTGCACATATGGGTATCACATCCAGCACCCTAGACCTTCACCCCTAGTTGCGGCTCCACGTCCCACACCCAGTATCTCCCACGACCCAGTGCCAGCCTGCCCGGCGCCCAGAGCTTGCTGCTGGAGGCCTGGCTTTCCTAAGTTCTTACTCCATGCTGGGGACGCAGGAGCATCAAGAGAAGGGGGGAGGCGGCCTGGCCGGGAGGTCCTACAGCCGGTTGGGTTCTGCCACTCAGGCAGCGGCAAGATCCAGACGTCTGCTAACAGTGGGCAGCGTCTGATCCCTGCTGCCCAGATCCCCGCTGTCTTTCCCATTGGGGTGGGCCCCTAGGTCCTAGGGCCCCTAGGCAAGTGCCCATTTTGCCCAATGAGAAAGACGGCCCTGGTGTGCACATAATCTGCAGTGCTCTACAGATAATATTTGAACACTCACATCTGTCCCTGGCCTAGTGGAGCTTACAATCTATGGGGCAGATGTATCATAGCAGCGCTTATCGCGCCGCTATGATACTTCCTGCTTCGCCTCAATAGCGAGGCGAAGCAGGAAGGGACATCGACAAGATGTATTAACATCTTGTCTGCCGAAGCGGGGGAGCGCTAACTCCCCCCTTCGGCGATGTCCCTTTCTGGAGATAGCGCATCAGTTAATACTGATGCGCTATCTCCTGTCCCCCGGCCGGCCGCACTGGGCATGCGCGGGATCTCGCTGTTCACGCGAGATCCCCAGCGCAGCCCAGACCTAACAGCAGGGACAGCGCTGTCCCTGCTGTTTAGATAGGGTTTCGCCAGCCTGATGCTGGCGAAGCCAAACCCGGCTTCGTGCGGAACGGTCAGCGATGCTGACCGTTCATACATTCGGCCTGCTATCATTTTGATAGCAGCGCCGATATGGACAGGGGTGCATAGCGCCCCTGTCCATTACCGCATCCCAACCGCTTCATACATGGGGGAGAAGCGGTATCAGTGCACATAATGTGCGCTGATACCCTTCTCCCCCATATCGACACATCATACATCTGCCCCTATATTCCCTACCACGTATACATGCACACACAGACATTCTAGGGTTAATTTTGTTGTGAGACAAAAAAAAATATTTTTAGATTATGGGAGGAAACCCACGCAAGCATGGGGAGAATATACAGACTCCACAGTTAGAGCCATGGTGGGAATCACCAGTGCTGTTCGAATCCCACCATGGCTCTAACCCAGTGGTACCTGGTTGGCATCATTTGGTCTACAGCATGATGGTCGACAGTCATTAGGTCGACATGAATCTAGGTGAACATGGGAAAAGGTCAACATGGTTCTAGGTCGAAAGGTCGTTAGTTCAACAGGTCGTTAGTTCGACAGGTCATTAGTTCGACAATGTCTATGTCGATAGTCAAAAGGTCAACATGGGGTTTTTCACTGTTTTTTTTTACCTGAATGTCAACACAGTCGACATGGACACAGTTTCAAGTGCACCGCATCCCCTTGCATCGCTCACTGCGCTCGGCACACTATTTTATTCTCCCACCACGCCCTAGTGGATGGTAGGGCATGAAATACCGGCTGTCGGCACATGTTGGCTCAAAAAACTGTGAAAAACCCCATGTCGACCTTATGACTGTCGACCTAGACATTGTCGAACTAATGACCTGTCGAACTAACGACCTGTCGAACTAATGACCATTCGACCTAGAATCGTCGACTTTTCCTATGTCGACCTAGACCCATGTTGACCATTTCCCATGTCGACCTATTGGTGTCGACCATCATGCTGTAGACCAAATGACCGCATCCCGTGGTACCCAACTCAGTCCTCGAGAGCTACCAACAGTTCAGCAGGTACACTTATTACTCACTAACACATTTTAAAAGATCCACAGGTAGAGCTAATTACTTCACGTGTGATTCTGTGGGGAGACCTGGAAAACATGTCCCTTTGGTAGCTCTTGAGGACTGGAGTTGGCTACTCCAGCTCTAACCATTACACCGACTGTGCTGCGCAATTATATCACTAACGCTGCATGTTCCTGCAGGTCGCTAGCGAGGTCCATGTCCAACTCTTTTTCGAAACAACAAAGAGTGAATGCTTACCTATTACGACAAGTTATTTTTCCTCTGTATATTAACAGATCACACAGCTGAAGATTGCCAGCAACCCGTTTGCTAAAGGTTTCCGGGATGTGGAAGGAGATGAATGGTAACGACAGGGTCTCATATAAGGGTTCTGTATCGCTGTATTGTGGCTCTATGGACCTCAGTATTATTTTCTTTGCTTTCAAGGTTACTGTCTCGTGTTCCAGATCCTCTCAAACTACACATGAAGGATTCTCCAGAAAGGTGAAATGTTGCATTTATTCATATATTTTATGCACAGAAACGTGTCCTTCAATGACTTGTGACAAATGTCAGGGAGAAAAATGGGGAGAGAAAGAGGGTAACAGGGTGAGACAGGGAGTTAAGGGGTCACAGAGTAAAGGGGGAGAAGCAGAGATTAATAGAGGGTGTCAGGGAGAGAGACAGAGAGGGGGGGGGGAGAGAGAGGTTATAAAGGAAGAGAAAAGGGAGAGAGACAATGAAAGAGAGGGAGAGACAGAAATTGAGAGAGAAAGAGAGAGAGAGGAGAATGTCAGGGCGAGAAAGGTGGAGATACCCAAAGTGAGATAGACAGCACCATGTACATACTGTCAGAGAGGGAAAGTGTGGGGATAGAGGTGGGGAAGAGAGATACTGTAGAGGAGAAAGAGAGCAGGGAGAAGAGAGAGCAGAAGAGAGGAAAATAGGAAAGGAAGGAAGAGATAGATAAGAGAGAGAGGGATAGAGTGGAGGTGAGGAAGAGGGGGAGTGTGGTAGAGGAGGAGGGGGAGTGGAGGTGAAGAGGTGGTAAACTATCTCCAGAGGGCCAGGTCTCCTCTTCCAGTTCTCGGTTGCCTGGGTCTCCTGCACTCTGTTAGCCAGACCCTGGGGGCATTTGGGGGCACACAGGGGGTCATGTGGGGAAAACTCTGTTAATAAGTGAGCACAGCCATGGGCACTCATTGAAACAATATACTAACCGCCTTGTTTTTCTTTAGTGAGAGTGGGGGGAGGTGGGTTGGTGAGGGCCCAAAGCATATATTTACACCTGGGCCTACTAGCCGCTAGTTCCGCCACTGGCCCTGTCACTCTCTCTATTACCATTTCTCCCTACTTACGGATTACCTAAGTTACACCTGCTCTATTGTACAAATTGCCTTTATCTTCAATTCTTACACTATGTAAAATGTTGATGAATGATATATTGGTTAATGTTGGGTGTAATGAGCGCTATTTGGAGGCAATGTGTGATGGGTTTATAATAAACACATCATAGATTAACATAAGCACGTTCCACTTTCTTCGCTCAAAGCCTGGGCTGGTAGCAGCAGCAACAGGGGGGGTAGACAATGAGCATGGAGTCCGTGATAAGCTACTACCAGCACTGGGGTGTGACAGGCTGTGGACACACAGCATGGGGTCAGGGCCAGTGCAAGCCCCCCGCCCGCCCCAGGCAAAGCTCCCCCACCCGCCCCCAGCAAAGCCCCCCGCACTGCCCGCCGCCCGCGATGCGGCGCGGGGGTGGGGGGTTGCTATAATACTGTGATGCGGCACGGGGGGAGGGTGCGATAGCACTGTGATGCGGCATGGGGGGGGGGGGGGTGCAGGCGATACTGCCACGCTGAAATCCCCCAAGCAGGGAGCGGGCAGCATTGATAAACGGGCGGGATGGGGGTCGGGGAGGGGAGAGGGAGGATGACAGTCTTACCTGCTCCCTGCTTTCTGGTACCTCTCTATGGTACCTTGGCGGGTCAGTACCACCCTCCAGTGGCCGGCGCCCTAGGCAAATGCCTAGTCCTGCCTAGTGGTGGCGCCGGCCCTGGTCAGGGCCGGTGTAAGGCAACTGCCCCCCACCCCTACACTGTCACTATACTGTGTGTCCAGTCCTGTTCTAAGCAATCAGAGTGAAAGCCATGATGGAAGCCAGTCTTGCATCGTCCTATGCTGGTGTCCCCAGACCAGGCTGTAAATATCTTGGGCTGGTCGCGGCTTTCCTGTGGGGACCTCCCACTCTTTGCCTCCATGCTTTGGCTATATCCAGGCATTACAATGTTCTATGAGCAGATGAGATGTTCCAGCTGCCAACATGCCAGGATTCTATGTCTGATTGCCCTACACGATCTCTGCTGACCAGAACCTGCATTGTATTATGTCATGTATCTTCTGCACCTGTACCAATGTATTCTCTCGTTCCATTGCAGGTAGCATAATGTGGACTCACATCCTCCTCTGTGCCCCGAGGCCCACCTTATGCAGCCCATTGCACAATGAGCACAGGCTATGTGGTAACAGTGACTGAGGGCCTAATTCAGGCCTGTTGGCAAGGCTGCAATATTTGCAGATGGACAAAACCATGCTGGGCTGCAGGTGGGGCAGATGTAACGTGTGCAGTGAGAGTTACATCTGGGTGAGGTGTGTTCAAACTGAAATCTAAATTGCACAGTAAAAATAAAGGGCCTGATTCAGGTTGGCTCAGTAAGCTGCGAACATTGTATCTTACTGAGTGCATTAGACGCAACCCGCCCAAACGCCCGCCCCCCATGGAGATGCCTAGCATTTTCCTGGGTGCGTCCACTGGCCGCCAGCATGCACCTCCCCCTCATCCGCCCACGACCCGCCACGATGCTTGGGAACAGCTCTGAGACTATTCAAGTCGCCGAAGCCCTTTGCAAACGGGGGGCTGCACATGTGCATAATAGGGCATACGCAGTCCCCGAAATATCAGGACGGGGCCGAACTCGCTATATTGTGAGTCAACAAGAATCACCCCTAAAGCAGCCAGTATTTACCCTGCGCAGAAACAAAATAACTCCCCCAAATCTAACTCTCTCTGCACTTGTTACATCTGCCCCACCTGCAGCGCAGCATGGTTTTGTCCATCTGCAATAATTGCAGCCTCGCTAACAGGACTGTATCAGGCACTAAGGCTCACACAGGCCAGCAAGCTGAAGGCTTACATGTGCTCTGCTCATTATTCCGCCTACTGTCCCAGCGTGCTACAGGTGATTAGTAATCAAAAGTCTTTTCCCGAAAGTCCTAAATCCCGGAGCACCCGCAATGTAATGCCATCTGCACCTGATTCATTTCTGCTCTTCCTAAATGTTGGGCCTGAATATTGGGGAATTTTCCCAGGAGAGTGAGATGCTGATACCCGGCTGTGCACTACTGTACATCACACAACTCTGCATCAGGATTGGCACGATGACCCTATGACATCACCGCGCTCCCCACATGTGACCTCGGATGTAAGATATCTATACGTAGGAGGTGTAAATGCTTCTGTCATTATGTCTGTGATACAGGTGGAAGCGTTCTGTATATTTTTTCAAATAAACTCAATATGTGATTTGTTTGTGTATGTGATGTCATTGTCTCCGAGAATAATAAATAATATTCATTGTTATGCAAACGTATTATATGTTCTCCAACATCTATGTTATGTGTTCTCTCCTATGTGGATAATGGGAATATAGAAGCATGTTGTATATAGAACTGATCTTTCCTTGTATTACTGTGAGTAAAATACTCTCTGGGGCAATTTCCCATCACTACAGACTGGTAAATAAAGCCCAGGTTTATAGTTTGGGACAGCAGGCTGACTGGAGGTCATGTGACCTGTGTGCCCGGGTGTAGCGTGGGGGCATTCTGCCCAGACCAAGCGCATTACATGGTGCCCAACCCCAATAGTGATATGTCCCAGGGTCAGGAGAAAGTGCCAGTCTGGGGCAGGTGTGGCCCACTATAGAATTGGTAGGCTAGGTCACTAAAAATCTGGGACACATTAGTGGGGATCCCACCTACGCAGTCATCCGAAACCCTATTACATAAGCCCCAAAGTGTAGGAATGATATTGGTGTGAAGGCAGCATATGAGCCGGTTGTACATAGCAGGTAGAGGCGCTTGGACATTTATTCACAAATAATCCTGAACAGGTCCCTGATATATACAGCTGTATGTAATAACGTGCGTATAGGTCTGATATACAGAAGTGTTCTATCAATAAACATTGGGAGTCAGAGGAATCTAATTGTTTCAGAACAAGACTGTTATTCCCTTTATTTGCCCCACGTCACCTTATTACTATATCATTTATACCAGGCATGTCCAACCTTGGCCCTCCAGCTGTTTTGAAACTACACATCCCAGCATGCC
This sequence comes from Crinia signifera, assembly GCF_055691185.1. Classification (NCBI taxonomy): domain Eukaryota; kingdom Metazoa; phylum Chordata; class Amphibia; order Anura; family Myobatrachidae; genus Crinia; species Crinia signifera. Next base: position 40,004,962 of record NC_139222.1, read on the forward strand.
TTGCCAAAGTTTTAGCATTCCCTAATAGCAAAACTGTGGCAAGGCATGCTGGGACTTGTAGTTTCAAACAGCTGGAGGGCCAAAGTTGGACATGCCTGATTTATACAATAATAAATGAAAGGAGCTATGAGATATGTAGACTTGCTGGATGCATTGGAGATACTCACTAGGAACAATACAGCCCAACAGAGCCTGCAGTTATACACACATACACCTGGCTATTGGTATAGTAACTAAATAATCTGTTTGGGAAATGCCTGAGCACTTATACAAGGTATACAGCAGTGTATTGCAGCCGCTGCTCTGTGGTACACTTGTGTGCACTGAGGGGTTGTCAAGTGTGTCACTGGGCTAGAGATGTCCGCACCAGTCTTCAGGCACCATCACCAGTGCAACTGTTATTCACTGGTCTCTTCCTGCACCAGTCCTGTCTCTGTATCATGGGCAAATGGGACCATCCCTTCCTAATGTCAGTGGGTCCAGATCTTGCTGCTGGCCCCTCCCCATATTGTCATCCGCTAATCATCATTGGTTGGCGGCTGCTGACTCTCTTACATCGATGGGGTCAGTCCCGGTTCAATATCTCGTTGCATAAGGAGCTGCCGGGGGACTGCATAGTCCTGCATGAATAGGATTTAGAGAAGGCGAGGGACACACAGGGAGCTAGGTGAGGTGCTGCTCAGGTGTCCTGCTATTATACTGCCCCCATTAGTTCCCTAGGAGAACATAATGGCAGCTAGGCAGTGAATCGTATGGTATTCACATGAGGGCATTTGTAACTCTACCCCATGGGGCTCCACACACTGAAAACAATTTGCATTAGCATAAGGTCTCTCCCAACATGACCCATTCCAGGAGCGACACAATGCTCTGTTTCTGGGCTTTCCTCTTAATGTATGATTGCCATCACCTGTTTTTGAACAGGTTAACTAATAAGAAAGGTGCTTCACCACAGGTGATGGCAATTATACATTAAGACAGGGGTTCCCAATCTTTTTTGGATCTCAGCACCCTAGAGTATCAGAATTTTTCCACGGCACCCCTAGGTCCAAATAAATAAATAAATATATATATATATATATATATATATATATATATATATATATATATACACACACAATTAAGTAGATTGTGTTTAAATGTGCTTCTTAGGTTCAGTTATGTGGTAAAGTGCATTATTTGCTTCTGATTGTACACATATTTGATAATTGATCATAAATAATTTGCCCCTCCTGGAGAGGGTCATGTTGGGAGGTATGCTCTCCTTTGTTCTGCAAGCAGATGAGCCTGGTACAGACTTTACTGTGTTCATCTGGGGGGCAATGTGTTTCTTTTTGTTCTATGGGGTCCAATGAGTTTTTTGATTTTTTTCCTGTGGGGGACAATGTATTTTTCCCTATGGGTGGTCAGATGGTGGGCCTTAAAATCTTGGTTGGTTTGCTGCAAGTTGATAGAGTGACACAGTTCATAGTGGGGATCACGTTCCCGGAGCTATGTGTGTATGGAGGATACTATATAACAACAATGTCATCCAATTATTCTGCTTCTTAACCCCTTGAGTGGTGGGTTTTGCTGGGGCAGGACAAACCTACCAGGGCAGGTTTATCCTGCCCCAGCAAAACCCACCACAGAAGGCTAGAAGCAGCCAGCCCCCCCCCCCCCCCCTCGCCTCTGCTCCGGCGTTAGTACGCCGGAGCTTCCCTGCTGTCTCTCTCCCCAGCCCTATGCCGCCTGTCACATTTAGCAGTGACGTCGGCGGCAGGCTGGGGGATGTTCGCGGCTCGGGAGGAGTCGGGTGCCTGAGCGCTTCCGAGTCCCCCCGAGCCGCTCCGATACCCGAGCCTGCCGCCGACGTCACTGTAAAATGATGCCAGATTTTCCGGGACAGCCCGCTGCGGCAGCGCAGCTGAGCCCGGAAAATCTCCGGGCATACCACTCAAGTGGTTAATAAAGCATAGTTATCTCAAAACATTGAAATAAATGACAGCATGTGTAAAATGGGTACAACGAAAAGCAGAGTCCTATAATCAACTTAATACATGTGTGTGGCGATCACAGATATTGCAGCATATACAGACGTACAAATGCACCTTTACAGTTTTTGAACTCTGTCCCAGAAGCAACATAATATCAGGGTTGCCGACCCTCCCGGAATTACCGGGAGGATCCCGAAAATCGGGTCCTCCTCCCGGCCCCCCGGAAAGGTGGGCAACCCTCCCGGATTCCGGGGGACCCCCACGCCACCCCCCCCCGATTGCGGCGTCTTCCCCATACCTTTTGGATTGAAAGCGTCAATCCGCGGGTCTCCGAGGAGGGGGCGGAGCTAAAATCGCATCATTTTAGCCCTGCCCCCTCCACAGAGATCCGTGAATTGGGGTTTTTAACATCCTGGGGCGGGGCTTAATGATGTAGAGCTCAAGCCCCGCCCCCGACCTGCAGCTGGAAGTCTCCTCTCTGGGCTTCTCCCGGATAGGAGACAGAAAAAGTCGGCAACCCTGCATAATATGCGTTAAAGAAACACAATTCCTAGAAAAAAACAACCTCCTTATAGAGCACAGAATCCTTTATACTGAACAGAGCCAAGCACAGTCCAATTCAGTCCACAGTACACATCCAAACTACAACAATTGTTCAATAAGGGACACCATTGCATGATATAATGTGAATAAAGTTGCACTACTGTGTGGCATAATTTGAATTGGGGGTACTATTGTGTGGCCATGCCCCTTCCTGGCACCCCTGTTTGGGCTGAGTACCGAATGTGTGCACTGTTTCTATTTAAAATATTGCGGGTAGGAGCACCAAAATGATGACTGCTATGATGAGGGTTGATGGTGCTAGGAAAGGGGAGCAGGGTCAGAGGCGGAACTAGTGGCGGTGCAAGGGGGCACCAGCCAAAATCTTGCCTAGGGCATCATTTAGGCTAGGGCCGTCTCTGGATGGCAGGACCCATACTAATCACATGCAGAGCCATATCATCGGGCATAATGCACTTATGCAATCCAACTGGAATGGGAGATTTGGAAGAGGATCAAAGCCGGAAACCTTTTAAACTATATTCCAAAAGCTGGAAATCCTAATAAAATCCACATATTTCAATACACTTTATACTATTTCTGTGTTTTCAATGCATTTTACATGATTTTCACCTCTTTTTTTTTAATGCATTTACTATGAATCCTGGCTTTTCAATGCACTTTACAATGAGTTCTGGCATATTCAATTGGGGATGGCCATTGAACAGTGAACATGGATGATTCACAATCATCGATGGTTTATGATCAATGTGGAATGATTTTGTCATCAATGGGAGAGAATCAATTGTTTTCCCTCCATCGATGTAAAGAATATATGATTTATTTTTCTTTTCTCAAGGTTCTGGGACAATGAGCATAGCTCCGCCCCTGACACCATGAAGCCTTGCCCTCAGACTGTGATTAGACAACTGGCCATTCACTGAAAAACAGGGATGACCATCGATGGACTCACATTACATATTTGGTGACCATCGATGGCCACTCGCAATTTTCTCATCAGTGGCAACCTTCGATAGTGAAGATGGCCGTCCCTACAATGTTACTATTTACTATGGTTTCCGTCTAATTTAATATAATTACAATGGTTTCCAGCTTTTTCAATACACTTCACAAGATTTCTGGTTTATCCAACATATTTACAATCGTTTCCGTCTTTTTTAATTCATTTTATAAGGTTCAAAGCTTTTTCAAGGTTTGTATTTAATGTGGCTTTTCCCCACCTATACAGAAGCAGGGATGGCCATCGACTATCAATGATTCAAAATGGTTTATGGACGATGTTGAATACTTTTGCCATCGGTGGGGGGGGGGGGGGGGGGGGGGGAAACCAGATGGTTTCCCTCCATCAATGGAACAGCAAAACCAATGTTTTGCATTTGTTTTTTTTCAATGTGCTGGGACACTTAGCATAGCTCCGCCCCTTACACCTGTGAAGCCCCGCACCCACATTCTGAGTGGCCCATGGGCCAGTCAGTCAAAGAAAATTGATAACCATTGATAGGTAAAACTATGGATGGTCATCCATCACATAGTTTATTACTATCGATGGCTGGTTGCAGTATCGCCATCGATGGTTGGCGACTGCACTGAAGGCCATCCTTATACAGAAGTACATCTCTCTGCCTGGCCCCTCCCCCTAGTCTTGCACAGTGCTGTGAAATGCATCCATTCTCCTCCTGGCTCGCTGCCAAGCATCTCAGAACAACCTGAGCTCACATTACAGCCTGGAAGAGATGCCCGGTCTGTGCTGTATAAGAAGTATGTTTACAGCTGGTAAATAATAAATCCATCACTTATAATAATTGGTCTGATTTTATCACTCCTACATATGACCCGTTCTAGGAGGGACAAATGCTCTGTGCCTGGATGTCTCATATTCTGATTGCTGTCACCTGTGTTGAACTACTGTAGTTACTTATTAAGATAAGAGATGGCAATCAGAATGTAATTGGTCCTACACACGGGGCAATGGGAGCTTTGTGCTGAGCGATCTGCATGCGGTATAAATCTATTCAGGCGCTAAGGATGCGCAAGACCTCGCATTGCCATCACCGGGGGCCCTAAACACAGCGATTTGTGCTTATTTCTAAAGGGATCTAGTCTAATTGTATATAAAATAGGCAAAACTCGCTATGTATGTAGGCCCCATAAGAGGGAAGCATTTTGTCCTGCCTGGGTGGGTGATATACAGGCACAAACATACACAGCCAGTGGCGTAACTACTGTAAGGTAGCCCCAGCTGCTGCTTGGGTCTAAGCCACAGTGTAGTCTATGTGGGTGCCAGCACTCGCTGGACGCACTGACATGCTGCTGCCTGCAACTGCCCGCTGGCTGAGCACCGGAGTCAGCCGCAGCGCAGGTGCGGCCATGGCAGAGATGACAAATCCCCCCCCCACTGATTCAATTGACTACTGTACACAGAGCCGGCTATTGGCTATTGTGTACAGGATGGGCGGGCGGATGGGCGTGCTGGGGCGGCCTGGGATTCATCGGAGCCAAGGGAATCAGCAGTATCTCACACGCTGGGGAGACACGCTGGAGAGGAGTACGGGGGGGGGGAGGGGCACCACAAACTTTTTGGCAGGGGGGCGCAACATTTATAGTTACGCCACTGTACACAGCTCTTCCTAGCATACATTCCAATGCTTCTCACTTTTCAACATTGGAGACCAGTGATCCAGGGATCCATTATATGTGGGCAGCGTGCCAGCTCTGGCCTTATTTGCAAACCCCTGACTGGTGTTCCCACCACATAAGCACCATGCCCTGCTCACCCCGCCCTTGTGGTGCCTGTATGTATGTGTGTGTGTGTGTGTTCTCTCTATCAAATACACACACAGAACATGAGGGTAGATGTATGAAGCTGTGATACAGGAGAAGTGAGCCAGGGAAGAAGTAGCCCATGGCAACCAATCAGCTGCTCTGTATAATTTTATATTATGCAAATTATAGATGTTATTTCATGTTATTTCAGTGCTGATTGGACCATTTCTCCTCTGGCTCACTTCTCCCTTATCACTACTTCACACATCTACCCCATTATTATTACCAGCATGACCTATGACAAACACCCCTGCCCTTTCTGTTTGCTAAATAATGTGAAAGTGGTGTGTGGAACAAGGTAGCGCAATGAATTAAGGAGGTGCCGTATACTGAAGCATAAAAGGAGGTACACCACCTCCTATACAAAATTCATGAATTTATCAAGTTTGGATCTTTTTAAGAGGGTTGCGCCGAACTGAACATTATCTGTTGCATACTTGTATGATAAATAAGCAGCAGCCAATGCACACTGCAGTGCAGGTATGACCCCACCAATAACAAGTCATGTAGGGAAATACAGCAACTCCTTCCTTATCATCCCCCGGGCGCCCTTAGAGGAGAGGCTGCAGCACAGTTCATAGATCAATTAGGCGAGTCCCACCAACTGCCATTCCAACCACTGCTGCACATCTCTGACCAGCACTCACTGGCAGTTGGTGTTGGTCCACAAGTTGAATGTTGGACTATGCTGCAGCCTCTCCTCTGGAGCCGCCACTGCGTGTGACCCTGTATAATGCCGCCATCAGTTTGAAATTGAAGATGAGTCATCTCCTGCAGCTAGTGGGCGGGACCACAGAGCGCTGCTCATTTCTGATTGGTCAACAGTCAGCTCATAGGCTGATTGGCTGTTCTTTCCAGAGTTAGCTGTGATTGGTGGAGCTCTGACCTCTCTAACTTTGTGATGTCATAATGGCATTGGAATTTTGAGGAATCTTTAGAGTAGTGAGAGTGGAGGATTGGAGATAGATTGGTCGGATTTGCTGTTGTGGATTTGCGATTGCGTATTTGATTCCTGTACTAATTCGGGTGCAGCGTTTGCTGTCATCTGCTTCTTAGCAGGGGAGGTGTCTTCTTGTGTCATTACTAGGAGCAGAGGAGCCTAATAGGAGGAAGAATGGGGAGTAAGAGGTAGGTGACATTTCTACAGCGCCCTGTCAGAGATGCCCCATTAGTCCCAACCAATTCCACTAAGCCCAGCCTCTCGCTGACATCTTTATGGGGGCATGGTCAGCACTCTGGCCATACCTCCTGTCCCTTTGCCTAAGTGAAGAAATGCTGTTTACATGCGCACATCATCTATTCACTAATACTCTGCTAAGCAGAACAGCAAGTGACAGGTGGTCTCCCAACTGCCATGCTCCCAACTGCCATCCCCCAACACAGTATACTTCTGCCCAGAGGCGGGATGCGGGACAGTCACAAATAATCATGTCTGTTCCATGCATATCGCCTCAGTTGGGAGGTACCGTATGGGCTGCTGTGTACAAATCGGAATCAGACCCAAAGTTCCCAATGGGCTACAGTTATAAAACTGAGACCTGGCCGGACATCTGTGATCTGCGACATACATATAACAGAAAGCAGTTATAGATATAGGACTGACTATAAGGGACTTTATTTATTCTTCTGCATGAGAATAACATGGTTTCTGCTGATCTCTGTGTTACAGAAAGAGGCATCAGAGCTGCAACATACATATAACAGAAAACACAGTTACAGATATAGGACCAGTGGTGGCTTGTACCTTCTTGGAAGAGGGGGGATGCCACATGCGCAATTCCCTGGTTTTAGAGGCTTGCGCTTGGCAGCCCGTAGAGAGGCGTCCAGGAGGGAGGGAACACCTCCCAATTTGACTGCCTTGGTGACTGGTCGGGCTTCCAATAGGAAGTCACTGCCAGTCACAGTGAAGCCAGTGCAGTCTCAGACTGGATCTGGCTTCAATACAGTGGCGGGTTTTACATAGGGGGGGGGGCCTGCAGCCCTTCAATAGGACTGACTATAAGTGTCTTTATTTAGTCTTCTGCATGAGTATAACATGGTTTCTGCTGATCTCTGTGTTACAGAAAGAGGCATCAGAGCTGCCTTGAGGAGAGTTCTGCTCCCATAATAAAGAAGCCATCACTCTCTGAGAATGAGGAGAATGAGGAGCTGAATGCTTTCTATAAGCTGATTGGTAGGTGACTCTGTCAGGTATATAGTGTGTTATATAGAGAATAATCCCCCACTATAGCTGTATACACCCTGGCTGGTGTCTGGGGTGGATTTATAGGAGGGAGCGCTGGGCACGCACTGGAAATGATGGAAACGGGGTCATGGCGCTAGGCCACACCCCCTACCACAGACCACACCCGACTTCCATGTAGCTCCGCCCCTGTATTGCCAGCCCTTTGGGAGGTATGGTTCACCATATCTAAGCCAAATTATCCTTGTGGATACTCCTCCACCACAGCGCTCAGCACCAGTTACTATTCCCAATTGTAGTCCATGTGGATCAATGTCATTTTGTACTTTTGCACCTGTCGACTTGTAGCACTGTCGAGCTTTAATCTGTCAACCTGATGTATGTCGGCCATATGGTGTTGACCTATTGACAGTTGATCCATCATCCAGATACCGCTGGTGTCGGTGCTGATACGGCTATAAGGGGTTTGTAGGATGGTTTCTGTAAATACTTCCATAGCGCAATAGAGTATAGGGCGTAAAAACAACTAGCAAGGGGCGCTGAAGTAAATAGAAACTCAATATATTTAAGTAAAATTTAGATAAAATTTATTGGTACACAAATACAGTTGATTCTGTGCAATTGCACACTAGTGTAAATAATTCAGATCTATTAGCACAACCTGTGAGAGTGACACAGTCCATAGTGGGGATCACGTTCCTGGAGCTATGTGTGTACGGAGGATACTATATAACAACAATGTCATCCAATTATTCTGTTTCTTAATAAAGCATAGTTATCTCAAAACATTGAAGTATATTACAGCATATGTAAAATGGGTACAACGAAAATCAGAGTCCTATAATCAACTTAATACATGTGTGTGGCGATTACAGATATCGCAGCATATACAGACGTACAAATGCACCTTTACAGTTATTGAACTCTGTCCCAGAAGCAACATAATATGCGTTAAAGAAACACAATTCCTAGAAAAAAACAACCTCCTTATAGAGCACAGAATCCTTTATACTGAACAGAGCCAAGCACAGTCCAATTCAGTCCACAGTACACGTCCAAACTACAACAATTGTAATAAAACAGTTCTTAAAAAGACACAACCTTCCTTATAAAACAAGTCATTTCTCACTCCAAACGGAGCCAAGCACAGTTCATATTAGAATCTTTCATTGACAAAAATCCTAATTGCTAAAGAGTTACAAAAAAAGTATGGAAGCTCCTTGTGTGTGCTGGTCATAACAATGCAAACAAGACGAATTTTCAGCAAAAAAGACACCCAACGTTAGCAGAACTGTCCAGGCCTGCATGGCCTATTGAGTCAAGATGTATGAGGAGGCAGAGATCACAGTGCAAGTGCTGTCTGCGGGTGGGTTGGTTGTGCAATAGTGTTCAGCATATGTGTAAGGGGCATTATGTGTGTCATGTATAAATGCATTAATAATGTGCAACATATTAATGCATTAATGCATGTGTTTCACATAATGAAACACATACAGTATGTTGTACATTATTAATGCCTTTATACACATGACAAAGGCATTAATAATGTGCAACATATGTGTTTCATTATGTGTAAGGGGCAGTATGTGTGTCATTATGTGTATGAAGGGCATTAATAAAGGTTGGCATAATGTGTAAGGGGCATTATGGTTATAAGGACATTAATAATGTGTGTCATGTGTAAGGGGCGTTACTGTATGATATCATACTTGCCTACTTTTGGAAACTGGTTTCAGGGAGATTCCATAGCTCACAACTTGAGCATGGTAAAAATGAGGATCATCTTACGCGGCCGACCCGGGATGGGGGTGGAGCTACAAAGAAGGTGGGTGTGGTCTCCAGTAAAGTGGGCATGGCCCAGTGCAGCGACACCCACTTTCATCATATTTCCCTGGTGTCTGACCACTAGCAGGCTTTGCTGGCCTGGGTGGCTCTTGTGCTGACCACGGCCAGCGTGGCTTGGCAGGCCTCTTAGGCATGCTCTGCTGTGGTGTATTGGGAGGGCTATAGGGGGCATAGGGGGGGAGTGGCGGCTAAAACGGGAGTCTTCTGCAAAATACGGGAGTGTCAGCAAGCCTACTTCCAAACCACACACACACATAGGGGTCACAACCAGCACACACACATACAGGGGTCACTACCAGCCTACACACACATAGGGGTCACAACCAGCCCACACACACACAGGGGTCACTACCAGTCTAACACACAAACATACACACAGGACAGTGTTCTGCTATACACAAACATACAATGCCAGTGTTCTCACACACATAGACACACACACACACACACACACAAAGGGGACAGTGCCAGCTCTAATACATACACCCAGGGGTCACCTATAAACACACATTGGAGTCAGTGCTAAGCTACATAAACACACACACAAACACACCACATTACAGACCTGCTTGCACCTAGTACAAGCTGCAGCCACTATGGATGTAGCTGCAATGCCGAGGCAGAAATACACTAACACTAACCTGCTCCTCCCCCAGCCTCTCCTCCGAGCTGCATGCTCCCTGTATTAGCACTGTCACTCCCCCTCCTCTGTGTCTTCAGCCTGCAGCAGCTAGCCTTCCTTCCACCGTGCGGGGCTGAGGTGCAAACTCCGCTGCTGCTGCTTCCACTGCTGCTGGTAGCCTGGTACAGTGTCCCTGAAGGCTTTGCTGGGTGGCGCGGCAGCTCTGACACATCACTATGCTAGTATAATGCCATGCTAGTGCGAAGCTCCGCCCCCATTGCGCCAGACAAGCGCATGTGCAGTCTGGATGTTCAGACTGGGCTTTGACATTCCGGGGGATTGGGAGGGCTTTGCGGGGCTCCGGGGGACTGGGGGCCAAAGCGGGAAGCTCCCGCAAAATGCGGGAGTATCGGCAAACATGATGATATTATCAGGGGTGCAGAGAGAAAGGGGTAGGGGGTACAAATTACCCAGGCCAAAGTCTGATGGAAGGGCCCAGTGGGGCCCCCTCCCCTTAAGTGACAGCAGCAGCTGCAGCTCTTCTCCTCTACCCGTGCTGGGTTGCAGTGTGGCCATGGAGGATCTTAAAATACAATATTTTCAAAGGTTTTTTTTCTAAGGGTATAATGTGAATAATGTGAGGAGTAATGTACATAAGGTAAAGTGGTACTACTGTGAGATGTAACGTGAATAAGGGACACCATTGCATGATATAATGTGAATAAAGTTGCACTACTTTGTGGCATAATTTGAATTGGGGGTACTATTGTGTGGCCATGCCCCTTCCTGGCACCCCTGTTTGGGCTGAGTACTGAATGTGTTCACTGTTTCTATTTAAAATATTGCGGGTAGGAGCACCAAAATGATGACTGCTATGATGAGGGTTGATGGTGCTAGGAAAGGGGAGCAGGGTCAGAGGCGGAACTAGTGGCGGTGCAAGGAGGCTCTGGATGGCAGGACCCATACTAATCACATGCAGAGCCATACCATCGGGTATAATGCACTTATGCAATCCAACTGGAATGGGAGATTTGGAAGAGGATCAAAGCCGGAAACCTTTTAAACTATATTCCAAAAGCTGGAAATCCTAATATAATACACATATTCCAATACACTTTATACTACAGTATTTCTGTGTTTTCAATGCATTTTACATGATTTTCACCTTTTTCTTTTTAATGCATTTACTATGAATTCTGGCTTTTCAATGCACTTTACAATGATTTCTGGCATATTCAATTGGAGATGGCCATTGAACAGTGAACATGGATGATTCACAATCATCGATGGTTTATGATCAATGTGGAATGATTTTGTCATCAATGGGAGAGAACTAATTGTTTTCCCTCCATCGATGTAAATAATATATGATTTATTTTTCTCAAGGTTCTGGGACAATGAGCATAGCTCCGCCCCTGACTCCCATGAAGCCCCACCCCTGACACCATGAAGCCTTGCCCTCAGACTGTGATTAGCCAACAGGCCATTCACTGAAAAACAGGGATGACCATCGATAGGTGAAACCATACATATTTGGTGACCATCGATGGCCACTTGCAATTTTCTCATCAGTGGCAACCTTCGATAGTGAAGATGGCATCCCTACATTTTTTTTAAATACATTTACTATGATCTCCGTCTAATTCAATATAATTACAATGGTTTCCAGCTTTTTCAATACACTTCCCAAGATTTCTGGTTTATCCAACATATTTACAATCGTTTCCCTCTTTTTTAATTCATTTTACAAGGTTTACAGCTTTTCCAAGGTTTGTATTTAATGTGGATTTTCCCCACCTATACAGAAGCAGGGATGGAAATCGACCATCAATGATTCAAAATGGTTTATGGACGATGTTGAATACTTTTGCCATCGGTGGGGGGGGGAGAACCAGATGGTTTCCCTCCGATGTTTTGCATTTGTTTTTTTTCAATGTGCTGGGACACTTAGCATAGCTCCGCCCCTTACACCTGTGAAGCCCCGCACCCATATTCTGAGTGGCCCATGGGCCAGTCAGTCAAAGAAAATGTATAACCATTGATAGGTAAAACTATCGATGGTCATCCATCACATAGTTTATTACTATTGATGGCTGGTTGCAGTATCGCCATCGAAGGTTGGCGACTGCACTGAAGGCCATCCTTATACAGAAGTACATCTTTCTGCCTGGCCCCTCCCCCTAGTCTTGCACAGTGCTGTGAAATGCATCCATTCTCCTCCTGGCTCGCTGCCAAGCATCTCAGAACAACCTGAGCTCACATTACAGCCTGGAAGAGATGCCCGGTCTGTGCTGTATACGGGATATATTTACAGCTGGTAAATAATAAATCCATCACTTATAATAACGGGTCTGATTTTATCACTCCTACATATGACCCGTTCTAGGAGGGACAAATGCTCTGTTCCTGGATGTCTCATATTATGATTGCTGTCACCTGTGTTGAACTACTGTAGTTACTTATTAAGAAAAGACATGGCAATCACAATGTAATGGGTCCTACACACGGGGCAATGGGAGCTTTGTGCTGAGCGATCTGCATGCGGTATAAATCTATTCAGGTGCTAAGGATGCGCGAGACCTCGCATTGCCATCGCCGGGGGCCCTAAACACAGCGATTTGTGCTTATTTCTAAAGGGATCTAGTCTAATTGTATATAAAATAGGCAAAACTCGCTAAGTATGTAGGCCCCATAAGAGGGAAGCATTTTGTCCTGCCTGGGTGGGTGATATACAGGCACAAACATACACAGCCAGTGGCGTAACTACTGTAAGGCAGCCCCAGCTGCTGCTTGGGGTCTTAGCCACAGTGGAGTCTATGTGGGTGCTAGCACTTGCTGGACGCACTGACATGCTGCTGCCTGCCACTGCCCGCTGGCTGAGCACCGGAGGCGAGTCAGCCGCAGCGCAGGTGCGGCCATGGCAGAGACGACAAATCCCCACCCTACTGATTCAATTGACTACTGTACACAGAGCCGGCTATTGGCTATTGTGTACAGGATGGGCGGGCGGATGGGGGCGTGCTGCATCGGGGCCAAGGGAATCAGCAGTATCTCACACGCTGGGGAGACACGCTGGAGAGGAGTTCGGGGGGGCACCACAAACTTTTTGGCAGGGGGGAGCAAAATATATAGTTACGCCACTGTACACAGCTCTTCCTAGCATACATTACAATGCTTCTCACTTCTCACTTCTCAACATTGGAGACCAGTGATCCAGGGATCCATTATATGTGGGCAGCGTGCCAGCTCTGGCCTTATTTGCAAACCCCTGACTGGTGTTCCCACCACATAAGCACCATGCCCTGCTCACCCCGCCCTTGTGGTGCCTGTATGTATGTGTGGGTGTGTGTTCTCTCTATCAAATACACACACAGAACATGAGGGTAGATGTATGAAGCAGTGATACAGGAGAAGTGAGCCAGGGAAGAAGTAGCCCATGGCAACCAATCAGCTGCTCTGTATCATTTTATATTATGCAAATTATAGATGTTATTTCATGTTATTTCAGTGCTGATTGGACCATTTCTCCTCTGGCTCACTTCTCCCTTATCACTACTTCACACATCTACCCCATTATTATTACCAGCATGACCTATGACAAACACCCCTGCCCTTTCTGTTTGCTAAATAACGTGAAAGTGGTGTGTGGAACAAGGTAGCGCAATGAATTAAGGAGGTGCCGTATACTGAAGCATAAAAGGAGGTACACCACCTCCTAAACAAAAATTCATGAATTTATCAAGTTTGGATCTTTTTAAGAGGGTTGCACCGAACTAAACATTATCTGTTGCATACTTGTATGCTAAATAATACAAGAAAGTGATTGACAGATGGATGCGCACTAAAATCAAGTGCATCTATACCCAAATTCACAGCGGTAGAAACACCAGAAACTACCAGAAAGATATAGACAATTTAAGGATGGTTTGTGAATAAGATGGATAGCGCTCAAGATAACTATATTCAGAGATCTATCAAACCTCAGGTAATATTACCAAAGCACATACACCTTGTTTTACTGGATGGTCATATGGCTGGTACATGCAGGTCCCTCTTTCCTCCCCTATTAAACAAGCAGGGGAGACACAATAGAACAGGACATAGTGCAGATCAATAATGTAAAAAGGGATTTAATACAACAGTTGCACTTACAATAAAATGACTGATAAAAGCATGAGACAAGCAATCCTCGTGGCAAAGCAGCATACAGATGTTAACGATAGAAGTCCTCTCAAGCTGGGTTCACCGGTCCGGAATCGGATGGCCACAGTTCAAGGTCCAACTTCTGCCAGGATGTATCACTTGCGGGATATGCCAGTCAAAAGTGTAAAAGATGGCACGCTTAACGCGTTTCGGATTATATGTTTCTTCTTCAGAAGCATGCCAAACAGTCTTAAGGCTCAGGTATAAATACCTGTAGGTAAATTTACACAGCTGAACACTTGCACCGCTAATCGGCGTTTAAATTCCGGGTTCCCCCCGGAAAACATGGCGGTGCGTTCCAAATGCAGGAAACACGTCACCGCGTTAATCGTGTATAGTCGGAAGTGCTGCTCTCAGATTCTCCGGCACGGTCTCACGTATCCTCACGTTGCCATGACGCCCGCTTGCGCTCCGTCAGGCGTAGCGGTGCGTTCCAAGCCTGTACATTATGAATTGCAGTATTCATCTCAGAGTCGCCGGCTAGTTAATGCTCAGTATTCTGTTACTAGGTTAAAAAGAGGATTATTTTTGCAATTTATTTCAAGGGGAATACGGAAGTTGTTTACAATTAAATTTACTCCATCCATGGACTAAAAAATAGAAAGACAAAATTAGAAACTACATATAATAAAATACAATAAAACTTTCTTTTTAAGGGGAGACACTAATATTCAACCAGCACCTTTTAATAGACACCTTAGTGAATGGAAAAAGAAGAGTTATAGAGAAATCAAGATTTTCAGGAAAGGAAAAGTTTTAGTTCGAACTCGCTGTTCAGACCTCTTGGTACTAATGTGCCCAAGCGATATATCCAGCGCATCTCTGTTTTTGAGAGTCGCTTGGCTAAATCGTTAGTCCAACTTTTTGGTATAGTTTGTTCGATAGCACAAAAGTTTCTGATGTGACATTCATTTCCATTATGGACCACACGGAAATGTTCAGAAACTGTATGGGTTTTTAATTGTTTCCTGACATTGTAGATATGCTCTGGAGTGCGGGGCCTTCAATTGCCTGGAAGTCTTTCCGACATATGCGAGCCCGCAACTGCATTCTAGAACATATATTACATTACGTGAATGGCAGGTTAAAAACTGTTTAATTGGATATGTCTGTCCATTAACCATAAATTTATCAAATTTTCTTTCCTTTACCTTTGTATGCTAAATAAGCAGCAACCAATGCACACTGCTGTGCAGGTATGACTCCACCAATAACAAGTCAAGTAGGGAAAAACAGCAACTCCTTCCTTATCATCCCTCCCTTCCCCACAGGCGCCCTTAGAGGAGAGGCTGCAGCACAGTTCATAGATCAATTAGGCGAGTCCCACCAACTGCCATGCCAACCACTGCTGCACATCTCTGACCAGCACTCACTGGCAGTTGGTGTTGGTCCACAAGTTCAATGTTGGACTATGCTGCAGCCTCTCCTCTGGAGCCGCCACTGCGTGTGACCCTGTATAATGCCGCCATCAGTTTGACATTGAAGATGAGTCATCTCCTGCAGCTAGTGGGCGGGACCACAGAGCACTGCTCATTTCTGATTGGTCAACAGTCAGCTCATAGGCTGATTGGCTGTTCTTTCCAGAGTTAGCTGTGATTGGTGGAGCTCTGACCTCTCTACCTTTGTGATGTCATAATGGCATTGGAATTTTGAGGAATCTTTAGAGTAGTGAGAGTGGAGGATTGGAGATAGATTGGTCGGATTTGCTGTTGTGGATTTGCGATTGCGTATTTAATTCCTGTACTAATTCGGGTGCAGCGTTTGCTGTCATCTGCTTCTTAGCAGGCGACGTGTCTCCTTGTCACATTACTAGGAGCAGAGGAGCCTAATAGGAGGAAGAATGGGGAGTAAGAGGTAGGTGACATTTCTACAGCGCCCTGTCAGAGATGCCCCCATTAGTCCTAACCAATTCCTCTAAGCCCAGCCTCTCGCTGAAATCTTTATGGGGGCATGGTCAGCACTCTGGCCATACCTCCTGTCCCTCTGCCTAAGTGAATAAATGCTGTTTACATGCGCACATCATCTATTCACTAATACTCTGCTAAGCAGAACAGCAAGTGACAGGTGGTCTCCCAACTGCCATGCTCCCAACTGCCATCCTCCAACACAATGGGGCAGATGTATTAAGCCTTAACAAGAGATCTAAGCCAGGGTGATAAAGAGAGATAAACATCCAGCCAATCACCTGCTAACTGTCATGTTACAGGCTGTGTTTGATAAAAGTCAGTAAGGAGCTGATTGGCTGGACGTTTATCTCTCTTTCGGCGGGATGTATCAACATACGTCTCCGCCCTTCGCACGGCAGCCGCCGCGATGCTACCGCATATGTACTAACATATGCGGCCAGCATCGGGCTGCGGTAACGGAGACCCCCGCGATACCTGTGATGTTGGCTGCGGGGGTCTCCGTCACCTACCGGCGGCTGCCAGCGTCCCCCTGTGTCTCCTCCTCCCCCCTGAAGCCGGAAGTCCTGCCGGCTGTGACACCAGGGGGAGGAGATGATCACAGGAGGACGGGAGGGGGTGGGCGCGCGGACGGCTTACGGCGGGCGGCGAAAGAAGCCCATAGGCTTCTATAGGGTATCGCCACCCAGAGGGTGGCGATACCCTGCAAAGCGAAAACGCTGCGGACGTTTATTGATACATAGGAAAATGCCGTAAAACGGGGGTTTTACGGCATTTTCCCTTTAGTAAATCTCGCCACTAATCACCCTTGCATTTATCTCTTGTTAAGGCTTAATACATCTGCCCCAGTATACTTCTGCCCAGAGGCGGGATGCGGGACAGTCACAAAAAATCATGTCTGTTCCACGAATATCGCCTCAGTTGGGAGGTACCGTATGGGCTGTTGTGTACAAATCGGAATCAGACCCAAAGTTCCCAATGGGCTACAGTTATAAAACTGAGACCTGGCCGGACATCCGTGATCTGCAACATACATATAACAGAAAGCAGTTATAGATATAGGACTGACTATAAGGGACTTTATTTAGTCTTCTGCATGAGTATAACATGGTTTCTGCTGATCTCTGTGTTACAGAAAGAGGCATCAGAGCTGCAACATACATATAACAGAAAACACAGTTATAGACATAGGACCAGGGGTGACTCGTACCTTCTTGGAAGAGGGGGGATGCCACATGCGCAATTCCCTGGTTTTAGAGGCTTGCGCTTGGCAGCCCGTAGAGAGGCGTCCAGGAGGGAGGGAACACCTCCCAATTTGACTGCCTTGGTGACTGGCAGGTCGGGCTTCCAATAGGAAGTCACTGCCAGTCACAGTGAAGCCAGTGCAGTCTCAGACTGGATCTGGCTTCACTACAGTGGCGGGTTTTACATGGGGGGGGGGGGGGGGGGGATCTGGGGCTTTAATAGGACTGACCATAAGTGACTTTGTTTAGTCTTCTGCATGAGTATAACATGGTTTCTGCTGATCTCTGTGTTACAGAAAGAGGCATCATCAGAGCTGCCTTGAAGAGAGATCTGCTCCCATAATAAAGAAGCCATCACTCTCTGAGAATGAGGAGAATGAGGAGAATGAGGAGCTGAATGCTTTCTATAAGCTGATTGGTAGGTGACTCTGTCAGGTATATAGTGTGTTATATAGAGAATAATCCCCCACTATAGCTGTATACACCCTGGCTGGTGTCTGGGGTGGATTTATAGGAGGGAGCGCTGGGCACACCCCGAAAACGATGGAAATTGGGTCATGGTGCTAGGCCACACCCAATACCACAGACCACACCCGACTTCCATGTAGCTCCGCCCCTGTAGTGCCAGCCCTTTGGGAGGTATGGTTCACCATATCTAAGCCAAATTATCTTTGTGGTCTTGCTGTGGGCGAGAGGCCTCACTCCTCCACCACAGCGCTGAGCACCAGTTACTAGTCCCAATTGTAGTCCATGTGGATGTAGATGGTGAAGATGTGTTGATCAATGTCATGTTGTACTTTTGCACCTGTCGACTTGTAGCACTGTCGAGCTTTAATCTGTCAACCTAATGCATGTCGGCCATATGGTGTTGACCTATTGACAGTTGATCCATCATCCAGATACCGCTGGTGTCGGTGCTGATACGGCTATAAGGGGTTTGTAGGATGGTTTCTGTAAATACTTCCATAGCGCAATAGAGTGTAGGGCGTAAAAACAACTAGCAAGGGGCGCTGAAGTGAATAGAAACTCAATATATTTAAGTAAAATTTAGATAAAATTTATTGGTACACAAATACAGTTGATTCTGTGCAATTGCACACTAGTGTAAATAATTTAGATCTATTAGCACAACCTACACATATACATTTACTAGATAAAGAAAAAACATAAAATATAATGAAAATAACAATCAAAATAAAAATGGAAATAAAATAAACATGAAAAAATGAAAAATAATAAATGGAGACATATAAAATAAAGCGAGCCACCGAGCACGAAGCGTGGCGAGCGCAGCGAGCCCCGTGAGGGGACGCGGATACCTTCACAGGTATCCGCGTCCCCTCGTGGGCTTCACAGGTGTCCGCGTCCCCTCGCGGGGCTCGCTGTGCTCGCCACGCTTCGGGCTCGGTGGCTCGCTGCGCTCGCCACACTTTCTATTCTCAACTCCTCGCCGACGTGGATAGTGGGGGTATGAAAAGGTCATAGGACGCGTACCGCCGCCCCTCACGGGCTCGCAGCGCTTGCCACGCTTCGGGTTTGCGTTGATAGTGGGGGTGGTACAGCCTCAAAAATGCCATTTGGGGGCCATTGAACATGTTTCATACTAATTTCAATACATTTGGATGCTTTTCTGTTAAAAATCGCATGCGATCGCATGCGATCAAATCTCATGTGATCGCATGCGATCAAATCGCATGTGACCGCATGCGATCAAATCGCATGCTATGCGATCGCATGCGATTTTGTCAAAAACTTTAAAAATGGCAAAAATCGCATCCCATCGCATGCCATCGCATGACACTATATATGGCATGCGATGGGAGCCGTGATAATCCACAAGTACCTTTTTTTTAAATACATTTACTATGATTTCTGCCTAATTCAATATAATTACAATGGTTTCCAGCTTTTTAAATACACTTCCCAAGATCTCTGGTTTATCCAACATATTTACAATCGTTTCAGTCTTTTTTTATTCATTTTACAAGGTTTACAGCTTGTTCAAGGTTTGTATTTAATGTGGATTTTCCCCACCTATACAGAAGCAGGGATGGCCATCGACCATCAATGATTCAAAATGGTTTATGGACGAGGTTAAATACTTTTGCCATCGGTGGGGGGGGAGAACCAGATGGTTTCCCTCCATCAATGGCACAGCAAAACCGATGTTTTGCATTGTTTTTTTTTTATTGTCCCGGGACACTTAGCATAGCTCCGCCCCTGACACCTGTGAAGCCCCGCACCCATATTCTGAGTGGCCCATGGGCCAGTCAGTCAAAGAAAATGTATAACCATTGATAGGTAAAACTATTGATGGTCATCCATCACATAGTTTATTACTATTGATGGCTGGTTGCAGTATCGCCATCGATGGTTGGCGACTGCACTGAAGGCCATCCTTATACAGAAGTACATCTCTCTGCCTGGCCCCTCCCCCTAGTCTTGCACAGTGCTGTGAAATGCATCCATTCTCCTCCTGGCTCGCTGCCAAGCATCTCAGAACAACCTGAGCTCACATTACAGCCTGGAAGAGATGCCCGGTCTGTGCTGTATACGGGATATAT
The DNA here is from genome assembly GCF_055691185.1 of Crinia signifera. Lineage (NCBI taxonomy): Eukaryota > Metazoa > Chordata > Amphibia > Anura > Myobatrachidae > Crinia > Crinia signifera. Next base: position 40,024,886 of record NC_139222.1, read on the forward strand.
TTACAGCTGGTAAATAATAAATCCATCACTTATAATAATTGGTCTGATTTTATCACTCATACATATGACCCGTTCTAGGAGGGACAAATGCTCTGTTCCTGGATGTCTCATATTCTGATTGCTGTCACCTGTGTTGAACTACTGTAGTTACTTATTAAGAAAAGAGATGGCAATCACAATGTAATGAATCCTACACACGGGGCGATGGGAGCTTTGTGCTGAGCGATCTGCATGCGGTATAAATCTATTCAGGTGCTAAGGATGCGCGAGACCTCGCATTGCCATCGCCGGGGGCCCTAAACACAGCGATTTGTGCTTATTTCTAAAGGGATCTAGTCTAATTGTATATAAAATAGGCAAAACTCGCTAAGTATGTAGGCCCCATAAGAGGGAAGCATTTTGTCCTGCCTGGGTGGGTGATATACAGGCACAAACATACACAGCCAGTGGCGTAACTACTGTAAGGCAGCCCCAGCTGCTGCTTGGGTCTAAGCCACAGTGGAGTCTATGTGGGTGCCAGCACTCGCTGGACGCACTGACATGCTGCTTCCTGCCACTGCCCGCTGGCTGAGCACCGGAGGCGAGTCAACCGCAGCGCAGGTGCGGCCATGGCAGAGATGATAAATCACACCCCCCCCCCCCCCACTGATTCAATTAACTACTGTACACAGAGCCGGCTATTGGCTATTGTGTACAGGATGGGCGGGCGGATGGGCGTGCTGGGGCAGCCTGGGATGCATCAGAGCCAAGGGAATCAGCAGTATCTCACACGCTGGGGAGACACGCTGGAGAGGAGTCCAGGGGGGTGGGGGGACACCACAAACTTTTTGGCAGGGGGGAGCAAAATTTATAGTTACGCCACTGTACACAGCTCTTCCTAGCATACATTCCAATGCTTCTCACTTCTCAACATTGGAGACCAGTGATCCAGGGATCCATTATATGTGGGCAGCGTGCCAGCTCTGGCCTTATTTGCAAACCCCTGACTGGTGTCCCCACCACATAAGCACCATGCCCTGCTCACCCCGCCCTTGTGGTGCCTGTATGTATGTGTGTGTGTGTGTGTTCTCTCTATCAAATACACACACAGAACATGAGGGTAGATGTATGAAGCAGTGATACAGGAGAAGCGAGCCAGGGAAGAAGTAGCCCATGGCAACCAATCAGCTGCTCTGTATAATTTTATATTATGCAAATTATAGATGTTGTTTCATGTTATTTCAGTGCTGATTGGACCATTTCTCCTCTGGCTCACTACTCCCTTATCACTACTTCACACATCTACCCCATTATTATTACCAGCACGACCTATGACAAACACCCCTGCCCTTTCTGTTTGCTAAATAACGTGAAAGTGGTGTGTGGAACAAGGTAGCGCAATGAATTAAGGAGGTGCCATATACTGAAGCATAAAAGTACACCACCTCCTAAACAAAATTCATGAATTTATCAAGTTTGGATCTTTTTAAGAGGGTTGCGCCGAACTAAACATTATCTGTTGCATACTTGTATGCTAAATAAGCAGCAACCAATGCACACTGCAGTGCAGGTATGACCCCACCAATAACAAGTCATGTAGGGAAAAACAGCAACTCCTTCCTTATCATCCCCCCCTCCCCCGGGCGCCCTTAGAGGAGATGCTGCAGCACAGTTCATAGATCAATTAGGCGAGTCCCACCAACTGCCATTCCAACCACTGCTGCACATCTCTGACCAGCACTCACTGGCAGTTGGTGTTGGTCCACAAGTTGAATGTTGGACTATGCTGCAGCCTCTCCTCTGGAGCCGCCACTGCGTGTGACCCTGTATAATGCCGCCATCAGTTTGAAATTGAAGATGAGTCATCTCCTGCAGCTAGTGGGCGGGACCACAGAGCGCTGCTCATTTCTGATTGGTCAACAGTCAGCTCATAGGCTGATTGGCTGTTCTTTCCAGAGTTAGCTGTGATTGGTGGAGCTCTGACCTCTCTAACTTTGTGATGTCATAATGGCATTGGAATTTTGAGGAATCTTTAGAGTAGTGAGAGTGGAGGATTGGAGATAGATTGGTCGGATTTGCTGTTGTGGATTTGCGATTGCGTATTTGATTCCTGTACTAATTCGGGTGCAGCGTTTGCTGTAATCTGCTTCTTAGCAGGGGATGTGTCTCCTTGTGTCATTACTAGGAGCAGAGGAGCCTAATAGGAGGAAGAATGGGGAGTAAGAGGTAGGTGACATTTCTACAGCGCCGTCAGAGATGCCCCCATTAGTCCCAACCAATTCCTCTAAGCCCAGCCTCTCGCTGACATCTTTATGGGGGCATGGTCAGCACTCTGGCCATACCTCCTGTCCCTCTGCCTAAGTGAAGAAATGATGTTTACATGCGCACATCATCTATTCACTAATACTCTGCTAAGCAGAACAGCAAGTGACAGGTGGTCTCCCAACTGCCATGCTCCCAACTGCCATCCCCCAACACAGTATACTTCTTCCCAGAGGCGGGATGCGGGACAGTCACAAAAAATCATGTCTGTTCCACGAATATCGCCTCAGTTGGGAGGTACCGTATGGGCTGCTGTGTACAGATCGGAATCAGACCCAAAGTTCCCAATGGGTTACAGTTATAAAACTGATACCTGGCCGGACATCTGTGATCTGCGACATACATATAACAGAAAGCACAGTTATAGATATAGGACTGACTATAAGGGACTTTATTTAGCCTTCTGCATGAGAATAACATGGTTTCTGCTGATCTCTGTGTTACAGAAATAGGCATCAGAGCTGCCTTGATGAGAGTTCTGCTCCCATAATAAAGAAGCCATCACTCTGTGAGAATGAGGAGAATGAGGAGCTGAATGCTTTCTATAAGCTGATTGGTAGGTGACTCTGTCAGGTATATAGTGTGTTATATAGAGAATAATCCCCCACTATAGCTGTATACACCCTGGCTGGTGTCTGGGGTGGATTTATAGGAGGGAGCGCTGGGCACGCACCAAAAATGATGGAAATTGGGTCATGGTGCTAGGCCACACACCCTACCACAGACCACACCCGACTTCCATGTAGCTCCGCCCCTGTAGTGCCAGCCCTTTGGGAGGTATGGTTCACCATATCTAAGCCAAATTATCCTTGTGGTCTTGCTGTGGGCGAGAGGCCTCACTCCTCCACCACAGCGCTCAGCACAGTTACTAGTCCCAATTGTAGTCCATGTGGACCAATGTCATGTTGTACTTTTGCACCTGTCGACTTGTAGCACTGTCGAGCTTTAATCTGTCAACCTAATGCATGTCGACCATATGGTGTTGACCTATTGACAGTTGATCCCTCATCCAGATACCGCTGGTGTCGGTGCTGATACGGCTATAAGGGGTTTGTAGGATGGTTTCTGTAAATACTTCCATAGCGCAATAGAGTGTAGGGCGTAAAAACAATTAGCAAGGGGCGCTGAAGTGAATAGAAACTCAATTTATTTAAGTAAAATTTAGATAAAATTTATTGGTACACAAATACAGTTGATTCTGTGCAATTGCACACTAGTGTAAATAATTTAGATCTATTAGCACAACCTCTGAGAGTGACACAGTCCATAGTGGGGATCACGTTCCTGGAGCTATGTGTGTACGGAGGATACTATATAACAACAATGTCATCCAATTATTCTGTTTCTTAATAAAGCATAGTTATCTCAAAACATTGAAGTATATTACAGCATATGTAAAATGGGTACAACGAAAAGCAGTGTCCTTCAATCAACTTAATACATGTGTGTGGCGATCACAGATATTGCAGCATATACAGACATACAAATGCACCTTTACAGTTTTTGAACTCTGTCCCAGAAGCAACATGATATGCGTTAAAGAAACACAATTCCTAGAAAAAAAACAACCTCCTTATAGAGCACAGAATCCTTTATACTGAACAGAGCCAAGCACAGTCCAATTCAGTCCACAGTACACATCCAAACTACAACAATTGTAATAAAAAAGCAATGTGTGTCAGGGAAACACAGTTCTTAAAAAGACACAACCTTCCTTATAAAACAAGTAATTTCTCACTCCAAACGGAGCCAAGCACAGTTCATATTAGAATCTTTCATTGACAAAAATCCTAATTGCTAAAGAGTTACAAAAAAAGTATGGAAGCTCCTTGTGGGTGCTGGTCATAACAATGCAAACAAGATGAATTTTCAGCAAAAAAGACACCCAACGTTAGCAGAACTGTCCAGGCCTGCATGGCCTATTGAGTCAAGATGTATGAGGAAACATCTGTATCCAAGCAGAGGCAGAGGTCACAGTGTTAGCGGCTGTGCTGTCTGTGGGTGGGATGGTTGAGCAATAGTGTTCAGCATATGTGTAAGGGGCATTATGTGTGTCATGTATAAATGCATTAATAATGTGCGACATATTAATGCATTAATGCATGTGTTTCACATAATGAAACACATACAGTATGTTGCACATTATTAATGCCTTTATACACATGACAAAGGCATTAATAATGTGCAACATATGTGTTTCATTATGTGTAAGGGGCAGTATGTGTGTCATTATGTGTATGAAGGGCATTAATAAAGGTTGGCATAATGTGTAAGGGGCATTATGGTTATAAGGACATTAATAATGTGTGTCATGTGTAAGGGGCGTTACTGTATGATATCATACTTGCCTACTTTTGGAAACTGGTTTCAGGGAGATTCCATAGCTCACAACTTAAGCATGGTAAAAATGAGGATCATCTTACGTGGCCGACCCGGGATGGGGGTGGGGCTACAAAGAAGGTGGGTGTGGTCTCCAGTAAAGTGGGCATGGCCCAGTGCAGCGACACCCACTTTCATCATATTTCCCTGGTGTCTGACCACTAGCAGGCTTTGCTGGCCTAGGTGGCTCTTGTGCTGAACACGGCCAGCGTTGCTTGGCAGGCCTCTTAGGCATGCTCTGCTGTGGTGTATTGGGAGGGCTATAGGGGGCATAGGGGGGGACTGGCGGCTAAAACGGGAGTCTTCTGCAAAATACGGGAGTGTCAGCAAGCCTACTTCTAAACCACACACACACACATAGGGGTCACAACCAGCACACACACATACAGGGGTCACTACCAGCCTACACACACACATAGGGGTCACAACCAGCACACACACATACAGGGGTCACTACCAGCCTACACACACACATAGGGGTCACAACCAGCCCACACACACACAGGGGTCACTACCAGTCTAACACACAAACATACACACAGGACAGTGTTCTGCTATACACAAACATACAATGCCAGTGTTCTCACACACATCGACACACACACACACACACACACACACACACACACACACACACACACACACACACACACACAGGGGACAGTGCCAGCTCTAATACATACACCCAGGGGTCACCTATAAACACACATTGGAGTCAGTGCTAAGCTACATAAACACACACACAAACACACCACATTACAGACCTGCTTGCACCTAGTACAAGCTGCAGCCACTATGGATGTAGCTGCAATGCCGAGGCAGAAATACATAACACTAACCTGCTCCTCCCCCAGCCTCTCCTCCGAGCTGCATGCTCCCTGTATTAGCACTGTCACTCCCCCTCCTCTGTGTCTTCAGCCTGCAGCAGCTAGCCTTCCTTCCACCGTGCGGGGCTGAGGTGCAAACTCCGCTGCTGCTGCTTCCACTGCTGCTGGTAGCCTGGTACAGTGTCCCTGAAGGCTTTGCTGGGTGGCGCGGCAGCTCTGACACATCACTAAGCTAGTATAATGCCATGCTAGTGCGAAGCTCCGCCCCCATTGCGCCAGACAAGCGCATGTGCAGTCTGGATGTTCAGACTGGGCTTTGACATTCCGGGGGATTAGGAGGGCTTTGCGGGGCTCCGGGGGACTGGGGGCCAAAGCGGGAAGCTCCCGCAAAATGCGGGAGTATCGGCAAACATGATGATATTATCAGGGGTGCAGAGAGAAAGGGGTAGGGGGTACAAATTACCCAGGCCAAAGTCTGATGGAAGGGCCCAGTGGGGCCCCCTCCCCTTAAGTGACAGCAGCAGCTGCAGCTCTTCTCCTCTACCCGTGCTGGGTTGCAGTGTGGCCATGGAGGATCTTAAAATACAATATTTTCAAAGGTTTTTTTTCTAAGGGTATAATGTGAATAATGTAAAGGAGTAATGTACATAAGGTAAAGTGGTACTACTGTGAGATGTAACGTGAATAAGGGACACCATTGCATGATATAATGTGAATAAAGTTGCACTACTTTGTGGCATAATTTGAATTGGGGGTACTATTGTGTGGCCATGCCCCTTCCTGGCACCCCTGTTTGGGCTGATTACTGAATGTGTGCACTGTTTCTATTTAAAATATTGCGGGTAGGAGCACCAAAATGATGACTGCTATGATGAGGGTTGATGGTGCTAGGAAAGGGGAGCAGGGTCAGAGGCGGAACTAGTGGCGGTGAAAGGAGGCACCAGTCAAAATCTTGCCTAGGGCATCATTTAGGCTAGGGCCGGACCTGGATGGCAGGACCCCAAAGGCGTAACTACCATAGGTGAAAGGGGTGCAGCTTCTATGGGGCCCAGAGCTGAAGGGGGCCCATATTTCCTGTCTAAGTAATATGTTTTACATACATTTATCACCATCAGTTGCTAAATAGGGGGCCCTTACAAACTTTTGCTATGGGGCCCACGAATATCTAGTTACACCCCTGCAGGACCCATACTAATCACATGCAGAGCCATATCATCGGGCATAAAGCACTTATGCAATCCAACTGGAATGGGAGATTTGTAAGAGGATCAAAGCCGGAAACCTTTTAAAATATATTCCAAAAGCTGGAAATCCTAATAAAATACACATATTCCAATACACTTTATACTATTTCTGTGTTTTCAATGCATTTTACATGATTTTCACCTTTTTTTTTAATGCATTTACTATGAATCCTGGCTTTTCAATGCACTTTACAATGATATTCAATTGGGGATGGCCATTGAAGAGTGAACATGGATGATTCACAATCATCGATGGTTTATGATCAATGTGGAATGAATTTGTCATCAATGGGAGAGAACCAATTGTTTTCCCTCCATCGATGTAAAGAATATATGATTTATTTTTCTCAAGGTTCTGGGACAATGAGCATAGCTCCGCCCCTGACTCCCAGGAAGCCCTACCCCTGACACCATGAAGCCTTGCCCTCAGACTGTGATTAGCCAACAGGCCATTCACTGAAAAACAGGGATGACCATCGATAGGTGAAACCATCGATGGACTCACATTAGATATTGGTGACCATCGATGGCCTCTCGCAATTTTCTCATCAGTGGCAACCTTCGATAGTGAAGATGGCCGTCCCTACAATGTTTCTGGCATTTTTTTTAAATACATTTACTATGATTTCCGGTACTTATGTAGTATCTGGGCGTTCGATTTTGTGATTGTATGCCTTACCTTAAGGCATACAATCAGATGCGATGCAATGCGATGCGATGCGATTTTGCATAGGATTCAATGTTAAGAAGGTCCTGTTCATTTCCCCACTATCCAAGTGGGCATAGAGTTGATTTTATATAGCGTGGCGAGCTCAGCGAGCCACCGAGCCCGAAGCGTGGCGAGCGAACGCATATTTCTTAAAAAGTATTCTGTGTCCGCTCGCCACGCTTCGGGCTCGGTGGCTCGCTACGCTCGCCACAGGTTTATATCCAACTCCATGCCCACTTGGATAGTGGGGAAAGGAAAAGGACCCCTTTTTCCCATTGAATTCTATGTTAAAATGGACTCAGACCATTTTAACATTGAATCCTATGGAAAAATCTTGACCATCGCATCGCATACGATTTGGTCGCATGCGATGCGATGGGATCCAATCCGATTTCTAAATCGGACGCCCAGATACTACATAAGTACCTGATTTCCTTCTAATTCAATATAATTACAATGCTTTCCGGCTTTTCAATACACTTCCCAAGATCTCTGGTTTATCCAACATATTTACAATCGTATCCGTCTTTTTTAATTCATTTTACAAGGTTTACAGCTTTTCCAAGGTTTGTATTTAATGTGGATTTTCCCCACCTATACAGAAGCAGGGATGGCCATCGACCATCAATGATTCGAAATGGTTTATGGACGATGTTGAATACTTTTGCCATCGGTGGGGGGGAGAATCAGATGGTTTCCCTCCATCAATGGCACAGCAAAACCAATGTTTTGCATTTGTTTTTTTTAATATGACGGGACACTTAGCATAGCTCCGCCCCTTACACCTGTGAAGCCCCGCACCCACATTCTGAGTGGCCCATGGGCCAGTCAGTCAAAGAAAATATATAACCATTGATAGGTAAAACTATCGATGGTCATCCATCACATAGTTTATTACTATCGATGGCTGGTTGCAGTATCGCCATCGATGGTTGGCGACTGCACTGAAGGCCATCCCTATACAGAAGTACATCTTTCTGCCTGGCCCCTCCCCCTAGTCTTGCACAGTGCTGTGAAATGCATCCATTCTCCTCCTGGCTCGCTGCCAAGCATCTCAGAACAACCTGAGCTCAGATTACAGCCTGGAAGAGATGCCCGGTCTGTGCTGTATACGGGATATATTTACAGCTGGTAAATAATAAATCCATCACTTATAATAACGGGTCTGATTTTATCACTCCTACATATGACCCGTTCCAGGAGGGACAAATGCTCTGTTCCTGGATGTCTCATATTCTGATTGCTGTCACCTGTGTTGAACTACTGTAGTTACTTATTAAGAAAAGAGATGGCAATCACAATGTAATGGGTCCTACACACGGGGCGATGGGAGCTTTGTGCTGAGCGATCTGCATGCGGTATAAATCTATTCAGGTGCTAAGGATGCGCGAGACCTCGCACGACCATCGCCGGGGGCCCTAAACACAGCGATTTGTGCTTATTTCTAAAGGGATCTAGTCTAATTGTATATAAAATAGGCAAAACTCGCTAAGTATGTAGGCCCCATAAGAGGGAAACATTTTGTCCTGCCTGGGTGGGTGATATACAGGCACAAACATACACAGCCAGTGGCGTAACTACTGTAAGGCAGCCCCAGCTGCTGCTTGGGTCTAAGCCACAGTGGAGTCTATGTGGGTGCCAGCACTCGCTGGACGCACTGACACGCTGCTGCCTGCCACTGCCCGCTGGCTGAGCACCGGAGGCGAGTCAGCCGCAGCGCAGGTGCGGCCATGGCATAGACGACAAATCCCCCCCCACTGATTCAATTGACTACTATACACAGAGCCGGCTATTGGCTATTGTATACAGGATGGGCGTGCTGGGGCGGCCTGGGATGCATCGGAGCCAAGGGAATCAGCAGTATCTCACACGCTGGGGAGACACGCTGGAGATGAGTTCGGGGGGGGGGGGGGGGCACCACAAACTTTTTGGCAGGGGGGAGCAAAATTTATAGTTACGCCACTGTACACAGCTCTTCCTAGCATACATTCCAATGCTTCTCACTTCTCAACATTGGAGACCAGTGATCCATTATATGTGGGCAGCGTGCCAGCTCTGGCCTTATTTGCAAACCCCTGACTGGTGTCCCCATCACATAAGCACCATGCCCTGCTCACCCCGCCCTTGTGGTGCCTGTATGTATGTGAGGGTGTGTGTTCTCTCTATCAAATACACACACACAGAACATGAGGGTAGATGTATGAAGCAGTGATACAGGAGAAGTGAGCCAGGGAAGAAGTAGCCCATGGCAACCAATCAGCTGCTCTGTATCATTTTATATTATGCAAATTATAGATGTTATTTCATGTTATTTCAGTGCTGATTGGACCATTTCTCCTCTGGCTCACTTCTCCCTTATCACTACTTCACACATCTACCCCATTATTATTACCAGCATGACCTATGACAAACACCCCTGCCCTTTCTGTTTGCTAAATAATGTGAAAGTGGTGTGTGGAACAAGGTAGCGAAATTAATTAAGGAGGTGCCGTACACTGAAGCATAAAAGGAGGTACACCACCTCCTAAACGAATTCATGAATTTATCACGTTTGGATCTTTTTAAGAGGGTTGCGCCGAACTGAACATTATCTGTTGCATACTTGTATGCTAAATAAGCAGCAGCCAATGCACACTGCAGTGCAGGTATGACCCCACCAATAACAAGTCATGCAGGGAAAAACAGCAACTCCTTCCTTATCATCCCTCCCTCCCCCGGGCGCCCTTAGAGGAGAGGCTGTAGCACAGTTCATAGATCAATTAGGCGAGTCCCACCAACTGCCATGCCAACCACTGCTGCATATCTCTGACCAGCACTCACTGGCAGTTGGTGTTGGTCCACAAGTTCAATGTTGGACTATGCTGCAGCAGCTGCAGATGAGTCATCTCCTGCAGCTAGTGGGCGGGACCACAGAGCGCTGCTCATTCCTGATTGGTCAACAGTCAGCTCATATGCTGATTGGCTGTTCTTTCCAGAGTTAGCTGTGATTGGTGGAGCTCTAACCTCTCTACCTTGGTGATGTCATAATGGCATTGGAATTTTGAGGAATCTTTAGAGTAGTGAGAGTGGAGGATTGGAGATAGATTGGTCGGATTTGCTGTTGTGGATTTGCGATTGCGTATTTGATTCCTGTACTGATTCGGTTGCAGAGTTTGCTGTAATCTGCTTCTTAGCAGGGGACGTGTCTCCTTGTGTCATTACTAGGAGCAGAGGAGCCTAATAGGAGGAAGAATGGGGAGTAAGAGGTAGGTGACATTTCTACAGCGCCCTGTCAGAGATGCCCCCATTAGTCCCAACCAATTCCTCTAAGCCCAGCCTCTCGCTGACATCTTTATGGGGGCATAGTCAGCACTCTGGCCATACCTCCTGACCCTCTGCCTAAGTGAATAAATGCTGTTTACATGCGCACATCATCTATTCACTAATACTCTGCTAAGCAGGACAGCAAGTGACAGGTGGTCTCCTAACTGCCATGCTCCCAACTGCCATCCCCCAACACAGTATACTTCTGCCCAGAGGCGGGATGCGGGACAGTCACAAAAAATCATGTCTGTTCCATGAATATCGCCTCAGTTGGGAGGTACCGTATGGGCTGCTGTGTACAGATCGGAATCAGACCCAAAGTTCCCAATGGGCTACAGTTATAAAACTGAGACCTGGCCGGACATCTGTGATCTGCGACATACATATAACAGAAAGCAGTTATAGATATAGGACTGACTATAAGGGACTTTATTTAGTCTTCTACATGAGTATAACATGGTTTCTGCTGATCTCTGTGTTACAGAAAGAGGCATCAGTGCTGCAACATACATATAACAGAAAACACAGTTATAGATATTGGACCAGTGGTGGCTCGTACCTTCTTGGAAGAGGGGGGATGCCACATGCGCAATTCCCTGGTTTTAGAGGCTTGCGCTAGGCAGCCCGTAGAGAGGCGTCCAGGAGGGAGGGAACAGCTCCCAATTTGACTGCCTTGGTGACTGGCAGGTCGGGCTTCCAATAGGAAGTCACAGCCAGTCACAGTGAAGCCAGTGGAGTCTCAGACTGGATCTGGCTTCACTACAGTGGCGGGTTTTACATGGGGGGGGGGGGGGGGGGGGGGGGCTGCAGCCCTTTAATAGGACTGACCATAAGTGACTTTGTTTAGTCTTCTGCATGAGTATAACATGGTTTCTGCTGATCTCTGTGTTACAGAAAGAGGCATCAGAGCTGCCTTGATGAGAGTTCTGCTCCCATAATAAAGAAGCCATCACTCTCTGAGAATGAGGAGAATGAGGAGCTGAATGCTTTCTATAAGCTGATTGGTAGGTGACTCTGTCAGGTATATAGTGTGTTATATAGAGAATAATCCCCCACTATAGCTGTATACACCCTGGCTGGTGTCTGGGGTGGATTTATAGGAGGGAGCGCTGGGCACACACCGAAAACGATGGAAATTGGGTCATGGTGCTAGGCCACACCCCCTACCACAGTCCACACCCGACTTCCATGTAGCTCCGCCCCTGTAGTGCCAGCCCTTTGGGAGGTATGGTTCACCATATCTAAGCCAAATTATCCTTGTGGTTTTGCTGTGGGCGAGGGGCCTCACTCCTCCACCACAGCACTCAGCACAGTTACTAGTCCCAATTGTAGTCCACGTGGATCAATGTCATGTTGTACTTTTGCACCTGTCGACTTGTAGAACTGTCGAGCTTTAATCTGTCAACCTGATGCATGTCGACCATATGGTGTTGACCTATTGACAGTTGATCCATCATCCAGATACCGCCGGTGTCGGTGCTGATACGGCTATAAGGGGTGTGTAGGATGGTTTCTGTAAATACTTCCATAGCGCAATAGAGTATAGGGCGTAAAAACAACTAGCAAGGGGCGCTGAAGTGAATAGAAACTCAATTTATTTAAGTAAAATTTAGATAAAATTTATTGGTACACAAATACAGTTGATTCTGTGCAATTGCACACTAGTGTAAATAATTTAGATCTATTAGCACAACCTACACAAATACATTTACTAGATAATGAAAAATCATAAAATATAATGAAAATGACAATCAAAATAAAAATGGAAATAAAATAAACATGAAAAGATGAAAAATAATAAATGGAGACATATAAAATAATGGAAGGGAGGGAAAACAATGGACAGACAAATATGCAGCACTGATTTATACCCCTTTCAGACAGAAAAGTCTGAAAATCCCGGCAAACATTTCTAATGCCGTGTCAATTTGCCGGGAGCAGCCTGACCCCCCTTCACACAGAAGAACAAAATTACCGGGTTGAAAATTTCTACCTGGTAATTTGCTGAATAACACGGGTAATTCTTCTGTGTGAAAGGGTCAACACGGGTCATAAATCCCGTGTCCTCGACCCTGGTCAATTCCCGGGTCGGAGACACGGGATTCACGACACGGGTGTGCCCTTTCACACAGAAAAAGGACCCGTGTATTTAATGAAATTCCCGGGTGGAACTGCTTCACCCGGGTATTTAATTTTCTGTGTGAAAGGGGTATTAGCAGCCTATATTAGGCACAATATCTTGTCCATGAATGTGGTAAAATAACCCGCTTCCGGGTATAAGAATAAATCCTTAAGCTCGTGAGGCTAAATTAGGGATATCCATAAGTTAAAAGGATTCAAGTGTTACTAGAACATTGAGCATATCCAATTTTAAATGATCAGGGCCAGGCACCCGGTAACTTGTATGACACAGTATAGCAGCAGTGTGTTTTTATATATTACCGGTCCTTTGTGGGGGTTGAGCAGCGTTGGTTCGGTGAAACGTCCTCGCTTGAACCTGAGGCACGGAGACCCAATGTGAATGATACGGCTACAGTGTGAGTAGCGCCGCTGCTGTGGGTGTCTCTCCGGCGCGTCTGTCAGCGTGTGGAAGACGTAGCCTTGCTGTATCCCGGTGGCTCCTTGCCGTTTAGTGCACCGGACTCTCGTGGTGTAGCAGCACTTCGGGGAGCTCTGCCACTGCTCCACCTGTGCTGAGATGTTACCACACACGGGACCTAGTAGATTTCTATACAGGGGGACATAGGGACGGCACTGGGCAGCAGTACCCCACTAATTGGCTCCACACATAGGAATCCCCTTTTTGTGCACACAGGCCCGCTCACCCGCAATACCCCTGAGGCCCACCTAAACAAAACAGGTGGCAGCCTGTCAGAGGTGTTGGAAACATTTCTTTGGAGAAGGGAGACCTCCCCATAGAAAACACATGTATTAATTCCACCCTGACCATACGGTATACAAAGCTGGGCAGCAGCCGCCTGTCACTCAAGGGCCCCCAGAGCCATCTATACCCTCTCTGACACCCGAAAGGCGAGGTGTTCCCCCACAATACTCATAAAGCCCACCTACAGTAATTACACAGGTGGCAGCTGACCAGAGGATTCGAGTGTTTCGAGTGGTCGGTGAGAATACTGCGTCACAGATCTGTTATTCTGGTTATAGCAGCTGGGTGTACGGGTACACTACTTAATACCCGATAGATGTGAGTATAGACAGGTGTAGATGGGGCACCCTGCGCTTAGTAACCAAAATAAAGTCAAAAATGGAAATACAAATAAAGTAAAAAGTAAAAATAAAGTTAAAGATTAAATTGCCTTACGCAGTATTTGGTAAAACAAAAAGTGATAGTTTATTCAAACTGGTATCGTGCACAATTAGCACCACATTTTTAAAATGATATTCTGGTAGCTTACCATTATAGCAATACTATTCAAAACATCTAATACCGGTATACAAGTGAACACAGGAGGACTGGGGAACACAAACAAGACAATACATGCAAAAGTCCAGTACCGGTATATTCCTGGTGCAGCAACAGCTGAATATGACTCCTTTGGTGGAATGATACCAGGGGCGGGCTGGGCTGGGGGGCAGAGTGCCATATGCCCCCCAGGCCGCTTACCCACCCACTGGCTGCGGGCCGCGCTGGATCAGCTCCTCCAGCCCAGGAGGCCGGCGGCCATTTTCCTGTAGCCACGGCCGTGTTCTGGAAGCCGCGGCCAGTGCAGGAGGGCTGGAGGAGCTGATCCAGCGCAGCCCGCAGCCAGTGGGTGGGTAAGCGCTCCCCCCCCTCCCCGCAGCATATGTGTTTCTGGCACTCTGTGGGGGCATATGTGCCTCTGGCACTCTGTGGGGGCATATGTGCCTCTGGCACTCTGTGGGGGCATATGTGCTTCTGGCACTCTGTGGGGGCATATGTGCCTCTGGCACTCTGTGGGGGCATATGTGCTTCTGGCACTCTGTGGGGGCATATGTGCCTCTGGCACTCTGTGGGGGCATATGTGCCTCTGGCACTCTGTGGGGGCATATGTGCCTCTGGCACTCTGTGGGGGCATATGTGCCTCTGGCACTCTGTGGGGGCATATGTGCCTCTGGCACTCTGTGGGGGCATATGTGCCTCTGGCACTCTGTGGGGGCATATGTGCCTCTTGCACTCTGTGGGGGCATATGTGCCTCTGGCACTCTGTGGGGGCATATGTGCCTCTGGCACTCTGTGGGGGCATATGTGCCTCTGGCACTCTGTGGGGGCATATGTGCTTCTGGCACTCTGTGGGGGCATATGTGCCTCTGGCACTCTGTGGGGGCATATGTGCCTCTGGCACTCTGTGGGGGCATATGTGCCTCTGGCACTCTGGGGGCATATCTGGCACTGTGGAGGAATATGTGTATTTGGCACTGTGGCGGAATATCTGGCACTGTGGCGGCATATGTGTCTGGCACTGTGGGGGCATATCTGGCACTGTGGGGGCATATGTGTATTTGGCACTGTGGCGGAATATCTGGCACTGTGGGGGCATATCTGGCACTGTGGGGGCATATCTGGCACTGTGGAGGAATATGTGTATTTGGCACTGTGGCGGAATATCTGGCACTGTGGCGGCATATGTGTCTGGCACTGTGGGGGCATATCTGGCACTGTGGGGGCATATGTGTATTTGGCACTGTGGCGGAATATCTGGCACTGTGGGGGCATATCTGGCACTGTGGGGGCATATCTGGCACTGTGGGGGCATATGTGTATTTGGCACTGTGGCGGAATATCTGGCACTGTGGGGGCATATCTGGCACTGTGGACATCACATTGTGCGGTGTAATGGGCATCATGGTATGGGGCGTAATGGTCATTACGGTGTGGAGAGCATTGGGTAATTGCCATCACTGTATGGGGTGTAATGGGCATCAAGGTGTGCGGCATAATGTGTAATTAGCATCACAGTGTGCAGTGTATTGAGTAATTAGCATCGCAGTTTTGGGCGTAATGTGTAACTGGCATCATGGTGTTCAGCATAATGTGTAATTGGCATTATGGCATGCGGCTTTATGTGTAATGGGTATTACAAGGTTCGCTAAAATGTGCAATCTGCAGGTAGACAATACAATCATGGTACAGGCCACGTACCCTTATGATAGGCCACGCACCTAATTTTCCTGCACGCCTTTGGCGCGCAAAAGCATTCCGTCTACCGTAAAGTTGGCAGATTATGGGCCAGTGCTCTGGACTTGCCCCCTAGGCTAAAAGTTGCCAGCCAGCCCCTGAATGGTACCAATGTCAATACGAATTTAAGTACCTGGTTTTCCAAGGTGCAGGGGTGTCTGCCGGCAGCCTTACCCTTCTAAGCCGTGTGTGTGCAGCGGCAGTAGCAGGGTATCCACAAACATCAACTAGTTTCGCCCACAGGCTTCCTCAGGATGGTGAGGATTCGAAGGGCCTGTTAAACAGGAAGGGGGACCTTCCATGTTTGACCAGGCTCCACTACCTCTCTGTCAAGGGTATTTAAGTTGGTCTGGGAACACCTCATATCACCCTTTCAGGGAGTTTCAGACTATACTTTATCTCTCTCCACCCTTTTTCCCCCCCCAGCCCCCTCCAATCACTACATCACACAAATTTACACGGGAGCTGGAGAAAGCCCAGTGGCCACCGTATATCCTAACCCCACGGGCTCCTAATTGATTTCATCCTACTATTGAAGTAAATCATAATACTGATCTGTTGCAGACAGAATTTAATAGATGCGTTGATAGAGATATTGATATCCAACGACTTGTGCCTTAAGTGTGAGAACATCACACTTGTTGAAAGGCAGCATCTATACAAAACTACACATTGTGACTTCTTGATATTTGTATCAGAACAGAGATTTTTATGAATGTATACGCCAGGGGTGGCCAACCTGCGGCTCTCGAGCCGCATGCGACTCTCCCCCTGATCATGTGCGGCTCCTGCTCCCACTGGAACGGAAGCCGCAGCACTGCCCGGCGATGCGGCTATATCTGGAAGGCAGCACTATCAGAGCTGCGCCGCCGCTGTCCTTAGCTTGGGGTATAGCCAAGTAGCAGGGCAGCGCTACCCCTGCAGCTTCCGCTCCAGTTTTTCTCCCAGCTTCCACCTCTCCTGCAGGAGTAGCAGCCCGCCCCCCGTTAAGCATGTGGTGCTGGCGTGCTCCCCCGACGTCGAGGATCGTCATTCATGGCGCAACAATAGTGCGCACAATATTTGAAATGTCCACTGGAAGTTTAGGAAATTTACAGTGAGTGGCACTTTTGGGGGCATTGATTAAGGGACACTACTAGTGGCAGTATGTGGGGGTATTAAGTATTGCATAATGTGTGGCATGTGTAAGGGGCATTACGGGGTGCAGCATCATGTGTAAAGGGCATTCTGATGTGCAGCTTCAGTGTGCAGCATCATGTATAATGGGTACTATGATGTGCAGCATTATGCGTAATGTATACTATGGTGTGCGGCATCATGTGTAATGGGTACTGTGGTGTGCGGCATCATGTGTAATGGGTATTATGGTATGTGGCATCATGTGTAATGGGTACTATGATGTGCGGCATCATGTGTAATGTATACTATGGTGCGCTGCATCATGTGTAATGTATACTATGGTGCGCTGCATCATGTGTAATGTATACTATGATGTGCGGCATCATGTGTAATGGGTATTATGGTATGCGGCATCATGTGTAATGTATACTATGGTGTGCGGCATCATGTGTAATGGGTACTATGATGTGCGGCATCATGTGTAATGTATACTATGGTGTGCGGCATCATGTGTAATGGGTACTGTGGTGTGCGGCATCATGTGTAATGGGTATTATGGTATGCGGCATCATGTGTAATGGGTACTATGATGTGCGGCATCATGTGTAATGTATACTATGGTGTGCGGCATCATGTGTAATGGGTACTATGATGTGCGGCATCATGTGTAATGTATACTATGGTGTGCGGCATCATGTGTAATGTATACTATGGTGTGCGGCATCATGTGTAATGGGTACTGTGGTGTGCGGCATCATGTGTAATGGGTACTGTGGTGTGCGGCATCATGTGTAATGGGTACTGTGGTGTGCGGCATCATGTGTAATGGGTACTGTGGTGTGCGGCATCATGTGTAATGGGTACTGTGGTGTGCGGCATCATGTGTAATTGGTACTATGGTGTGCGGCATACTTCCAAATAGACCACGCCTCTTTTTTATGCGCGCGCCTCCGGCTCTTTAGCTTGACTGCAGATCTTTTTTGGCTCTTTACCTCTGACCGGTTGGCCACCCCTGGTATACGCCCTCCGTGGTGCAACGTATAGTTGGTAGGCATTGAAAATACACATGATTGATGTCTCTTTTTTCAAATAAGAAACAAATGTTGCAGTATCAAGGTTGCAGAAGTTTTCTGTAACACAATCTGGGAGTCCGGTACCCAAGAGATACACTACTTTGTACAAACTGCCTCACGGGATGACCGAATCCCCTGTAATACTTGTTGTCTACACATGCTGAACGTATCTGATTATGACCAGTAAACACACTGTGCGGCGAAAATAAGACTGCATGTATATCTGGAGACACTTAGTACTTAATACGACTGATGTACTTTCTCCCTATTAAGGAATAATTGTTGCGGAAATAAGGTTACAGAAGTTGTATGTGTCAAGATTTGAAATCACAGTCCTCAAGAGATACATCACTGTGTACAAAATTGCCATAAGGTCATTGTGACAGACTTCTTCTGTCTGTACATGCTGGATGTGTCATTTCGTGACCAGCCAACACAAATACTTGCCTCAGAATTTATAGAGGAGTATTGGCATTGTGCCACAACCCACGGATAAACAGTGACGTATACTGTTTTTGTATGTCATATATGTTTGTATGTATGTGTGTTTATGTCTAGCAAAATTTCTGTCTAGTCAACTTTTTAATAAATACTAATTAAAAGCTAAATTTTATATCAATTCACTCAAAACCAGGGGAATCTGGGAACCCCGCATAGGGTCCCTTTCCATTTTCCCCATCCCAGTGTGTACTAGAGAATAACACACAGCCATCTTCTTATTAAGGCTTCTGTTTATACTTTAAAGCACACACCCACTCTTACTGCAAGACCCCCCTTCCTCTCACTCCCCTGCAGTAGTCATGCGGGTCCCATTGTTTGGACCCTTTTGTTTTACCTTTCCCTTTACCCCAACCCCTCCTCTGTTCCCTGTCTCCCTTCTCCCCCACACCCCTTCTCCCCCCTTCCCTCTCTACCACTGGACTGCAGAAACTGTCGCTACCTTACTCCCTAGATTCGACAGACCCCCACGTGGGTACCCCCGGGCTCTCTTTAGCATCCCCTTAAGTCCTTACAATGCCTAAATTTTTCTCATTAAATGTGAAAGGGCTGAACTCTCCTAACAAGCGCAGATTGGCCCTCTCATACTTCCATAAGCAGAAGGCAGATGTGGTTGCCCTTCAAGAGACGCATTTTGCCTCCCCCAAACCCCCCACCTTTAGAGATTCGAACTACCCCATGGCTTATTTTGCTAATGGCCCCTCTAAGAGGAATGGTTTGGCGCTCTTGTTTGGCAATGGGACTTCCACCCATCCAAACTCCCCTCTAGGCTGTGGCGCCTCTTCCCACATTTGCTGACGGACCCCACAGCTAAAAGTACCATTCTAAATGCAATCAACTTGTACATGTCCAACAACTAGCCAAACGATACCTCCATAACCAACCACTGGTGTGCCTTTAAGGCTGTCACTAGAGGTGCAGCGATTCAGGCAGGGGCCAACATGAAACGCATAGCCATTAGGACCCAAAAGGCCCTAGAAGCTAAGCTAACTACCCTTGAAGCCCAAAACAAAACGGCTCCATCTGGCCTGTTAAAGAAAGAGTTGGCAGCTGTACGTAGGCACCTTCAAAAGCTTCTCCTTGCACGCACCCAGTCTGCCCTGAATAGGTTAAGGCACAAATTTTATCTTTCTAGCAATAGGTCAGGCAGAATGCTTGCCCACAAACTACGCGCCCAACAAGCTAGGAACAGAATTAAATGTATAATTTCCCCCAATAAAGAGAAATTTAACAATCCCAAAGATATTGCTAACCAATTTGCAGATTATTATTCCAAGCTCTATAACCTTTCCTCCAACCCCTCCACACAACAGCCCACTAGCGACTCCATTTCAGGCTTCTTAGACGGCTTACGATTTCCCTCCCTCACCTCGGAACAATTAGACTCTCTTAACGCCCCCTGGACACAGTCAGAGGTTCAAGCAGCTATTAAATCTCTTCCCCGCAATAAAGCGCCCGGGCCTGATGGATTTATCACAGACTTTTATATTACATTTAGCGACCTTCTATCCCCATACTTAACTAATCTTTTTAATGAACTCTCCTCCACAGGCATTGCCCCCCCAGAGTTATTAGAAGCCCGCATAGTAACCATCCCAAAAGCAGGCAAAAATCCAGCCTTCTGCCAAAACTACCGCCCTATTGCATTACTGAATAATGATATTAAATTGTTTGCCAAGCTAATGGCGCTCCGTATCAATCAATTTTTGCCCTTGCTGATACATCCGGACCAGACTGGATATGTTCCAGGCCGTCAGGCCTCGGACAACACCAGGAGGGTGTTCAACCTGGTTGACTCTATCTCCGCAGAACAAGACCTCCTCCTCCTATCTTTGGACGCTGAAAAAGCATTTGATAGATTCAATTGGAAATACATGCAAGAGGTATTGTCGCGCTTTGGCTTCAGGGATCAGATCCTTACGTCGATTCTGTCGCTATACAGCTCCCCGTCGGCCCAGGTGTTCAGCAACGGCTTCGTATCCGACTCTTTTAAGATCTCCAATGGCACTAGACAGGGCTGCCCTCTCTCCCCATTAATATTCGTTCTCTCCATAGAACCCCTGGCCATCTCAATTCGCAACGACACCAACCTTCCAGGCCTACGAACAGGCTCCATCAGCCATAAGCTTAGTCTCTTCGCAGATGACGTCTTACTCTTTGTGACCAACCCTGTTTCCTCCCTTTCACTTCTCCACTCAATACTCAACTCCTATAGTGCGGCCTCCTACTACAAGCTCAACACAACTAAAACTGATGCTCTCCCGATAAATCTGGCCATACTATCTACCCCATCTAAAAATTACCTACAAATATAATTGGCAAACGGTTTCGATAAAATATCTAGACATACATATTACACCCCTTATGGCGAAAGTTTTTGATGCCAATCTATCCCCGCTCCTCACATCCCTTGCTGCTACATCCAAGTCCTGGTTATCATTTGAAATTTCCTGGATGGGGCGCATGGCAGCATTTAAAATGTCACTTCTCCCTAAATTAATGTATCTGTTCCGCACTATCCCCTATGTTTTTCCAAAAAAGTCTCTGCAACTTGCTACCTCCATTCTGACAAAATATGTCTGGTCAGCTAAACCCCCAGCAATGGCCCGCTCAAAAATGTCGATCCCCAGAGCCTTTGGTGGACTCGACCTCCCCGACTTATTCCGCTATCAGTCAGCTTGCCTATTAGCCTCAGTTAAGAACTACACTGACCATGCTTCCCCTAGAGCGTGGGTGAGCATTGGACAAACCCATTCTCCCCACATCCCATTATCGGACCTACTCAAGATCCCAAAACATGTTAGAATTGCCCTCCCGAACCTACTCCACTAAAGCCACTCTTCACGCATGGGACCAATTGACTGCCACTCTTCCAGCTCCGACTTCCCTTATCGCCACCCTACCTATCACTATAGTAGCGAAGTTGATTCCCAACCTCCGTTTATCTGTCTGGACCTCCTGCGGGATTGCTTCCCTTGGTGACGTCCTGGACGCTCACTCTATGATTCCCTTTACCACCCTCCAACGCCGGTTCTCACTCCCCAACACAGAACATTACCACTATCTACAACTTCCAGTCGGTGGAAAGCCAACTTCCACAACTACTCCCCCCCAGATGCACTCTCACAGATAGTTCTCTCCAGGCCTTCCATGTTACACTACAGGAGAAATCTCATTCTGTATAAAACCCTGGTGACCCTCCCTGAGTTCTCCAAGACCTCTGCCCACAGGAAGTGGGAGTCGGACATTGGCAGGTCATTCACACCTTCCCAGTGGCGACGGATTTTTCTATCCTCCTACACAATGTCCCGTTGCCTTAACCACACTGAGATGCACATTAAACTCATCAACCGACTCTATCTGACTCCTGACCGTCTCCACACCTTTTGGCCCTCCTGCTCTAACCAATGCTGGAGACAGTGTGGCTGTGTGGGCAACATATACCACATCTTCTGGTCCTGTCCTAAGCTCCGGAGGTACTGGGACGAGGTCTTCAAGTTAATCTCTGATGTCCTCCAATTTACTCTGACCCCGTCACCACATATCGCCCTATTCCATGTGTTCCCCCCAGGAGTCCCAGTGGAAAAAGCATATGTCTTCGGGCATATACTTATTGCTGCACGGGCGAACTTAGCCCAGCAATGGAAACAACCTGCCCCCGCATCCCTTCTCCAGGTTATCTTGAAAACAAACCACCATTACCTTATGGAAACCAGTTCACTACCCTCCTCATCTGAACTCCCCCACCCCCACCCCCGCTGGTTACCATGGTACACATATACCACGGAAGGAGATGGTACCAGATTCCTTCCCTCTGCAGCCCCCCTGACTTCATCACAGTTCAGCCTGAACGAACTTCCTGAAGCCTCCCCATCCCTGGACCGGGGCCCTATGCCTTCTCCTTCTTCCTCCTATGCTTGTTAGTTTCCTCCTATTCGGTAGATTTGAAGACTACTGTGTTAGCCATGTTTTGCTATGTCCATAACCATGCTCTCTCATTAGTCGCTCTGCGTAGCGACATACTGTAAGTAATGTGTTCTGAGTCAACTTGTACTTGACTACGATTGAAGTCCATGTCCCCTCCCCCCCTCCACCCCTGAATGTCCCCTCTTTCTTTTTGTACCCCATATAAACTTTCTGCACCAATAAAAATGTATTGATGGAAAAAAAAATGAAAGAGAAAAACACGGACATCCCTATATATCTAAGGATGTAAGTATAGTTCTTGTTTCAGCTTCATGGTCAGGGGATAATAATAAAGATAAATCTGTCTGGTGGTGGACTCCAAGGGGAATGTCCATTCTCTCACTATAATCACTCCACTTGATCCATTTAGGATGGGTAGAGTTCGCCGAGAGATTGCATCTATGATCAGCTGTCTCGAATAAATAATGTTTATGAACCTTATTTATAACAAGTTGTTTATCAGGGACCCGAGTTGATTTCCAGGATTGACCTATCGCTGCTTTAGTAGCTATCAGGCTCTGTTCCATAATATAGGCATCTTCTTGGAAAATGGATAGGGAATAATGAAACAAGCCACCACTTTTGGGAAAAAAAGTTTTTTTTCCCACTGTGATAGGCGCTAATTAAACTGTAATAATTTCAATTTACTTTCTAGTATCTTAATTTAATATTATGACAGGATATGATCTATTTAGCAGCAGACTAGATGGTGTGATTGTGATCTCACACCTAAGCAGGTGTTGGGTGCACCTAGGTTTACCCCACCTGTACTACCAAGAAACTTTTATACAGAGAGACTGCGCTTATAAAACCAGGTGCACGTGTGGCTGAATCAACGATCACTACTAGGTTGTAGATAAATATATTTATTAATATGAATATACCAAGTTTAGAAATTAAAAGACATTTTCTTATACATAACAATGAATAAAACACATATAAACTCTACACAATTGAAATCGGTGGCCACCTGAAAAAATAAATTAAATTAAATAATGTTGCTTCTCAAAGGGAAGCTTTCTTTGGGTTTTTTATAGACTGATGAATTTAAAAATAAATATTGCTTTTCCAGTGGGAGGGGGAACAATATTAGCAGCCAATTTTGTGATCTCCAGTCACCGCTTGTTGTTTTAATATATATTTGTCCAATGCACTTTTGTATATCTCATACTCACAGACTCCACATGAATATATTGATGTTGGGCCGTAATTCAAATTAGCAGGGAGGCAGGAGAGCTTGTAAGTATTTCTCAGTCTGTGGCTCTCCGTTCTACACCCGCAAACCGCCCGCCGCCGTGGCACTGACCCAGAGCTGGCAGTTGTACTTCAGTTTCTCACACACGGCTGGGGTCCCGGTCAGGCATCAGGCTGGCCCGTGTAACTGCAGAGTAGCGTTTCTCACCCGCTCTCTGTCAGGAAGTGGATGTGGGTCTGTGTTCTCCGGATTGTGCAGTTGTTAGGTGATAGCGGTAGTTGTGGCTGTTAGAGGTCCCTCCTTGGATCAAAGACACCGGGCAATTTCTCCTCTAACGCGTTTCGCTCGTATTGGAGCTTTTTCAAAGAGAATTTGAATTACGGCCCAACATCAATATATCCATGCATTCCCAAAAAATATGTAGGATAGATCCAACATGTCCGCATCCCCTCCAGCACAAATTGGAAACTTATGGCCATATCTTGTGCAGCCGCCTGGGGGTGAAATAGGCTCTATGACATAGCTTATAGAACATCTCACATTGGTTGAGACACTTGGAGAGCTTGAAGCATGAGTGAGAAATATAATCCCATTCTTCCACAGTAAAAGTCCTACCTAAGTCATTCTCCCATCTAGTTTGGGCTACCAGTTTACCAGATTTAAGTTTGCCAATTTGGTAGTTGTACCATTTGGAAACCCCACCCTTATGAACCTGTGAGGACACTCTTGCTACAATCCTTTTAGGGAAGGAAAGTGGCACATAGGGTTAACCAGAACTCGAGGTCAGCCAATGACGCAGCTGGAGATATTTGTAAAAGTCTTGTCTAGGTAGATTACATTTGTCCATTAGTTCTGTACAGTAGAGCTTTTTTTAATACATATGGGAGGCAATTATTTATTGTGTAAATCTCCAGAAAGTCAAAAATTGCTTGATACTTCAGCCCCTAAGTGACCACACATTCCAGAAATAATAACAGAGACCAATTGTTAGTGTAGGACTTGCAGTGAAATTGGGTTCCTTGGCGATGGGCTGCAAGCTTAAATGCATTGATCAATTCATGAACTAAAACCCCATTATTTATTTGATTATTTGTATATTAAGGTGAGTTAGTTCATTATGGTGAGTGTTAAGCCCCTGTATTTGTATTTATTAGAGCATGTGGTCACAGGTCACTACACCCAACCTGGGAATGGTGAGTGCTGTTTGCACCCCATTCGTAGGAACGGTGAGTGCTGTGGTGCTCTGTATCTATCTATTTATCTATCTATGTATTTATGTATCTATCTATATATATATATATATATATATATATATATATATATATATATAAAACAAAGATTTTTGAATTACCTACTACCATGTGTTAGCTTTCCAATCTGATTGCTAATGCCCCGTGGTGTACTGGGGGAAAACATGTTTTGTAATGATCAACTTTGGAATGTCTTCATATTAAGTGCAAGCCTAACAAGAGGTTAGGTTTGGAGCTGGGAGAGGTTAGGATTGTGCACTATTGAGGGTTAGGTTTGAAGGGAAGGTTACAGTTAGGCTGTGGGGTGGGAGGGTTGGTTTAGGATGAAGGGGGTATGGATAGGGTGCCGCAGGGAGCCTGATGATAGTGGCAGGCAGGGAGATGGAAGCCTCTCTGCCTGCCCCAGAACGTATGTGGGGGGGGGGGGGGGGGGCGTGGGCTCCCCGGCAGCCAGGCAGCACAGGCTGCCCCCCAGGAGAGCCAGCAGGGGACAAGGTATTCACTGCAACCTAGTTGGTGTAGACCTAATGACCGTATCCCTTCTGAATAGTTAACAACCTACCTAAATAACAAACAACATCACAGTAATGTCAACCCTATGCACACCCGAACAGAGTAGCACTTGAGTTGCTACTTTGGGGCGCCATTAAGCGGCCTCATGCACACAAAACACTTGATTTCCCTCCATAGAGGTAAAGTACAGTGTTATCCTTTTATTAAATTGATACTTGTATTTATATTATTCTGTGACATTTGTATTTATTTTTAAAATAAGTATAATCAGTTAATTCTCTGTCTTATTCTTTGTACAATTTTTTGATAAACAGTTTAAATGATTTTTTTAGCAGGATTAATATATAAAGTTAAAGTAAATAATAAGTAATTCATTTATTTGAAATCTATGAACTAATGGCAATTTGCAGTTGGTGGAAAAACAAACACTTTGGTGGTGTCCCCACACCATGTACAAAAGCAACTAAAGACAATGGTCCTTACTCTGGTTCATTCACAAAGGCAAATTCCTTCTCAAAGAGACAAAACCATGTGCACTGCAGGTGGGGCAGATGTAACATGTGCAAAGAGATTTCAATTTGGGTGAGTTACTTTGTTTCTGTGCAGAGAAAATCCTGGCTGCTTTATTTTCACCCAAATCTAATACTCTCTGCACAAGATATATCTGACCCACCTGCAGTGCACATGATTTTGTCCATTTGAGAAGGAATTTGCATTTGCGAGTGAACCAGAATAATGGCCAATGAGGCAGATGTATTTTTTTTTTTTGATTTTCAAATTTTTGTAATTTTACAAATAAACTGAAATGCGAAGTATACATGGTAATAAAGCATTGTGACATACCAAGAGTGTAGAGCACATGAACTAAAACAATCAGCTATGATTATATCTCAAATCCCTCTTGTAGAGTCTCATCCTTTGCTTAAGACCTCCGTGAGGACTGGGCAGGGATTTGATAAGTGCCGAAGTCGCAGGGGACTTCAGGTATCAGGAGAAAACAGAGTCCAGTGTCCTTTAAGTCAATATCTGTAGCGAGTCTTTCGCTTAAACAGTGTTTAATATAAGGTACCATCCTATGGTAAAATGCTGCATACTTTGCAAGGTGACAATTAAACTAAACACAACAACAATATAATAACAGAACAATTACATTAGGTACAAGGAAATATAAGGAGAGAGAGGGGGGGTGAGGGAGGGACATAGGGATAAGTGCTCCTGGTCGGGCTGTTCATCCCGTTAGTCTATAAGTACATTTCAGGCGATATATGGAGATGTGGGGGTCAGAGTTGTCGTATTTACCAGTAGAGAGAGTTGGCGGTAAGTATTCCACGTTGTCGAATCAAACAGAGACATAATTTGGTTTTGTTGACCTGAGTCCAGTGACTCAATATACAGTCCCTATTTCTTATAAAAACATAGGCCCCCCTCTTCTATATTAGGCAGAGTAGATTGCCTTTCTAGGTACAAGGTTTTAAGAAGGTGGGTGCGCATTGTGTCGATCCTGTGTGGAGACCTAACGGTCCAGTTGGTTAGTATTAGTTTCTTACCTATAGTGAGGATTAAACATAATAAAGGCGATAGGAGTTTTTGCTTCCCCGAAAGGTGCCATACAGAAAAATTTAGCATTAAAATTGGCAGTGGATCAAAAGTCAATTGAAGTTTGAATGTGGCATTAATAAAGCCTAACACTTTATACCAAAACTTTTTATCTTTGGGACATGTCCAAAAGCAGTGGATAAATAGTGCCACAGAGGCGCCGCACTTCAGACATTTCGGGGAAGCATCAGGTACCATATGGGCCCGTTGTCCCGGAGAAATATAAGCCCTGTGCAAAAAAACGCACATGTGTCTCCTGTAGCCTAAAAATTTAAAAACATTAGTGAGATCCCAATGTAGATCTTTGAGCACCATAGGTTGGCATAGGTCCGATTCCCATGACGACACTCCGCGCGTCCAAAGATTATTGGGACATAATGACAGAAAATCCCAGTAGAATAGTTTGATCTTGTATGGGGCTAAAGAAATCATGGCAGTCAGAGAGGTTAGAGGGTCTAAGGATAATGAGGCGTTAAATGGGGGAGGGAGTGACTGAACATAATGCCTTAATTGCAAATACTGTACATGAAGAAGTCTGAGTTAGCAATTTGGAATTTTTCGACCAGGGAGGCGAAAGATAGGATAACACCCCCAGGGTCGAATACATCTTTAATGGAAATAATACCCTTTTTTTCCCACATGGTGAATCTTGTATTGTCCTGTGCCGCTGGGAAACAGGGGTTACCACAGAATTGCAGGAATCTGGAGTGAGCCGGATGTCTTTTCATTAGTATATTTCCAGACCACCATGCCAAGTATGTACTCCAGAATAATGGATGCAATTTTGCCTCTGAAGGGAGCATAGACTTGGGAGTATGTAGTAAGGCTGACAGTGTGTAGAGCCGTAGTGAGTCCTGTTCTAGGTCTAAGTTAGTGTAAGTAGATGTTCCCAAAAGCCAGTCCCAGATGTATCTAAATGCTGTGGCCTTCGAGAAGGCTCTAATGTCAGGGACTGCCATTCCACCATCACCTTTCTTCAGTTTCAATTTGGATAGTGATATTCTTGGTTTCTTTCCCCCCCAGAGGAACTTAGAAAACATTGCCTCACAGCGTTTAATGTCAGACGACGTGGGGTACATTGGGAGCATCTGCATAACATATGACAATTTCGGAAAGATAATACTCTTCAAGACTGCTTCTCTGCCCTGTAGTGATATTGGCATGTTAACCCAAGATTGGAGGAGCGCATATATTTTTGTAAATATTGGCGTGTAATTAAGTGTGTATAGCTTGCCTATCTCTGAGGGCAGCTGTATCCCCAAATATTTCAATGTCAATTTAAAGTCAGAAATTGCAGACGGAGGTGAAGAGGTAGTAAGCCGGGATGCAGGGGCATTTAGAGGAAGAAGCTCCGACTTGTCTGTGTTAATTTTATACCCTGCGAAGGAGCCGAAGTCATGTATTAATTGCATTATGGCCGGGATGGAAGTCAAAGGGTTACTAATAAAAAGAAGCATATCATCCGCGAAGAGCGCGAGCTTCAGCTCTCTAGATGCAACTGATATACCAGTAAACTCAGGTAGCCCCCTCAAAGCCACTGCCAATGGCTCAATAGCCAGCGCAAAGAGGAGTGAGGACAGGGGGCATCCCTGTCTCGTTCCGCGGGAGAGTTGAATGGGGTCGGACAAATATCCGTTACAAATAAGTCTGGAGGTGGAGCGAGAGTAGAGAGATTTTAAGATATGGATTAAGTTTAGGGGGAAATTAAATTTTGTAAGCATGTGGAAGATATGGTCCCAAGAGACCACATCGAAGGCCTTTTCGGCATCTACCGCAAGGAGGAAGGAGGCCTCCATGTCCTCATGAGAGGCCAGCCAGTGTAATTAGACAACATACCCTCAGAGATAAGCAAATAATCTATTTGGGACATTGTCCCGTGTGCGGCCGACTGGCAGGTAAAGTCCCGATCAGTAGGGTGTAGTGCTCTCCAGGTATCTATGAGCACAAGCTTCTCTGCTAGAAATGGGACTCCTATCTTGGGTGGTTTTCTGGACACTGACTTAGAGTTTGTGTCGAGGTAAATGGACGATATGGCATTAAAGTCTCCTCCCAAGATTATCTGGTGTGGCATATATGGAGCTAGAACTGTAAGAAGGAGTTGGAAGAATTTTTTTCGGGTTTGTATTAGGAGCATATATATTCATGATAACATATCTAATAGGGTGAATCTTTAGATCTAGCATTACATATCGCCCTTCTGGGTCCACCAATGTCTTAGAGATCTTAATTGGAAGCCGCTTTCTAGCTAAAACAGTAACTCCCCGAGCCTTTGACGTGTATGGGGCTGATGCCAATACGCGCCAGCCCAACATATTCAACTTGACACATTCTGGTTTGAGTAAATGCGTCTCTTGTAACATTACAATATCTATTGCATTCTTATTGAGGTACATGCCACCCACATTCCATGAAGCCATCTTAATTATAGACATATCTCACAGACAATCAGTTTAAGCATATAAGACCAGGAGCACATAACATGAGACAATGGAGAAAGGTAGAGGGGGGTAGGAGTTGGGAGGGAAGGGGGATAACAATCAGTGTCGTACCAAAAATGTCCATCTGATGGACTCCCACTGCTTCTAAGCTCTAAATGGCTTCCCAGTGTGCTGGGAACCGAAAAATGATCAAAATAAATCAAAACAACCTTGGCGGTGGCCCCGTATCAGCCCCGCCACAACTTCAATGTTAACTGGATAGATATATCCAAGAGCAACCCAAGCCTGGATCGCCCTTGTACCTCAATGCCTTAAAAGTATGCACTGACGTGCGTGCATTTGGGGTCAGAGTTACCTCTTTCCCCCATCCTCACAACATTAACGGTCACAACAGCGACATAAAACATTTCCAGGTTTCAGATTTGCATTCAAGCCATACAGACATCTAAAGAAAATTGCTGACTGAACTCGCAGTTGTATATCTCTTACCCCGGTGTCCCTTGTACCTGTAAGCAGGTTTGTTGACAGTAAAATAGGGCAACGGGGAAGGTGTGTGCTATGAGTTACCCACCAAGTAGCACAGGTATTTACTAAAGATGGTCCATTAAATACATCAGTCTTTGTTACCCATTGCAGTCAGAGTTCCAAAGCTTAGTATTCGGGTGCCCGATATACTTGTTAGGTGCAGTATTCTATACACAAACACGTGGTGATCAGAGGTTTAACCATCCTCCTCAACACGTTGCTGCAGATTCTGTTCTTGAATATATGCATCAGCATCGTTGGCATTAGTGAAATCCTTAAAAGAGGATCCCATAAAAATACGCAGCCGTGCTGGGTAGAGGATGGCAAATTTCCTCCTGGACGGCGCTAGAGTGGAGCATGCTGGCTGAAAAGCCTTTCTTGCCCGTGTGAGTTCAGGGGAGTAGTCCTGAAATATTAATAGCCTGGCATCATTCCACTGTAAATCTCTCTTGCGGCGAGATGCTGCCCATATTGCCTCTTTGTGGATATAATTGAGACATTTAAACAGGACCACTCTTGGTTTGGCGTCGGTGGAGTCGGATATCCGACCTGTTCTGTTCTGTGCGCTTGCTCGATGACTAGGTCGCTGCAGACGTCAGCTATTTCAAGTAATTCTGGGAGAGTCTGTCTCAGAAAGACATAGAGAGAAGGGCCTTTCAATGCTTCAGGGAGTCCCACAACCCGCAGGTTGTTCCTGCGGGATCTGTTTTCCATCTAGCTTAGCCCAGACTTGTACTTCTGATTTGTGCAGGGCTGCTGTGGTTTCCTGCAACTCAGATACTGCCTTAAAATTCTCCCCAGCTGTGTGTTCTACATGGGACACCCTCTTATTTAGCTGTTTGTATTGGCTTTTTATATCAGCCACTGCTTGCTGCAGTGCTGCAGCATTCACTTGTGCCTGCTCTGCAAGCATGGGCTGCACCGTCTCCCTCACAGCCTGTACAATGTCCTCATATGTGAGGGGATGGTCAGGAGGGCTCCTGCGTTCTGGCTGGGGTGCTCTGTGAGTCCCTTGGGGCAAGGAGGGGTTGGTGAGTACCTGTGGGAGCGTGATGGTCGCAACCCTGGGGTCCATGTAAGATTCGGCAGCCATCTCTGATGTCTGGGAGCGGTCTCCTTCTCTGGCGCCGCGCTGCTGTTTCCCCGACATTGCGATCACAAGACGGCTCCTGCAGGCTCACTGCGGGTACCGGCGAGGATTAGGCTGTGTCTGGCGTGAGGTAGGGTGAGCCATCGGGCTCTAGCAGGGTATATGTGGCGGGTTAGGCACGGAGATGCGGGGGGAAGCTTTCTACATCCGCCGCACCGGAACCGGAAGCCGAGACAGATGTATTAAGCCTTAACAAGAGATAAATACAAGGGTGAGAAAGAGAGATAAACGTCCAGCCAATCGGCTCCTTACTGACTTTTTTCAAACGCAGCCTGTAACATGGCAGTTAGCAGGTGATTGGCTGGATGTTTATCTCTCCTTATCACCCTTGCATTTATCTCTTGTTAAGGCATAATACATCTGCCCCAATGTGTATAGAACACAAAGAGTAGTGTCCTCTCCACTGGCGCTTCAAAACAAACTGAACACAAAACATCCCTGAGGAGGCTGATCATCTACTCTCCTCCGCCTCAAAGTGGGTGTATAAGGTCAGGATAGATCAGATGTCAGGATCCCAATGGGATTAATTCACATGCACATGAACAGACCCTTCACCATAAGAACCGGGAGAGAGAGATACCATAGATCCCTGTAAAGAGATAAACCTCTCCTCTTCTCCATTATTTCAGACATTGGGGCAGATGTATGAAGAGTTGTTATGGGGGAGCCCATGTATGAAGGAGCCCGTGAGTGCTAAATGACAAGGGCGCATAGCAGGCCAATGTATGAATGGCTATCAGCAGGGTGGCGAAGCCCTATCTCAACAGCTGGGACAGCGCTGTCCCTGCTGTTAGCTCTGAGCTGCACTGGAGATCTCGTGTGAGTACTGAGATCCCGCACATGCCCAGTCCAGCCGGCCGGGAGTGGTGTTGGGGAGACAGCGCTTCAGTGTAAACTTACCCCTCTGCCTGCCCCCGCTGCCGGGTCTGTGGCCGGGACCCGCAGATCTACAGTCCCGCTGCTTCTCCTAATGAAAAATGACCTTCATAAAAATGGCTGCCCCTAACAGCAGACCATAAGGTTTCTGCGGTAAGGGGGCGGACATTTTGTTAAGGTCATTTTTCATTAGGCATAGCAGCGTGCCGGGACCGGTGCAGACAAGCAGATCTCTGGGTCCCGGCAGCGATGGCACGAGCAGGGGGGGTGGGAGGTAAGGCAGGTCCCAGCGGCAGTGCTGCACAGCAATAGCCCTGCAGACCCCCGCCGCCCTCACTCACTCAGTGCCTCCCCGCCACCACGGGGTCTGCGGGACTAGTTACGTCACTGTAATACATCTTGTCGATGTCCCTATGCACCGCTATAATACATCTGCCCCAGTGTATGGAAGGTAGAAATAAAGGACTTGTTATTCTGTGTACACCCGCTCACATCCAGGCGTATTCGTATATATGGTAAGGAATAAAAACATATATATTACAGCACTGTTTTATTATAACAAATCACATGTAGACAGAATGTACATTATCAATATAAAAAACCCCATTAAAAAAAGGATTCACCATGGGGGGAGAAATTACCGTAATCGGTGGAGAACTAGGTTAAAAAGTTCTCAAAAGCGCTTAAAGTGACAGTCACTGTCATTAAGTAAAGGCTTCCAGGGTCCCAGCAAGCATCTCTCCAAGTGGGGTTGTGGCAAGGTTCGACCCGTACTTGGGTCTTTATCAAGGAAATCTGTGTTGGTTTAGTGTTGGTAGCACTGAAACGAGTCCTTATAGTGCTAGGGGCCAATCATGCGCTCCTTTTGGTGCCAAAAAGTCCAGTGTTTGGTCCATGGAACACTCGTGGCTCACTTCTGCCCCACTTCCGGTTGTATCGTATGCATGTCATTGCCCTATTTCCGGTCATGTGAGCAGACTGACAGAGGTCAGCGGTGGCAAAGGTGTGGCTTATTAGTAGAGATGTGCAGACTCGGATTCCGGAGATCCGAGCCCCCACGGACGTCATCATTCCTAGCCCGATTCCGAGCAGCGCTCAGAGATTCCCGCCTGACTCGGTCCGTCCGCATGGTCAGAAAATCATCTCCCGGCGCCGGATTTCGCGAGGCTTTAAAAGCGTCTGCCGCGCCTGCCATCTTCACTCCAGTCAAGTAGTGGGTTGGGAGAGGGTGTGTTGGTGCTACTGCTGGGGCTTAAACTTGAGCTTGACCTTGAGGGCAATATTTTTCAATCGCTGGTGCTGTCTCTCAGTGCTGCTGTGTAGTCTAACTGTGTACTTGTAGTACTACTGTCTCCTCTGTGCGGTCTACCTCTGGTGTGCTGCTGTGCTGTAATTAATTATTTTATTTGCTGGGGCTGTCTCCCTCAGTGCTGCTGTGTACTCTGTTCTCTGCTTAGGAGAACAGTCTAACTGTGTACTTGTAGTACTACTGT
Organism: Crinia signifera; assembly: GCF_055691185.1. NCBI lineage: Eukaryota > Metazoa > Chordata > Amphibia > Anura > Myobatrachidae > Crinia > Crinia signifera. The sequence goes on from NC_139222.1 coordinate 40,058,496, forward strand.
CTCCTCTGTGCGGTCTACCTCTGGTGTGCTGTGCTGTAATCAATTATTTTATTTGCTGGGGCTGTCTCCCTCAGTGCTGCTGTGTACTCTGTTCTCCTCTCTGCTTAGGAGAACAGTCTAACTGTGTACCTGTAGTACTACTGTCTCCTCTGTGCTGGGGCCTACCTCTGGTGCTGTGCTGTGCCTGTAATATTATATTATATATTAATAATTAATTAATTATATTATATATATAGTCCAAAGGTGCTGCCTGCACTGAATCTGCCAGTATTATTTACTCAGTCCACTGTTGCCACTGGCAGTGCTTCTGCCTACCTAGTGTACCTACCTAGTACATACTAGGCTGCTATATCTAATTTAATTAAAAAATAATACTTGTGCTGTGTGGGACTGTAAAAAATAATTCCATGCTGCTGGTGCACTGACGTGTGCCACTGAGTGCCACTGCCAAGCAGTACCTAATATAAAATTAATTATTATATAAATTCTGCTGGTGCACTGCATAAAGCTACTGGTGGTGTGCAATATAACTACAGTACCTTTTGAGGTGACCACTGGCAGTGCTACTGCCTGCCTGCCTGGCTACCTACGTAGTAGTTTATTTTCTCTACCTACTAGGCTGCTATATTATTAATAATTAATTGAATTATATATAGTCCACTGGTGCTGCCTGCACTGAATACTGTGAATAGAGGTTGCCAGTATTATTTACTCAGTCCACTGTTGCCACGGGCAGTTCTACTGCCTAAGTGTACCTACCTAGTAGTACAAGTACATACTAGGCTGCTATATCTAATTTAATTAAAAAATAATACTTGTGCTGTGTGGGACTGTAAAAAATAATTCCATGCTGCTGGTGCACTGACGTGTGCCACTGAGTGTCACTGGCAAGCAGTACCTAATAATAAAATTAATTATTATAAATTCTGCTGGTGCACATACTAGTATTGCTGACGTATCTACCTGTCTTGTGCCTAGTACTGCCGTATTTACCTGTCTGGTGCCTAGTACTGCTGTATCTACCTGTCTGGTTTGGGGCCCACTGCCTAATACTGTCGTATCTACTGTCTGGTGCCTAGTACTGCCGTATCTACCTGTCTGGTCTGGGGTCCACTGCCTAATACTGTCATATCTACTGTCTGGTGCCTAGTACTGCCGTATCTAGCTGTCTGGTTTGGGGCCCACTGCCTAATACTGTCATATCTACTGTCTGGTGCCTAGTACTGCCGTATCTACCTGTCTGGTCTGGGGCCCACTGCCTAATACTGTCATATCTACTGTCTGGTGCCTAGTACTGCCGTATCTACCTGTCTGGTCTGGGGCCCACTGCCTAATACTGTCATATCTACTGTCTGGTGCCTAGTACTGCCGTATCTAGCTGTCTGGTGCCTAGTACTGCTGTATCTACCTGTCTGGTCTGGGGCCCACTGCCTAATACTGCCGTATCTACCTCTGCAGTGTCACTCTTACATGAGCCACGTGTTTGTGCCGCACACTTGTGTGGCTTAGCATAGTTATCCAGCTACCTCGGTGCAACCTTTTGCCCTAAAAACAATATTGTGAGGTGTTAAGAATAGACTGGAAATGAGTGGAAATGAATGTTATTGAGGTTAATATAGCGTAGGAGCAAAAAAAAACAAAATTCTGTGATTTTAGCAGTTTTTATGCTTTTTAAACAAAAAAATCAGAACCCAAAACCCAAGAAATCCAAACACAAAACACTTAGGAGGTGTTTTGCCAAAACCCATTAGAACCCAAAACCTCAAGGTAATCAGAACCCAAAACCCGAAAAGTGGCTGGTGCACATCCCTACTTATTAGAGGTGTGCAGTGGATGGGAGGAGTCATATTCAGATTGGTCTTTGTCCCTTTTTTAGAGCACAGAGGCATACTGTGCTTGCTTATCTCTCTTAGCTATATTCTATGGTGGCAATTTGATGAATGTGTCGTGCAGGGATCTCTCTTAAAACGACATGCAAGTTGTTCCACATAAAAAATAAATATAAATAACGATTATACATAAAAATGATTATACATAAAAAATGTTACACCTATACACATACAAAAGCAACCTAAGAATCATAATATACTGTACAGGCAAAAAAATCCCACTCACCTGCACTTAAGTCAGTCGACCTGACTGTATAGCTTATTGTCACAGTTCTCACCCATCAATGTGTAATAGCCGTCAGCCTGGAGATGCAATATCTGTTACCTGTCTTGTACTGTCAGCAGTTCGTCTGGGTAAAGGGCTCACAGGTCAGGGAGGGTGGGCGCTCAGAAGAGCAGATAAAGGTAGTGCAATGTCCCGTCTCACCGTGTTTCTCTGCTATCGGGGTGCAACGGTATCATCAGAAGATAGCTATGACACTGTGACAATAAGCTGTACAATCAGGTCAACTGACTTTTCAGGAGGTTAAGCATAGCACTGAGATCTGGGCATTATTAATTAAAAGAAGTGCAATATCTATTACATCTTTTAAATAAGGTTTTTTTTAACTAGTGCTGTGAAATTGATGTTTTGAGACTTATATTTATTAAAAAGTACATTATTAACTACCAAGTTTTGGCACTCTTATATATACAGGAGAGAGAGAGCACGCAACGGAAATAAAGCGGCACTCGGGGTCTTGGTAAATGTAGAAACAAGTTGGACTAGTTTAATCGATGTGCTAAATGGATCCGTCTTCAGGATACAATGACGATAAGGCCGCCGACCCCCGAAACGTCGATTTAGCACCTGGATTAAACTAGTGCAATAAAGCGGCACTCGGAGTCTTGGTAATTGTATAAACAAATAAAGATGGCTGAAAACAGAAAAAAAGAGCTTGTACTATGAAAGAGGGGCAAGGATAAGAAAGCAGAAAAAAGTAGAAGAGATAAAGTGAAAATAAATAAAAAGCTTAAAAAATAAAAAATATAAATAAAAAATAATAAAAATAAAATAAAACAGGATGCACAATGTTTACAGTCCCTTTATGGGCAGTTTGGGAACACCAGTCAAGGATTTGGCATACAGCAAGCCAAGTTTACTAGCTGTCCCTATTCAACCCTACCTGGAGTATGTCTGTGCAGATACTGTACTCCAACTGGCAGCCGGGCAGCTTGTGAAGGTCCGCTGCTGAGCATGCAGTGGAGGTTGGCAGGAGTCCTTTGATGATGTTACCGGTCTTTCATATCTGCCGTGTCGGGACTGGCAGTGTTTGTTCCTCCAGGTGTACCTCTACTCCGCCAGCGCATTTCACATCCGCAGGATGCTTTTTCAAGGATGTTTTCTTTTGAAAAGTCTCTCTTTCTATAGTAAAATCTTCATTAATAAAAACGGAACTACCCAGAAGCGGAAGTAACCTCTTTGGCGGCAACCATAAGGCTTTCCAGGTTTCTTGCTTTTGGAACAGAACATCAGTTTACCGGGCAGCGAGGTCGGGAACCGTGGGCCTCACAGTAATGCAGACTACAATCATTGTCTGTCTGTATACAACATCCATATAGTAGACCCGCTCACATGCCCCCTTCCAACAGGTACACTATGCTCTGCTCCACTGTGCCAGAGCATGTGTACCCGTTGGAAGGGGGCAAAATCTTTGAAAACGAATCTGCTACTTTCTGTGTTTGTGCATGTGTGAGAAAGAGATGTAGTTTCACTCTCTGCCAGCAGTGTTCCACCGTGATCCCACCGTGCGACACGTCCATTGGCTGCCCTTTTCAGCACGTGAGCATTGCGTCACCTTACGGCCTCGAGACGCTCAGGGGCGGGACGAGAGCAGTCTCTTGTGACGTCACAGACACAAAATAAACGATGACGACGGCGACAGTGACAGTTTTGACTGCAACCTGGATAAAAGAAGCTCATTGTTTTCACTGCTTAATTGTGAATATACAGCCTTATGTACTAAAAGGTAAACAATTGAGTCTGATCGATTGCCCAGCCAAAGTTGTGTGACTTAAAATTTTCAATGGCAGAGCTGTATTAAGTCTGGGAAAGTCAAACAGTGGGCAGTGATATCCCTGCAGCCAATCAGCTCCTAGTTGCCAAGTTACAGACTGGGTCTGAAAAATGACAGTTGGGGGCTAATGGCTGCTGCATTATCACCGTCACTTCATCAATTATCCCGACTTCATACATCTGCCCCTCAGGAATGTGTAGTGAATGTTAAAATGGTAAGGGGGCGTTGAAATGTTGCATAATTTGAATTGGAGTACACTGTAATCTGTCAATATGATCTGCTGTATGTAATGTGCATGAAACTATAAATTATAATGTTGCATAATAATAATAATAATAATAACTGGGGCTCTGTAATATGGTACAATATGAAATGGATGTACTATCACATAGCATACTGGAGGGCACTAAATTGGGTGTGATATGGGGCTCCGACAGTGGGGATCCCGACAGTCTGTATCTTGACATCCGGATCCCTACTGCCGGTGCTCCGACAGGGGGGGCGAGTGCAAAGAAGGCTGTTGGGGGCTCGCTGCACTTGCCACGCTGTGGGCCGGTGGACCCCCACAATAGCCCCTGTGAGTCGGGATCCCCCTTGTCGAAGCACCGGCAGCCGGGATCCTGACGCCGGGATACTGACTGTCAGGATCCCCACTGTTGGAGCATCATCTGGCACTCCATTCAAATGAGGCACAATGTGAACAGGGGCATAATGTGGCATAATATGAACTGGGGATACTATATAATGGGAATTGGGGATAATGTATAGTATAATGTGTATTGGCAGCCCTGCAATGTGACATAATGTAAACTAGGGCTCTACGTTTGGGCATAATATTAACTAGGGTACTATTATGGGGCATGCAATTAATATATGCTTTAGAGAGGTGTCCCTCAAGAATCATTGTGACAGGAGTCCCTTCAGAATGTTGCTATGGGCCCCAATATATTTTGGATATACCAGTCCGTGGCCCTGCAGTCCAGTGACACCCTGTATGATCTAACAGCCACTGAGATATAAGAGGTCAGCAGCAAATGCAGATAAACCCATTTGTGTCTGATGTCAGCAGCATTGCTCTGAGGCAACCCAAATGGTGTGAGGTAGCAGGAAAAGGCAGCGAGAGACAGGGACAAGAACACAGTTATGCACAATGTGGCCGCGATATTTGTTGAGAGGAGCTGATTGTTTTGTAGAACAGATAATGGAGCTCTTGTGGTTGATCAGCAATTGCAGGAGCCAAGCAGGAAATCAAGACTGTAAGCTAACCCACAGCTGATAGAGACTATTCAGAGGTGAACGGAAGATCTTTATTAGAAGACACCCTCTACTAAGGATGGCCATTGGTGGCTTTGCCATCTATGGTTGCCATCGATGGCAAAAGTGCAACTGGCCATTGATAGTGGAAAACTATTCAATGGGTGACCATAGTTTTATATATCGACGGTCCTCTATTATGTTTGAGTGATTGCGCTGTGGGCCAATCAAAACATGTTGGTGGTGCTTCACGGGTTTCGGGGGTGGAGCTGTGCCATCGATGTAGGGAAACCATCTGGTTCTCCCTATCGATGTACATAAACCATTGATGATGTTGAATCATCGATGGTCGATGGCCATCCCTACCCCACACTCAGATGGCAAAAAAGTTGTAATCTTTCCATGGTGGCAAGACTCTGGCAAAGGAGGCAGATGACTTTCAGAGAATGCTAGTGATATACTCGATGTTGTAGATTTTCCACACCCGCTCATTGTTTCATGTACGGGAAGATCGTGGTCCTTTCCAGATGAAGTGTGTTGCCACAATGAAATTGTGGCATTTAAGTTCATTTAATGAAGCAAGTGATAAGTATAAGGAAATGTGACATAAGAAAAGTCACATAAGACGAAACGCGTTGGCGATCTTTCCTCCTACCATTATCTAAGATAAGCACTTTCTTTACTAATAATCCTGTCTTTTTATAATGTACAGTATGTCCAATTTTTATATACATTTTTTCTTAAAACTCAAAAAATGTTTTAGAATTTTATGTTTTTGTAACCAAATTTGTCATTTAATAAATTGATATTTTTATATAATTGTTTTATATTGCCCATATATATATATATATATATATATATATATATATATATATATATATATTTATATTCAGCGGGTTTGCAATAATTAGTCGCCGATATATTCATACATTGCCTTTATGTTTTTTAAGTAACATACCATTACTTTTACTTGAAGATTGGCAGACACCCTATATAAATAAGGAAATATTATTGTTTTTTTATGTGTTCTAAAGCACAAGTGGCGCCGTTCATCCAATATATATATATATATATATATATCCAGAAAAAAAGGGGGTTGTGACCTTGTCCTGCGCTCTTTGGAAAGCAGCACTATATATATCCTACATTATTAATGTTGTTATGGTGATTAAGTCTGTGGGGGGTAGGGGGAGAGGAAACCGCAAACTCATTGTATCAAAAGAATATTAACATCATGAGTAGTTACCGATCATCCCTGCGCGATGAGGTGATCAGTAACTACTATATAGCTGATGACCCGCGCGTTTAGCAGGTCACTGGGACATCGGTGAACGATATCGGTAACTGATTTCGGTACTTATGTAGTATCTGGGCGTCCGATTTTGTGATTGTATGCCTTACCTTAACAAGGTTAACAAGGTCCTGTTCATTTCCCCACTATCCAAGTGGGCATAGAGTTGATTTTATATACCGTGGCGTGGCAAACCCGGCGAGGGGCCACGGAAAACATTTTAAGTAATCCGTGGTCGCTCGCCACGCTTCGGGCTCGGTGACTCGCTGCGCTCGCCACACTATATAAAGTAAACTCTATGCCCACTAGTGGGGAAATGAACAGGACCATGTTAACATTGAATCCTATGCAAAATCGCATGCGATACTACGCGATGCAATGTGATTTTCCGACCCGATCTTAAAATCGGACGCCCAGATACTACATAAGTACCCTGATTTCTAGATTATCCAGTGGAATTGTTGATATAGTTAACTTTATCGCAAGTGTCTCTGGTCTCCAGTGTGTATGGGGCTTAATTGTCAGTGTATACCAAGAACATATTATCATACCTCTTTCCTTTTTTTTTAGGTGAGTGGTCTCCATGAAAGTGATGAAGAAGTCCTAATATGTGACTACTGCAGGGTGACCAGGACCTGGACTGCAGAATCGTCCTCAAGTCAACGAACAAAGATGGTGCACAGCAACAAGAGACCCAAGCCAGGTAATTAATGAACATCATTAATTACTAATAAAATGTTTTTGGTATCCAATTGGGGTTTGTATACTGGTGGTAAATCATTCGATAGACAAATAGGTGGGTGGGTATGCAGATGTTAAATCAAAAGATAGATAGATAGATAGATAGATAGATGGATGGGTGGGTAGATAGATGGTACATTTTAAGAGAGTTAGAGGGGTGGGTAGGTAGGTAGATAGATGGTAAATCATTAGATAGATCGATAGCTAGAGCTACCCTAAAAAAATCCTTGGTGCTTGTTTATTATCTTTGGAGGTTCTAGCAGTAAAGACAAAGCTTCTCAAATGGGGATGGCCAGCCTCTTCAGCAAATTGCGCAGCTTTGTGAGGAATATGATTTGGGTAATATCAGGAGATGTGGACAGGAGCTTTATTAATGACATCAGCCAATGATAGCTATTAGGGTATATTTGTATATTTCGCTTCATATGAATGTATATGTCATTCTTCCACATTCATACAGTATTTTGTTATATTTGCAATATAATGCCGCATAGCCTCCTAATGCCCAGAGGGACGGGTAGTCCATCAGACACGGGTCCCCAGAGGTTTCCCCCACAGGGGGTTTTCCCTCTCCTGAGTGCTGAAGGATGATTCTTTGTGAGTCACGAGGCTACCACCAGCTTGGCCCTCCTATAGGGTACACAGATGTTAAATCAAAAGATAGATAGGTGGGTATATCCATAGATGGTAAATCATTAGATAGATATGTGGGTAGGTAGATAGATGGCAAATCATTAGCATAACCCAGCACAATACACATAGATAGATATTTATATAGACAGTTAAATAGATACATACAGTAGGTAGATAATGGATCAATAATTGAACGATCCTGGAGACATAATGAATAGTTGGCAAATCATTATTTTAATGGCCAAATCATAGCTCGATTATTTAAAAAGAAGATACATGCATAGTGCTTGTTTCTAAAGCCCTCATACACAGTTGACGAGAAATGAAAATATACCGCTCCAAGGGCATTTTTTTCATTGGCCATATAGCTGATGACCCGCGTGTTTAGCAGGTCACTAGGAAATCAGTGAACGATGTTGTAACCGATTTCTAGAGTATCCAGTGGAATTGGGTAGATAGATGGTACATTTTTAGAGAGTTAGAGGGCTAGGTAGGTAGATAGATGGTAAATCATTAGATAGATCGATAGCTAGATAAATAGATGGCTGGGAAAGTCGTTAGATAGATAATTGGGTGGGTGAAGCGCAATACCTGTAAAAGATAGGTGGGTGATCCCTCACTCCTTGTGTAATAGTGCATCTCGGCCAGCAGGGAGTTGTAATCCTTGGTACCCACATATTTTTTTCACTGAGCGCAATACTGATAGATAGGTAGATAGATAGATAGACAGATAAATAGATCGGTGGGTTTGTGGACAGGTGGTAAATCATTTGATATACAAATAGGTGGGTAGGTACACATGTTAAATCAAAAGATAGATAGATGGATGGGTGGGCAGATAGATGGTACATTTTTAGAGAGTTAGAGGGGTAGGTAGGTAGACAATGGTAAATCATTAGATAGATCGATAGCTAGATAAATAGATGGCTGGGTAAGTCGGTAGATAGATAATTGGGTGGGTGAAGCGCAATACCTGTAAAAGATAGGTGGGTGATCCCTCACTCCTTGTGTAATTGAGCATCTTGGCCAGCAGGGAGTTGTAATCCTTGGTACCCACATATTTTTTTCACTGAGCGCAATACTGATAGATAGATATACTGTATAGATAGATAGATATATAGATAGATGGGTGGGTTTGTAGACAGGTGGTAAATCATTTAATAGACAAATAGGTGTGTGGGTACACATGTTAAATCAAAAGATAGATAGATAGATAGGTAGATGGATGGGTGGGTAGATAGATGGTACATTTTTAGAGAGTTAGGTAGGTAGATAGATGGTAAATCATTAGATAGCTCGATAGCTAGATAAATAGATGGCTGGGTAGGTCGGTAGATAGATAAATGGATGGGTGAAGCGCAATACCTTTAAAAGATAGGTGGGTGGACACAGCATAATCATTGCTGTCATTACCATCCTCCATATACATCCCCTGCTACCTGATGTTTCCTCATACTGTATATACCCAGCCTTCTTGGGGAGATATCCCTGTGGGAGTTAAGTATCTTTTCACAGACCAAGTTCCTAATTTGGATGTGCCTGCAGACTTGGAGCTACCCTAAAAAAATCCTTGGTGCTTGTTTATTATTTTTGGAGGTTCTAGCAGATAAATACAATGCTTCTCAAATGGGGATGGCCAGCCTCTTCAGCAAATTGCGCAGATTTGTGAGGAATAGGATTTGGGTCATATCAGGAGATGTGGACAAGAGCTTTATTAATGACATCAGCCAATGATAGCTATTAGGGTATATTTGTATATTTCTTTTCATATGAATGTATATTTCATTTTTCCATGTTCATACAGTATTTCATTATATTTGTTAATATAACTCTGCATAGCCTCCTAATGCCCAGAGGGACGGGCAGTCCATCAGCCACGGGTCCCCAGAGGTTTCCCCCACAGGGGGTTTTGCCTCTCCTGAGTGCTGAAGGATGATTCTTTGTGAGTCACGAGGCTACCACCAGCTTGGTCCTCCTATAGGATACACAGATGTTAAATGAAAAGATAGATAGATAGATAGGTGGGTATATCGATAGATGGTAAATCATTAGATAGATATGTGGGTAGTTAGATAGATGGCAAATCATTAGCATAACCCAGCACAATATATATAGATAGATATTTATATAGACAGTTAAATAGATAAATTGGTAGATAATGGATCAATAATTGACCGATAATGGAGACCTAATCAATAATTGGCAAATCATTATTTTATTAGCCAAATCATAACTTGATTATTTAAAAAGAAGATGCATGCATAGTGCATGTTTCTGAAGCCCTCATACACAGTTGACGAGAAATGAAAATATATCCCTCCAAGGGCATTTTTAAGCGATATCTTTTTTTTCCCATCTCTTATGTATACACTCAGTATAGTTAATGATGTGTGCTTCTCGAGCATCGTGACAGACCACCCGGATCCCCGGTGCCCTGAACATGCAGGTCAACATTGACCATATAGCTGATGACCCGCGTGTTTAGCAGGTCACTAGGACATCAGTGAACGATATCGTAACCGATTTCTAGATTATCCAGTGGAATTGACGATATAGTTAACTATATCGCAAGTGTCCCTGGTCTCCAGTGTGTATGGGGCTTAATTGTCAGTGTATACCAAGAACATATTATCATGCCTCTTTCCTTTTTTTAGGTAAGTGGTCTCCATGAAACCGATGAAGAAGTCCTAATATGCGACTACTGCAAGGGGACCGGGATCTGGACTGCAGAATCGTCCTCAAGTCAACGAACAAAGATGGTGCACAGAAACAGGAGACCCAAGTCAGGTAATTAATGAAAATTAATTACTGATAATATGTTTTTGGTATACATTTGCACTTCACAAATAGGACTCAATAGATATATTAATAGATAGATAGATAAATAGATGGCTGGGTGGAGGGTTAGATAGATAGGTGAGTCAGTGGGTGAAGCGCAATACCTGTAAAAGATAGGTGGGTGATCCCTCACTCCTTGTGTAATAGTGCATCTCGGCCAGCAGGGAGTTGTAATCCTTGGTACCCACATATTTTTTTCACTGAGCGCAATACTGATAGATAGATAGATAGATAGATAGATAGATAGATGGGTGGGTTTGTAGACAGGTGGTAAATCATTTGATAGACAAATAGGTGGGTGGGAAAACATGTTAAATCAAAAGATAGATAGATAGATAGATAGATAGATAGATAGATAGATAGATAGATAGATAGATAGACAGATACATAGATAGATGGATGGGTGGGTAGATAGATGGTACATTTTTAGAGGGTTAGGTAGGTAGATAGATGGTAAATCATTAGATAGATCGATAGCTAGATAAATAGATGGCTGGGTAGGTCGGTAGATAGATAATTGGGTGGGTGAAGTGCAATACCTGTAAAAGATAGGTGGGTGATCCCTCACTCCTTGTGTAATAGTGCATCTCAGCCAGCAGGGAGTTGTAATCCTTGGTACCCACATATTTTTTTCACTGAGCGCAATACTGATAGATAGAAAGATAAATAGATGGGTGGGTTTGTAGACAGGTGGTAAATCATTTGATAGACAAATAGGTGGTTGGGTACACATGTTAAATCAAAAGATAGATAGATAGATAGATGGATGGGTGGGTAGATAGATGGTACATTTTTAGAGGGTTATGTAGGTAGATAGATGGTAAATCATTAGATAGATCGAAAGCTAGATAAATAGATGGCTGGGAAAGTCGTTAGATCGATAATTGGGTGGGTGAAGCGCAATACCTGTAAAAGATAGGTGGGTGATCCCTCACTCCTTGTGTAATAGTGCATCTCGGCCAGCAGGGAGTTGTAATCCTTGGTACCCACATATTTTTTTCACTGAGCGCAATACTGATAGATAGGTAGATAGATAGATAGATAAATAGATGGGGGGGTTTGTGGACAGGTGGTAAATCATTTGATATACAAATAGGTGGGTAGGTACACATGTTAAATCAAAAGATAGATAGATTGATGGATGGGTGGGTAGATAGATGGTACATTTTTAGAGAGTTAGAGTGGTAGGTAGGTAGACAATGGTAAAGCATTAGATAGATCGATAGCTAGATAAATAGATGGCTGGGTAAGTCGGTAGATAGATAATTGGGTGGGTGAAGCGCAATACCTGTAAAAAATAGGTGGGTGATCCCTCACTCCTTGTGTAATAGTGCATCTTGGCCAGCAGGGAGTTGTAATCCTTGGTACCCACATATTTTTTCACTGAGCGCCATACTGATAGATAGATATACTGTATAGATAGATAGATATATAGATAGATGGGTGGGTTTGTAGACAGGTGGTAAATAATTTGATAGACAAATAGGTGTGTGGGTACACATGTTAAATCAAAAGATAGATAGATAGATAGATAGATAGATAGATAGATAGATAGATAGATAGATAGATAGATAGATAGATAGATGGATGGGTGGGTAGATAGATGGTACATTTTTAGAGAGTTAGGTAGGTAGATAGATGGTAAATTATTAGATAGCTCGATAGCTAGATAAATAGATGGCTGGGTAGGTCGGTAGATAGATAAATGGGTGGGTGAAGCGCAATACCTTTAAAAGATAGGTGGGTGGACACAGCATAATCATTGCTGTCATTACCATCCTCCATATACATCCCCTGCTACCTGATGTTTCCTCATACTGTATATACCCAGCCTTCTTGGGGAGAGATCCCTGTGGGAGTTAAGTATCTTTTCACAGACCAAGTTCCTAATTTGGATGTGCCTGCAGACTTGGAGCTACCCTAAAAAAATCCTTGGTGCTTGTTTATTATCTTTGGAGGTTCTAGCAGATAAATACAATGCTTCTCAAATGGGGATGGCCAGCCTCTTCAGCAAATTGCGCAGATTTGTGAGGAATATGATTTGGGTCATATCAGGAGATTTGGACAGGAGCTTTATTAATGACATCAGCCAATGATAGCTATTAGGGTATATTTGTATATTTCTTTTCATACGAATGTATATTTCATTCTTCCATGTTCATACAGTATTTCATTATATTTGTTAATATAACTCTGCATAGCCTCCTAATGCCCAGAGGGACGGGCAGTCCATCAGCCACGGGTCCCCAGAGGTTTCCCCCACAGGGGGTTTTTCCTCTCCTGAGTGCTGAAGGATGATTCTTTGTGAGTCACGAGGCTACCACCAGCTTGGTCCACCTGGGTTTGTAGACAGGTGGTAAATCATTTGATAGACAAATAGGTGGGTGGGTACACATGTTAAATCAAAAGATATATAGATAGATAGATGGATGGGTGGGTAGATAGATGGTACATTTTTAGAGGATTTGGTAGGTAGATAGATGGTAAATCATTAGATAGATCGATAGCTAGATAAATAGATGGCTGGGTAGGTCGGTAGATAGATGATTGGGTGGGTGAAGCGCAATACCTGTAAAAGATAGGTGGGTGATCCCTCACTCCTTGTGTAATAGTGCATCTCGGCCAGCAGGGAGTTGTAATCCTTGGTACCCACATATTTTTTTCACTGAGCGCAATAGTGATAGATAGATAGATAGATAGATAAATAGATGGGTGGGTTTGTAGACAGGTGGTAAATCATTTGATAGACAAATAGGTGGGTGGGTACACATGTTAAATCAAAAGATAGATAGATAGATGGATGGGTGGGTAGATAGATGGTACATTTTTAGAGAGTTAGAGGGCTAGGTAGGTAGATAGATGGTAAATCATTAGATAGATCAATAGCTAGATAAATAGATGGCTGGGAAAGTTGTTAGATAGATAATTGGGTGGGTGAAGCGCAATACCTGTAAAAGATAGGTGGGTGATCCCTCACTCCTTGTGTAATAGTGCATCTCGGCCAGCAGGGAGTTGTAATCCTTGGTACCCACATATTTTTTTCACTGAGCGCAATACTGATAGATAGGTAGATAGATAGATAGACAGATAAATAGATCGGTGGGTTTGTGGACAGGTGGTAAATTATTTGATATACAAATAGGTGGGTAGGTACACATGTTAAATCAAAAGATAGATAGATTGATGGATGGGTGGGTAGATAGATGGTACATTTTTAGAGAGTTAGAGGGGTAGGTAGGTAGACAATGGTAAGTCATTAGATAGATCGATAGCTAGATAAATAGATGGCTGGGTAAGTCTGTAGATAGATAATTGGGTGGGTGAAGCGCAATACCTGTAAAAGATAGGTGGGTGATCCCTCACTCCTTGTGTAATAGTGCATCTTGGCCAGCAGGGAGTTGTAATCCTTGGTACCCACATATTTTTTTCACTGAGCGCAATACTGATAGATAGATATACTGTATAGATAGATAGATATATAGATAGATGGGTGGGTTTGTAGACAGGTGGTAAATCATTTGATAGACAAATAGGTGTGTGGGTACACATGTTAAATCAAAAGATAGATAGATAGATAGATGGATGGGTGGGTAGATAGATGGTACATTTTTAGAGAGTTAGGTAGGTAGATAGATGGTAAATCATTAGATAGCTCGATAGCTAGATAAATAGATGGCTGGGTAGGTCGGTAGATAGATAAATGGGTGGGTGAAGCGCAATACCTTTAAAAGATAGGTGGGTGGACACAGCATAATCGTTGCTGTCATTACCATCCTTCATATACATCCCCTGCTACCTGATGTTTCCTCATACTGTATATACCCAGCCTTCTTGGGGAGAGATCCCTGTGGGAGTTAAGTATCTTTTCACAGACCAAGTTCCTAATTTGGATGTGCCTGCAGACTTGGAGCTACCCTAAAAAAATCCTTGGTGCTTGTTTATTATCTTTGGAGGTTCTAGCAGATAAATACAATGCTTCTCAAATGGGGATGGCCAGCCTCTTCAGCAAATTGCGCAGATTTGTGAGGAATATGATTTGGGTCATATCAGGAGATGTGGACAGGAGCTTTATTAATGACATCAGCCAATGATAGCTATTAGGGTATATTTGTATATTTCTTTTCATATGAAAGTATATTTAATTCTTCCATGTTCATACAGTATTTCATTATATATGTTAATATAACTCTGCATAGCCTCCTAATGCCCAGACGGACGGGCAGTCCATCAGCCACGGGTCCCTAGAGGTTTCCCCCACAGGGGGTTTTCCCTCTCCTGAGTGCTGAAGGATGATTCTTTGTGAGTCACGAGGCTACCACCAGCTTGGCCCTCCTATAGGGTACACAGATGTTAAATCAAAAGATAGGTGGGTATATCCATAGATGGTAAATCATTAGATAGATATGTGGGTAGGTAGATAGATGGCAAATCATTAGCATAACCCAGCACAATACATATAGATTGATATTTATATAGACAGTTAAATAGATACATACAGTAGGTAGATAATGGATCAATAATTGACCGATCCTGGAGACATAATGAATAGTTGGCAAATCATTCTTTTAATGGCCAAATCATAGCTCGATTATTTAAAAAGAGGATGCATGCATAGTGCATGTTTCTAAAGCCCTCATACACAGTTGATGAGAAATAAAAATATACCGCTCCAAGGGCACTTTTGAGCGATATTTTTTTTTTTTTTCCACTGGCCATATAGCTGATGACCCGCGTGTTTAGCAGGTCACTAGGAAATCAGTGAACGATGTCGTAACCGATTTCTAGAGTATCCAGTGGAATTGTCGATATAGTTAACTATATCGCAAGTGTCCCTGGTCTCCAGTGTGTATGGGGCTTAATTGTCAGTGTATACCAAGAACATATTATCATACCTCTTTCCTTTTTTTTTAGGTGAGTGGTCTACATGAAACCGATGAAGAAGTCCTAATATGCGACTACTGCAGGGTGACCGGGACCTGGACTGCAGAATCGTCCTCAAGTCAACGATCAAAGATGGTGCACAGCAACAAGAGACCCAAGCCAGGTAATTAATGAACATCATTAATTACTGATAATATGTTTTTTGGTATCCATTTGGGGTTTGTAGACAGGTGGTAAATCATTTGATAGACAAATAGGTGGGTATACAGATGTTAAATCAAAAGATAGATAGATAGATAGATAGATAGATAGATAGATAGATAGATAGATGGATGGATGGGTGGGTAGATAGATGGTACATTTTAAGAGAGTTAGAGGGGTGGGTAGGTAGGTAGATAGATGGTAAATCATTAGATAGATCGATAGCTAGATAAATAGATGGCTGGGTAAGTCGGTAGATAGATAATTGGGTGGGTGAAGCGCAATACCTTTAAAAGATAGGTGGGTGGACACAGCATAATCATTGTGGTCATTACCATCCTCCATATACATCTCCTGCTACCTGATGTTTCCTCATATATACCCAGCCTTCTCGGGGAGAGATCCCTGTGGGAGGTAAGTATCTTGTCACAGACCAAGTTCCTAACTTGGATGTGCCTGCAGACTTGGAGCTACCCTAAAAAAATCCTTGGTGCTTGTTTATTATCTTTGGAGGTTCTAGCAGTAAAGACAAAGCTTCTCAAATGGGGATGGCCAGCCTCTTCAGCAAATTGCGCAGCTTTATGAGGAATATGATTTGGGTAATATCAGGAGATGTGGACAGGAGCTTTATTAATGACATCAGCCAATGATAGCTATTAGGGTATATTTGTATATTTCGCTTCATATGAATGTATATGTCATTCTTCCACATTCATGAAGTATTTCGATAAATTTGTCAATATAATGCCGCATAGCCTCCTAATGCCCAGAGGGACGGGCAGTCCATCAGCCACGGGTCCCCAGAGGTTTCCCCCACAGGGGGTTTTCCCTCTCCTGAGTGCTGAAGGATGATTCTTTGTGAGTCACGAGGCTACCACCAGCTTGGCCCTCCTATAGGGTACACAGATGTTAAATCAAAAGATAGATAGGTGGGTATATACATAGATGGTAAATCATTAGATAGATATGTGGGTAGGTACATAGATGGCAAATCATTAGCATAACCCAGCACAATACATATAGATAGATATTTATATAGACAGTTAAATAGATACATACAGTAGGTAGATAATGGATCAATAATTGACCGATCCTGGAGACATAATGAATAGTTGGCAAATCATTCTTTTAATGGCCAAATCATAGCTCGATTATTTAAAAAGAAGATGCATGCATAGTGCATGTTTCTAAAGCCCTCATACACAGTTGATGAGAAATAAAAATATACCGCTCCAAGGGCACTTTTGAGCGGTTTTTTTTTTTTTTTTCCACTGGCCATATAGCTGATGACCCGCGTGTTTAGCAGTTCACTAGGAAATCAGTGAACGATGTCGTAACCGATTTCTAGAGTATCCAGTGGAATTGTCGATATAGTTAACTATATCGCAAGTGTCCCTGGTCCCCAGTGTGTATGGGGCTTAATTGTCAGTGTATACCAAGAACATATTATCATACCTCTTTCCTTTTTTTTTAGGTGAGTGGTCTACATGAAACCGATGAAGAAGTCCTAATATGCGACTACTGCAGGGTGACCGGGACCTGGACTGCAGAATCGTCCTCAAGTCAACGATCAAAGATGGTGCACAGCAACAAGAGACCCAAGCCAGGTAATTAATGAACATCATTAATTACTGATAATATGTTTTTTGGTATCCATTTGGGGTTTGTAGACAGGTGGTAAATCATTTGATAGACAAATAGGTGGGTGGGTATACAGATGTTAAATCAAAAGATAGATAGAGAGATAGATGGATGGGTGGGTAGATAGATGGTACATTTTAAGAGAGTTAGAGGGGTGGGTAGGTAGGTAGATAGATGGTAAATCATTAGATAGATCGATAGCTAGATAAATAGATGGCTGGGTAAGTCGGTAGATAGATAATTGGGTGGGTGAAGCGCAATACCTTTAAAAGATAGGTGGGTGGACACAGCATAATCATTGCGGTCATTACCATCCTCCATATACATCTCCTGCTACCTGATGTTTCCTCATATATACCCAGCCTTCTCGGGGAGAGATCCCTGTGGGAGGTAAGTATCTTCTCACAGACCAAGTTCCTAACTTGGATGTGTCTGCAGACTTGGAGCTACCCTAAAAAAATCCTTGGTGCTTGTTTATTATCTTTGGAGGTTCTAGCAGTAAAGACAAAGCTTCTCAAATGGGGATGGCCAGCCTCTTCAGCAAATTGCGCAGCTTTGTGAGGAATATGATTTGGGTAATATCAGGAGATGTGGACAGGAGCTTTATTAATGACATCAGCCAATGATAGCTATTAGGGTATATTTGTATATTTCTTTTCATATGAAAGTATATGTCATTCTTCCACATTCATGAAGTATTTCGATAAATTTGTCAATATAATGCCGCATAGCCTCCTAATGCCCAGAGGGACGGGCAGTCCATCAGCCACGGGTCCCCAGAGGTTTCCCCCACAGGGGGTTTTCCCTCTCCTGAGTGCTGAAGGATGATTCTTTGTGAGTCACGAGGCTACCACCAGCTTGGCCCTCCTATAGGGTACACAGATGTTAAATCAAAAGATAGATAGGTGGGTATATACATAGATGGTAAATCATTAGATAGATATGTGGGTAGGTACATAGATGGCAAATCATTAGCATAACCCAGCACAATACATATAGATAGATATTTATATAGACAGTAAAATAGATACATACAGTAGGTAGATAATGGATCAATAATTGACCGATCCTGGAGACATAATGAATAGTTGGCAAATCATTATTTTAATGGCCAAATCATAGCTCGATTATTTAAAAAGAAGATGCATGCATAGTGCATGTTTCTAAAGCCCTCATACACAGTTGATGAGAAATAAAAATATACCGCTCCAAGGGCACTTTTGAGCGTTTTTTTTTTTTTTTTTTTCACTGGCCATATAGCTGATGACCCGCGTTTTTAGCAGGTCACTAGGAAATCAGTAAACGATGTCGTAACCGATTTCTAGAGTATCCAGTGGAATTGTCGATATAGTTAACTATATCGCAAGTGTCCCTGGTCCCCAGTGTGTATGGGGCTTAATTGTCAGTGTATACCAAGAACATATTATCATACCTCTTTCCTTTTTTTTTAGGTGAGTGGTCTACATGAAACCGATGAAGAAGTCCTAATATGCGACTACTGCAGGGTGACCGGGACCTGGACTGCAGAATCGTCCTCAAGTCAACGATCAAAGATGGTGCACAGCAACAAGAGACCCAAGCCAGGTAATTAATGAACATCATTAATTACTGATAATATGTTTTTTGGTATCCATTTGGGGTTTGTAGACAGGTGGTAAATCATTTGATAGACAAATAGGTGGGTGGGTATACAGATGTTAAATCAAAAGATAGATAGATAGATAGATAGATGGATGGGTGGGTAGATAGATGGTACATTTTAAGAGAGTTAGAGGGGTGGGTAGGTAGGTAGATAGATGGTAAATCATTAGATAGATCGATAGCTAGATAAATAGATGGCTGGGTAAGTCGGTAGATAGATAATTGGGTGGGTGAAGCGCAATACCTTTAAAAGATAGGTGGGTGGACACAGCATAATCATTGCGGTCATTACCATCCTCCATATACATCTCCTGCTACCTGATGTTTCCTCATATATACCCAGCCTTCTCGGGGAGAGATCCCTGTGGGAGGTAAGTATCTTCTCACAGACCAAGTTCCTAACTTGGATGTGTCTGCAGACTTGGAGCTACCCTAAAAAAATCCTTGGTGCTTGTTTATTATCTTTGGAGGTTCTAGCAGTAAAGACAAAGCTTCTCAAATGGGGATGGCCAGCCTCTTCAGCAAATTGCGCAGCTTTGTGAGGAATATGATTTGGGTAATATCAGGAGATGTGGACAGGAGCTTTATTAATGACATCAGCCAATGATAGCTATTAGGGTATATTTGTATATTTCGCTTCATATGAATGTATATGTCATTCTTCCACATTCATGAAGTATTTCGATAAATTTGTCAATATAATGCCGCATAGCCTCCTAATGCCCAGAGGGACGGGCAGTCCATCAGCCACGGGTCCCCAGAGGTTTCCCCCACAGGGGGTTTTCCCTCTCCTGAGTGCTGAAGGATGATTCTTTGTGAGTCACGAGGCTACCACCAGCTTGGCCCTCCTATAGGGTACACAGATGTTAAATTAAAAGATAGATAGGTGGGTATATACATAGATGGTAAATCATTAGATAGATATGTGGGTAGGTACATAGATGGCAAATCATTAGCATAACCCAGCACAATACATATAGATAGATATTTATATAGACAGTTAAATAGATACATACAGTAGGTAGATAATGGATCAATAATTGACCGATCCTGGAGACATAATGAATAGTTGGCAAATCATTCTTTTAATGGCCAAATCATAGCTCGATTATTTAAAAAGAAGATGCATGCATAGTGCATGTTTCTAAAGCCCTCATACACAGTTGATGAGAAATAAAAATATACCGCTCCAAGGGCACTTTTGAGCGATATTTTTTTTTCACTGGCCATATAGCTGATGACCCGCGTGTTTAGCAGGTCACTAGGAAATCAGTGAACGATGTCGTAACCGATTTCTAGAGTATCCAGTGGAATTGTCAATATAGTTAACTATATCGCAAGTGTCCCTGGTCTCCAGTGTGTATGGGGCTTAATTGTCAGTGTATACCAAGAACATATTATCATACCTCTTTCCTTTTTTTTTAGGTGAGTGGTCTACATGAAACCGATGAAGAAGTCCTAATATGCGACTACTGCAGGGTGACCGGGACCTGGACTGCAGAATCGTCCTCAAGTCAACGATCAAAGATGGTGCACAGCAACAAGAGACCCAAGCCAGGTAATTAATGAACATCATTAATTACTGAAAATATGTTTTTTGGTATCCATTTGGGGTTTGTAGACAGGTGGTAAATCATTTGATAGACAAATAGGTGGGTGGGTATACAGATGTTAAATCAAAAGATAGATAGAGAGATGGATGGATGGGTGGGTAGATAGATGGTACATTTTAAGATAGTTAGAGGGGTGGGTAGGTAGGTAGATAGATGGTAAATCATTAGATAGATCGATAGCTAGATAAATAGATGGCTGGGTAAGTCGGTAGATAGATAATTGGGTGGGTGAAGCGCAATACCTTTAAAAGATAGGTGGGTGGACACAGCATAATCATTGCGGTCATTACCATCCTCCATATACATCTCCTGCTACCTGATGTTTCCTCATATATACCCAGCCTTCTCGGGGAGAGATCCCTGTGGGAGGTAAGTATCTTCTCACAGACCAAGTTCCTAACTTGGATGTGTTTGCAGACTTGGAGCTACCCTAAAAAAATCCTTGGTGCTTGTTTATTATCTTTGGAGGTTCTAGCAGTAAAGACAAAGCTTCTCAAATGGGGATGGCCAGCCTCTTCAGCAAATTGCGCAGCTTTGTGAGGAATATGATTTGGGTAATATCAGGAGATGTGGACAGGAGCTTTATTAATGACATCAGCCAATGATAGCTATTAGGGTATATTTGTATATTTCGCTTCATATGAATGTATATGTCATTCTTCCACATTCATGAAGTATTTCGATAAATTTGTCAATATAATGCCGCATAGCCTCCTAATGCCCAGAGGGACGGGCAGTCCATCAGCCACGGGTCCCCAGAGGTTTCCCCCACAGGGGGTTTTCCCTCTCCTGAGTGCTGAAGGATGATTCTTTGTGATTCACGAGGCTACCACCAGCTTGGCCCTAATATAGGGTACACAGATGTTAAATCAAAAGATAGATAGGTGGGTATATACATAGATGGTAAATCATTAGATAGATATGTGGGTAGGTACATAGATGGCAAATCATTAGCATAACCCAGCACAATACATATAGATAGATATTTATATAGACAGTTAAATAGATACATACAGTAGGTAGATAATGGATCAATAATTGACCGATCCTGGAGACATAATGAATAGTTGGCAAATCATTCTTTTAATGGCCAAATCATAGCTCGATTATTTAAAAAGAAGATGCATGCATAGTGCATGTTTCTAAAGCCCTCATACACAGTTGATGAGAAATAAAAATATACCGCTCCAAGGGCACTTTTGAGCGATATTTTTTTTTTTTTTTTTTCACTGGCCATATAGCTGATGACCCGCGTGTTTAGCAGGTCACTAGGAAATCAGTGAACGATGTCGTAACCGATTTCTAGAGTATCCAGTGGAATTGTCGATATAGTTAACTATATCGCAAGTGTCCCTGGTCTCCAGTGTGTATGGGGCTTAATTGTCAGTGTATACCAAGAACATATTATCATACCTCTTTCCTTTTTTTTTAGGTGAGTGGTCTACATGAAACCGATGAAGAAGTCCTAATATGCGACTGCTGCAGGGTGACCGGGACCTGGACTGCAGAATCGTCCTCAAGTCAACGATCAAAGATGGTGCACAGCAACAAGAGACCCAAGCCAGGTAATTAATGAACATCATTAATTACTGATAATATGTTTTTTGGTATCCATTTGGGGTTTGTAGACAGGTGGTAAATCATTTGATAGACAAATAGGTGGGTGGGTATACAGATGTTAAATCAAAAGATAGATAGATAGATAGATGGATGGGTGGGTAGATAGATGGTACATTTTAAGAGAGTTAGAGGGGTGGGTAGGTAGGTAGATAGATGGTAAATCATTAGATAGATCGATAGCTAGATAAATAGATGGCTGGGTAAGTCGGTAGATAGATAATTGGGTGGGTGAAGCGCAATACCTTTAAAAGATAGGTGGGTGGACACAGCATAATCATTGCGGTCATTACCATCCTCCATATACATCTCCTGCTACCTGATGTTTCCTCATATATACCCAGCCTTCTCGGGGAGAGATCCCTGTGGGAGGTAAGTATCTTCTCACAGACCAAGTTCCTAACTTGGATGTGTCTGCAGACTTGGAGCTACCCTAAAAAAATCCTTGGTGCTTGTTTATTATCTTTGGAGGTTCTAGCAGTAAAGACAAAGCTTCTCAAATGGGGATGGCCAGCCTCTTCAGCAAATTGCGCAGCTTTGTGAGGAATATGATTTGGGTAATATCAGGAGATGTGGACAGGAGCTTTATTAATGACATCAGCCAATGATAGCTATTAGGGTATATTTGTATATTTCGCTTCATATGAATGTATATGTCATTCTTCCACATTCATGAAGTATTTCGATAAATTTGTCAATATAATGCCGCATAGCCTCCTAATGCCCAGAGGGACGGGCAGTCCATCAGCCACGGGTCCCCAGAGGTTTCCCCCACAGGGGGTTTTCCCTCTCCTGAGTGCTGAAGGATGATTCTTTGTGAGTCACGAGGCTACCACCAGCTTGGCCCTCCTATAGGGTACACAGATGTTAAATTAAAAGATAGATAGGTGGGTATATACATAGATGGTAAATCATTAGATAGATATGTGGGTAGGTACATAGATGGCAAATCATTAGCATAACCCAGCACAATACATATAGATAGATATTTATATAGACAGTTAAATAGATACATACAGTAGGTAGATAATGGATCAATAATTGACCGATCCTGGAGACATAATGAATAGTTGGCAAATCATTCTTTTAATGGCCAAATCATAGCTCGATTATTTAAAAAGAAGATGCATGCATAGTGCATGTTTCTAAAGCCCTCATACACAGTTGATGAGAAATAAAAATATACCGCTCCAAGGGCACTTTTGAGCGATATTTTTTTTCACTGGCCATATAGCTGATGACCCGCGTGTTTAGCAGGTCACTAGGAAATCAGTGAACGATGTCGTAACCGATTTCTAGAGTATCCAGTGGAATTGTCAATATAGTTAACTATATCGCAAGTGTCCCTGGTCTCCAGTGTGTATGGGGCTTAATTGTCAGTGTATACCAAGAACATATTATCATACCTCTTTCCTTTTTTTTTAGGTGAGTGGTCTACATGAAACCGATGAAGAAGTCCTAATATGCGACTACTGCAGGGTGACCGGGACCTGGACTGCAGAATCGTCCTCAAGTCAACGATCAAAGATGGTGCACAGCAACAAGAGACCCAAGCCAGGTAATTAATGAACATCATTAATTACTGATAATATGTTTTTTGGTATCCATTTGGGGTTTGTAGACAGGTGGTAAATCATTTGATAGACAAATAGGTGGGTGGGTATACAGATGTTAAATCAAAAGATAGATAGAGAGATAGATGGATGGGTGGGTAGATAGATGGTACATTTTAAGATAGTTAGAGGGGTGGGTAGGTAGGTAGATAGATGGTAAATCATTAGATAGATCGATAGCTAGATAAATAGATGGCTGGGTAAGTCGGTAGATAGATAATTGGGTGGGTGAAGCGCAATACCTTTAAAAGATAGGTGGGTGGACACAGCATAATCATTGCGGTCATTACCATCCTCCATATACATCTCCTGCTACCTGATGTTTCCTCATATATACCCAGCCTTCTCGGGGAGAGATCCCTGTGGGAGGTAAGTATCTTCTCACAGACCAAGTTCCTAACTTGGATGTGTCTGCAGACTTGGAGCTACCCTAAAAAAATCCTTGGTGCTTGTTTATTATCTTTGGAGGTTCTAGCAGTAAAGACAAAGCTTCTCAAATGGGGATGGCCAGCCTCTTCAGCAAATTGCGCAGCTTTGTGAGGAATATGATTTGGGTAATATCAGGAGATGTGGACAGGAGCTTTATTAATGACATCAGCCAATGATAGCTATTAGGGTATATTTGTATATTTCGCTTCATATGAATGTATATGTCATTCTTCCACATTCATGAAGTATTTCGATAAATTTGTCAATATAATGCCGCATAGCCTCCTAATGCCCAGAGGGACGGGCAGTCCATCAGCCACGGGTCCCCAGAGGTTTCCCCCACAGGGGGTTTTCCCTCTCCTGAGTGCTGAAGGATGATTCTTTGTGAGTCACGAGGCTACCACCAGCTTGGCCCTCCTATAGGGTACACAGATGTTAAATCAAAAGATAGATAGGTGGGTATATACATAGATGGTAAATCATTAGATAGATATGTGGGTAGGTACATAGATGGCAAATCATTAGCA
The DNA here is from genome assembly GCF_055691185.1 of Crinia signifera. Taxonomy (NCBI): domain Eukaryota; kingdom Metazoa; phylum Chordata; class Amphibia; order Anura; family Myobatrachidae; genus Crinia; species Crinia signifera. Next base: position 40,083,362 of record NC_139222.1, read on the forward strand.
TAACCCAGCACAATACATATAGATAGATATTTATATAGACAGTTAAATAGATACATACAGTAGGTAGATAATGGATCAATAATTGACCGATCCTGGAGACATAATGAATAGTTGGCAAATCATTCTCTTAATGGCCAAATCATAGCTCGATTATTTAAAAAGAAGATGCATGCATAGTGCATGTTTCTAAAGCCCTCATACACAGTTGATGAGAAATAAAAATATACCGCTCCAAGGCCACTTTTGAGCGATATTTTTTTTTTTTTTTTTCACTGGCCATATAGCTGATGACCCGCGTGTTTAGCAGGTCACTAGGAAATCAGTGAACGATGTCGTAACCGATTTCTAGAGTATCCAGTGGAATTGTCGATATAGTTAACTATATCGCAAGTGTCCCTGGTCTCCAGTGTGTATGGGGCTTAATTGTCAGTGTATACCAAGAACATATTATCATACCTCTTTCCTTTTTTTTTAGGTGAGTGGTCTACATGAAACCGATGAAGAAGTCCTAATATGCGACTACTGCAGGGTGACCGGGACCTGGACTGCAGAATCGTCCTCAAGTCAACGATCAAAGATGGTGCACAGCAACAAGAGACCCAAGCCAGGTAATTAATGAACATCATTAATTACTGATAATATGTTTTTTGGTATCCATTTGGGGTTTGTAGACAGGTGGTAAATCATTTGATAGACAAATAGGTGGGTGGGTATACAGATGTTAAATCAAAAGATAGATAGAGAGATGGATGGATGGGTGGGTAGATAGATGGTACATTTTAAGATAGTTAGAGGGGTGGGTAGGTAGGTAGATAGATGGTAAATCATTAGATAGATCGATAGCTAGATAAATAGATGGCTGGGTAAGTCGGTAGATAGATAATTGGGTGGGTGAAGCGCAATACCTTTAAAAGATAGGTGGGTGGACACAGCATAATCATTGCGGTCATTACCATCCTCCATATACATCTCCTGCTACCTGATGTTTCCTCATATATACCCAGCCTTCTCGGGGAGAGATCCCTGTGGGAGGTAAGTATCTTCTCACAGACCAAGTTCCTAACTTGGATGTGTTTGCAGACTTGGAGCTACCCTAAAAAAATCCTTGGTGCTTGTTTATTATCTTTGGAGGTTCTAGCAGTAAAGACAAAGCTTCTCAAATGGGGATGGCCAGCCTCTTCAGCAAATTGCGCAGCTTTGTGAGGAATATGATTTGGGTAATATCAGGAGATGTGGACAGGAGCTTTATTAATGACATCAGCCAATGATAGCTATTAGGGTATATTTGTATATTTCGCTTCATATGAATGTATATGTCATTCTTCCACATTCATGAAGTATTTCGATAAATTTGTCAATATAATGCCGCATAGCCTCCTAATGCCCAGAGGGACGGGCAGTCCATCAGCCACGGGTCCCCAGAGGTTTCCCCCACAGGGGGTTTTCCCTCTCCTGAGTGCTGAAGGATGATTCTTTGTGATTCACGAGGCTACCACCAGCTTGGCCCTCCTATAGGGTACACAGATGTTAAATCAAAAGATAGATAGGTGGGTATATACATAGATGGTAAATCATTAGATAGATATGTGGGTAGGTACATAGATGGCAAATCATTAGCATAACCCAGCACAATACATATAGATAGATATTTATATAGACAGTTAAATAGATACATACAGTAGGTAGATAATGGATCAATAATTGACCGATCCTGGAGACATAATGAATAGTTGGCAAATCATTCTTTTAATGGCCAAATCATAGCTCGATTATTTAAAAAGAAGATGCATGCATAGTGCATGTTTCTAAAGCCCTCATACACAGTTGATGAGAAATAAAAATATACCGCTCCAAGGGCACTTTTGAGCGATATTTTTTTTTTTTTTTTTCACTGGCCATATAGCTGATGACCCGCGTGTTTAGCAGGTCACTAGAAAAACAGTGAACGATGTCGTAACCGATTTCTAGAGTATCCAGTGGAATTGTCGATATAGTTAACTATATCGCAAGTGTCCCTGGTCTCCAGTGTGTATGGGGCTTAATTGTCAGTGTATACCAAGAACATATTATCATACCTCTTTCCTTTTTTTTTAGGTGAGTGGTCTACATGAAACCGATGAAGAAGTCCTAATATGCGACTGCTGCAGGGTGACCGGGACCTGGACTGCAGAATCGTCCTCAAGTCAACGATCAAAGATGGTGCACAGCAACAAGAGACCCAAGCCAGGTAATTAATGAACATCATTAATTACTGATAATATGTTTTTTGGTATCCATTTGGGGTTTGTAGACAGGTGGTAAATCATTTGATAGACAAATAGGTGGGTGGGTATACAGATGTTAAATCAAAAGATAGATAGATAGATAGATGGATGGGTGGGTAGATAGATGGTACATTTTAAGAGAGTTAGAGGGGTGGGTAGGTAGGTAGATAGATGGTAAATCATTAGATAGATCGATAGCTAGATAAATAGATGGCTGGGTAAGTCGGTAGATAGATAATTGGGTGGGTGAAGCGCAATACCTTTAAAAGATAGGTGGGTGGACACAGCATAATCATTGCGGTCATTACCATCCTCCATATACATCTCCTGCTACCTGATGTTTCCTCATATATACCCAGCCTTCTCGGGGAGAGATCCCTGTGGGAGGTAAGTATCTTCTCACAGACCAAGTTCCTAACTTGGATGTGTCTGCAGACTTGGAGCTACCCTAAAAAAATCCTTGGTGCTTGTTTATTATCTTTGGAGGTTCTAGCAGTAAAGACAAAGCTTCTCAAATGGGGATGGCCAGCCTCTTCAGCAAATTGCGCAGCTTTGTGAGGAATATGATTTGGGTAATATCAGGAGATGTGGACAGGAGCTTTATTAATGACATCAGCCAATGATAGCTATTAGGGTATATTTGTATATTTCGCTTCATATGAATGTATATGTCATTCTTCCACATTCATGAAGTATTTCGATAAATTTGTCAATATAATGCCGCATAGCCTCCTAATGCCCAGAGGGACGGGCAGTCCATCAGCCACGGGTCCCCAGAGGTTTCCCCCACAGGGGGTTTTCCCTCTCCTGAGTGCTGAAGGATGATTCTTTGTGAGTCACGAGGCTACCACCAGCTTGGCCCTCCTATAGGGTACACAGATGTTAAATCAAAAGATAGATAGGTGGGTATATACATAGATGGTAAATTATTATATAGATATGTGGGTAGGTAGATAGATGGCAAATCATTAGCATAACCCAGCACAATACATATAGATAGATATTTATATAGACAGTTAAATAGATACATACAGTAGGTAGATAATGGATCAATAATTGACCGATCCTGGAGACATAATGAATAGTTGGCAAATCATTCTTTTAATGGCCAAATCATAGCTCGATTATTTAAAAAGAAGATGCATGCATAGTGCATGTTTCTAAAGCCCTCATACACAGTTGATGAGAAATAAAAATATACCGCTCCAAGGGGCTTTTTGAGCGATATTTTTTATTTTTTTCACTGGCCATATAGCTGATGACCCGCGTGTTTAGCAGGTCACTAGGAAATCAGTGAACGATGTCATAACCGATTTCTAGAGTATCCAGTGGAATTGTCAATATAGTTAACTATATGGCAAGTGTCCCTGGTCTCCAGTGTGTATGGGGCTTAATTGTCAGTGTATACCAAGAACATATTATCATACCTCTTTCCTTTTTTTTTAGGTGAGTGGTCTACATGAAACCGATGAAGAAGTCCTAATATGCGACTACTGCAGGGTGACCGGGACCTGGACTGCAGAATCGTCCTCAAGTCAACGATCAAAGATGGTGCACAGCAACAAGAGACCCAAGCCAGGTAATTAATGAACATCATTAATTACTGATAATATGTTTTTTGGTATCCATTTGGGGTTTGTAGACAGGTGGTAAATCATTTGATAGACAAATAGGTGGGTGGGTATACAGATGTTAAATCAAAAGATAGATAGATAGATGGATGGGTGGGTAGATAGATGGTACATTTTAAGAGAGTTAGAGGGGTGGGTAGGTAGGTAGATAGATGGTAAATCATTAGATAGATCGATAGCTAGATAAATAGATGGCTGGGTAAGTCGGTAGATAGATAATTGGGTGGGTGAAGCGCAATACCTTTAAAAGATAGGTGGGTGGACACAGCATAATCATTGCGGTCATTACCATCCTCCATATACATCTCCTGCTACCTGATGTTTCCTCATATATACCCAGCCTTCTCGGGGAGAGATCCCTGTGGGAGGTAAGTATCTTCTCACAGACCAAGTTCCTAACTTGGATGTGTCTGCAGACTTGGAGCTACCCTAAAAAAATCCTTGGTGCTTGTTTATTATCTTTGGAGGTTCTAGCAGTAAAGACAAAGCTTCTCAAATGGGGATGGCCAGCCTCTTCAGCAAATTGCGCAGCTTTGTGAGGAATATGATTTGGGTAATATCAGGAGATGTGGACAGGAGCTTTATTAATGACATCAGCCAATGATAGCTATTAGGGTATATTTGTATATTTCGCTTCATATGAATGTATATGTCATTCTTCCACATTCATGAAGTATTTCGATAAATTTGTCAATATAATGCCGCATAGCCTCCTAATGCCCAGAGGGACGGGCAGTCCATCAGCCACGGGTCCCCAGAGGTTTCCCCCACAGGGGGTTTTCCCTCTCCTGAGTGCTGAAGGATGATTCTTTGTGAGTCACAAGGCTACCACCAGCTTGGCCCTCCTATAGGGTACACAGATGTTAAATCAAAAGATAGATAGGTGGGTATATACATAGATGGTAAATCATTAGATAGATATGTGGGTAGGTACAGTGGGGCAAAAAAGTATTTAGTCAGCCACCAATTGTGCAAGTTCTCCCACTTAAAAAGATGAGAGAGGCCTGTAATTTTCATCATAGGTATACCTCAACTATGAGAGACAAAATGAGGAAAAAAAATCCAGAAAATGACATTGTCTGATTTTTAAAGAATTTATTTGCAAATTATGGTGGAAAATAAGTATTTGGTCAATAACAAAAGTTCATCTCAGTACTTTGTTATATACCCTTTGTTGGCAATGACAGAGGTCAAACGTTTTCTGTCAGTCTTCACAAGGTTTTCACAAACTGTTGCTGGTATTTTGGCCCATTCCTCCATGCAGATCTCCTCTAGAGCAGTGATGTTTTGGGGCTGTCGCTGGGCAACACGGACTTTCAACTCCCTCCAAAGATTTTCTATGGGGTTGAGATCTGGAGACTGGCTCGGCCACTCCAGGACCTTGAAATGCTTCTTACGAAGCCACTCCTTTGTTACCCGGGCAGTGTGTTTGGGATCGTTGTCATGCTGAAAGACCCAGCCACGTTTCATCTTCAATGCCCTTGCTGATGGAAGGAGGTTTTCACTCAAAATCTGACGATACATGGCCCCATTCATTCTTTCCTTTACACGGAGCAGTCGTCCTGGTCCCTTTGCAGAAAAACAGCCCCAAAGCATGATGTTTCCACCCCCATGCTTTACAGTAGGTATGGTGTTCTTTGGATGCAACTCAGCATTCTTTCTCCTCCAAACACGACATGTAGAGTTGTTACCAAAAAGTTCTATTTTGGTTTCATCTGACCATATGACATTCTCCCAATCCTCTTCTGGATCATCCAAATGCTCTCTAGCAAACTTCAGACGGGCCTGCACATGTACTGCCTTTAGCAGGGGGACACGTCTGGCACTGCAGGATTTGAGTCCCTGGCGGCGTAGTGTGTTACTGATGGTAGCCTTTGTTACTTTGGTCCCAGCTCTCAGCAGGTCATTCACTAGGTCCCCCCGTGTGGTTCTGGGATTTTTGATCACCGTTCTTGTGATCATTTTGACCCCACGGGGTGAGATCTTGCGGGGAGCCCCAGATCGAGGGAGACTATCAGTGGTCTTGTATGCCTTCCATTTCCTAATAATTGCTCCCACAGTTGATTTCTTCACACCAAGCTGCTTACCTATTGCAGATTCAGTCTTCCCAGCCTGGTGCAGGTCTACAATTTTGTTTCTGGTGTCCTTTGACAGCTCTTTGCTCTTGGCCATAGTGGAGTTTGGAGTGTGACTGTTTGAAGTGTTGGACAGGTGTCTTTTATATAGATAAAGAGTTCAAACAGGTGTCATTAATACAGGTAACGAGTGGAGGACAGAGGAGCCTCTTACAGAAGAAGTTACAGGTCTGTGAGAGCAAGAAATCTTGCTTGTTTGTTTTTGACCAAATACTTATTTTCCACCATAATTTGCAAATAAATTCTTTAAAAATCAGACAGTCATTTTCTGGATTTTTTTTCCTCATTTTGTCTCTCATAGTTGAGGTATACCTATGATGAAAATTACAGGCCTCTCTCATCTTTTTAAGTGGGAGAACTTGCACAATTGGTGGCTGACTAAATACTTTTTTGCCCAACTGTACATAGATGGCAAATCATTAGCATAACCCAGCACAATACATATAGATAGATATTTATATAGACAGTTAAATAGATACATACAGTAGGTAGATAATGGATCAATAATTGACCGATCCTGGAGACATAATGAATAGTTGGCAAATCATTCTTTTAATGGCCAAATCATAGCTCAATTATTTAAAAAGAAGATGCATGCATAGTGCATGTTTCTAAAGCCCTCATACACAGTTGATGAGAAATAAAAATATACCGCTCCAAGGGGCTTTTTGAGCGATATTTTTTATTTTTTTCACTGGCCATATAGCTGATGACCCGCGTGTTTAGCAGGTCACTAGGAAATCAGTGAACGATGTCGTAACCGATTTCTAGAGTATCCAGTGGAATTGTCGATATAGTTAACTATATCGCAAGTGTCCCTGGTCCCCAGTGTGTATGGGGCTTAATTGTCAGTGTATACCAAGAACATATTATCATACCTCTTTCCTTTTTTTTTAGGTGAGTGGTCTACATGAAACCGATGAAGAAGTCCTAATATGCGACTACTGCAGGGTGACCGGGACCTGGACTGCAGAATCGTCCTCAAGTCAACGATCAAAGATGGTGCACAGCAACAAGAGACCCAAGCCAGGTAATTAATGAACATCATTAATTACTGATAATATGTTTTTTGGTATCCATTTGGGGTTTGTAGACAGGTGGTAAATCATTTGATAGACAAATAGGTGGGTGGGTATACAGATGTTAAATCAAAAGATAGATAGATAGATAGATGGATGGGTGGGTAGATAGATGGTACATTTTAAGAGAGTTAGAGGGGTGGGTAGGTAGGTAGATAGATGGTAAATCATTAGATAGATCGATAGCTAGATAAATAGATGGCTGGGTAAGTCGGTAGATAGATAATTGGGTGGGTGAAGCGCAATACCTTTAAAAGATAGGTGGGTGGACACAGCATAATCATTGCAGTCATTACCATCCTCCATATACATCTCCTGCTACCTGATGTTTCCTCATATATACCCAGCCTTCTCGGGGAGAGATCCCTGTGGGAGGTAAGTATCTTCTCACAGACCAAGTTCCTAACTTGGATGTGTCTGCAGACTTGGAGCTACCCTAAAAAAATCCTTGGTGCTTGTTTATTATCTTTGGAGGTTCTAGCAGTAAAGACAAAGCTTCTCAAATGGGGATGGCCAGCCTCTTCAGCAAATTGCGCAGCTTTGTGAGGAATATGATTTGGGTAATATCAGGAGATGTGGACAGGAGCTTTATTAATGACATCAGCCAATGATAGCTATTAGGGTATATTTGTATATTTCGCTTCATATGAATGTATATGTCATTCTTCCACATTCATGAAGTATTTCGATAAATTTGTCAATATAATGCCGCATAGCCTCCTAATGCCCAGAGGGACGGGCAGTCCATCAGCCACGGGTCCCCAGAGGTTTCCCCCACAGGGGGTTTTCCCTCTCCTGAGTGCTGAAGGATGATTCTTTGTGAGTCACGAGGCTACCACCAGCTTGGCCCTCCTATAGGGTACACAGATGTTAAATCAAAAGATAGATAGGTGGGTATATACATAGATGGTAAATCATTAGATAGATATGTGGGTAGGTACATAGATGGCAAATCATTAGCATAACCCAGCACAATACATATAGATAGATATTTATATAGACAGTAAAATAGATACATACAGTAGGTAGATAATGGATCAATAATTGACCGATCCTGGAGACATAATGAATAGTTGGCAAATCATTCTTTTAATGGCCAAATCATAGCTCGATTATTTAAAAAGAAGATGCATGCATAGTGCATGTTTCTAAAGCCCTCATACACAGTTGATGAGAAATAAAAATATACCGCTCCAAGGGGCTTTTTGAGCGATATTTTTTATTTTTTTCACTGGCCATATAGCTGATGACCCGCGTGTTTAGCAGGTCACTAGGAAATCAGTGAACGATGTCGTAACCGATTTCTAGAGTATCCAGTGGAATTGTCGATATAGTTAACTATATTGCAAGTGTCCCTGGTCTCCAGTGTGTATGGGGCTTAATTGTCAGTGTATACCAAGAACATATTATCATACCTCTTTCCTTTTTTTTTAGGTGAGTGGTCTACATGAAACCGATGAAGAAGTCCTAATAGGCGACTACTGCAGGGTGACCGGGACCTGGACTGCAGAATCGTCCTCAAGTCAACGATCAAAGATGGTGTACAGCAACAAGAGACCCAAGCCAGGTAATTAATGAACATCATTAATTACTGATAATATGTTTTTTGGTATCCATTTGGGTTTTGTAGACAGGTGGTAAATCATTTGATAGACAAATAGGTGGGTGGGTATACAGATGTTAAATCAAAAGATAGATAGATAGATAGATAGATAGATAGATAGATAGATAGATGGATGGGTGGGTAGATAGATGGTACATTTTAAGAGAGTTAGAGGGGTGGGTAGGTAGGTAGATAGATGGTAAATCATTAGATAGATCGATAGCTAGATAAATAGATGGCTGGGTAAGTCGGTAGATAGATAATTGGGTGGGTGAAGCGCAATACCTTTAAAAGATAGGTGGGTGGACACAGCATAATCATTGCGGTCATTACCATCCTCCATATACATCTCCTGCTACCTGATGTTTCCTCATATATACCCAGCCTTCTCGGGGAGAGATCCCTGTGGGAGGTAAGTATCTTCTCACAGACCAAGTTCCTAACTTGGATGTGTCTGCAGACTTGGAGCTACCCTAAAAAAATCCTTGGTGCTTGTTTATTATCTTTGGAGGTTCTAGCAGTAAAGACAAAGCTTCTCAAATGGGGATGGCCAGCCTCTTCAGCAAATTGCGCAGCTTTGTGAGGAATATGATTTGGGTAATATCAGGAGATGTGGACAGGAGCTTTATTAATGACATCAGCCAATGATAGCTATTAGGGTATATTTGTATATTTCGCTTCATATGAATGTATATGTCATTCTTCCACATTCATGAAGTATTTCGATAAATTTGTCAATATAATGCCGCATAGCCTCCTAATGCCCAGAGGGACGGGCAGTCCATCAGCCACGGGTCCCCAGAGGTTTCCCCCACAGGGGGTTTTCCCTCTCCTGAGTGCTGAAGGATGATTCTTTGTGAGTCACGAGGCTACCACCAGCTTGGCCCTCCTATAGGGTACACAGATGTTAAATCAAAAGATAGATAGGTGGGTATATACATAGATGGTAAATCATTAGATAGATATGTGGGTAGGTACATAGATGGCAAATCATTAGCATAACCCAGCACAATACATATAGATAGATATTTATATAGACAGTTAAATAGATACATACAGTAGGTAGATAATGGATCAATAATTGACCGATCCTGGAGACATAATGAATAGTTGGCAAATCATTCTTTTAATGGCCAAATCATAGCTCGATTATTTAAAAAGAAGATGCATGCATAGTGCATGTTTCTAAAGCCCTCATACACAGTTGATGAGAAATAAAAATATACCGCTCCAAGGGCACTTTTGAGCGATTTTTTTTTTTTTTTTTTCACTGGCCATATAGCTGATGACCCGCGTGTTTAGCAGGTCACTAGGAAATCAGTGAACGATGTCGTAACCGATTTCTAGAGTATCCAGTGGAATTGTCGATATAGTTAACTATATCGCAAGTGTCCCTGGTCCCCAGTGTGTATGGGGCTTAATTGTCAGTGTATACCAAGAACATATTATCATACCTCTTTCCTTTTTTTTTTAGGTGAGTGGTCTACATGAAACCGATGAAGAAGTCCTAATATGCGACTACTGCAGGGTGACCGGGACCTGGACTGCAGAATCGTCCTCAAGTCAACGATCAAAGATGGTGCACAGCAACAAGAGACCCAAGCCAGGTAATTAATGAACATCATTAATTACTGATAATATGTTTTTTGGTATCCATTTGGGGTTTGTAGACAGGTGGTAAATCATTTGATAGACAAATAGGTGGGTGGGTATACAGATGTTAAATCAAAAGATAGATAGAGAGATAGATGGATGGGTGGGTAGATAGATGGTACATTTTAAGAGAGTTAGAGGGGTGGGTAGGTAGGTAGATAGATGGTAAATCATTAGATAGATCGATAGCTAGATAAATAGATGGCTGGGTAAGTCGGTAGATAGATAATTGGGTGGGTGAAGCGCAATACCTTTAAAAGATAGGTGGGTGGACACAGCATAATCATTGCGGTCATTACCATCCTCCATATACATCTCCTGCTACCTGATGTTTCCTCATATATACCCAGCCTTCTCGGGGAGAGATCCCTGTGGGAGGTAAGTATCTTCTCACAGACCAAGTTCCTAACTTGGATGTGTCTGCAGACTTGGAGCTACCCTAAAAAAATCCTTGGTGCTTGTTTATTATCTTTGGAGGTTCTAGCAGTAAAGACAAAGCTTCTCAAATGGGGATGGCCAGCCTCTTCAGCAAATTGCGCAGCTTTGTGAGGAATATGATTTGGGTAATATCAGGAGATGTGGACAGGAGCTTTATTAATGACATCAGCCAATGATAGCTATTAGGGTATATTTGTATATTTCGCTTCATATGAATGTATATGTCATTCTTCCACATTCATGAAGTATTTCGATATATTTGTCAATATAATGCCGCATAGCCTCCTAATGCCCAGAGGGACGGGCAGTCCATCAGCCACGGGTCCCCAGAGGTTTCCCCCACAGGGGGTTTTCCCTCTCCTGAGTGCTGAAGGATGATTCTTTGTGAGTCACGAGGCTACCACCAGCTTGGCCCTCCTATAGGGTACACAGATGTTAAATCAAAAGATAGATAGGTGGGTATATACATAGATGGTAAATCATTAGATAGATATGTGGGTAGGTACATAGATGGCAAATCATTAGCATAACCCAGCACAATACATATAGATAGATATTTATATAGACAGTTAAATAGATACATACAGTAGGTAGATAATGGATCAATAATTGACCGATCCTGGAGACATAATGAATAGTTGGCAAATCATTCTTTTAATGGCCAAATCATAGCTCGATTATTTAAAAAGAAGATGCATGCATAGTGCATGTTTCTAAAGCCCTCATACACAGTTGATGAGAAATAAAAATATACCGCTCCAAGGGCACTTTTGAGCGTTTTTTTTTGGTACTTATGTAGTATCTGGGCTGCCGATTTTTTGATTGTATGCCTTAAGTTAAGGCATACAATCAGATGCGATGCGATATCGCATCGCATCGCATACGACCATGCGATGCGATGCGATGCGATGACCCGATTTTTCCATAGGATTCAATGTTAAAATGGACTGAGTCCATTTTAACATGGAATTCAATGGGAAAAAGGGGTCCTTTTCATACCCCTACTATCCAAGTGGGCATGGAGTTGGATATAAACCTGTGGCGAGCGTAGCGAGCCACCGAGCCCGAAGCGTGGCGAGCGAAGCGAGCCCCGCGAGGGGACGGTATTCTGTGTCCCCTCGCGGGGCTCGCTACGCTCGCCACGCTTCGGGCTCGGTGGCTCGCTACGCTCGCCACAGGTTTATATCCAACTCCATGCCCACTTGGATAGTAGGGATATGAAAAGGACCCCTTTTCCCATTGAATTCTATGTTAAAATGGACTCAGTCCATTTTAACATTGAATCCTATGGAAAAATCGGGTCCATCGCATCGCATCGCATCGCATCGCATGCAATATGGTCGGATGCGATGCGATGCGATGGACCCGATTTCAAAATCGGCAGCCCAGTTACTACATAAGTACCTTTTTTTTTTTTTTTTCACTGGCCATATAGCTGATGACCCGCGTGTTTAGCAGGTCACTAGGAAATCAGTGAACGATGTCGTAACCGATTTCTAGAGTATCCAGTGGAATTGTCGATATAGTTAACTATATCGCAAGTGTCCCTGGTCTCCAGTGTGTATGGGGCTTAATTGTCAGTGTATACCAAGAACATATTATCATACCTCTTTGCTTTTTTTTTAGGTGAGTGGTCTACATGAAACCGATGAAGAAGTCCTAATATGCGACTACTGCAGGGTGACCGGGACCTGGACTGCAGAATCGTCCTCAAGTCAACGATCAAAGATGGTGTACAGCAACAAGAGACCCTAGCCAGGTAATTAATGAACATCATTAATTACTGATAATATGTTTTTTGGTATCCATTTGGGGTTTGTAGACAGGTGGTAAATCATTTGATAGACAAATAGGTGGGTGGGTATACAGATGTTAAATCAAAAGATAGATAGATAGATAGATGGATGGGTGGGTAGATAGATGGTACATTTTAAGAGAGTTAGAGGGGTGGGTAGGTAGGTAGATAGATGGTAAATCATTAGATAGATCGATAGCTAGATAAATAGATGGCTGGGTAAGTCGGTAGATAGATTATTGGGTGGGTGAAGCGCAATACCTTTAAAAGATAGGTGGGTGGACACAGCATAATCATTGCGGTCATTACCATCCTCCATATACATCTCCTGCTACCTGATGTTTCCTCATATATACCCAGCCTTCTCGGGGAGAGATCCCTGTGGGAGGTAAGTATCTTCTCACAGACCAAGTTCCTAACTTGGATGTGTCTGCAGACTTGGAGCTACCCTAAAAAAATCCTTGGTGCTTGTTTATTATCTTTGGAGGTTCTAGCAGTAAAGACAAAGCTTCTCAAATGGGGATGGCCAGCCTCTTCAGCAAATTGCGCAGCTTTGTGAGGAATATGATTTGGGTAATATCAGGAGATGTGGACAGGAGCTTTATTAATGACATCAGCCAATGATAGCTATTAGGGTATATTTGTATATTTCGCTTCATATGAATGTATATGTCATTCTTCCACATTCATGAAGTATTTCGATAAATTTGTCAATATAATGCCGCATAGCCTCCTAATGCCCAGAGGGACGGGCAGTCCATCAGCCACGGGTCCCCAGAGGTTTCCCCCACAGGGGGTTTTCCCTCTCCTGAGTGCTGAAGGATGATTCTTTGTGAGTCACGAGGCTACCACCAGCTTGGCCCTCCTATAGGGTACACAGATGTTAAATCAAAAGATAGATAGGTGGGTATATACATAGATGGTAAATCATTAAATAGATATGTGGGTAGGTACATAAATGGCAAATCATTAGCATAACCCAGCACAATACATATAGATAGATATTTATATAGACAGTTAAATAGATACATACAGTAGGTAGATAATGGATCAATAATTGACCGATCCTGGAGACATAATGAATAGTTGGCAAATCATTCTTTTAATGGCCAAATCATAGCTCGATTATTTAAAAAGAAGATGCATGCATAGTGCATGTTTCTAAAGCCCTCATACACAGTTGATGAGAAATAAAAATATACCGCTCCAAGGGCACTTTTGAGCGATATTTTTTTTTTTTTTTTTCACTGGCCATATAGCTGATGACCCGCGTGTTTAGCAGGTCACTAGGAAATCAGTGAACGATGTCGTAACCGATTTCTAGAGTATCCAGTGGAATTGACAATATAGTTAACTATATCGCAAGTGTCCCTGGTCTCCAGTGTGTATGGGGCTTAATTGTCAGTGTATACCAAGAACATATTATCATACCTCTTTCCTTTTTTTTTAGGTGAGTGGTCTACATGAAACCGATGAAGAAGTCCTAATATGCGACTACTGCAGGGTGACCGGGACCTGGACTGCAGAATCGTCCTCAAGTCAACGATCAAAGATGGTGCACAGCAACAAGAGACCCAAGCCAGGTAATTAATGAACATCATTAATTACTGATAATATGTTTTTTGGTATCCATTTGGGGTTTGTAGACAGGTGGTAAATCATTTGATAGACAAATAGGTGGGTGGGTATACAGATGTTAAATCAAAAGATAGATAGATAGATAGATGGATGGGTGGGTAGATAGATGGTACATTTTAAGAGAGTTAGAGGGGTGGGTAGGTAGGTAGATAGATGGTAAATCATTAGATAGATCGATAGCTAGATAAATAGATGGCTGAGTAAGTCGGTAGATAGATAATTGGGTGGGTGAAGCGCAATACCTATAAAGATAGGTGGGTGGACACAGCATAATCATTGCGGTCATTACCATCCTCCATATACATCTCCTGCTACCTGATGTTTCCTCATATATACCCAGCCTTCTCGGGGAGAGATCCCTGTGGGAGGTAAGTATCTTCTCACAGACCAAGTTCCTAACTTGGATGTGTCTGCAGACTTGGAGCTACCCTAAAAAAATCCTTGGTGCTTGTTTATTATCTTTGGAGGTTCTAGCAGTAAAGACAAAGCTTCTCAAATGGGGATGGCCAGCCTCTTCAGCAAATTGCGCAGCTTTGTGAGGAATATGATTTGGGTAATATCAGGAGATGTGGACAGGAGCTTTATTAATGACATCAGCCAATGATAGCTATTAGGGTATATTTGTATATTTCGCTTCATATGAATGTATATGTCATTCTTCCACATTCATGAAGTATTTCGATAAATTTGTCAATATAATGCCGCATAGCCTCCTAATGCCCAGAGGGACGGGCAGTCCATCAGCCACGGGTCCCCAGAGGTTTCCCCCACAGGGGGTTTTCCCTCTCCTGAGTGCTGAAGGATGATTCTTTGTGAGTCACGAGGCTACCACCAGCTTGGCCCTCCTATAGGGTACACAGATGTTAAATCAAAAGATAGATAGGTGGGTATATACATAGATGGTAAATCATTAGATAGATATGTGGGTAGGTACATAGATGGCAAATCATTAGCATAACCCAGCACAATACATATAGATAGATATTTATATAGACAGTAAAATAGATACATACAGTAGGTAGATAATGGATCAATAATTGACCGATCCTGGAGACATAATGAATAGTTGGCAAATCATTCTTTTAATGGCCAAATCATAGCTCGATTATTTAAAAAGAAGATGCATGCATAGTGCATGTTTCTAAAGCCCTCATACACAGTTGATGAGAAATAAAAATATACCGCTCCAAGGGCACTTTTGAGCGATTTTTTTTTTTTTTTTTTCACTGGCCATATAGCTGATGACCCGCGTGTTTAGCAGGTCACTAGGAAATCAGTAAACGATGTCGTAACCGATTTCTAGAGTATCCAGTGGAATTGTCGATATAGTTAACTATATCGCAAGTGTCCCTGGTCCCCAGTGTGTATGGGGCTTAATTGTCAGTGTATACCAAGAACATATTATCATACCTCTTTCCTTTTTTTTTAGGTGAGTGGTCTACATGAAACCGATGAAGAAGTCCTAATATGCGACTACTGCAGGGTGACCGGGACCTGGACTGCAGAATCGTCCTCAAGTCAACGATCAAAGGTGGTGCACAGCAACAAGAGACCCAAGCCAGGTAATTAATGAACATCATTAATTACTGATAATATGTTTTTTGGTATCCATTTGGGGTTTGTAGACAGGTGGTAAATCATTTGATAGACAAATAGGTGGATGGGTATACAGATGTTAAATCAAAAGATAGATAGAGAGATAGATGGATGGGTGGGTAGATAGATGGTACATTTTAAGTGAGTTAGAGGGGTGGGTAGGTAGGTAGATAGATGGTAAATCATTAGATAGATCGATAGCTAGATAAATAGATGGCTGGGTAAGTCGGTAGATAGATAATTGGGTGGGTGAAGCGCAATACCTTTAAAAGATAGGTGGGTGGACACAGCATAATCATTGCGGTCATTACCATCCTCCATATACATCTCCTGCTACCTGATGTTTCCTCATATATACCCAGCCTTCTCGGGGAGAGATCCCTGTGGGAGGTAAGTATCTTCTCACAGACCAAGTTCCTAACTTGGATGTGTCTGCAGACTTGGAGCTACCCTAAAAAAAATCCTTGGTGCTTGTTTATTATCTTTGGAGGTTCTAGCAGTAAAGACAAAGCTTCTCAAATGGGGATGGCCAGCCTCTTCAGCAAATTGCGCAGCTTTGTGAGGAATATGATTTGGGTAATATCAGGAGATGTGGACAGGAGCTTTATTAATGACATCAGCCAATGATAGCTATTAGGGTATATTTGTATATTTTGCTTCATATGAATGTATATGTCATTCTTCCACATTCATGAAGTATTTCGATATATTTGTCAATATAATGCCGCATAGCCTCCTAGTGCCCAGAGGGACGGGCAGTCCATCAGCCACGGGTCCCCAGAAGTTTCCCCCACAGGGGGTTTTCCCTCTCCTGAGTGCTGAAGGATGATTCTTTGTGAGTCACGAGGCTACCACCAGCTTGGCCCTCCTATAGGGTACACAGATGTTAAATCAAAAGATAGATAGGTGGGTATATACATAGATGGTAAATCATTAGATAGATATGTGGGTAGGTACATAGATGGCAAATCATTAGCATAACCCAGCACAATACATATAGATAGATATTTATATAGACAGTTAAATAGATACATACAGTAGGTAGATAATGGATCAATAATTGACCGATCCTGGAGACATAATGAATAGTTGGCAAATCATTCTTTTAATGGCCAAATCATAGCTCGATTATTTAAAAAGAAGATGCATGCATAGTGCATGTTTCTAAAGCCCTCATACACAGTTGATGAGAAATAAAAATATACCGCTCCAAGGGCACTTTTGAGCGATATTTTTTTTTTATTTTTTTCACTGGCCATATAGCTGATGACCCGCGTGTTTAGCAGGTCACTAGGAAATCAGTGAACGATGTCGTAACCGATTTCTAGAGTATCCAGTGGAATTGTCGATATAGTTAACTATATCGCAAGTGTCCCTGGTCTCCAGTGTGTATGGGGCTTAATTGTCAGTGTATACCAAGAACATATTATCATACCTCTTTCCTTTTTTTTTAGGTGAGTGGTCTACATGAAACCGATGAAGAAGTCCTAATATGCGACTACTGCAGGGTGACCGGGACCTGGACTGCAGAATCGTCCTCAAGTCAACGATCAAAGATGGTGCACAGCAACAAGAGACCCAAGCCAGGTAATTAATGAACATCATTAATTACTGATAATATGTTTTTTGGTATCCATTTGGGGTTTGTAGACAGGTGGTAAATCATTTGATAGACAAATAGGAGGGTGGGTATACAGATGTTAAATCAAAAGATAGATAGAGAGATAGATGGATGGGTGGGTAGATAGATGGTACATTTTAAGATAGTTAGAGGGGTGGGTAGGTAGGTAGATAGATGGTAAATCATTAGATAGATCGATAGCTAGATAAATAGATGGCTGGGTAAGTCGGTAGATAGATAATTGGGTGGGTGAAGCGCAATACCTTTAAAAGATAGGTGGGTGGACACAGCATAATCATTGCGGTCATTACCATCCTCCATATACATCTCCTGCTACCTGATGTTTCCTCATATATACCCAGCCTTCTCGGGGAGAGATCCCTGTGGTAGGTAAGTATCTTCTCACAGACCAAGTTCCTAACTTGGATGTGTCTGCAGACTTGGAGCTACCCTAAAAAAATCCTTGGTGCTTGTTTATTATCTTTGGAGGTTCTAGCAGTAAAGACAAAGCTTCTCAAATGGGGATGGCCAGCCTCTTCAGCAAATTGCGCAGCTTTGTGAGGAATATGATTTGGGTAATATCAGGAGATGTGGACAGGAGCTTTATTAATGACATCAGCCAATGATAGCTATTAGGGTATATTTGTATATTTCGCTTCATATGAATGTATATGTCATTCTTCCACATTCATGAAGTATTTCGATAAATTTGTCAATATAATGCCGCATAGCCTCCTAATGCCCAGAGGGACGGGCAGTCCATCAGCCACGTGTCCCCAGAGGTTTCCCCCACAGGGGATTTTCCCTCTCCTGAGTGCTGAAGGATGATTCTTTGTGAGTCACGAGGCTACCACCAGCTTGGCCCTCCTATAGGGTACACAGATGTTAAATCAAAAGATAGATAGGTGGGTATATACATAGATGGTAAATCATTAGATAGATATGTGGGTAGGTACATAGATGGCAAATCATTAGCATAACCCAGCACAATACATATAGATAGATATTTATATAGACAGTTAAATAGATACATACAGTAGGTAGATAATGGATCAATAATTGACCGATCCTGGAGACATAATGAATAGTTGGCAAATCATTCTTTTAATGGCCAAATCATAGCTCGATTATTTAAAAAGAAGATGCATGCATAGTGGATGTTTCTAAAGCCCTCATACACAGTTGATGAGAAATAAAAATCTACCGCTCCAAGGGCACTTTTGAGCAATATTTTTTTTTTTTTTTCCACTGGCCATATAGCTGATGACCCGCGTGTTTAGCAGGTCACTAGGAAATCAGTGAACGATGTCGTAACCGATTTCTAGAGTATCCAGTGGAATTGTCGATATAGTTAACTATATCGCAAGTGTCCCTGGTCTCCAGTGTGTATGGGGCTTAATTGTCAGTGTATACCAAGAACATATTATCATACCTCTTTCCTTTTTTTTTTAGGTGAGTGGTCTACATGAAACCGATGAAGAAGTCCTAATATGCGACTACTGCAGGGTGACCGGGACCTGGACTGCAGAATCGTCCTCAAGTCAACGATCAAAGATGGTGCACAGCAACAAGAGACCCAAGCCAGGTAATTAATGAACATCATTAATTACTGATAATATGTTTTTTGGTATCCATTTGGGGTTTGTAGACAGGTGGTAAATCATTTGATAGACAAATAGGAGGGTGGGTATACAGATGTTAAATCAAAAGATAGATAGAGAGATAGATGGATGGGTGGGTAGATAGATGGTACATTTTAAGATAGTTAGAGGGGTGGGTAGGTAGGTAGATAGATGGTAAATCATTAGATAGATCGATAGCTAGATAAATAGATGGCTGGGTAAGTCGGTAGATAGATAATTGGGTGGGTGAAGCGCAATACCTTTAAAAGATAGGTGGGTGGACACAGCATAATCATTGCGGTCATTACCATCCTCCATATACATCTCCTGCTACCTGATGTTTCCTCATATATACCCAGCCTTCTCGGGGAGAGATCCCTGTGGTAGGTAAGTATCTTCTCACAGACCAAGTTCCTAACTTGGATGTGTCTGCAGACTTGGAGCTACCCTAAAAAAATCCTTGGTGCTTGTTTATTATCTTTGGAGGTTCTAGCAGTAAAGACAAAGCTTCTCAAATGGGGATGGCCAGCCTCTTCAGCAAATTGCGCAGCTTTGTGAGGAATATGATTTGGGTAATATCAGGAGATGTGGACAGGAGCTTTATTAATGACATCAGCCAATGATAGCTATTAGGGTATATTTGTATATTTCGCTTCATATGAATGTATATGTCATTCTTCCACATTCATGAAGTATTTCGATAAATTTGTCAATATAATGCCGCATAGCCTCCTAATGCCCAGAGGGACGGGCAGTCCATCAGCCACGGGTCCCCAGAGGTTTCCCCCACAGGGGATTTTCCCTCTCCTGAGTGCTGAAGGATGATTCTTTGTGAGTCACGAGGCTACCACCAGCTTGGCCCTCCTATAGGGTACACAGATGTTAAATCAAAAGATAGATAGGTGGGTATATACATAGATGGTAAATCATTAGATAGATATGTGGGTAGGTACATAGATGGCAAATCATTAGCATAACCCAGCACAATACATATAGATAGATATTTATATAGACAGTTAAATAGATACATACAGTAGGTAGATAATGGATCAATAATTGACCGATCCTGGAGACATAATGAATAGTTGGCAAATCATTCTTTTAATGGCCAAATCATAGCTCGATTATTTAAAAAGAAGATGCATGCATAGTGGATGTTTCTAAAGCCCTCATACACAGTTGATGAGAAATAAAAATCTACCGCTCCAAGGGCACTTTTGAGCAATATTTTTTTTTTTTTTCCACTGGCCATATAGCTGATGACCCGCGTGTTTAGCAGGTCACTAGGAAATCAGTGAACGATGTCGTAACCGATTTCTAGAGTATCCAGTGGAATTGTCGATATAGTTAACTATATCGCAAGTGTCCCTGGTCTCCAGTGTGTATGGGGCTTAATTGTCAGTGTATACCAAGAACATATTATCATACCTCTTTCCTTTTTTTTTTAGGTGAGTGGTCTACATGAAACCGATGAAGAAGTCCTAATATGCGACTACTGCAGGGTGACCGGGACCTGGACTGCAGAATCGTCCTCAAGTCAACGATCAAAGATGGTGCACAGCAACAAGAGACCCAAGCCAGGTAATTAATGAACATCATTAATTACTGATAATATGTTTTTTGGTATCCATTTGGGGTTTGTAGACAGGTGGTAAATCATTTGATAGACAAATAGGTGGGTGGGTATACAGATGTTAAATCAAAAGATAGATAGATAGATGGATGGGTGGGTAGATAGATGGTACATTTTAAGAGAGTTAGAGGGGTGGGTAGGTAGGTAGATAGATGGTAAATCATTAGATAGATCGATAGCTAGATAAATAGATGGCTGGGTAAGTCGGTAGATAGATAATTGGGTGGGTGAAGCGCAATACCTTTAAAAGATAGGTGGGTGGACACAGCATAATCATTGCGGTCATTACCATCCTCCATATACATCTCCTGCTACCTGATGTTTCCTCATATATACCCAGCCTTCTCGGGGAGAGATCCCTGTGGGAGGTAAGTATCTTCTCACAGACCAAGTTCCTAACTTGGATGTGTCTGCAGACTTGGAGCTACCCTAAAAAAATCCTTGGTGCTTGTTTATTATCTTTGGAGGTTCTAGCAGTAAAGACAAAGCTTCTCAAATGGGGATGGCCAGCCTCTTCAGCACATTGCGCAGCTTTGTGAGGAATATGATTTGGGTAATATCAGGAGATGTGGACAGGAGCTTTATTAATGACATCAGCCAATGATAGCTATTAGGGTATATTTGTATATTTCGCTTCATATGAATGTATATGTCATTCTTCCACATTCATGAAGTATTTCGATAAATTTGTCAATATAATGCCGCATAGCCTCCTAATGCCCAGAGGGACGGGCAGTCCATCAGCCACGGGTCCCCAGAGGTTTCCCCCACAGGGGGTTTTCCCTCTCCTGAGTGCTGAAGGATGATTCTTTGTGAGTCACGAGGCTACCACCAGCTTGGCCCTCCTATAGGGTACACAGATGTTAAATCAAAAGATAGATAGGTGGGTATATACATAGATGGTAAATCATTAGATAGATATGTGGGTAGGTACATAGATGGCAAATCATTAGCATAACCCAGCACAATACATATAGATAGATATTTATATAGACAGTTAAATAGATACATACAGTAGGTAGATAATGGATCAATAATTGACCGATCCTGGAGACATAATGAATAGTTGGCAAATCATTCTTTTAATGGCCAAATCATAGCTCGATTATTTAAAAAGAAGATGCATGCATAGTGCATGTTTCTAAAGCCCTCATACACAGTTGATGAGAAATAAAAATATACCGCTCCAAGGGCACTTTTGAGCGATATTTTTTTTTTTTTTTTCACTGGCCATATAGCTGATGACCCGCGTGTTTAGCAGGTCACTAGGAAATCAGTGAACGATGTTGTAACCGATTTCTAGAGTATCCAGTGGAATTGTCGATATAGTTAACTATATCGCAAGTGTCCCTGGTCTCCAGTGTGTATGGGGCTTAATTGTCAGTGTATACCAAGAACATATTATCATACCTCTTTCCTTTTTTTTTAGGTGAGTGGTCTACATGAAACCGATGAAGAAGTCCTAATATGCGACTACTGCAGGGTGACCGGGACCTGGACTGCAGAATCGTCCTCAAGTCAACGATCAAAGATGGTGCACAGCAACAAGAGACCCAAGCCAGGTAATTAATGAACATCATTAATTACTGATAATATGTTTTTTGGTATCCATTTGGGGTTTGTAGACAGGTGGTAAATCATTTGATAGACAAATAGGTGGGTGGGTATACAGATGTTAAATCAAAAGATAGATAGATAGATAGATGGATGGGTGGGTAGATAGATGGTACATTTTAAGAGAGTTAGAGGGGTGGGTAGGTAGGTAGATAGATGGTAAATCATTAGATAGATCGATAGCTAGATAAATAGATGGCTGGGTAAGTCGGTAGATAGATAATTGGGTGGGTGAAGCGCAATACCTTTAAAAGATAGGTGGGTGGACACAGCATAATCATTGCGGTCATTACCATCCTCCATATACATCTCCTGCTACCTGATGTTTCCTCATATATACCCAGCCTTCTCGGGGAGAGATCCCTGTGGGAGGTAAGTATCTTCTCACAGACCAAGTTCCTAACTTGGATGTGTCTGCAGACTTGGAGCTACCCTAAAAAAATCCTTGGTGCTTGTTTATTATCTTTGGAGGTTCTAGCAGTAAAGACAAAGCTTCTCAAATGGGGATGGCCAGCCTCTTCAGCAAATTGCGCAGCTTTGTGAGGAATATGATTTGGGTAATATCAGGAGATGTGGACAGGAGCTTTATTAATGACATCAGCCAATGATAGCTATTAGGGTATATTTGTATATTTCGCTTCATATGAATGTATATGTCATTCTTCCACATTCATGAAGTATTTCGATAAATTTGTCAATATAATGCCGCATAGCCTCCTAATGCCCAGAGGGACGGGCAGTCCATCAGCCACGGGTCCCCAGAGGTTTCCCCCACAGGGGGTTTTCCCTCTCCTGAGTGCTGAAGGATGATTCTTTGTGAGTCACGAGGCTACCACCAGCTTGGCCCTCCTATAGGGTACACAGATGTTAAATCAAAAGATAGATAGGTGGGTATATACATAGATGGTAAATCATTAGATAGATATGTGGGTAGGTACATAGATGGCAAATCATTAGCATAACCCAGCACAATACATATAGATAGATATTTATATAGACAGTTAAATAGATACATACAGTAGGTAGATAATGGATCAATAATTGACCGATCCTGGAGACATAATGAATAGTTGGCAAATCATTCTTTTAATGGCCAAATCATAGCTCGATTATTTAAAAAGAAGATGCATGCATAGTGCATGTTTCTAAAGCCCTCATACACAGTTGATGAGAAATAAAAATATACCGCTCCAAGGGCACTTTTGAGCGATATTTTTTTTTTATTTTTTTCACTGGCCATATAGCTGATGACCCGCGTGTTTAGCAGGTCACTAGGAAATCAGTGAACGATGTCGTAACCGATTTCTAGAGTATCCAGTGGAATTGTCGATATAGTTAACTATATCGCAAGTGTCCCTGGTCTCCAGTGTGTATGGGGCTTAATTGTCAGTGTATACCAAGAACATATTATCATACCTCTTTCCTTTTTTTTTAGGTGAGTGGTCTACATGAAACCGATGAAGAAGTCCTAATATGCGACTACTGCAGGGTGACCGGGACCTGGACTGCAGAATCGTCCTCAAGTCAACGATCAAAGATGGTGCACAGCAACAAGAGACCCAAGCCAGGTAATTAATGAACATCATTAATTACTGATAATATGTTTTTTGTTATCCATTTGGGGTTTGTAGACAGGTGGTATATCATTTGATAGACAAATAGGTGGGTGGGTATACAGATGTTAAATCAAAAGATAGATAGATAGATAGATAGATGGATGGGTGGGTAGATAGATGGTACATTTTAAGAGAGTTAGAGGGGTGGGTAGGTAGGTAGATAGATGGTAAATCATTAGATAGATCGATAGCTAGATAAATAGATGGCTGGGTAAGTCGGTAGATAGATAATTGGGTGGGTGAAGCGCAATACCTTTAAAAGATAGGTGGGTGGACACAGCATAATCATTGCGGTCATTACCATCCTCCATATACATCTCCTGCTACCTGATCTTTCCTCATATATACCCAGCCTTCTCGGGGAGAGATCCCTGTGGGAGGTAAGTATCTTCTCACAGACCAAGTTCCTAACTTGGATGTGTCTGCAGACTTGGAGCTACCCTAAAAAAATCCTTGGTGCTTGTTTATTATCTTTGGAGGTTCTAGCAGTAAAGACAAAGCTTCTCAAATGGGGATGGCCAGCCTCTTCAGCAAATTGCGCAGCTTTGTGAGGAATATGATTTGGGTAATATCAGGAGATGTGGACAGGAGCTTTATTAATGACATCAGCCAATGATAGCTATTAGGGTATATTTGTATATTTCGCTTCATATGAATGTATATGTCATTCTTCCACATTCATGAAGTTTTTCGATAAATTTGTCAATATAATGCCGCATAGCCTCCTAATGCCCAGAGGGACAGGCAGTCCATCAGCCACGGGTCCCCAGAGGTTTCCCCCACAGGGGGTTTTCCCTCTCCTGAGTGCTGAAGGATGATTCTTTGTGAGTCACGAGGCTACCACCAGCTTGGCCCTCCTATAGGGTACACAGATGTTAAATCAAAAGATAGATAGGTGGGTATATACATAGATGGTAAATCATTAGATAGATATGTGGGTAGGTACATAGATGGCAAATCATTAGCATAACCCAGCACAATACATATAGATAGATATTTATATAGACAGTTAAATAGATACATACAGTAGGTAGATAATGGATCAATAATTGACCGATCCTGGAGACATAATGAATAGTTGGCAAATCATTCTTTTAATGGCCAAATCATAGCTCGATTATTTAAAAAGAAGATGCATGCATAGTGCATGTTTCTAAAGCCCTCATACACAGTTGATGAGAAATAAAAATATACCGCTCCAAGGGCACTTTTGAGCGATATTTTTTTTTTTTTTTTCACTGGCCATATAGCTGATGACCCGCGTGTTTAGCAGGTCACTAGGAAATCAGTGAACGATGTTGTAACCGATTTCTAGAGTATCCAGTGGAATTGTCGATATAGTTAACTATATCGCAAGTGTCCCTGGTCTCCAGTGTGTATGGGGCTTAATTGTCAGTGTATACCAAGAACATATTATCATACCTCTTTCCTTTTTTTTTAGGTGAGTGGTCTACATGAAACCGATGAAGAAGTCCTAATATGCGACTACTGCAGGGTGACCGGGACCTGGACTGCAGAATCGTCCTCAAGTCAACGATCAAAGATGGTGCACAGCAACAAGAGACCCAAGCCAGGTAATTAATGAACATCATTAATTACTGATAATATGTTTTTTGGTATCCATTTGGGGTTTGTAGACAGGTGGTAAATCATTTGATAGACAAATAGGTGGGTGGGTATACAGATGTTAAATCAAAAGATAGATAGATAGATAGATAGATGGATGGGTGGGTAGATAGATGGTACATTTTAAGAGAGTTAGAGGGGTGGGTAGGTAGGTAGATAGATGGTAAATCATTAGATAGATCGATAGCTAGATAAATAGATGGCTGGGTAAGTCGGTAGATAGATAATTGGGTGGGTGAAGCGCAATACCTTTAAAAGATAGGTGGGTGGACACAGCATAATCATTGCGGTCATTACCATCCTCCATATACATCTCCTGCTACCTGATGTTTCCTCATATATACCCAGCCTTCTCGGGGAGAGATCCCTGTGGGAGGTAAGTATCTTCTCACAGACCAAGTTCCTAACTTGGATGTGTCTGCAGACTTGGAGCTACCCTAAAAAAATCCTTGGTGCTTGTTTATTATCTTTGGAGGTTCTAGCAGTAAAGACAAAGCTTCTCAAATGGGGATGGCCAGCCTCTTCAGCAAATTGCGCAGCTTTGTGAGGAATATGATTTGGGTAATATCAGGAGATGTGGACAGGAGCTTTATTAATGACATCAGCCAATGATAGCTATTAGGGTATATTTGTATATTTCGCTTCATATGAATGTATATGTCATTCTTCCACATTCATGAAGTATTTCGATAAATTTGTCAATATAATGCCGCATAGCCTCCTAATGCCCAGAGGGACGGGCAGTCCATCAGCCACGGGTCCCCAGAGGTTTCCCCCACAGGGGGTTTTCCCTCTCCTGAGTGCTGAAGGATGATTCTTTGTGAGTCACGAGGCTACCACCAGCTTGGCCCTCCTATAGGGTACACAGATGTTAAATCAAAAGATAGATAGGTGGGTATATTCATAGATGGTAAATCATTAGATAGATATGTGGGTAGGTACATAGATGGCAAATCATTAGCATAACCCAGCACAATACATATAGATAGATATTTATATAGACAGTTAAATAGATACATACAGTAGGTAGATAATGGATCAATAATTGACCGATCCTGGAGACATAATGAATAGTTGGCAAATCATTCTTTTAATGGCCAAATCATAGCTCGATTATTTAAAAAGAAGATGCATGCATAGTGCATGTTTCTAAAGCCCTCATACACAGTTGATGAGAAATAAAAATATACCGCTCCAAGGGCACTTTTGAGCGATATTTTTTTTTTATTTTTTTCACTGGCCATATAGCTGATGACCCGCGTGTTTAGCAGGTCACTAGGAAATCAGTGAACGATGTCGTAACCGATTTCTAGAGTATCCAGTGGAATTGTCGATATAGTTAACTATATCGCAAGTGTCCCTGGTCTCCAGTGTGTATGGGGCTTAATTGTCAGTGTATACCAAGAACATATTATCATACCTCTTTCCTTTTTTTTTAGGTGAGTGGTCTACATGAAACCGATGAAGAAGTCCTAATATGCGACTACTGCAGGGTGACCGGGACCTGGACTGCAGAATCGTCCTCAAGTCAACGATCAAAGATGGTGCACAGCAACAAGAGACCCAAGCCAGGTAATTAATGAACATCATTAATTACTGATAATATGTTTTTTGGTATCCATTTGGGGTTTGTAGACAGGTGGTAAATCATTTGATAGACAAATAGGTGGGTGGGTATACAGATGTTAAATCAAAAGATAGATAGATAGATAGATAGATAGATGGATGGGTGGGTAGATAGATGGTACATTTTAAGAGAGTTAGAGGGGTGGGTAGGTAGGTAGATAGATGGTAAATCATTAGATAGATCGATAGCTAGATAAATAGATGGCTGGGTAAGTCGGTAGATAGATAATTGGGTGGGTGAAGCGCAATACCTTTAAAAGATAGGTGGGTGGACACAGCATAATCATTGCGGTCATTACCATCCTCCATATACATCTCCTGCTACCTGATGTTTCCTCATATATACCCAGCCTTCTCGGGGAGAGATCCCTGTGGGAGGTAAGTATCTTCTCACAGACCAAGTTCCTAACTTGGATGTGTCTGCAGACTTGGAGCTACCCTAAAAAAATCCTTGGTGCTTGTTTATTATCTTTGGAGGTTCTAGCAGTAAAGACAAAGCTTCTCAAATGGGGATGGCCAGCCTCTTCAGCAAATTGCGCAGCTTTGTGAGGAATATGATTTGGGTAATATCAGGAGATGTGGACAGGAGCTTTATTAATGACATCAGCCAATGATAGCTATTAGGGTATATTTGTATATTTCGCTTCATATGAATGTATATGTCATTCTTCCACATTCATGAAGTTTTTCGATAAATTTGTCAATATAATGCCGCATAGCCTCCTAATGCCCAGAGGGACGGGCAGTCCATCAGCCACGGGTCCCCAGAGGTTTCCCCCACAGGGGGTTTTCCCTCTCCTGAGTGCTGAAGGATGATTCTTTGTGAGTCACGAGGCTACCACCAGCTTGGCCCTCCTATAGGGTACACAGATGTTAAATCAAAAGATAGATAGGTGGGTATATACATAGATGGTAAATCATTAGATAGATATGTGGGTAGGTACATAGATGGCAAATCATTAGCATAACCCAGCACAATACATATAGATAGATATTTATATAGACAGTTAAATAGATACATACAGTAGGTAGATAATGGATCAATAATTGACCGATCCTGGAGACATAATGAATAGTTGGCAAATCATTCTTTTAATGGCCAAATCATAGCTCGATTATTTAAAAAGAAGATGCATGCATAGTGCATGTTTCTAAAGCCCTCATACACAGTTGATGAGAAATAAAAATATACCGCTCCAAGGGCACTTTTGAGCGATATTTTTTTTTTATTTTTTTCACTGGCCATATAGCTGATGACCCGCGTGTTTAGCAGGTCACTAGGAAATCAGTGAACGATGTCGTAACCGATTTCTAGAGTATCCAGTGGAATTGTCGATATAGTTAACTATATCGCAAGTGTCCCTGGTCTCCAGTGTGTATGGGGCTTAATTGTCAGTGTATACCAAGAACATATTATCATACCTCTTTCCTTTTTTTTTAGGTGAGTGGTCTACATGAAACCGATGAAGAAGTCCTAATATGCGACTACTGCAGGGTGACCGGGACCTGGACTGCAGAATCGTCCTCAAGTCAACGATCAAAGATGGTGCACAGCAACAAGAGACCCAAGCCAGGTAATTAATGAACATCATTAATTACTGATAATATGTTTTTTGTTATCCATTTGGGGTTTGTAGACAGGTGGTATATCATTTGATAGACAAATAGGTGGGTGGGTATACAGATGTTAAATCAAAAGATAGATAGATAGATGGATGGATGGGTGGGTAGATAGATGGTACATTTTAAGAGAGTTAGAGGGGTGGGTAGGTAGGTAGATAGATGGTAAATCATTAGATAGATCGATAGCTAGATAAATAGATGGCTGGGTAAGTCGGTAGATAGATAATTGGGTGGGTGAAGCGCAATACCTTTAAAAGATAGGTGGGTGGACACAGCAGAATCATTGCGGTCATTACCATCCTCCATATACATCTCCTGCTACCTGATGTTTCCTCATATATACCCAGCCTTCTCGGGGAGAGATCCCTGTGGGAGGTAAGTATCTTCTCACAGACCAAGTTCCTAACTTGGATGTGTCTGCAGACTTGGAGCTACCCTAAAAAAATCCTTGGTGCTTGTTTATTATCTTTGGAGGTTCTAGCAGTAAAGACAAAGCTTCTCAAATGGGGATGGCCAGCCTCTTCAGCAAATTGCGCAGCTTTGTGAGGAATATGATTTGGGTAATATCAGGAGATGTGGACAGGAGCTTTATTAATGACATCAGCCAATGATAGCTATTAGGGTATATTTGTATATTTCGCTTCATATGAATGTATATGTCATTCTTCCACATTCATGAAGTATTTCGATAAATTTGTCAATATAATGCCGCATAGCCTCCTAATGCCCAGAGGGACGGGCAGTCCATCAGCCACGGGTCCCCAGAGGTTTCCCCCACAGGGGGTTTTCCCTCTCCTGAGTGCTGAAGGATGATTCTTTGTGAGTCACGAGGCTACCACCAGCTTGGCCCTCCTATAGGGTACACAGATGTTAAATCAAAAGATAGATAGGTGGGTATATACATAGATGGTAAATCATTAGATAGATATGTGGGTAGGTACATAGATGGCAAATCATTAGCATAACCCAGCACAATACATATAGATAGATATTTATATAGACAGTTAAATAGATACATACAGTAGGTAGATAATGGATCAATAATTGACCGATCCTGGAGACATAATGAATAGTTGGCAAATCATTCTTTTAATGGCCAAATCATAGCTTGATTATTTAAAAAGAAGATGCATGCATAGTGCATGTTTCTAAAGCCCTCATACACAGTTGATGAGAAATAAAAATATACCGCTCCAAGGGCACTTTTGAGCGATATTTTTTTTTTTTTTTTTCACTGGCCATATAGCTGATGACCCGCGTGTTTAGCAGGTCACTAGGAAATCAGTGAACGATGTTGTAACCGATTTCTAGAGTATCCAGTGGAATTGTCGATATAGTTAACTATATCGCAAGTGTCCCTGGTCTCCAGTGTGTATGGGGCTTAATTGTCAGTGTATACCAAGAACATATTATCATACCTCTTTCCTTTTTTTTTAGGTGAGTGGTCTACATGAAACCGATGAAGAAGTCCTAATATGCGACTACTGCAGGGTGACCGGGACCTGGACTGCAGAATCGTCCTCAAGTCAACGATCAAAGATGGTGCACAGCAACAAGAGACCCAAGCCAGGTAATTAATGAACATCATTAATTACTGATAATATGTTTTTTGGTATCCATTTGGGGTTTGTAGACAGGTGGTAAATCATTTGATAGACAAATAGGTGGGTGGGTATACAGATGTTAAATCAAAAGATAGATAGATAGATAGATGGATGGGTGGGTAGATAGATGGTACATTTTAAGAGAGTTAGAGGGGTGGGTAGGTAGGTAGATAGATGGTAAATCATTAGATAGATCGATAGCTAGATAAATAGATGGCTGGGTAAGTCGGTAGATAGATAATTGGGTGGGTGAAGCGCAATACCTTTAAAAGATAGGTGGGTGGACACAGCATAATCATTGCGGTCATTACCATCCTCCATATACATCTCCTGCTACCTGATGTTTCCTCATATATACCCAGCCTTCTCGGGGAGAGATCCCTGTGGGAGGTAAGTATCTTCTCACAGACCAAGTTCCTAACTTGGATGTGTCTGCAGACTTGGAGCTACCCTAAAAAAATCCTTGGTCCTTGTTTATTATCTTTGGAGGTTCTAGCAGTAAAGACAAAGCTTCTCAAATGGGGATGGCCAGCCTCTTCAGCAAATTGCACAGCTTTGTGAGGAATATGATTTGGGTAATATCAGGAGATGTGGACAGGAGCTTTATTAATGACATCAGCCAATGATAGCTATTAGGGTATATTTGTATATTTCGCTTCATATGAATGTATATGTCATTCTTCCACATTCATGAAGTTTTTCGATAAATTTGTCAATATAATGCCGCATAGCCTCCTAATGCCCAGAGGGACGGGCAGTCCATCAGCCACGGGTCCCCAGAGGTTTCCCCCACAGGGGGTTTTCCCTCTCCTGAGTGCTGAAGGATGATTCTTTGTGAGTCACGAGGCTACCACCAGCTTGGCCCTCCTATAGGGTACACAGATGTTAAATCAAAAGATAGATAGGTGGGTATATACATAGATGGTAAATCATTAGATAGATATGTGGGTAGGTACATAGATGGCAAATCATTAGCATAACCCAGCACAATACATATAGATAGATATTTATATAGACAGTTAAATAGATACATACAGTAGGTAGATAATGGATCAATAATTGACCGATCCTGGAGACATAATGAATAGTTGGCAAATCATTCTTTTAATGGCCAAATCATAGCTCGATTATTTAAAAAGAAGATGCATGCATAGTGCATGTTTCTAAAGCCCTCATACACAGTTGATGAGAAATAAAAATATACCGCTCCAAGGGCACTTTTGAGCGATATTTTTTTTTTATTTTTTTCACTGGCCATATAGCTGATGACCCGCGTGTTTAGCAGGTCACTAGGAAATCAGTGAACGATGTCGTAACCGATTTCTAGAGTATCCAGTGGAATTGTCGATATAGTTAACTATATCGCAAGTGTCCCTGGTCTCCAGTGTGTATGGGGCTTAATTGTCAGTGTATACCAAGAACATATTATCATACCTCTTTCCTTTTTTTTTAGGTGAGTGGTCTACATGAAACCGATGAAGAAGTCCTAATATGCGACTACTGCAGGGTGACCGGGACCTGGACTGCAGAATCGTCCTCAAGTCAACGATCAAAGATGGTGCACAGCAACAAGAGACCCAAGCCAGGTAATTAATGAACATCATTAATTACTGATAATATGTTTTTTGTTATCCATTTGGGGTTTGTAGACAGGTGGTATATCATTTGATAGACAAATAGGTGGGTGGATATACAGATGTTAAATCAAAAGATAGATAGATAGATGGATGGATGGGTGGGTAGATAGATGGTACATTTTAAGAGAGTTAGAGGGGTGGGTAGGTAGGTAGATAGATGGTAAATCATTAGATAGATCGATAGCTAGATAAATAGATGGCTGGGTAAGTCGGTAGATAGATAATTGGGTGGGTGAAGCGCAATACCTTTAAAAGATAGGTGGGTGGACACAGCAGAATCATTGCGGTCATTACCATCCTCCATATACATCTCCTGCTACCTGATGTTTCCTCATATATACCCAGCCTTCTCGGGGAGAGATCCCTGTGGGAGGTAAGTATCTTCTCACAGACCAAGTTCCTAACTTGGATGTGTCTGCAGACTTGGAGCTACCCTAAAAAAATCCTTGGTGCTTGTTTATTATCTTTGGAGGTTCTAGCAGTAAAGACAAAGCTTCTCAAATGGGGATGGCCAGCCTCTTCAGCAAATTGCGCAGCTTTGTGAGGAATATGATTTGGGTAATATCAGGAGATGTGGACAGGAGCTTTATTAATGACATCAGCCAATGATAGCTATTAGGGTATATTTGTATATTTCGCTTCATATGAATGTATATGTCATTCTTCCACATTCATGAAGTATTTCGATAAATTTGTCAATATAATGCCGCATAGCCTCCTAATGCCCAGAGGGACGGGCAGTCCATCAGCCACGGGTCCCCAGAGGTTTCCCCCACAGGGGGTTTTCCCTCTCCTGAGTGCTGAAGGATGATTCTTTGTGAGTCACGAGGCTACCACCAGCTTGGCCCTCCTATAGGGTACACAGATGTTAAATCAAAAGATAGATAGGTGGGTATATACATAGATGGTAAATCATTAGATAGATATGTGGGTAGGTACATAGATGGCAAATCATTAGCATAACCCAGCACAATACATATAGATAGATATTTATATAGACAGTTAAATAGATACATACAGTAGGTAGATAATGGATCAATAATTGACCGATCCTGGAGACATAATGAATAGTTGGCAAATCATTCTTTTAATGGCCAAATCATAGCTCGATTATTTAAAAAGAAGATGCATGCATAGTGCATGTTTCTAAAGCCCTCATACACAGTTGATGAGAAATAAAAATATACCGCTCCAAGGGCACTTTTGAGCGATATTTTTTTTTTTTTTTTCACTGGCCATATAGCTGATGACCCGCGTGTTTAGCAGGTCACTAGGAAATCAGTGAACGATGTTGTAACCGATTTCTAGAGTATCCAGTGGAATTGTCGATATAGTTAACTATATCGCAAGTGTCCCTGGTCTCCAGTGTGTATGGGGCTTAATTGTCAGTGTATACCAAGAACATATTATCATACCTCTTTCCTTTTTTTTTAGGTGAGTGGTCTACATGAAACCGATGAAGAAGTCCTAATATGCGACTACTGCAGGGTGACCGGGACCTGGACTGCAGAATCGTCCTCAAGTCAACGATCAAAGATGGTGCACAGCAACAAGAGACCCAAGCCAGGTAATTAATGAACATCATTAATTACTGATAATATGTTTTTTGGTATCCATTTGGGGTTTGTAGACAGGTGGTAAATCATTTGATAGACAAATAGGTGGGTGGGTATACAGATGTTAAATCAAAAGATAGATAGATAGATAGATGGATGGGTGGGTAGATAGATGGTACATTTTAAGAGAGTTAGAGGGGTGGGTAGGTAGGTAGATAGATGGTAAATCATTAGATAGATCGATAGCTAGATAAATAGATGGCTGGGTAAGTCGGTAGATAGATAATTGGGTGGGTGAAGCGCAATACCTTTAAAAGATAGGTGGGTGGACACAGCATAATCATTGCGGTCATTACCATCCTCCATATACATCTCCTGCTACCTGATGTTTCCTCATATATACCCAGCCTTCTCGGGGAGAGATCCCTGTGGGAGGTAAGTATCTTCTCACAGACCAAGTTCCTAACTTGGATGTGTCTGCAGACTTGGAGCTACCCTAAAAAAATCCTTGGTCCTTGTTTATTATCTTTGGAGGTTCTAGCAGTAAAGACAAAGCTTCTCAAATGGGGATGGCCAGCCTCTTCAGCAAATTGCACAGCTTTGTGAGGAATATGATTTGGGTAATATCAGGAGATGTGGACAGGAGCTTTATTAATGACATCAGCCAATGATAGCTATTAGGGTATATTTGTATATTTCGCTTCATATGAATGTATATGTCATTCTTCCACATTCATGAAGTATTTCGATAAATTTGTCAATATAATGCCGCATAGCCTCCTAATGCCCAGAGGGACGGGCAGTCCATCAGCCACGGGTCCCCAGAGGTTTCCCCCACAGGGGGTTTTCCCTCTCCTGAGTGCTGAAGGATGATTCTTTGTGAGTCACGAGGCTACCACCAGCTTGGCCCTCCTATAGGGTACACAGATGTTAAATCAAAAGATAGATAGGTGGGTATATACATAGATGGTAAATCATTAGATAGATATGTGGGTAGGTACATAGATGGCAAATCATTAGCATAACCCAGCACAATACATATAGATAGATATTTATATAGACAGTTAAATAGATACATACAGTAGGTAGATAATGGATCAATAATTGACCGATCCTGGAGACATAATGAATAGTTGGCAAATCATTCTTTTAATGGCCAAATCATAGCTCGATTATTTAAAAAGAAGATGCATGCATAGTGCATGTTTCTAAAGCCCTCATACACAGTTGATGAGAAATAAAAATATACCGCTCCAAGGGCACTTTTGAGCGATATTTTTTTTTTATTTTTTTCACTGGCCATATAGCTGATGACCCGCGTGTTTAGCAGGTCACTAGGAAATCAGTGAACGATGTCGTAACCGATTTCTAGAGTATCCAGTGGAATTGTCGATATAGTTAACTATATCGCAAGTGTCCCTGGTCTC
Organism: Crinia signifera; assembly: GCF_055691185.1. Taxonomy (NCBI): domain Eukaryota; kingdom Metazoa; phylum Chordata; class Amphibia; order Anura; family Myobatrachidae; genus Crinia; species Crinia signifera. The sequence goes on from NC_139222.1 coordinate 40,118,399, forward strand.
CAGTGTGTATGGGGCTTAATTGTCAGTGTATACCAAGAACATATTATCATACCTCTTTCCTTTTTTTTTAGGTGAGTGGTCTACATGAAACCGATGAAGAAGTCCTAATATGCGACTACTGCAGGGTGACCGGGACCTGGACTGCAGAATCGTCCTCAAGTCAACGATCAAAGATGGTGCACAGCAACAAGAGACCCAAGCCAGGTAATTAATGAACATCATTAATTACTGATAATATGTTTTTTGTTATCCATTTGGGGTTTGTAGACAGGTGGTATATCATTTGATAGACAAATAGGTGGGTGGGTATACAGATGTTAAATCAAAAGATAGATAGATAGATGGATGGATGGGTGGGTAGATAGATGGTACATTTTAAGAGAGTTAGAGGGGTGGGTAGGTAGGTAGATAGATGGTAAATCATTAGATAGATCGATAGCTAGATAAATAGATGGCTGGGTAAGTCGGTAGATAGATAATTGGGTGGGTGAAGCGCAATACCTTTAAAAGATAGGTTGGTGGACACAGCATAATCATTGCGGTCATTACCATCCTCCATATACATCTCCTGCTACCTGATGTTTCCTCATATATACCCAGCCTTCTCGGGGAGAGATCCCTGTGGGAGGTAAGTATCTTCTCACAGACCAAGTTCCTAACTTGGATGTGTCTGCAGACTTGGAGCTACCCTAAAAAAATCCTTGGTGCTTGTTTATTATCTTTGGAGGTTCTAGCAGTAAAGACAAAGCTTCTCAAATGGGGATGGCCAGCCTCTTCAGCAAATTGCGCAGCTTTGTGAGGAATATGATTTGGGTAATATCAGGAGATGTGGACAGGAGCTTTATTAATGACATCAGCCAATGATAGCTATTAGGGTATATTTGTATATTTCGCTTCATATGAATGTATATGTCATTCTTCCACATTCATGAAGTATTTCGATAAATTTGTCAATATAATGCCGCATAGCCTCCTAATGCCCAGAGGGACGGGCAGTCCATCAGCCACGGGTCCCCAGAGGTTTCCCCCACAGGGGGTTTTCCCTCTCCTGAGTGCTGAAGGATGATTCTTTGTGAGTCACGAGGCTACCACCAGCTTGGCCCTCCTATAGGGTACACAGATGTTAAATCAAAAGATAGATAGGTGGGTATATACATAGATGGTAAATCATTAGATAGATATGTGGGTAGGTACATAGATGGCAAATCATTAGCATAACCCAGCACAATACATATAGATAGATATTTATATAGACAGTTAAATAGATACATACAGTAGGTAGATAATGGATCAATAATTGACCGATCCTGGAGACATAATGAATAGTTGGCAAATCATTCTTTTAATGGCCAAATCATAGCTCGATTATTTAAAAAGAAGATGCATGCATAGTGCATGTTTCTAAAGCCCTCATACACAGTTGATGAGAAATAAAAATATACCGCTCCAAGGGCACTTTTGAGCGATATTTTTTTTTTTTTTTTCACTGGCCATATAGCTGATGACCCGCGTGTTTAGCAGGTCACTAGGAAATCAGTGAACGATGTTGTAACCGATTTCTAGAGTATCCAGTGGAATTGTCGATATAGTTAACTATATCGCAAGTGTCCCTGGTCTCCAGTGTGTATGGGGCTTAATTGTCAGTGTATACCAAGAACATATTATCATACCTCTTTCCTTTTTTTTTAGGTGAGTGGTCTACATGAAACCGATGAAGAAGTCCTAATATGCGACTACTGCAGGGTGACCGGGACCTGGACTGCAGAATCGTCCTCAAGTCAACGATCAAAGATGGTGCACAGCAACAAGAGACCCAAGCCAGGTAATTAATGAACATCATTAATTACTGATAATATGTTTTTTGGTATCCATTTGGGGTTTGTAGACAGGTGGTAAATCATTTGATAGACAAATAGGTGGGTGGGTATACAGATGTTAAATCAAAAGATAGATAGATAGATAGATAGATAGATGGATGGGTGGGTAGATAGATGGTACATTTTAAGAGAGTTAGAGGGGTGGGTAGGTAGGTAGATAGATGGTAAATCATTAGATAGATCGATAGCTAGATAAATAGATGGCTGGGTAAGTCGGTAGATAGATAATTGGGTGGGTGAAGCGCAATACCTTTAAAAGATAGGTGGGTGGACACAGCATAATCATTGCGGTCATTACCATCCTCCATATACATCTCCTGCTACCTGATGTTTCCTCATATATACCCAGCCTTCTCGGGGAGAGATCCCTGTGGGAGGTAAGTATCTTCTCACAGACCAAGTTCCTAACTTGGATGTGTCTGCAGACTTGGAGCTACCCTAAAAAAATCCTTGGTCCTTGTTTATTATCTTTGGAGGTTCTAGCAGTAAAGACAAAGCTTCTCAAATGGGGATGGCCAGCCTCTTCAGCAAATTGCGCAGCTTTGTGAGGAATATGATTTGGGTAATATCAGGAGATGTGGACAGGAGCTTTATTAATGACATCAGCCAATGATAGCTATTAGGGTATATTTGTATATTTCGCTTCATATGAATGTATATGTCATTCTTCCACATTCATGAAGTATTTCGATAAATTTGTCAATATAATGCCGCATAGCCTCCTAATGCCCAGAGGGACGGGCAGTCCATCAGCCACGGGTCCCCAGAGGTTTCCCCCACAGGGGGTTTTCCCTCTCCTGAGTGCTGAAGGATGATTCTTTGTGAGTCACGAGGCTACCACCAGCTTGGCCCTCCTATAGGGTACACAGATGTTAAATCAAAAGATAGATAGGTGGGTATATACATAGATGGTAAATCATTAGATAGATATGTGGGTAGGTACATAGATGGCAAATCATTAGCATAACCCAGCACAATACATATAGATAGATATTTATATAGACAGTTAAATAGATACATACAGTAGGTAGATAATGGATCAATAATTGACCGATCCTGGAGACATAATGAATAGTTGGCAAATCATTCTTTTAATGGCCAAATCATAGCTCGATTATTTAAAAGCAGATGCATGCATAGTGCATGTTTCTAAAGCCCTCATACACAGTTGATGAGAAATAAAAATATACCGCTCCAAGGGCACTTTTGAGCGATATATTTTTTTTTTTTTCACTGGCCATATAGCTGATGACCCGCGTGTTTAGCAGGTCACTAGGAAATCAGTGAACGATGTCGTAACCGATTTCTAGAGTATCCAGTGGAATTGTCGATATAGTTAACTATATCGCAAGTGTCCCTGGTCTCCAGTGTGTATGGGGCTTAATTGTCAGTGTATACCAAGAACATATTATCATACCTCTTTCCTTTTTTTTTAGGTGAGTGGTCTACATGAAACCGATGAAGAGTCCTAATATGCGACTACTGCAGGGTGACCGGGACCTGGACTGCAGAATCGTCCTCAAGTCAACGATCAAAGATGGTGCACAGCAACAAGAGACCCAAGCCAGGTAATTAATGAACATCATTAATTACTGATAATATGTTTTTTGTTATCCATTTGGGGTTTGTAGACAGGTGGTATATCATTTGATAGACAAATAGGTGGGTGGGTATACAGATGTTAAATCAAAAGATAGATAGATAGATAGATAGATAGATGGATGGGTGGGTAGATAGATGGTACATTTTAAGAGAGTTAGAGGGGTGGGTAGGTAGGTAGATAGATGGTAAATCATTAGATAGATCGATAGCTAGATAAATAGATGGCTGGGTAAGTCGGTAGATAGATAATTGGGTGGGTGAAGCGCAATACCTTTAAAAGATAGGTGGGTGGACACAGCATAATCATTGCGGTCATTACCATCCTCCATATACATCTCCTGCTACCTGATGTTTCCTCATATATACCCAGCCTTCTCGGGGAGAGATCCCTGTGGGAGGTAAGTATCTTCTCACAGACCAAGTTCCTAACTTGGATGTGTCTGCAGACTTGGAGCTACCCTAAAAAAATCCTTGGTGCTTGTTTATTATCTTTGGAGGTTCTAGCAGTAAAGACAAAGCTTCTCAAATGGGGATGGCCAGCCTCTTCAGCAAATTGCGCAGCTTTGTGAGGAATATGATTTGGGTAATATCAGGAGATGTGGACAGGAGCTTTATTAATGACATCAGCCAATGATAGCTATTAGGGTATATTTGTATATTTCGCTTCATATGAATGTATATGTCATTCTTCCACATTCATGAAGTATTTCGATAAATTTGTCAATATAATGCCGCATAGCCTCCTAATGCCCAGAGGGACGGGCAGTCCATCAGCCACGGGTCCCCAGAGGTTTCCCCCACAGGGGGTTTTCCCTCTCCTGAGTGCTGAAGGATGATTCTTTGTGAGTCACGAGGCTACCACCAGCTTGGCCCTCCTATAGGGTACACAGATGTTAAATCAAAAGATAGATAGGTGGGTATATACATAGATGGTAAATCATTAGATAGATATGTGGGTAGGTACATAGATGGCAAATCATTAGCATAACCCAGCACAATACATATAGATAGATATTTATATAGACAGTTAAATAGATACATACAGTAGGTAGATAATTGATCAATAATTGACCGATCCTGGAGACATAATGAATAGTTGGCAAATCATTCTTTTAATGGCCAAATCATAGCTCGATTATTTAAAAAGAAGATGCATGCATAGTGCATGTTTCTAAAGCCCTCATACACAGTTGATGAGAAATAAAAATATACCGCTCCAAGGGCACTTTTGAGCGATATTTTTTTTTTTTTTTTTCACTGGCCATATAGCTGATGACCCGCGTGTTTAGCAGGTCACTAGGAAATCAGTGAACGATGTTGTATCCGATTTCTAGAGTATCCAGTGGAATTGTCGATATAGTTAACTATATCGCAAGTGTCCCTGGTCTCCAGTGTGTATGGGGCTTAATTGTCAGTGTATACCAAGAACATATTATCATACCTCTTTCCTTTTTTTTTAGGTGAGTGGTCTACATGAAACCGATGAAGAAGTCCTAATATGCGACTACTGCAGGGTGACCGGGACCTGGACTGCAGAATCGTCCTCAAGTCAACGATCAAAGATGGTGCACAGCAACAAGAGACCCAAGCCAGGTAATTAATGAACATCATTAATTACTGATAATATGTTTTTTGGTATCCATTTGGGGTTTGTAGACAGGTGGTAAATCATTTGATAGACAAATAGGTGGGTGGGTATACAGATGTTAAATCAAAAGATAGATAGATAGATAGATAGATGGATGGGTGGGTAGATAGATGGTACATTTTAAGAGAGTTAGAGGGGTGGGTAGGTAGGTAGATAGATGGTAAATCATTAGATAGATCGATAGCTAGATAAATAGATGGCTGGGTAAGTCGGTAGATAGATAATTGGGTGGGTGAAGCGCAATACCTTTAAAAGATAGGTGGGTGGACACAGCATAATCATTGCGGTCATTACCATCCTCCATATACATCTCCTGCTACCTGATGTTTCCTCATATATACCCAGCCTTCTCGGGGAGAGATCCCTGTGGGAGGTAAGTATCTTCTCACAGACCAAGTTCCTAACTTGGATGTGTCTGCAGACTTGGAGCTACCCTAAAAAAATCCTTGGTGCTTGTTTATTATCTTTGGAGGTTCTAGCAGTAAAGACAAAGCTTCTCAAATGGGGATTGCCAGCCTCTTCAGCAAATTGCGCAGCTTTGTGAGGAATATGATTTGGGTAATATCAGGAGATGTGGACAGGAGCTTTATTAATGACATCAGCCAATGATAGCTATTAGGGTATATTTGTATATTTCGCTTCATATGAATGTATATGTCATTTTTCCACATTCATGAAGTATTTCGATAAATTTGTCAATATAATGCCGCATAGCCTCCTAATGCCCAGAGGGACGGGCAGTCCATCAGCCACGGGTCCCCAGAGGTTTCCCCCACAGGGGGTTTTCCCTCTCCTGAGTGCTGAAGGATGATTCTTTGTGAGTCACGAGGCTACCACCAGCTTGGCCCTCCTATAGGGTACACAGATGTTAAATCAAAAGATAGATAGGTGGGTATATACATAGATGGTAAATCATTAGATAGATATGTGGGTAGGTACATAGATGGCAAATCATTAGCATAACCCAGCACAATACATATAGATAGATATTTATATAGACAGTTAAATAGATACATACAGTAGGTAGATAATGGATCAATAATTGACCGATCCTGGAGACATAATGAATAGTTGGCAAATCATTCTTTTAATGGCCAAATCATAGCTCGATTATTTAAAAAGAAGATGCATGCATAGTGCATGTTTCTAAAGCCCTCATACACAGTTGATGAGAAATAAAAATATACCGCTCCAAGGGCACTTTTGAGCGATATTTTTTTTTTTTTTCCACTGGCCATATAGCTGATGACCCGCATGTTTAGCAGGTCACTAGGAAATCAGTGAACGATGTTGTAACCGATTTCTAGAGTATCCAGTGGAATTGTCGATATAGTTAACTATATCGCAAGTGTCCCTGGTCTCCAGTGTGTATGGGGCTTAATTGTCAGTGTATACCAAGAACATATTATCATACCTCTTTCCTTTTTTTTTAGGTGAGTGGTCTACATGAAACCGATGAAGAAGTCCTAATATGCGACTACTGCAGGGTGACCGGGACCTGGACTGCAGAATCGTCCTCAAGTCAACGATCAAAGATGGTGCACAGCAACAAGAGACCCAAGCCAGGTAATTAATGAACATCATTAATTACTGATAATATGTTTTTTGGTATCCATTTGGGGTTTGTAGACAGGTGGTAAATCATTTGATAGACAAATAGGTGGGTGGGTATACAGATGTTAAATCAAAAGATAGATAGATAGATAGATAGATAGATGGATGGGTGGGTAGATAGATGGTACATTTTAAGAGAGTTAGAGGGGTGGGTAGGTAGGTAGATAGATGGTAAATCATTAGATAGATCGATAGCTAGATAAATAGATGGCTGGGTAAGTCGGTAGATAGATAATTGGGTGGGTGAAGCGCAATACCTTTAAAAGATAGGTGGGTGGACACAGCATAATCATTGCGGTCATTACCATCCTCCATATACATCTCCTGCTACCTGATGTTTCCTCATATATACCCAGCCTTCTCGGGGAGAGATCCCTGTGGGAGGTAAGTATCTTCTCACAGACCAAGTTCCTAACTTGGATGTGTCTGCAGACTTGGAGCTACCCTAAAAAAATCCTTGGTGCTTGTTTATTATCTTTGGAGGTTCTAGCAGTAAAGACAAAGCTTCTCAAATGGGGATGGCCAGCCTCTTCAGCAAATTGCGCAGCTTTGTGAGGAATATGATTTGGGTAATATCAGGAGATGTGGACAGGAGCTTTATTAATGACATCAGCCAATGATAGCTATTAGGGTATATTTGTATATTTCGCTTCATATGAATGTATATGTCATTCTTCCACATTCATGAAGTATTTCGATAAATTTGTCAATATAATGCCGCATAGCCTCCTAATGCCCAGAGGGACGGGCAGTCCATCAGCCACGGGTCCCCAGAGGTTTCCCCCACAAGGGGTTTTCCCTCTCCTGAGTGCTGAAGGATGATTCTTTGTGAGTCACGAGGCTACCACCAGCTTGGCCCTCCTATAGGGTACACAGATGTTAAATCAAAAGATAGATAGGTGGGTATATACATAGATGGTAAATCATTAGATAGATATGTGGGTAGGTACATAGATGGCAAATCATTAGCATAACCCAGCACAATACATATAGATAGATATTTATATAGACAGTTAAATAGATACATACAGTAGGTAGATAATGGATCAATAATTGACCGATCCTGGAGACATAATGAATAGTTGGCAAATCATTCTTTTAATGGCCAAATCATAGCTTGATTATTTAAAAAGAAGATGCATGCATAGTGCATGTTTCTAAAGCCCTCATACACAGTTGATGAGAAATAAAAATATACCGCTCCAAGGGCACTTTTGAGCGATATATTTTTTTTTTTTTCCACTGGCCATATAGCTGATGACCCGCGTGTTTAGCAGGTCACTAGGAAATCAGTGAACGATGTCGTAACCGATTTCTAGAGTATCCAGTGGAATTGTCGATATAGTTAACTATATCGCAAGTGTCCCTGGTCTCCAGTGTGTATGGGGCTTAATTGTCAGTGTATACCAAGAACATATTATCATACCTCTTTCCTTTTTTTTTAGGTGAGTGGTCTACATGAAACCGATGAAGAAGTCCTAATATGCGACTACTGCAGGGTGACCGGGACCTGGACTGCAGAATCGTCCTCAAGTCAACGAATCAAAGATGGTGCACAGCAACAAGAGACCCAAGCCAGGTAATTAATGAACATCATTAATTACTGATAATATGTTTTTTGTTATCCATTTGGGGTTTGTAGACAGGTGGTAAATCATTTGATAGACAAATAGGTGGGTGGGTATACAGATGTTAAATCAAAAGATAGATAGATAGATAGATGGATGGGTGGGTAGATAGATGGTACATTTTAAGAGAGTTAGAGGGGTGGGTAGGTAGGTAGATAGATGGTAAATCATTAGATAGATCGATAGCTAGATAAATAGATGGCTGGGTAAGTCGGTAGATAGATAATTGGGTGGGTGAAGCGCAATACCTTTAAAAGATAGGTTGGTGGACACAGCATAATCATTGCGGTCATTACCATCCTCCATATACATCTCCTGCTACCTGATGTTTCCTCATATATACCCAGCCTTCTCGGGGAGAGATCCCTGTGGGAGGTAAGTATCTTCTCACAGACCAAGTTCCTAACTTGGATGTGTCTGCAGACTTGGAGCTACCCTAAAAAAATCCTTGGTGCTTGTTTATTATCTTTGGAGGTTCTAGCAGTAAAGACAAAGCTTCTCAAATGGGGATGGCCAGCCTCTTCAGCAAATTGCGCAGCTTTGTGAGGAATATGATTTGGGTAATATCAGGAGATGTGGACAGGAGCTTTATTAATGACATCAGCCAATGATAGCTATTAGGGTATATTTGTATATTTCGCTTCATATGAATGTATATGTCATTCTTCCACATTCATGAAGTATTTCGATAAATTTGTCAATATAATGCCGCATAGCCTCCTAATGCCCAGAGGGACGGGCAGTCCATCAGCCACGGGTCCCCAGAGGTTTCCCCCACAGGGGGTTTTCCCTCTCCTGAGTGCTGAAGGATGATTCTTTGTGAGTCACGAGGCTACCACCAGCTTGGCCCTCCTATAGGGTACACAGATGTTAAATCAAAAGATAGATAGGTGGGTATATACATAGATGGTAAATCATTAGATAGATATGTGGGTAGGTACATAGATGGCAAATCATTAGCATAACCCAGCACAATACATATAGATAGATATTTATATAGACAGTTAAATAGATACATACAGTAGGTAGATAATGGATCAATAATTGACCGATCCTGGAGACATAATGAATAGTTGGCAAATCATTCTTTTAATGGCCAAATCATAGCTCGATTATTTAAAAAGAAGATGCATGCATAGTGCATGTTTCTAAAGCCCTCATACACAGTTGATGAGAAATAAAAATATACCGCTCCAAGGGCACTTTTGAGCGATATTTTTTTTTTTTTTTTCACTGGCCATATAGCTGATGACCCGCGTGTTTAGCAGGTCACTAGGAAATCAGTGAACGATGTTGTAACCGATTTCTAGAGTATCCAGTGGAATTGTCGATATAGTTAACTATATCGCAAGTGTCCCTGGTCTCCAGTGTGTATGGGGCTTAATTGTCAGTGTATACCAAGAACATATTATCATACCTCTTTCCTTTTTTTTTAGGTGAGTGGTCTACATGAAACCGATGAAGAAGTCCTAATATGCGACTACTGCAGGGTGACCGGGACCTGGACTGCAGAATCGTCCTCAAGTCAACGATCAAAGATGGTGCACAGCAACAAGAGACCCAAGCCAGGTAATTAATGAACATCATTAATTACTGATAATATGTTTTTTGGTATCCATTTGGGGTTTGTAGACAGGTGGTAAATCATTTGATAGACAAATAGGTGGGTGGGTATACAGATGTTAAATCAAAAGATAGATAGATAGATAGATAGATGGATGGGTGGGTAGATAGATGGTACATTTTAAGAGAGTTAGAGGGGTGGGTAGGTAGGTAGATAGATGGTAAATCATTAGATAGATCGATAGCTAGATAAATAGATGGCTGGGTAAGTCGGTAGATAGATAATTGGGTGGGTGAAGCGCAATACCTTTAAAAGATAGGTGGGTGGACACAGCATAATCATTGCGGTCATTACCATCCTCCATATACATCTCCTGCTACCTGATGTTTCCTCATATATACCCAGCCTTCTCGGGGAGAGATCCCTGTGGGAGGTAAGTATCTTCTCACAGACCAAGTTCCTAACTTGGATGTGTCTGCAGACTTGGAGCTACCCTAAAAAAATCCTTGGTCCTTGTTTATTATCTTTGGAGGTTCTAGCAGTAAAGACAAAGCTTCTCAAATGGGGATGGCCAGCCTCTTCAGCAAATTGCGCAGCTTTGTGAGGAATATGATTTGGGTAATATCAGGAGATGTGGACAGGAGCTTTATTAATGACATCAGCCAATGATAGCTATTAGGGTATATTTGTATATTTCGCTTCATATGAATGTATATGTCATTCTTCCACATTCATGAAGTATTTCGATAAATTTGTCAATATAATGCCGCATAGCCTCCTAATGCCCAGAGGGACGGGCAGTCCATCAGCCACGGGTCCCCAGAGGTTTCCCCCACAGGGGGTTTTCCCTCTCCTGAGTGCTGAAGGATGATTCTTTGTGAGTCACGAGGCTACCACCAGCTTGGCCCTCCTATAGGGTACACAGATGTTAAATCAAAAGATAGATAGGTGGGTATATACATAGATGGTAAATCATTAGATAGATATGTGGGTAGGTACATAGATGGCAAATCATTAGCATAACCCAGCACAATACATATAGATAGATATTTATATAGACAGTTAAATAGATACATACAGTAGGTAGATAATGGATCAATAATTGACCGATCCTGGAGACATAATGAATAGTTGGCAAATCATTCTTTTAATGGCCAAATCATAGCTCGATTATTTAAAAGCAGATGCATGCATAGTGCATGTTTCTAAAGCCCTCATACACAGTTGATGAGAAATAAAAATATACCGCTCCAAGGGCACTTTTGAGCGATATTTTTTTTTTTTTTTTTTCACTGGCCATATAGCTGATGACCCGCGTGTTTAGCAGGTCACTAGGAAATCAGTGAACGATGTCGTAACCGATTTCTAGAGTATCCAGTGGAATTGTCGATATAGTTAACTATATCGCAAGTGTCCCTGGTCTCCAGTGTGTATGGGGCTTAATTGTCAGTGTATACCAAGAACATATTATCATACCTCTTTCCTTTTTTTTTAGGTGAGTGGTCTACATGAAACCGATGAAGAGTCCTAATATGCGACTACTGCAGGGTGACCGGGACCTGGACTGCAGAATCGTCCTCAAGTCAACGATCAAAGATGGTGCACAGCAACAAGAGACCCAAGCCAGGTAATTAATGAACATCATTAATTACTGATAATATGTTTTTTGTTATCCATTTGGGGTTTGTAGACAGGTGGTATATCATTTGATAGACAAATAGGTGGGTGGGTATACAGATGTTAAATCAAAAGATAGATAGATAGATAGATAGATAGATGGATGGGTGGGTAGATAGATGGTACATTTTAAGAGAGTTAGAGGGGTGGGTAGGTAGGTAGATAGATGGTAAATCATTAGATAGATCGATAGCTAGATAAATAGATGGCTGGGTAAGTCGGTAGATAGATAATTGGGTGGGTGAAGCGCAATACCTTTAAAAGATAGGTGGGTGGACACAGCATAATCATTGCGGTCATTACCATCCTCCATATACATCTCCTGCTACCTGATGTTTCCTCATATATACCCAGCCTTCTCGGGGAGAGATCCCTGTGGGAGGTAAGTATCTTCTCACAGACCAAGTTCCTAACTTGGATGTGTCTGCAGACTTGGAGCTACCCTAAAAAAATCCTTGGTGCTTGTTTATTATCTTTGGAGGTTCTAGCAGTAAAGACAAAGCTTCTCAAATGGGGATGGCCAGCCTCTTCAGCAAATTGCGCAGCTTTGTGAGGAATATGATTTGGGTAATATCAGGAGATGTGGACAGGAGCTTTATTAATGACATCAGCCAATGATAGCTATTAGGGTATATTTGTATATTTCGCTTCATATGAATGTATATGTCATTCTTCCACATTCATGAAGTATTTCGATAAATTTGTCAATATAATGCCGCATAGCCTCCTAATGCCCAGAGGGACGGGCAGTCCATCAGCCACGGGTCCCCAGAGGTTTCCCCCACAGGGGGTTTTCCCTCTCCTGAGTGCTGAAGGATGATTCTTTGTGAGTCACGAGGCTACCACCAGCTTGGCCCTCCTATAGGGTACACAGATGTTAAATCAAAAGATAGATAGGTGGGTATATACATAGATGGTAAATCATTAGATAGATATGTGGGTAGGTACATAGATGGCAAATCATTAGCATAACCCAGCACAATACATATAGATAGATATTTATATAGACAGTTAAATAGATACATACAGTAGGTAGATAATTGATCAATAATTGACCGATCCTGGAGACATAATGAATAGTTGGCAAATCATTCTTTTAATGGCCAAATCATAGCTCGATTATTTAAAAAGAAGATGCATGCATAGTGCATGTTTCTAAAGCCCTCATACACAGTTGATGAGAAATAAAAATATACCGCTCCAAGGGCACTTTTGAGCGATATTTTTTTTTTTTTTCCACTGGCCATATAGCTGATGACCCGCGTGTTTAGCAGGTCACTAGGAAATCAGTGAACGATGTCGTAACCGATTTCTAGAGTATCCAGTGGAATTGACGATATAGTTAACTATATCGCAAGTGTCCCTGGTCTCCAGTGTGTATGGGGCTTAATTGTCAGTGTATACCAAGAACATATTATCATACCTCTTTCCTTTTTTTTTAGGTGAGTGGTCTACATGAAACCGATGAAGAAGTCCTAATATGCGACTACTGCAGGGTGACCGGGACCTGGACTGCAGAATCGTCCTCAAGTCAACGATCAAAGATGGTGCACAGCAACAAGAGACCCAAGCCAGGTAATTAATGAACATCATTAATTACTGATAATATGTTTTTTGGTATCCATTTGGGGTTTGTAGACAGGTGGTAAATCATTTGATAGACATATAGGTGGGTGGGTATACAGATGTTAAATCAAAAGATAGATAGATAGATAGATGGATGGGTGGGTAGATAGATGGTACATTTTAAGAGAGTTAGAGGGGTGGGTAGGTAGGTAGATAGATGGTAAATCATTAGATAGATCGATAGCTAGATAAATAGATGGCTGGGTAAGTCGGTAGATAGATAATTGGGTGGGTGAAGCGCAATACCTTTAAAAGATAGGTGGGTGGACACAGCATAATCATTGCGGTCATTACCATCCTCCATATACATCTCCTGCTACCTGATGTTTCCTCATATATACCCAGCCTTCTCGGGGAGAGATCCCTGTGGGAGGTAAGTATCTTCTCACAGACCAAGTTCCTAACTTGAATGTGTCTGCAGACTTGGAGCTACCCTAAAAAAATCCTTGGTGCTTGTTTATTATCTTTGGAGGTTCTAGCAGTAAAGACAAAGCTTCTCAAATGGGGATGGCCAGCCTCTTCAGCAAATTGCGCAGCTTTGTGAGGAATATGATTTGGGTAATATCAGGAGATGTGGACAGGAGCTTTATTAATGACATCAGCCAATGATAGCTATTAGGGTATATTTGTATATTTCGCTTCATATGAATGTATATGTCATTCTTCCACATTCATGAAGTATTTCGATAAATTTGTCAATATAATGCCGCATAGCCTCCTAATGCCCAGAGGGACGGGCAGTCCATCAGCCACGGGTCCCCAGAGGTTTCCCCCACAGGGGGTTTTCCCTCTCCTGAGTGCTGAAGGATGATTCTTTGTGAGTCACGAGGCTACCACCAGCTTGGCCCTCCTATAGGGTACACAGATGTTAAATCAAAAGATAGATAGGTGGGTATATACATAGATGGTAAATCATTAAATAGATATGTGGGTAGGTACATAAATGGCAAATCATTAGCATAACCCAGCACAATACATATAGATAGATATTTATATAGACAGTTAAATAGATACATACAGTAGGTAGATAATGGATCAATAATTGACCGATCCTGGAGACATAATGAATAGTTGGCAAATCATTCTTTTAATGGCCAAATCATAGCTCGATTATTTAAAAAGAAGATGCATGCATAGTGCATGTTTCTAAAGCCCTCATACACAGTTGATGAGAAATAAAAATATACCGCTCCAAGGGCACTTTTGAGCGATATTTTTTTTTTTTTTTTTTCACTGGCCATATAGCTGATGACCCGCGTGTTTAGCAGGTCACTTGGAAATCAGTGAACGATGTCGTAACCGATTTCTAGAGTATCCAGTGGAATCGACGATATAGTTAACTATTTTGCAAGTGTCCCTGGTCTCCAGTGTGTATGGGGCTTAATTGTCAGTGTATACCAAGAACATATTATCATACCTCTTTCCTTTTTTTTTAGGTGAGTGGTCTACATGAAACCGATGAAGAAGTTGTGAGGGTACGAATTCCTCAATCACTCAGACACCGAGCAGATGAAACCAGAAGAATGGTTTATTTTCCACAGCACGCACAAATAGACAATAAACAGTGGCAAAGGTAAATTGCAGAGTAGAAAGATATTCAGGTAGCAGGCCCAAACAGACAGTCCTTGTATAGTCACAGTCCCAGATCAGTTCCACAGGGCAAACTATCACTTGTCCACACAGCTGTGATAGCAGAAAACTGTATAAGTCCACAAAACACTGGCAACTCCACAGAAGCGAGGATGAGGCGTTCCACAAGACACAGGTAGAGCATACCTCTGAACCTTAAGACTGCGACTAACCTCCTTCCTCCTCTCTTCTCCTTCAGCTCTCGCTGGTCTGACCAAAAAACACTTTTTAAAACATTTCAAATTCCCACGGTGATCGCATCATCTGTGGGGTTGCCCAATTTCCTGATTGGTGGATTCAAGCATAAGGTATATCCCACCTTCAATCCACAGTTGTCCAACTGCTGCTCCCAACCCCTGCTGTGTCTGGTTCCACAAAGTCTGCTAGAGCCCAAAGGTTTACAAAGAATTGTAAACCCCCCTGTGGAGATGGTTCCTCTGCTATCTCTTTCCTGTAAATAGCAGCAAAATAGCAGGGTAATTGGATCACCCCCTGTGGAGATTGCCTTTTGGGAGGACAGTTTATGATAACCCTTTTCCTGTCAGGGCACGGGCAAATGGCATCAATGGTATAATGCTTACATGAATAAAGTCCTGGGAAATACAGACATACATAGGGAACAATAGGGCTAAAATGTACATTAATTACTGTGGAGTAGAGGATGTCACAATTCACTTATCGCCAATGCAATTCCTTCACATTTCCTCCCCCACATTTTAGTCCATGTTCCTGGTGTCCTGGGTAATGGCAAGGGCTGGTCTCCTGGTGTTAGGTGGCACTGGGTCTGGTTCCTGCTGACGGGATAGGCCATCCGCGTTTCCATGATCTTTACCCTTTTTGTGAGAAATAGAGAAGTTGTACAGTTGTAGGGCTAAGCTCCACCTCAGTAACCGTCCATTGTCTCCAGCTGTACGTTGTAGAAAACTAAGGGGGTTATGATCTGTTACCACTGAAAACTCACGCCCATACACATAGGGCTGCAACTTCTTTAGTGCCCAGACGATGGCTAGGCACTCCTTTTCAATGGTGGCGTAGGCTATCTCGCGGGCAACTAGTTTTCGGGAAATAAAGGCAACTGGGTGCTCACACCCATCCTCCCCTATTTGACTTAGCACAGCTCCTATTCCACAAGCTGAAGCATCTGTTTGCACAATGAACCGCCGGCGGAAGTCAGGGGCGGCTAACACTGGGGACCGGGACAAGATGTCCTTAAGCTGGGAGAAAGCCTGCTCGCAGTCAGGGGTCCAGTCAATGTTTCGGGTGTACTTTTTGGTCGTTAGGTCAGTCAGTGGTTTGGCAATGGTGCTGTACTGAGGAACAAATTTACGATAGTACCCCGCTGTGCCCAGGAAGGCACGTACCTGTTTTTGGTTAGTGGGGTGAGGCCACTTCAGAATGGCCTCAATTTTTGCCGGTTCTGGACGAATACGGCCTCCCCCAACCCTGTGGCCAAGGTACAGCACCTCTGCCATCCCCATCTGACACTTATCCGGTCTGATTGTCAACCCTGCCTGGCTAATCTCTGCTAAAACCTGGGCTACATGCTGCAGATGATCCTCCCAGGTCTCACTAAAAATTGCTATATCATCCAGGTAGGCCTGGGCAAACTCCTGACACCCTGTCAGTATGCGATCTACTGTACGCTGGAAGGTGGCAGGGGCATTCTTCATCCCGAAGGGCATGTCAGTAAATTCAAAAAGCCCAAATGGGGTATTGAACGCTGACCTCTCCTGTGCCTCTCTGGTAAGGGGTATCTGCCAGTACCCCTTGCTAAGGTCCAGGGTGGACACATAGCGAGCCATCCCCAACCTGTCTAACAGCTCATCTACCCGGGGCATGGGGTATGCGTCTGTCACTGTCACCTCATTCAGCTTCCTATAGTCCACGCAGAAGCGTGTACTCCCATCCTTCTTGGGCACTAAGACCACGCTGGAGGCCCAGGGACTATTTGATGGCACAATGACCCCAAGCGCCAGCATTTCGTCTACCTCTTTTTTCATCATATTGAGCACCTCGGGATTCAGCCGATATGCTGGTTGCCTAATGGGCCGAGTTGCTCCGGTGTCGACATGATGGGCTGCTACATGAGTGCGTCCTGGCCTGCTAGTGAACTGAGGCCCCACTAGCTCCAAAACCTCCCTCATTTGTCGGGTCTGGGTTTCAGTTAACTGTGTGCCTATGGGCACGGCCTCCACCCCCACATCCTTCTTGGTTGCTGCCAGAATGTCAGGGATGGGGTCAGTCTCTGGGTCATCCATTGGTGGGCAGCAGATTGCCACAGCCCCTATTTCCCTGGTGACATATTTTTTTAATCTATTTATGTGGTAGGTGCCCACCCGCTTCCCGGTTTGATCTAGGGCAATGATATAATCTACCTGCCCCTGTCGGTCCACTACAGTATATGGCCCTGCCCAGGTCGCCTGTAACTTGTGCTTTCGTACAGGTACCAGTACCATCACTTTCTGACCCACTTCCAACTCCCGTTCACGTGCATGCTGGTTGTAATACTTGCACTGCCTTCCCTGTGCCTCCAGCATATGGTCATGCGCAAGCTGCATTAGCCTTTGCAGTCTCTCCCTCATTTGGGCCACATATTCTAAGACCGGAACCTCCGGTTCCTGGAATGATCCTTCCCAGCTTTCCCTGACTAAGTCGAGAGGACCCCGGACCCTTCTGGCATATAGTAACTCAAAAGGGGAGAACCCGGTAGAATCTTGCCTTACTTCGCGGTATGCGAATAGAAGCTGTTGCAAGGATTTCTCCCAGTCTCCCCCCTCTGATTCAGCATATGCCCGTAGCAACTGCTTAAGGGTCGCATTAAATCGCTCACACAATCCGTTTGTTTGGGGGTGATAGGCAGTAGTGCGAAAGGGATGGACCCCAAATTTGGCCCATATGGTCTGCAGTAAGTCCCCTTGAAATTGCGTACCTTGGTCGGTGACCACTTCTTCGGGAAATCCCACACGACTAAAGATATCCATGAGAGCCTGGGCAATATGCTCAGCATCTATGGATGCCAGCGCCACCGCCTCTGGGTACCTAGTCGCATAGTCAACCACAGTCAGTATGTATTTCTTTCCTGTTCTGCTCGGTTTCTTAAAAGGCCCAACAATGTCCATGGCCACTCTCTTGAATGGCTCACTGATCACAGGCATGGGTTGTAGGGGGACACGACGTGGGGGTCCCCCGAGGCGTTGACAGACCCCACATGACTCTCTATACTGTCTTACCTCCTGGTTTATTCCTGGCCAGAAGAAGTGCCGCAGCAGTCGGGCCCGGGTTTTACGAATCCCTAAATGGCCTGCTGAGGGGATGTCATGGGCAAGTGCTAGCAATCGCGCACGGTACTGCTGGGGAACAATTAACTGTTTCCTAGGGACTTCGGGCTCTAATGGGTCTGCTTTTGCTGGCACCCTGTACAGTCTCCCCTCCTCCCACTGAATGCGATCCTCCTGAGTTCCCCAATCACTCCGTCCTGCTGCCCTGCGGAGGCTAGCTAGGGACGGATCTGTTTGTTGGGCTTCCCTAAATTCCACTCTATCTACCTCCCCCAGATTCACGTCACAGTCAAGCAAGTCTGGTACCATGTTACTCACCGGCGGTGGCTCAGGGGCT
The DNA here is from genome assembly GCF_055691185.1 of Crinia signifera. Classification (NCBI taxonomy): domain Eukaryota; kingdom Metazoa; phylum Chordata; class Amphibia; order Anura; family Myobatrachidae; genus Crinia; species Crinia signifera. The sequence continues at coordinate 40,136,879 of NC_139222.1, forward strand.
GTAGCAGTAATTCCTGGTGCTGGAGGGAGAGGGCCCTCAGGTGCTATCTCTCCAGCCTGTGACTGGCTCCGGGTGATAGCTCCCACGAAACAACTGGCCAATCCACCACCCAAATCATTTCCTAGAATAACATGGGTGGGGAGCCCTTCCAGAAGTCCCACGTTCACTTCCCCAGAGTCCTGACCCCAATCCAAGTGTACCCGGGCCATGGGGATGACAGTGATCTGCCCCCCTGCCATGGAGATCTTAATTTTCCGTTGCTTCAGTAGTTGGCAGGGGGGGATTAATTCTGGGCGGATAAGGGTGATGGAGGCACCCGAATCTCTTAACCCCTGCAGTTCCTTCCCATTAACTTTTACAGGCTGGAGATGTGGCTTCATGTTATCCGGGGTGGCTTTTCCAATAGCTGCTACCACCTCCACCTGGTATACTACTTCCTCCGCCTCTGGCGCATCAGGACAGTACTCCCCTCCCCCTCCCCCAAATGATGGTTCCTGGCACACAGCTACTCGAGGCAAGGCATGTCGGGCACCTGGAAATGGTCCTCTTCCCCGGGGGCAATCTCGGCGGACATGACCCACCTTGTCACAGTTGTAGCAGCGACGGGCTCCTGGTAGCTCGGGTCCCCAAGGCCGGGGGTTGGGGGGCTGTGGAGCTGGGCGTTGGGGGGCCGCCGGTAGATCCCGATCTGGCTGGGCCCGTCGGAGATTAGTCTTTTCCTCGATGTTGGTCCCTCTCCACCGAGGCCTGTTAGCTGTGAACTCGTCCGCTAGTTGTGCCGCTTTCTCGGGGGTGGTAGGGGTCCGATCTGCTACCCATTCTCTGATCTCAAGAGGCATCTTGTTCAGCAGCTGCTCCAAGATAAAAGCATTTTTAATATCTTTTACAGTAAGGGCCTGCTTCACGGACAGCCACTTATCACAGTTCCTCCGCAACAGGTTATTAAACTCTGTAAATGAAGAATCGCCTTTTCGGGTTATGGTGCGAAACTTCACACGGTATGATTCAGCAGTCACCGCATATCTAGCAAGCAGGACACTTCGTACCTCCTCATATACCAGCACCTGCTCTGGGCTCAGGGCATGGAATGCTTCCAGAGCCCTTCCTCTCAGACTGGGGAACAGAAATCGAGGCCACTCTGCTGCCTCAATTCCATGCAAAGTCATAACAGATTCAAACATCTGCAAATGGGTATCAATATCCGAACCGGCATCATCAAAAGGTGGGATGTCATTATATCTCAGCCTGGCCACCTGGCTTACTGATGCTGCCGTAGTGGGTATAGAGGACTGCAACCCCAATGCAGCTCCCAAAACTGAGGCTCCTTGTCCCAGAGCTGCCAGCAAGTCCTGCAACTGATCTGCATTTCCAACAGGCAGCGCAGCCCCTGAAGCATTTGTCCTGTTGGCCCCCTGCACCTCGTTCCGCTCTAGGATGGGGTCCTCATCGTCCTCCTGTCCAGGGTGTTCTTGGTCCCATTGTGCCAGCTTTGCCATTAATGCTGCTCTGGTGTCCAATGCCTCAAACTCAATCTGCCTCGTACGGCACAGATCCTGCAGTTGATCCTTTTTGCTGTATCGGTAGCATAGTGGTGCTGGATCCATTCCCTGAGGTGTTTATGACTCGTTGCTCGAAGGTTGGTGTCTGAGTGGTCCCGCTGCTGCCGCCAAATGTGAGGGTACGAATTCCTCAATCACTCAGACACCGAGCAGATGAAACCAGAAGAATGGTTTATTTTCCACAGCACGCACAAATAGACAATAAACAGTGGCAAAGGTAAATTGCAGAGTAGAAAGATATTCAGGTAGCAGGCCCAAACAGACAGTCCTTGTATAGTCACAGTCCCAGATCAGTTCCACAGGGCAAACTATCACTTGTCCACACAGCTGTGATAGCAGAAAACTGTATAAGTCCACAAAACACTGGCAACTCCACAGAAGCGAGGATGAGGCGTTCCACAAGACACAGGTAGAGCATACCTCTGAACCTTAAGACTGCGACTAACCTCCTTCCTCCTCTCTTCTCCTTCAGCTCTCGCTGGTCTGACCAAAAAACACTTTTTAAAACATTTCAAATTCCCACGGTGATCGCATCATCTGTGGGGTTGCCCAATTTCCTGATTGGTGGATTCAAGCATAAGGTATATCCCACCTTCAATCCACAGTTGTCCAACTGCTGCTCCCAACCCCTGCTGTGTCTGGTTCCACAAAGTCTGCTAGAGCCCAGAGGTTTACAAAGAATTGTAAACCCCCCTGTGGAGATGGTTCCTCTGCTATCTCTTTCCTGTAAATAGCAGCAAAATAGCAGGGTAATTGGATCACCCCCTGTGGAGATTGCCTTTTGGGAGGACAGTTTATGATAACCCTTTTCCTGTCAGGGCACGGGCAAATGGCATCAATGGTATAATGCTTACATGAATAAAGTCCTGGGAAATACAGACATACATAGGGAACAATAGGGCTAAAATGTACATTAATTACTGTGGAGTAGAGGATGTCACAATTCACTTATCGCCAATGCAATTCCTTCACAGAAGTCCTAATATGCGACTACTGCAGGGTGACCGGGACCTGGACTGCAGAATCGTCCTCAAGTCAACGATCAAAGATGGTGCACAGCAACAAGAGACCCAAGCCAGGTAATTAATGAACATCATTAATTACTGATAATGTTTTTTGGTATCCATTTGGGGTTTGTAGACAGGTGGTAAATCATTTGATAGACAAATAGGTGGGTGGGTATACAGATGTTAAATCAAAAGATAGATAGATAGATAGATGGATGGGTGGGTAGATAGATGGTACATTTTAAGAGAGTTAGAGGGGTGGGTAGGTAGGTAGATAGATGGTAAATCATTAGATAGATCGATAGCTAGATAAATAGATGGCTGGGTAAGTCGGTAGATAGATAATTGGGTGGGTGAAGCGCAATACCTTTAAAAGATAGGTGGGTGGACACAGCATAATCATTGCGGTCATTACCATCCTCCATATACATCTCCTGCTACCTGATGTTTCCTCATATATACCCAGCCTTCTCGGGGAGAGATCCCTGTGGGAGGTAAGTATCTTCTCACAGACCAAGTTCCTAACTTGGATGTGTCTGCAGACTTGGAGCTACCCTAAAAAAATCCTTGGTGCTTGTTTATTATCTTTGGAGGTTCTAGCAGTAAAGACAAAGCTTCTCAAATGGGGATGGCCAGCCTCTTCAGCAAATTGCGCAGCTTTGTGAGGAATATGATTTGGGTAATATCAGGAGATGTGGACAGGAGCTTTATTAATGACATCAGCCAATGATAGCTATTAGGGTATATTTGTATATTTCGCTTCATATGAATGTATATGTCATTCTTCCACATTCATGAAGTATTTCGATAAATTTGTCAATATAATGCCGCATAGCCTCCTAATGCCCAGAGGGACGGGCAGTCCATCAGCCACGGGTCCCCAGAGGTTTCCCCCACAGGGGGTTTTCCCTCTCCTGAGTGCTGAAGGATGATTCTTTGTGAGTCACGAGGCTACCACCAGCTTGGCCCTCCTATAGGGTACACAGATGTTAAATCAAAAGATAGATAGGTGGGTATATACATAGATGGTAAATCATTAGATAGATATGTGGGTAGGTACATAGATGGCAAATCATTAGCATAACCCAGCACAATACATATAGATAGATATTTATATAGACAGTTAAATAGATACATACAGTAGGTAGATAATGGATCAATAATTGACCGATCCTGGAGACATAATGAATAGTTGGCAAATCATTCTTTTAATGGCCAAATCATAGCTCGATTATTTAAAAAGAAGATGCATGCATAGTGCATGTTTCTAAAGCCCTCATACACAGTTGATGAGAAATAAAAATATACCGCTCCAAGGGCACTTTTGAGCGATATTTTTTTTTTTTTTTTTTTTACTGGCCATATAGCTGATGACCCGCGTGTTTAGCAGGTCACTAGGAAATCAGTGAACGATGTCGTAACCGATTTCTAGAGTATCCAGTGGAATTGTCGATATAGTTAACTATATCGCAAGTGTCCCTGGTCTCCAGTGTGTATGGGGCTTAATTGTCAGTGTATACCAAGAACATATTATCATACCTCTTTCCTTTTTTTTTAGGTGAGTGGTCTACATGAAACCGATGAAGAAGTCCTAATATGCGACTACTGCAGGGTGACCGGGACCTGGACTGCAGAATCGTCCTCAAGTCAACGATCAAAGATGGTGCACAGCAACAAGAGACCCAAGCCAGGTAATTAATGAACATCATTAATTACTGATAATATGTTTTTTGTTATCCATTTGGGGTTTGTAGACAGGTGGTAAATCATTTGATAGACAAATAGGTGGGTGGGTATACAGATGTTAAATCAAAAGATAGATAGATAGATAGATAGATAGATGGGTGGGTGGGTAGATAGATGGTACATTTTAAGAGAGTTAGAGGGGTGGGTAGGTAGGTAGATAGATGGTAAATCATTAGATAGATCGATAGCTAGATAAATAGATGGCTGGGTAAGTCGGTAGATAGATAATTGGGTGGGAGAAGCGCAATACCTTTTAAAGATAGGTGGGTGGACACAGCATAATCATTGCGGTCATTACCATCCTCCATATACATCTCCTGCTACCTGATGTTTCCTCATATATACCCAGCCTTCTCGGGGAGAGATCCCTGTGGGAGGTAAGTATCTTCTCACAGACCAAGTTCCTAACTTGGATGTGTCTGCAGACTTGGAGCTACCCTAAAAAAATCCTTGGTGCTTGTTTATTATCTTTGGAGGTTCTAGCAGTAAAGACAAAGCTTCTCAAATGGGGATGGCCAGCCTCTTCAGCAAATTGCGCAGCTTTGTGAGGAATATGATTTGGGTAATATCAGGAGATGTGGACAGGAGCTTTATTAATGACATCAGCCAATGATAGCTATTAGGGTATATTTGTATATTTCGCTTCATATGAATGTATATGTCATTCTTCCACATTCATGAAGTATTTCGATAAATTTGTCAATATAATGCCGCATAGCCTCCTAATGCCCAGAGGGACGGGCAGTCCATCAGCCACGGGTCCCCAGAGGTTTCCCCCACAGGGGGTTTTCCCTCTCCTGAGTGCTGAAGGATGATTCTTTGTGAGTCACGAGGCTACCACCAGCTTGGCCCTCTTATAGGGTACACAGATGTTAAATCAAAAGATAGATAGGTGGGTATATACATAGATGGTAAATCATTAGATAGATATGTGGGTAGGTACATAGATGGCAAATCATTAGCATAACCCAGCACAATACATATAGATAGATATTTATATAGACAGTTAAATAGATACATACAGTAGGTAGATAATGGATCAATAATTGACCGATCCTGGAGACATAATGAATAGTTGGCAAATCATTCTTTTAATGGCCAAATCATAGCTCGATTATTTAAAAAGAAGATGCATGCATAGTGCATGTTTCTAAAGCCCTCATACACAGTTGATGAGAAATAAAAATATACCGCTCCAAGGGCACTTTTGAGCGATATTTTTTTTTTTTTTTCCACTGGCCATATAGCTGATGACCCGCGTGTTTAGCAGGTCACTAGGAAATCAGTGAACGATGTTGTAACCGATTTCTAGAGTATCCAGTGGAATTGTCGATATAGTTAACTATATCGCAAGTGTCCCTGGTCTCCAGTGTGTATGGGGCTTAATTGTCAGTGTATACCAAGAACATATTATCATACCTCTTTCCTTTTTTTTTAGGTGAGTGGTCTACATGAAACCGATGAAGAAGTCCTAATATGCGACTACTGCAGGGTGACCGGGACCTGGACTGCAGAATCGTCCTCAAGTCAACGATCAAAGATGGTGCACAGCAACAAGAGACCCAAGCCAGGTAATTAATGAACATCATTAATTACTGATAATATGTTTTTTGGTATCCATTTGGGGTTTGTAGACAGGTGGTAAATCATTTGATAGACAAATAGGTGGGTGGGTATACAGATGTTAAATCAAAAGATAGATAGATAGATGGATGGGTGGGTAGATAGATGGTACATTTTAAGAGAGTTAGAGGGGTGGGTAGGTAGGTAGATAGATGGTAAATCATTAGATAGATCGATAGCTAGATAAATAGATGGCTGGGTAAGTCGGTAGATAGATAATTGGGTGGGTGAAGCGCAATACCTTTAAAAGATAGGTGGGTGGACACAGCATAATCATTGCGGTCATTACCATCCTCCATATACATCTCCTGCTACCTGATGTTTCCTCATATATACCCAGCCTTCTCGGGGAGAGATCCCTGTGGGAGGTAAGTATCTTCTCACAGACCAAGTTCCTAACTTGGATGTGTCTGCAGACTTGGAGCTACCCTAAAAAAATCCTTGGTGCTTGTTTATTATCTTTGGAGGTTCTAGCAGTAAAGACAAAGCTTCTCAAATGGGGATGGCCAGCCTCTTCAGCAAATTGCGCAGCTTTGTGAGGAATATGATTTGGGTAATATCAGGAGATGTGGACAGGAGCTTTATTAATGACATCAGCCAATGATAGCTATTAGGGTATATTTGTATATTTCGCTTCATATGAATGTATATGTCATTCTTCCACATTCATGAAGTATTTCGATAAATTTGTCAATATAATGCCGCATAGCCTCCTAATGCCCAGAGGGACGGGCAGTCCATCAGCCACGGGTCCCCAGAGGTTTCCCCCACAGGGGGTTTTCCCTCTCCTGAGTGCTGAAGGATGATTCTTTGTGAGTCACGAGGCTACCACCAGCATGGCCCTCCAATAGGGTACACAGATGTTAAATCGAAAGATAGATAGGTGGGTATATACAAAGATTGTAAATCATTAGATAGATATGTGGGTAGGTACATAGATGGCAAATCATTAGCATAACCCAGCACAATACATATAGATAGATATTTATATAGACAGTTAAATAGATACATACAGTAGGTAGATAATGGATCAATAATTGACTGATCCTGGAGACATAATGAATAGTTGGCAAATCATTCTTTTAATGGCCAAATCATAGCTCGATTATTTAAAAAGAAGATGCATGCATAGTGCATGTTTCTAAAGCCCTCATACACAGTTGATGAGAAATAAAAATATACCGCTCCAAGGGCACTTTTGAGCGATATTTTTTTTTAATTTTTTTCACTGGCCATATAGCTGATGACCCGCGTGTTTAGCAGGTCACTAGGAAATCAGTGAACGATGTCGTAACCGATTTCTAGAGTATCCAGTGGAATTGTCGATATAGTTAACTATATCGCAAGTGTCCCTGGTCTCCAGTGTGTATGGGGCTTAATTGTCAGTGTATACCAAGAACATATTATCATACCTCTTTCCTTTTTTTTTAGGTGAGTGGTCTACATGAAACCGATGAAGAAGTCCTAATATGCGACTACTGCAGGGTGACCGGGACCTGGACTGCAGAATCGTCCTCAAGTCAACGATCAAAGATGGTGCACAGCAACAAGAGACCCAAGCCAGGTAATTAATGAACATCATTAATTACTGATAATATGTTTTTTGTTATCCATTTGGGGTTTGTAGACAGGTGGTATATCATTTGATAGACAAATAGGTGGGTGGGTATACAGATGTTAAATCAAAAGATAGATAGATAGATAGATAGATAGATAGATAGATAGATAGATGGATGGGTGGGTAGATAGATGGTACATTTTAAGAGAGTTAGAGGGGTGGGTAGGTAGGTAGATAGATGGTAAATCATTAGATAGATCGATAGCTAGATAAATAGATGGCTGGGTAAGTCGGTAGATAGATAATTGGGTGGGTGAAGCGCAATACCTTTAAAAGATAGGTGGGTGGACACAGCATAATCATTGCGGTCATTACCATCCTCCATATACATCTCCTGCTACCTGATGTTTCCTCATATATACCCAGCCTTCTCGGGGAGAGATCCCTGTGGGAGGTAAGTATCTTCTCACAGACCAAGTTCCTAACTTGGATGTGTCTGCAGACTTGGAGCTACCCTAAAAAAATCCTTGGTGCTTGTTTATTATCTTTGGAGGTTCTAGCAGTAAAGACAAAGCTTCTCAAATGGGGATGGCCAGCCTCTTCAGCAAATTGCGCAGCTTTGTGAGGAATATGATTTGGGTAATATCAGGAGATGTGGACAGGAGCTTTATTAATGACATCAGCCAATGATAGCTATTAGGGTATATTTGTATATTTCGCTTCATATGAATGTATATGTCATTCTTCCACATTCATGAAGTATTTCGATAAATTTGTCAATATAATGCCGCATAGCCTCCTAATGCCCAGAGGGACGGGCAGTCCATCAGCCACGGGTCCCCAGAGGTTTCCCCCACAGGGGGTTTTCCCTCTCCTGAGTGCTGAAGGATGATTCTTTGTGAGTCACGAGGCTACCACCAGCTTGGCCCTCCTATAGGGTACACAGATGTTAAATCAAAAGATAGATAGGTGGGTATATACATAGATGGTAAATCATTAGATAGATATGTGGGTAGGTACATAGATGGCAAATCATTAGCATAACCCAGCACAATACATATAGATAGATATTTATATAGACAGTTAAATAGATACATACAGTAGGTAGATAATGGATCAATAATTGACCGATCCTGGAGACATAATGAATAGTTGGCAAATCATTCTTTTAATGGCCAAATCATAGCTCGATTATTTAAAAAGAAGATGCATGCATAGTGCATGTTTCTAAAGCCCTCATACACAGTTGATGAGAAATAAAAATATACCGCTCCAAGGGCACTTTTGAGCGATATTTTTTTTTTTTTTTTCACTGGCCATATAGCTGATGACCCGCGTGTTTAGCAGGTCACTAGGAAATCAGTGAACGTTGTTGTAACCGATTTCTAGAGTATCCAGTGGAATTGTCGATAAAGTTAACTATATCGCAAGTGTCCCTGGTCTCCAGTGTGTATGGGGCTTAATTGTCAGTGTATACCAAGAACATATTATCATACCTCTTTCCTTTTTTTTTAGGTGAGTGGTCTACATGAAACCGATGAAGAAGTCCTAATATGCGACTACTGCAGGGTGACCGGGACTGCAGAATCGTCCTCAAGTCAACGATCAAAGATGGTGCACAGCAACAAGAGACCCAAGCCAGGTAATTAATGAACATCATTAATTACTGATAATATGTTTTTTGGTATCCATTTGGGGTTTGTAGACAGGTGGTAAATCATTTGATAGACAAATAGGTGGGTGGGTATACAGATGTTAAATCAAAAGATAGATAGATAGATAGATGGATGGGTGGGTAGATAGATGGTACATTTTAAGAGAGTTAGAGGGGTGGGTAGGTAGGTAGATAGATGGTGAATCATTAGATAGATCGATAGCTAGATAAATAGATGGCTGGGTAAGTCGGTAGATAGATAATTGGGTGGGTGAAGCGCAATACCTTTAAAAGATAGGTGGGTGGACACAGCATAATCATTGCGGTCATTACCATCCTCCATATACATCTCCTGCTACCTGATGTTTCCTCATATATACCCAGCCTTCTCGGGGAGAGATCCCTGTGGGAGGTAAGTATCTTCTCACAGACCAAGTTCCTAACTTGGATGTGTCTGCAGACTTGGAGCTACCCTAAAAAAATCCTTGGTGCTTGTTTATTATCTTTGGAGGTTCTAGCAGTAAAGACAAAGCTTCTCAAATGGGGATGGCCAGCCTCTTCAGCAAATTGCGCAGCTTTGTGAGGAATATGATTTGGGTAATATCAGGAGATGTGGACAGGAGCTTTATTAATGACATCAGCCAATGATAGCTATTAGGGTATATTTGTATATTTCGCTTCATATGAATGTATATGTCATTCTTCCACATTCATGAAGTATTTCGATAAATTTGTCAATATAATGCCGCATAGCCTCCTAATGCCCAGAGGGACGGGCAGTCCATCAGCCACGGGTCCCCAGAGGTTTCCCCCACAGGGGGTTTTCCCTCTCCTGAGTGCTGAAGGATGATTCTTTGTGAGTCACGAGGCTACCACCAGCTTGGCCCTCCTATAGGGTACACAGATGTTAAATCAAAAGATAGATAGGTGGGTATATACATAGATGGTAAATCATTAGATAGATATGTGGGTAGGTACATAGATGGCAAATCATTAGCATAACCCAGCACAATACATATAGATAGATATTTATATAGACAGTTAAATAGATACATACAGTAGGTAGATAATGGATCAATAATTGACCGATCCTGGAGACATAATGAATAGTTGGCAAATCATTCTTTTAATGGCCAAATCATAGCTCGATTATTTAAAAAGAAGATGCATGCATAGTGCATGCTTCTAAACCCCTCATACACAGTTGATGAGAAATAAAAATATACCGCTCCAAGGGCACTTTTGAGCGATATTTTTTTTTTTTTTTTTTTCACTGGCCATATAGCTGATGACCCGCGTGTTTAGCAGGTCACTAGGAAATCAGTGAACGATGTTGTAACTGATTTCTAGAGTATCCAGTGGAATTGTCGATATAGTTAACTATATCGCAAGTGTCCCTGGTCTCCAGTGTGTATGGGGCTTAATTGTCAGTGTATACCAAGAACATATTATCATACCTCTTTCCTTTTTTTTTAGGTGAGTGGTCTACATGAAACCGATGAAGAAGTCCTAATATGTGACTACTGCAGGGTGACCGGGACCTGGACTGCAGAATCGTCCTCAAGTCAACGATTAAAGATGGTGCACAGCAACAAGAGACCCAAGCCAGGTAATTAATGAACATCATTAATTACTGATAATATGTTTTTTGGTATCCATTTGGGGTTTGTAGACAGGTGGTAAATCATTTGATAGACAAATAGGTGGGTGGGTATACAGATGTTAAATCAAAAGATAGATAGATAGATAGATGGATGGGTGGGTAGATAGATGGTACATTTTAAGAGAGTTAGAGGGGTGGGTAGGTAGGTAGATAGATGGTAAATCATTAGATAGATCGATAGCTAGATAAATAGATGGCTGGGTAAGTCGGTAGATAGATAATTGGGTGGGTGAAGCGCAATACCTTTAAAAGATAGGTGGGTGGACACAGCATAATCATTGCGGTCATTACCATCCTCCATATACATCTCCTGCTACCTGATGTTTCCTCATATATACCCAGCCTTCTCGGGGAGAGATCCCTGTGGGAGGTAAGTATCTTCTCACAGGCCAAGTTCCTAACTTGGATGTGTCTGCAGACTTGGAGCTACCCTAAAAAAATCCTTGGTGCTTGTTTATTATCTTTGGAGGTTCTAGCAGTAAAGACAAAGCTTCTCAAATGGGGATGGCCAGCCTCTTCAGCAAATTGCGCAGCTTTGTGAGGAATATGATTTGGGTAATATCAGGAGATGTGGACAGGAGCTTTATTAATGACATCAGCCAATGATAGCTATTAGGGTATATTTGTATATTTCGCTTCATATGAATGTATATGTCATTCTTCCACATTCATGAAGTATTTCGATAAATTTGTCAATATAATGCCGCATAGCCTCCTAATGCCCAGAGGGACGGGCAGTCCATCAGCCACGGGTCCCCAGAGGTTTCCCCCACAGGGGGTTTTCCCTCTCCTGAGTGCTGAAGGATGATTCTTTGTGAGTCACGAGGCTACCACCAGCTTGGCCCTCCTATAGGGTACACAGATGTTAAATCAAAAGATAGATAGGTGGGTATATACATAGATGGTAAATCATTAGATAGATATGTGGGTAGGTACATAGATGGCAAATCATTAGCATAACCCAGCACAATACATATAGATAGATATTTATATAGACAGTTAAATAGATACATACAGTAGGTAGATAATGGATCAATAATTGACCGATCCTGGAGACATAATGAATAGTTGGCAAATCATTCTTTTAATGGCCAAATCATAGCTCGATTATTTAAAAAGAAGATGCATGCATAGTGCATGTTTCTAAAGCCCTCATACACAGTTGATGAGAAATAAAAATATACCGCTCCAAGGGCACTTTTGAGCGATATTTTTTTATTATTTTTTTCACTGGCCATATAGCTGATGACCCGCGTGTTTAGCAGGTCACTAGGAAATCAGTGAACGATGTCGTAACCGATTTCTAGAGTATCCAGTGGAATTGTCGATATAGTTAACTATATCGCAAGTGTCCCTGGTCTCCAGTGTGTATGGGGCTTAATTGTCAGTGTATACCAAGAACATATTATCATACCTCTTTCCTTTTTTTTTAGGTGAGTGGTCTACATGAAACCGATGAAGAAGTCCTAATATGCGACTACTGCAGGGTGACCGGGACCTGGACTGCAGAATCGTCCTCAAGTCAACGATCAAAGATGGTGCACAGCAACAAGAGACCCAAGCCAGGTAATTAATGAACATCATTAATTACTGATAATATGTTTTTTGTTATCCATTTGGGGTTTGTAGACAGGTGGTATATCATTTGATAGACAAATAGGTGGGTGGGTATACAGATGTTAAATCAAAAGATAGATAGATAGATAGATGGATGGGTGGGTAGATAGATGGTACATTTTAAGAGAGTTAGAGGGGTGGGTAGGTAGGTAGATAGATGGTAAATCATTAGATAGATCGATAGCTAGATAAATAGATGGCTGGGTAAGTCGGTAGATAGATAATTGGGTGGGTGAAGCGCAATACCTTTAAAAGATAGGTGGGTGGACACAGCATAATCATTGCGGTCATTACCATCCTCCATATACATCTCCTGCTACCTGATGTTTCCTCATATATACCCAGCCTTCTCGGGGAGAGATCCCTGTGGGAGGTAAGTATCTTCTCACAGACCAAGTTCCTAACTTGGATGTGTCTGCAGACTTGGAGCTACCCTAAAAAAATCCTTGGTGCTTGTTTATTATCTTTGGAGGTTCTAGCAGTAAAGACAAAGCTTCTCAAATGGGGATGGCCAGCCTCTTCAGCAAATTGCGCAGCTTTGTGAGGAATATGATTTGGGTAATATCAGGAGATGTGGACAGGAGCTTTATTAATGACATCAGCCAATGATAGCTATTAGGGTATATTTGTATATTTCGCTTCATATGAATGTATATGTCATTCTTCCACATTCATGAAGTATTTCGATAAATTTGTCAATATAATGCCGCATAGCCTCCTAATGCCCAGAGGGACGGGCAGTCCATCAGCCATGGGTCCCCAGAGGTTTCCCCCACAGGGGGTTTTCCCTCTCCTGAGTGCTGAAGGATGATTCTTTGTGAGTCACGAGGCTACCACCAGCTTGGCCCTCCTATAGGGTACACAGATGTTAAATCAAAAGATAGATAGGTGGGTATATACATAGATGGTAAATCATTAGATAGATATGTGGGTAGGTACATAGATGGCAAATCATTAGCATAACCCAGCACAATACATATAGATAGATATTTATATAGACAGTTAAATAGATACATACAGTAGGTAGATAATGGATCAATAATTGACCGATCCTGGAGACATAATGAATAGTTGGCAAATCATTCTTTTAATGGCCAAATCATAGCTCGATTATTTAAAAAGAAGATGCATGCATAGTGCATGTTTCTAAAGCCCTCATACACAGTTGATGAGAAATAAAAATATACCGCTCCAAGGGCACTTTTGAGCGATATTTTTGTTTTTTTTTCCACTGGCCATATAGCTGATGACCCGCGTGTTTAGCAGGTCACTAGGAAATCAGTGAACGATGTTGTAACCGATTTCTAGAGTATCCAGTGGAATTGTCGATATAGTTAACTATATCGCAAGTGTCCCTGGTCTCCAGTGTGTATGGGGCTTAATTGTCAGTGTATACCAAGAACATATTATCATACCTCTTTCCTTTTTTTTTAGGTGAGTGGTCTACATGAAACCGATGAAGAAGTCCTAATATGCGACTACTGCAGGGTGACCGGGACCTGGACTGCAGAATCGTCCTCAAGTCAACGATCAAAGATGGTGCACAGCAACAAGAGACCCAAGCCAGGTAATTAATGAACATCATTAATTACTGATAATATGTTTTTTTGGTATCCATTTGGGGTTTGTAGACAGGTGGTAAATCATTTGATAGACAAATAGGTGGGTGGGTATACAGATGTTAAATCAAAAGATAGATAGATAGATAGATAGATAGATGGATGGGTGGGTAGATAGATGGTACATTTTAAGAGAGTTAGAGGGGTGGGTAGGTAGGTAGATAGATGGTAAATCATTAGATAGATCGATAGCTAGATAAATAGATGGCTGGGTAAGTCGGTAGATAGATAATTGGGTGGGTGAAGCGCAATACCTTTAAAAGATAGGTGGGTGGACACAGCATAATCATTGCGGTCATTACCATCCTCCATATACATCTCCTGCTACCTGATGTTTCCTCATATATACCCAGCCTTCTCGGGGAGAGATCCCTGTGGGAGGTAAGTATCTTCTCACAGACCAAGTTCCTAACTTGGATGTGTCTGCAGACTTGGAGCTACCCTAAAAAAATCCTTGGTGCTTGTTTATTATCTTTGGAGGTTCTAGCAGTAAAGACAAAGCTTCTCAAATGGGGATGGCCAGCCTCTTCAGCAAATTGCGCAGCTTTGTGAGGAATATGATTTGGGTAATATCAGGAGATGTGGACAGGAGCTTTATTAATGACATCAGCCAATGATAGCTATTAGGGTATATTTGTATATTTCGCTTCATATGAATGTATATGTCATTCTTCCACATTCATGAAGTATTTCGATAAATTTGTCAATATAATGCCGCATAGCCTCCTAATGCCCAGAGGGACGGGCAGTCCATCAGCCACGGGTCCCCAGAGGTTTCCCCCACAGGGGGTTTTCCCTCTCCTACGTGCTGAAGGATGATTCTTTGTGAGTCACGAGGCTACCACCAGCTTGGCCCTCCTATAGGGTACACAGATGTTAAATCAAAAGATAGATAGGTGGGTATATACATAGATGGTAAATCATTAGATAGATATGTGGGTAGGTACATAGATGGCAAATCATTAGCATAACCCAGCACAATACATATAGATAGATATTTATATAGACAGTTAAATAGATACATACAGTAGGTAGATAATGGATCAATAATTGACCGATCCTGGAGACATAATGAATAGTTGGCAAATCATTCTTTTAATGGCCAAATCATAGCTCGATTATTTAAAAAGAAGATGCATGCATAGTGCATGTTTCTAAAGCCCTCATACACAGTTGATGAGAAATAAAAATATACCGCTCCAAGGGCACTTTTGAGCGATATTTTTTTATTATTTTTTTCACTGGCCATATAGCTGATGACCCGCGTGTTTAGCAGGTCACTAGGAAATCAGTGAACGATGTCGTAACCGATTTCTAGAGTATCCAGTGGAATTGTCGATATAGTTAACTATATCGCAAGTGTCCCTGGTCTCCAGTGTGTATGGGGCTTAATTGTCAGTGTATACCAAGAACATATTATCATACCTCTTTCCTTTTTTTTTAGGTGAGTGGTCTACATGAAACCGATGAAGAAGTCCTAATATGCGACTACTGCAGGGTGACCGGGACCTGGACTGCAGAATCGTCCTCAAGTCAACGATCAAAGATGGTGCACAGCAACAAGAGACCCAAGCCAGGTAATTAATGAACATCATTAATTACTGATAATATGTTTTTTGTTATCCATTTGGGGTTTGTAGACAGGTGGTATATCATTTGATAGACAAATAGGTGGGTGGGTATACAGATGTTAAATCAAAAGATAGATAGATAGATAGATGGATGGGTGGGTAGATAGATGGTACATTTTAAGAGAGTTAGAGGGGTGGGTAGGTAGGTAGATAGATGGTAAATCATTAGATAGATCGATAGCTAGATAAATAGATGGCTGGGTAAGTCGGTAGATAGATAATTGGGTGGGTGAAGCGCAATACCTTTAAAAGATAGGTGGGTGGACACAGCATAATCATTGCGGTCATTACCATCCTCCATATACATCTCCTGCTACCTGATGTTTCCTCATATATACCCAGCCTTCTCGGGGAGAGATCCCTGTGGGAGGTAAGTATCTTCTCACAGACCAAGTTCCTAACTTGGATGTGTCTGCAGACTTGGAGCTACCCTAAAAAAATCCTTGGTGCTTGTTTATTATCTTTGGAGGTTCTAGCAGTAAAGACAAAGCTTCTCAAATGGGGATGGCCAGCCTCTTCAGCAAATTGCGCAGCTTTGTGAGGAATATGATTTGGGTAATATCAGGAGATGTGGACAGGAGCTTTATTAATGACATCAGCCAATGATAGCTATTAGGGTATATTTGTATATTTCGCTTCATATGAATGTATATGTCATTCTTCCACATTCATGAAGTATTTCGATAAATTTGTCAATATAATGCCGCATAGCCTCCTAATGCCCAGAGGGACGGGCAGTCCATCAGCCATGGGTCCCCAGAGGTTTCCCCCACAGGGGGTTTTCCCTCTCCTGAGTGCTGAAGGATGATTCTTTGTGAGTCACGAGGCTACCACCAGCTTGGCCCTCCTATAGGGTACACAGATGTTAAATCAAAAGATAGATAGGTGGGTATATACATAGATGGTAAATCATTAGATAGATATGTGGGTAGGTACATAGATGGCAAATCATTAGCATAACCCAGCACAATACATATAGATAGATATTTATATAGACAGTTAAATAGATACATACAGTAGGTAGATAATGGATCAATAATTGACCGATCCTGGAGACATAATGAATAGTTGGCAAATCATTCTTTTAATGGCCAAATCATAGCTCGATTATTTAAAAAGAAGATGCATGCATAGTGCATGTTTCTAAAGCCCTCATACACAGTTGATGAGAAATAAAAATATACCGCTCCAAGGGCACTTTTGAGCGATATTTTTGTTTTTTTTTCCACTGGCCATATAGCTGATGACCCGCGTGTTTAGCAGGTCACTAGGAAATCAGTGAACGATGTTGTAACCGATTTCTAGAGTATCCAGTGGAATTGTCGATATAGTTAACTATATCGCAAGTGTCCCTGGTCTCCAGTGTGTATGGGGCTTAATTGTCAGTGTATACCAAGAACATATTATCATACCTCTTTCCTTTTTTTTTAGGTGAGTGGTCTACATGAAACCGATGAAGAAGTCCTAATATGCGACTACTGCAGGGTGACCGGGACCTGGACTGCAGAATCGTCCTCAAGTCAACGATCAAAGATGGTGCACAGCAACAAGAGACCCAAGCCAGGTAATTAATGAACATCATTAATTACTGATAATATGTTTTTTTGGTATCCATTTGGGGTTTGTAGACAGGTGGTAAATCATTTGATAGACAAATAGGTGGGTGGGTATACAGATGTTAAATCAAAAGATAGATAGATAGATAGATAGATAGATGGATGGGTGGGTAGATAGATGGTACATTTTAAGAGAGTTAGAGGGGTGGGTAGGTAGGTAGATAGATGGTAAATCATTAGATAGATCGATAGCTAGATAAATAGATGGCTGGGTAAGTCGGTAGATAGATAATTGGGTGGGTGAAGCGCAATACCTTTAAAAGATAGGTGGGTGGACACAGCATAATCATTGCGGTCATTACCATCCTCCATATACATCTCCTGCTACCTGATGTTTCCTCATATATACCCAGCCTTCTCGGGGAGAGATCCCTGTGGGAGGTAAGTATCTTCTCACAGACCAAGTTCCTAACTTGGATGTGTCTGCAGACTTGGAGCTACCCTAAAAAAATCCTTGGTGCTTGTTTATTATCTTTGGAGGTTCTAGCAGTAAAGACAAAGCTTCTCAAATGGGGATGGCCAGCCTCTTCAGCAAATTGCGCAGCTTTGTGAGGAATATGATTTGGGTAATATCAGGAGATGTGGACAGGAGCTTTATTAATGACATCAGCCAATGATAGCTATTAGGGTATATTTGTATATTTCGCTTCATATGAATGTATATGTCATTCTTCCACATTCATGAAGTATTTCGATAAATTTGTCAATATAATGCCGCATAGCCTCCTAATGCCCAGAGGGACGGGCAGTCCATCAGCCACGGGTCCCCAGAGGTTTCCCCCACAGGGGGTTTTCCCTCTCCTACGTGCTGAAGGATGATTCTTTGTGAGTCACGAGGCTACCACCAGCTTGGCCCTCCTATAGGGTACACAGATGTTAAATCAAAAGATAGATAGGTGGGTATATACATAGATGGTAAATCATTAGATAGATATGTGGGTAGGTACATAGATGGCAAATCATTAGCATAACCCAGCACAATACATATAGATAGATATTTATATAGACAGTTAAATAGATACATACAGTAGGTAGATAATGGATCAATAATTGACCGATCCTGGAGACATAATGAATAGTTGGCAAATCATTCTTTTAATGGCCAAATCATAGCTCGATTATTTAAAAAGAAGATGCATGCATAGTGCATGTTTCTAAAGCCCTCATACACAGTTGATGAGAAATAAAAATATACCGCTCCAAGGGCACTTTTGAGCGATATTTTTTTTTTTTCCACTGGCCATATAGCTGATGACCCGCGTGTTTAGCAGGTCACTAGGAAATCAGTGAACGATGTCGTAACCGATTTCTAGAGTATCCAGTGGAATTGTCGATATAGTTAACTATATCGCAAGTGTCCCTGGTCTCCAGTGTGTATGGGGCTTAATTGTCAGTGTATACCAAGAACATATTATCATACCTCTTTCCTTTTTTTTTAGGTGAGTGGTCTACATGAAACCGATGAAGAAGTCCTAATATGCGACTACTGCAGGGTGACCGGGACCTGGACTGCAGAATCGTCCTCAAGTCAACGATCAAAGATGGTGCACAGCAACAAGAGACCCAAGCCAGGTAATTAATGAACATCATTAATTACTGATAATATGTTTTTTGTTATCCATTTGGGGTTTGTAGACAGGTGGTATATCATTTGATAGACAAATAGGTGGGTGGGTATACAGATGTTAAATCAAAAGATAGATAGATAGATAGATGGATGGGTGGGTAGATAGATGGTACATTTTAAGAGAGTTAGAGGGGTGGGTAGGTAGGTAGATAGATGGTAAATCATTAGATAGATCGATAGCTAGATAAATAGATGGCTGGGTAAGTCGGTAGATAGATAATTGGGTGGGTGAAGCGCAATACCTTTAAAAGATAGGTGGGTGGACACAGCATAATCATTGCGGTCATTACCATCCTCCATATACATCTCCTGCTACCTGATGTTTCCTCATATATACCCAGCCTTCTCGGGGAGAGATCCCTGTGGGAGGTAAGTATCTTCTCACAGACCAAGTTCCTAACTTGGATGTGTCTGCAGACTTGGAGCTACCCTAAAAAAATCCTTGGTGCTTGTTTATTATCTTTGGAGGTTCTAGCAGTAAAGACAAAGCTTCTCAAATGGGGATGGCCAGCCTCTTCAGCAAATTGCGCAGCTTTGTGAGGAATATGATTTGGGTAATATCAGGAGATGTGGACAGGAGCTTTATTAATGACATCAGCCAATGATAGCTATTAGGGTATATTTGTATATTTCGCTTCATATGAATGTATATGTCATTCTTCCACATTCATGAAGTATTTCGATAAATTTGTCAATATAATGCCGCATAGCCTCCTAATGCCCAGAGGGACGGGCAGTCCATCAGCCATGGGTCCCCAGAGGTTTCCCCCACAGGGGGTTTTCCCTCTCCTGAGTGCTGAAGGATGATTCTTTGTGAGTCACGAGGCTACCACCAGCTTGGCCCTCCTATAGGGTACACAGATGTTAAATCAAAAGATAGATAGGTGGGTATATACATAGATGGTAAATCATTAGATAGATATGTGGGTAGGTACATAGATGGCAAATCATTAGCATAACCCAGCACAATACATATAGATAGATATTTATATAGACAGTTAAATAGATACATACAGTAGGTAGATAATGGATCAATAATTGACCGATCCTGGAGACATAATGAATAGTTGGCAAATCATTCTTTTAATGGCCAAATCATAGCTCGATTATTTAAAAAGAAGATGCATGCATAGTGCATGTTTCTAAAGCCCTCATACACAGTTGATGAGAAATAAAAATATACCGCTCCAAGGGCACTTTTGAGCGATATTTTTTTTTTTTTTTCCACTGGCCATATAGCTGATGACCCGCGTGTTTAGCAGGTCACTAGGAAATCAGTGAACGATGTTGTAACCGATTTCTAGAGTATCCAGTGGAATTGTCGATATAGTTAACTATATCGCAAGTGTCCCTGGTCTCCAGTGTGTATGGGGCTTAATTGTCAGTGTATACCAAGAACATATTATCATACCTCTTTCCTTTTTTTTTAGGTGAGTGGTCTACATGAAACCGATGAAGAAGTCCTAATATGCGACTACTGCAGGGTGACCGGGACCTGGACTGCAGAATCGTCCTCAAGTCAACGATCAAAGATGGTGCACAGCAACAAGAGACCCAAGCCAGGTAATTAATGAACATCATTAATTACTGATAATATGTTTTTTTGGTATCCATTTGGGGTTTGTAGACAGGTGGTAAATCATTTGATAGACAAATAGGTGGGTGGGTATACAGATGTTAAATCAAAAGATAGATAGATAGATAGATAGATAGATGGATGGGTGGGTAGATAGATGGTACATTTTAAGAGAGTTAGAGGGGTGGGTAGGTAGGTAGATAGATGGTAAATCATTAGATAGATCGATAGCTAGATAAATAGATGGCTGGGTAAGTCGGTAGATAGATAATTGGGTGGGTGAAGCGCAATACCTTTAAAAGATAGGTGGGTGGACACAGCATAATCATTGCGGTCATTACCATCCTCCATATACATCTCCTGCTACCTGATGTTTCCTCATATATACCCAGCCTTCTCGGGGAGAGATCCCTGTGGGAGGTAAGTATCTTCTCACAGACCAAGTTCCTAACTTGGATGTGTCTGCAGACTTGGAGCTACCCTAAAAAAATCCTTGGTGCTTGTTTATTATCTTTGGAGGTTCTAGCAGTAAAGACAAAGCTTCTCAAATGGGGATGGCCAGCCTCTTCAGCAAATTGCGCAGCTTTGTGAGGAATATGATTTGGGTAATATCAGGAGATGTGGACAGGAGCTTTATTAATGACATCAGCCAATGATAGCTATTAGGGTATATTTGTATATTTCGCTTCATATGAATGTATATGTCATTCTTCCACATTCATGAAGTATTTCGATAAATTTGTCAATATAATGCCGCATAGCCTCCTAATGCCCAGAGGGACGGGCAGTCCATCAGCCACGGGTCCCCAGAGGTTTCCCCCACAGGGGGTTTTCCCTCTCCTACGTGCTGAAGGATGATTCTTTGTGAGTCACGAGGCTACCACCAGCTTGGCCCTCCTATAGGGTACACAGATGTTAAATCAAAAGATAGATAGGTGGGTATATACATAGATGGTAAATCATTAGATAGATATGTGGGTAGGTACATAGATGGCAAATCATTAGCATAACCCAGCACAATACATATAGATAGATATTTATATAGACAGTTAAATAGATACATACAGTAGGTAGATAATGGATCAATAATTGACCGATCCTGGAGACATAATGAATAGTTGGCAAATCATTCTTTTAATGGCCAAATCATAGCTCGATTATTTAAAAAGAAGATGCATGCATAGTGCATGTTTCTAAAGCCCTCATACACAGTTGATGAGAAATAAAAATATACCGCTCCAAGGGCACTTTTGAGCGATATTTTTTTTTTTTCCACTGGCCATATAGCTGATGACCCGCGTGTTTAGCAGGTCACTAGGAAATCAGTGAACGATGTCGTAACCGATTTCTAGAGTATCCAGTGGAATTGTCGATATAGTTAACTATATCGCAAGTGTCCCTGGTCTCCAGTGTGTATGGGGCTTAATTGTCAGTGTATACCAAGAACATATTATCATACCTCTTTCCTTTTTTTTTAGGTGAGTGGTCTACATGAAACCGATGAAGAAGTCCTAATATGCGACTACTGCAGGGTGACCGGGACCTGGACTGCAGAATCGTCCTCAAGTCAACGATCAAAGATGGTGCACAGCAACAAGAGACCCAAGCCAGGTAATTAATGAACATCATTAATTACTGATAATATGTTTTTTGGTATCCATTTGGGGTTTGTAGACAGGTGGTAAATCATTTGATAGACAAATAGGTGGGTGGGTATACAGATGTTAAATCAAAAGATAGATAGATAGATAGATAGATAGATGGATGGGTGGGTAGATAGATGGTACATTTTAAGAGAGTTAGAGGGGTGGGTAGGTAGGTAGATAGATGGTAAATCATTAGATAGATCGATAGCTAGATAAATAGATGGCTGGGTAAGTCGGTAGATAGATAATTGGGTGGGTGAAGCGCAATACCTTTAAAAGATAGGTGGGTGGACACAGCATAATCATTGCGGTCATTACCATCCTCCATATACATCTCCTGCTACCTGATGTTTCCTCATATATACCCAGCCTTCTCGGGGAGAGATCCCTGTGGGAGGTAAGTATCTTCTCACAGACCAAGTTCCTAACTTGGATGTGTCTGCAGACTTGGAGCTACCCTAAAAAAATCCTTGGTGCTTGTTTATTATCTTTGGAGGTTCTAGCAGTAAAGACAAAGCTTCTCAAATGGGGATGGCCAGCCTCTTCAGCAAATTGCGCAGCTTTGTGAGGAATATGATTTGGGTAATATCAGGAGATGTGGACAGGAGCTTTATTAATGACATCAGCCAATGATAGCTATTAGGGTATATTTGTATATTTCGCTTCATATGAATGTATATGTCATTCTTTCACATTCATGAAGTATTTCGATAAATTTGTCAATATAATGCCGCATAGCCTCCTAATGCCCAGAGGGACGGGCAGTCCATCAGCCACGGGTCCCCAGAGGTTTCCCCCACAGGGGGTTTTCCCTCTCCTGAGTGCTGAAGGATGATTCTTTGTGAGTCACGAGGCTACCACCGGCTTGGCCCTCCTATAGGGTACACAGATGTTAAATCAAAAGATAGATAGGTGGGTATATACATAGATGGTAAATCATTAGATAGATATGTGGGTAGGTACATAGATGGCAAATCATTAGCATAACCCAGCACAATACATATAGATAGATATTTATATAGACAGTTAAATAGATACATACAGTAGGTAGATAATGGATCAATAATTGACCGATCCTGGAGACATAATGAATAGTTGGCAAATCATTCTTTTAATGGCCAAATCATAGCTCGATTATTTAAAAAGAAGATGCATGCATAGTGCATGTTTCTAAAGCCCTCATACACAGTTGATGAGAAATAAAAATATACCGCTCCAAGGGCACTTTTGAACGATATTTTATTTTATTTTTTTTTCACTGGCCATATAGCTGATGACCCGCGTGTTTAGCAGGTCACTAGGAAATCAGTGAACGATGTTGTAACCGATTTCTAGAGTATCCAGTGGAATTGTCGATATAGTTAACTATATCGCAAGTGTCCCTGGTCTCCAGTGTGTATGGGGCTTAATTGTCAGTGTATACCAAGAACATATTATCATACCTCTTTCCTTTTTTTTTAGGTGAGTGGTCTACATGAAACCGATGAAGAAGTCCTAATATGCGACTACTGCAGGGTGACCGGGACCTGGACTGCAGAATCGTCCTCAAGTCAACGATCAAAGATGGTGCACAGCAACAAGAGACCCAAGCCAGGTAATTAATGAACATCATTAATTACTGATAATATGTTTTTTGGTATCCATTTGGGGTTTGTAGACAGGTGGTAAATCATTTGATAGACAAATAGGTGGGTGGGTATACAGATGTTAAATCAAAAGATAGATAGATAGATGGATGGGTGGGTAGATAGATGGTACATTTTAAGAGAGTTAGAGGGGTGGGTAGGTAGGTAGATAGATGGTAAATCATTAGATAGATCGATAGCTAGATAAATAGATGGCTGGGTAAGTCGGTGGATAGATAATTGGGTGGGTGAAGCGCAATACCTTTAAAAGATAGGTGGGTGGACACAGCATAATCATTGCGGTCATTACCATCCTCCATATACATCTCCTGCTACCTGATGTTTCCTCATATATACCCAGCCTTCTCGGGGAGAGATCCCTGTGGGAGGTAAGTATCTTCTCACAGACCAAGTTCCTAACTTGGATGTGTCTGCAGACTTGGAGCTACCCTAAAAAAATCCTTGGTGCTTGTTTATTATCTTTGGAGGTTCTAGCAGTAAAGACAAAGCTTCTCAAATGGGGATGGCCAGCCTCTTCAGCAAATTGCGCAGCTTTGTGAGGAATATGATTTGGGTAATATCAGGAGATGTGGACAGGAGCTTTATTAATGACATCAGCCAATGATAGCTATTAGGGTATATTTGTATATTTCGCTTCATATGAATGTATATGTCATTCTTCCACATTCATGAAGTATTTCGATAAATTTGTCAATATAATGCCGCATAGCCTCCTAATGCCCAGAGGGACGGGCAGTCCATCAGCCACGGGTCCCCAGAGGTTTCCCCCACAGGGGGTTTTCCCTCTCCTGAGTGCTGAAGGATGATTCTTTGTGAGTCACGAGGCTACCACCGGCTTGGCCCTCCTATAGGGTACACAGATGTTAAATTAAAAGATAGATAGGTGGGTATATACATAGATGGTAAATCATTAGATAGATATGTGGGTAGGTACATAGATGGCAAATCATTAGCATAACCCAGCACAATACATATAGATAGATATTTATATAGACAGTTAAATAGATACATACAGTAGGTAGATAATGGATCAATAATTGACCGATCCTGGAGACATAATGAATAGTTGGCAAATCATTCTTTTAATGGCCAAATCATAGCTCGATTATGTAAAAAGAAGATGCATGCATAGTGCATGTTTGTAAAGCCCTCATACACAGTTGATGAGAAATAAAAATATACCGCTCCAAGGGCACTTTTGAGCGATATTTTTTTATTTTTTTTTTCACTGGCCATATAGCTGATGACCCGCGTGTTTAGCAGGTCACTAGGAAATCAGTGAACGATGTCGTAACCGATTTCTAGAGTATCCAGTGGAATTGTCGATATAGTTAACTATATCGCAAGTGTCCCTGGTCTCCAGTGTGTATGGGGCTTAATTGTCAGTGTATACCAAGAACATATTATCATACCTCTTTCCTTTTTTTTTAGGTGAGTGGTCTACATGAAACCGATGAAGAAGTCCTAATATGCGACTACTGCAGGGTGACCGGGACCTGGACTGCAGAATCGTCCTCAAGTCAACGATCAAAGATGGTGCACAGCAACAAGAGACCCAAGCCAGGTAATTAATGAACATCATTAATTACTGATAATATGTTTTTTGGTATCCATTTGGGGTTTGTAGACAGGTGGTAAATCATTTGATAGACAAATAGGTGGGTGGGTATACAGATGTTAAATCAAAAGATAGATAGATAGATAGATGGATGGGTGGGTAGATAGATGGTACATTTTAAGAGAGTTAGAGGGGTGGGTAGGTAGGTAGATAGATGGTAAATCATTAGATAGATCGATAGCTAGATAAATAGATGGCTGGGTAAGTCGGTAGATAGATAATTGGGTGGGTGAAGCGCAATACCTTTAAAAGATAGGTGGGTGGACACAGCATAATCATTGCGGTCATTACCATCCTCCATATACATCTCCTGCTACCTGATGTTTCCTCATATATACCCAGCCTTCTCGGGGAGAGATCCCTGTGGGAGGTAAGTATCTTCTCACAGACCAAGTTCCTAACTTGGATGTGTCTGCAGACTTGGAGCTACCCTAAAAAAATCCTTGGTGCTTGTTTATTATCTTTGGAGGTTCTAGCAGTAAAGACAAAGCTTCTCAAATGGGGATGGCCAGCCTCTTCAGCAAATTGCGCAGCTTTGTGAGGAATATGATTTGGGTAATATCAGGAGATGTGGACAGGAGCTTTATTAATGACATCAGCCAATGATAGCTATTAGGGTATATTTGTATATTTCGCTTCATATGAATGTATATGTCATTCTTCCACATTCATGAAGTATTTCGATAAATTTGTCAATATAATGCCGCATAGCCTCCTAATGCCCAGAGGGACGGGCAGTCCATCAGCCACGGGTCCCCAGAGGTTTCCCCCACAGGGGGTTTTCCCTCTCCTGAGTGCTGAAGGATGATTCTTTGTGAGTCACGAGGCTACCACCAGCTTGGCCCTCCTATAGGGTACACAGATGTTAAATCAAAAGATAGATAGGTGGGTATATACATAGATGGTAAATCATTAGATAGATATGTGGGTAGGTACATAGATGGCAAATCATTAGCATAACCCTGCACAATACATATAGATAGATATTTATATAGACAGCTAAATAGATACATACAGTAGGTAGATAATGGATCAATAATTGACCGATCCTGGAGACATAATGAATAGTTGGCAAATCATTCTTTTAATGGCCAAATCATAGCTCGATTATTTAAAAAGAAGATGCATGCATAGTGCATGTTTCTAAAGCCCTCATACACAGTTGATGAGAAATAAAAATATACCGCTCCAAGGGCACTTTTGAGCGATATTTTTTTTTTTTTTTTTTTTACTGGCCATATAGCTGATGACCCGCGTGTTTAGCAGGTCACTAGGAAATCAGTGAACGATGTCGTAACCGATTTCTAGAGTATCCAGTGGAATTGTCGATATAGTTAACTATATCGCAAGTGTCCCTGGTCTCCAGTGTGTATGGGGCTTAATTGTCAGTGTATACCAAGAACATATTATCATACCTCTTTCCTTTTTTTTTAGGTGAGTGGTCTACATGAAACCGATGAAGAAGTCCTAATATGCGACTACTGCAGGGTGACCGGGACCTGGACTGCAGAATCGTCCTCAAGTCAACGATCAAAGATGGTGCACAGCAACAAGAGACCCAAGCCAGGTAATTAATGAACATCATTAATTACTGATAATATGTTTTTTGGTATCCATTTGGGGTTTGTAGACAGGTGGTAAATCATTTGATAGACAAATAGGTGGGTGGGTATACAGATGTTAAATCAAAAGATAGATAGATAGATAGATAGATAGATAGATAGATGGATGGGTGGGTAGATAGATGGTACATTTTAAGAGAGTTAGAGGGGTCGGTAGGTAGGTAGATAGATGGTAAATCATTAGATAGATCGATAGCTAGATAAATAGATGGCTGGGTAATTCGGTAGATAGATAATTGGGTGGGTGAAGCGTAATACCTTTAAAAGATAGGTGGGTGGACACAGCATAATCATTGCGGTCATTACCATCCTCCATATACATCTCCTGCTACCTGATGTTTCCTCATATATACCCAGCCTTCTCGGGGAGAGATCCCTGTGGGAGGTAAGTATCTTCTCACAGACCAAGTTCCTAACTTGGATGTGTCTGCAGACTTGGAGCTACCCTAAAAAAATCCTTGGTGCTTGTTTATTATCTTTGGAGGTTCTAGCAGTAAAGACAAAGCTTCTCAAATGGGGATGGCCAGCCTCTTCAGCAAATTGCGCAGCTTTGTGAGGAATATGATTTGGGTAATATCAGGAGATGTGGACAGGAGCTTTATTAATGACATCAGCCAATGATAGCTATTAGGGTATATTTGTATATTTCGCTTCATATGAATGTATATGTCATTCTTCCACATTCATGAAGTATTTCGATAAATTTGTCAATATAATGCCGCATAGCCTCCTAATGCCCAGAGGGACGGGCAGTCCATCAGCCACGGGTCCCCAGAGGTTTCCCCCACAGGGGGTTTTCCCTCTCCTGAGTGCTGAAGGATGATTCTTTGTGAGTCACGAGGCTACCACCAGCTTGGCCCTCCTATAGGGTACACAGATGTTAAATCAAAAGATAGATAGGTGGGTATATACATAGATGGTAAATCATTAGATAGATATGTGGGTAGGTGCATAGATGGCAAATCATTAGCATAACCCAGCACAATACATATAGATAGATATTTATATAGACAGTTAAATAGATACATACAGTAGGTAGATAATGGATCAATAATTGACCGATCCTGGAGACATAATGAATAGTTGGCAAATCATTCTTTTAATGGCCAAATCATAGCTCGATTATTTAAAAAGAAGATGCATGCATAGTGCATGTTTCTAAAGCCCTCATACACAGTTGATGAGAAATAAAAATATACCACTCCAAGGGCACTTTTGAGCGATATATTTTTTTTTTTTCCACTGGCCATATAGCTGATGACCCGCGTGTTTAGCAGGTCACTAGGAAATCAGTGAACGATGTCGTAACCGATTTCTAGAGTATCCAGTGGAATTGTCGATATAGTTAACTATATTGCAAGTGTCCCTGGTCTCCAGTGTGTATGGGGCTTAATTGTCAGTGTATACCAAGAACATATTATCATACCTCTTTCCTTTTTTTTTAGGTGAGTGGTCTACATGAAACTGATGAAGAAGTCCTAATATGCGACTACTGCAGGGTGACCGGGACCTGGACTGCAGAATCGTCCTCAAGTCAACGATCAAAGATGGTGCACAGCAACAAGAGACCCAAGCCAGGTAATTAATGAACATCATTAATTACTGATAATATGTTTTTTGGTATCCATTTGGGGTTTGTAGACAGGTGGTAAATCATTTGATAGACAAATAGGTGGGTGGGTATACAGATGTTAAATCAAAAGATAGATAGATAGATAGATAGATAGATAGATGGATGGGTGGGTAGATAGATGGTACATTTTAAGAGAGTTAGAGGGGTGGGTAGGTAGGTAGATAGATGGTAAATCATTAGATAGATCGATAGCTAGATAAATAGATGGCTGGGTAAGTCGGTAGATAGATAATTGGGTGGGTGAAGCGTAATACCTTTAAAAGATAGGTGGGTGGACACAGCATAATCATTGCGGTCATTACCATCCTCCATATACATCTCCTGCTACCTGATGTTTCCTCATATATACCCAGCCTTCTCGGGAAGAGATCCCTGTGGGAGGTAAGTATCTTCTCACAGACCAAGTTCCTAACTTTGATGTGTCTGCAGACTTGGAGCTACCCTAAAAAAATCCTTGGTGCTTGTTTATTATCTTTGGAGGTTCTAGCAGTAAAGACAAAGCTTCTCAAATGGGGATGGCCAGCCTCTTCAGCAAATTGCGCAGCTTTGTGAGGAATATGATTTGGGTAATATCAGGAGATGTGGACAGGAGCTTTATTAATGACATCAGCCAATGATAGCTATTATGGTATATTTGTATATTTCGCTTCATATGAATGTATATGTCATTCTTCCACATTCATGAAGTATTTCGATAAATTTGTCAATATAATGCCGCATAGCCTCCTAATGCCCAGAGGGACGGGCAGTCCATCAGCCACGGGTCCCCAGAGGTTTCCCCCACAGGGGGTTTTCCCTCTCCTGAGTGCTGAAGGATGATTCTTTGTGAGTCACGAGGCTACCACCGGCTTGGCCCTCCTATAGGGTACACAGATGTTAAATCAAAAGATAGATAGGTGGGTATATACATAGATGGTAAATCATTAGATAGATATGTGGGTAGGTACATAGATGGCAAATCATTAGCATAACCCAGCACAATACATATAGATAGATATTTATATAGACAGTTAAATAGATACATACAGTAGGTAGATAATGGATCAATAATTGACCGATCCTGGAGACATAATGAATAGTTGGCAAATCATTCTTTTAATGGCCAAATCATAGCTCGATTATTTAAAAAGAAGATGCATGCATAGTGCATGTTTCTAAAGCCCTCATACACAGTTGATGAGAAATAAAAATATACCGCTCCAAGGGCACTTTTGAGCGATATTTTTTTATTTATTTTTTTCACTGGCCATATAGCTGATGACCCGCGTGTTTAGCAGGTCACTAGGAAATCAGTGAACGATGTCGTAACCGATTTCTAGAGTATCCAGTGGAATTGTCGATATAGTTAACTATATCGCAAGTGTCCCTGGTCTCCAGTGTGTATGGGGCTTAATTGTCAGTGTATACCAAGAACATATTATCATACCTCTTTCCTTTTTTTTTAGGTGAGTGGTCTACATGAAACCGATGAAGAAGTCCTAATATGCGACTACTGCAGGGTGACCGGGACCTGGACTGCAGAATCGTCCTCAAGTCAACGATCAAAGATGGTGCACAGCAACAAGAGACCCAAGCCAGGTAATTAATGAACATCATTAATTACTGATAATATGTTTTTTGGTATCCATTTGGGGTTTGTAGACAGGTGGTAAATCATTTGATAGACAAATAGGTGGGTGGGTATACAGATGTTAAATCAAAAGATAGATAGATAGATAGATAGATGGGTGGGTAGATAGATGGTACATTTTAAGAGAGTTAGAGGGGTGGGTAGGTAGGTAGATAGATGGTAAATCATTAGATAGATCGATAGCTAGATAAATAGATGGCTGGGTAAGTCGGTAGATAGATAATTGGGTGGGTGAAGCGCAATACCTTTAAAAGATAGGTGGGTGGACACAGCATAATCATTGCGGTCATTACCATCCTCCATATACATCTCCTGCTACCTGATGTTTCCTCATATATACCCAGCCTTCTCGGGGAGAGATCCCTGTGGGAGGTAAGTATCTTCTCACAGACCAAGTTCCTAACTTGGATGTGTCTGCAGACTTGGAGCTACCCTAAAAAAATCCTTGGTGCTTGTTTATTATCTTTGGAGGTTCTAGCAGTAAAGACAAAGCTTCTCAAATGGGGATGGCCAGCCTCTTCAGCAAATTGCGCAGCTTTGTGAGGAATATGATTTGGGTAATATCAGGAGATGTGGACAGGAGCTTTATTAATGACATCAGCCAATGATAGCTATTAGGGTATATTTGTATATTTCGCTTCATATGAATGTATATGTCATTCTTCCACATTCATGAAGTATTTCGATAAATTTGTCAATATAATGCCGCATAGCCTCCTAATGCCCAGAGGGACGGGCAGTCCATCAGCCACGGGTCCCCAGAGGTTTCCCCCACAGGGGGTTTTCCCTCTCCTGAGTGCTGAAGGATGATTCTTTGTGAGTCACGAGGCTACCACCAGCTTGGCCCTCCTATAGGGTACACAGATGTTAAATCAAAAGATAGATAGGTGGGTATATACATAGATGGTAAATCATTAGATAGATATGTGGGTAGGTACATAGATGGCAAATCATTAGCATAACCCAGCACAATACATATAGATAGATATTTATATAGACAGTTAAATAGATACATACAGTAGGTAGATAATGGATCAATAATTGACCGATCCTGGAGACATAATGAATAGTTGGCAAATCATTCTTTTAATGGCCAAATCATAGCTCGATTATTTAAAAAGAAGATGCATGCATAGTGCATGTTTCTAAAGCCCTCATACACAGTTGATGAGAAATAAAAATATACCGCTCCAAGGGCACTTTTGAGCGATATTTTTTTTTTTTTCACTGGCCATATAGCTGATGACCCGCGTGTTTAGCAGGTCACTAGGAAATCAGTGAACGATGTCGTAACCGATTTCTAGAGTATCCAGTGGAATTGTCGATATAGTTAACTATATCGCAAGTGTCCCTGGTCTCCAGTGTGTATGGGGCTTAATTGTCAGTGTATACCAAGAACATATTATCATACCTCTTTCCTTTTTTTTTAGGTGAGTGGTCTACATGAAACCGATGAAGAAGTCCTAATATGCGACTACTGCAGGGTGACCGGGACCTGGACTGCAGAATCGTCCTCAAGTCAACGATCAAAGATGGTGCACAGCAACAAGAGACCCAAGCCAGGTAATTAATGAACATCATTAATTACTGATAATATGTTTTTTGGTATCCATTTGGGGTTTGTAGACAGGTGGTAAATCATTTGATAGACAAATAGGTGGGTGGGTATACAGATGTTAAATCAAAAGATAGATAGATAGATAGATAGATGGATGGGTGGGTAGATAGATGGTACATTTTAAGAGAGTTAGAGGGGTGGGTAGGTAGGTAGATAGATGGTAAATCATTAGATAGATCGATAGCTAGATAAATAGATGGCTGGGTAAGTCGGTAGATAGATAATTGGGTGGGTGAAGCGCAATACCTTTAAAAGATAGGTGGGTGGACACAGCATAATCATTGCGGTCATTACCATCCTCCATATACATCTCCTGCTACCTGATGTTTCCTCATATATACCCAGCCTTCTCGGGGAGAGATCCCTGTGGGAGGTAAGTATCTTCTCACAGACCAAGTTCCTAACTTGGATGTGTCTGCAGACTTGGAGCTACCCTAAAAAAATCCTTGGTGCTTGTTTATTATCTTTGGAGGTTCTAGCAGTAAAGACAAAGCTTCTCAAATGGGGATGGCCAGCCTCTTCAGCAAATTGCGCAGCTTTGTGAGGAATATGATTTGGGTAATATCAGGAGATGTGGACAGGAGCTTTATTAATGACATCAGCCAATGATAGCTATTAGGGTATATTTGTATATTTCGCTTCATATGAATGTATATGTCATTCTTCCACATTCATGAAGTATTTCGATAAATTTGTCAATATAATGCCGCATAGCCTCCTAATGCCCAGAGGGACGGGCAGTCCATCAGCCACGGGTCCCCAGAGGTTTCCCCCACAGGGGGTTTTCCCTCTCCTGAGTGCTGAAGGATGATTCTTTGTGAGTCACGAGGCTACCACCAGCTTGGCCCTCCTATAGGGTACACAGATGTTAAATCAAAAGATAGATAGGTGGGTATACACATAGATGGTAAATCATTAGATAGATATGTGGGTAGGTACATAGATGGCAAATCATTAGCATAACCCAGCACAATACATATAGATAGATATTTATATAGACAGTTAAATAGATACATACAGTAGGTAGATAATGGATCAATAATTGACCGATCCTGGAGACATAATGAATAGTTGGCAAATCATTCTTTTAATGGCCAAATCATAGCTCGATTATTTAAAAAGAAGATGCATGCATAGTGCATGTTTCTAAAGCCCTCATACACAGTTGATGAGAAATAAAAATATACCGCTCCAAGGGCACTTTTGAGCGATATTTTTTTTTTTTTCACTGGCCATATAGCTGATGACCCGCGTGTTTAGCAGGTCACTAGGAAATCAGTGAACGATGTCGTAACCGATTTCTAGAGTATCCAGTGGAATTGTCGATATAGTTAACTATATCGCAAGTGTCCCTGGTCTCCAGTGTGTATGGGGCTTAATTGTCAGTGTATACCAAGAACATATTATCATACCTCTTTCCTTTTTTTTTAGGTGAGTGGTCTACATGAAACCGATGAAGAAGTCCTATATGCGACTACTGCAGGGTGACCGGGACCTGGACTGCAGAATCGTCCTCAAGTCAACGATCAAAGATGGTGCACAGCAACAAGAGACCCAAGCCAGGTAATTAATGAACATCATTAATTACTGATAATATGTTTTTTGGTATCCATTTGGGGTTTGTAGACAGGTGGTAAATCATTTGATAGACAAATAGGTGGGTGGGTATACAGATGTTAAATCAAAAGATAGATAGATAGATAGATAGATGGATGGGTGGGTAGATAGATGGTACATTTTAAGAGAGTTAGAGGGGTGGGTAGGTAGGTAGATAGATGGTAAATCATTAGATAGATCGATAGCTAGATAAATAGATGGCTGGGTAATTCGGTAGATAGATAATTGGGTGGGTGAAGCGTAATACCTTTAAAAGATAGGTGGGTGGACACAGCATAATCATTGCGGTCATTACCATCCTCCATATACATCTCCTGCTACCTGATGTTTCCTCATATATACCCAGCCTTCTCGGGGAGAGATCCCTGTGGGAGGTAAGTATCTTCTCACAGACCAAGTTCCTAACTTGGATGTGTCTGCAGACTTGGAGCTACCCTAAAAAAATCCTTGGTGCTTGTTTATTATCTTTGGAGGTTCTAGCAGTAAAGACAAAGCTTCTCAAATGGGGATGGCCAGCCTCTTCAGCAAATTGCGCAGCTTTGTGAGGAATATGATTTGGGTAATATCAGGAGATGTGGACAGGAGCTTTATTAATGACATCAGCCAATGATAGCTATTAGGGTATATTTGTATATTTCGCTTCATATGAATGTATATGTCATTCTTCCACATTCATGAAGTATTTCGATAAATTTGTCAATATAATGCCGCATAGCCTCCTAATGCCCAGAGGGACGGGCAGTCCATCAGCCACGGGTCCCCAGAGGTTTCCCCCACAGGGGGTTTTCCCTCTCCTGAGTGCTGAAGGATGATTCTTTGTGAGTCACGAGGCTACCACCAGCTTGGCCCTCCTATAGGGTACACAGATGTTAAATCAAAAGATAGATAGGTGGGTATATACATAGATGGTAAATCATTAGATAGATATGTGGGTAGGTGCATAGATGGCAAATCATTAGCATAACCCAGCACAATACATATAGATAGATATTTATATAGACAGTTAAATAGATACATACAGTAGGTAGATAATGGATCAATAATTGACCGATCCTGGAGACATAATGAATAGTTGGCAAATCATTCTTTTAATGGCCAAATCATAGCTCGATTATTTAAAAAGAAGATGCATGCATAGTGCATGTTTCTAAAGCCCTCATACACAGTTGATGAGAAATAAAAATATACCACTCCAAGGGCACTTTTGAGCGATATTTTTTTTTTTTTTCCACTGGCCATATAGCTGATGACCCGCGTGTTTAGCAGGTCACTAGGAAATCAGTGAACGATGTCGTAACCGATTTCTAGAGTATCCAGTGGAATTGTCGATATAGTTAACTATATTGCAAGTGTCCCTGGTCTCCAGTGTGTATGGGGCTTAATTGTCAGTGTATACCAAGAACATATTATCATACCTCTTTCCTTTTTTTTTAGGTGAGTGGTCTACATGAAACTGATGAAGAAGTCCTAATATGCGACTACTGCAGGGTGACCGGGACCTGGACTGCAGAATCGTCCTCAAGTCAACGATCAAAGATGGTGCACAGCAACAAGAGACCCAAGCCAGGTAATTAATGAACATCATTAATTACTGATAATATGTTTTTTGGTATCCATTTGGGGTTTGTAGACAGGTGGTAAATCATTTGATAGACAAATAGGTGGGTGGGTATACAGATGTTAAATCAAAAGATAGATAGATAGATAGATAGATGGATGGGTGGGTAGATAGATGGTACATTTTAAGAGAGTTAGAGGGGTGGGTAGGTAGGTAGATAGATGGTAAATCATTAGATAGATCGATAGCTAGATAAATAGATGGCTGGGTAAGTCGGTAGATAGATAATTGGGTGGGTGAAGCGTAATACCTTTAAAAGATAGGTGGGTGGACACAGCATAATCATTGCGGTCATTACCATCCTCCATATACATCTCCTGCTACCTGATGTTTCCTCATATATACCCAGCCTTCTCGGGAAGAGATCCCTGTGGGAGGTAAGTATCTTCTCACAGACCAAGTTCCTAACTTTGATGTGTCTGCAGACTTGGAGCTACCCTAAAAAAATCCTTGGTGCTTGTTTATTATCTTTGGAGGTTCTAGCAGTAAAGACAAAGCTTCTCAAATGGGGATGGCCAGCCTCTTCAGCAAATTGCGCAGCTTTGTGAGGAATATGATTTGGGTAATATCAGGAGATGTGGACAGGAGCTTTATTAATGACATCAGCCAATGATAGCTATTATGGTATATTTGTATATTTCGCTTCATATGAATGTATATGTCATTCTTCCACATTCATGAAGTATTTCGATAAATTTGTCAATATAATGCCGCATAGCCTCCTAATGCCCAGAGGGACGGGCAGTCCATCAGCCACGGGTCCCCAGAGGTTTCCCCCACAGGGGGTTTTCCCTCTCCTGAGTGCTGAAGGATGATTCTTTGTGAGTCACGAGGCTACCACCGGCTTGGCCCTCCTATAGGGTACACAGATGTTAAATCAAAAGATAGATAGGTGGGTATATACATAGATGGTAAATCATTAGATAGATATGTGGGTAGGTACATAGATGGCAAATCATTAGCATAACCCAGCACAATACATATAGATAGATATTTATATAGACAGTTAAATAGATACATACAGTAGGTAGATAATGGATCAATAATTGACCGATCCTGGAGACATAATGAATAGTTGGCAAATCATTCTTTTAATGGCCAAATCATAGCTCGATTATTTAAAAAGAAGATGCATGCATAGTGCATGTTTCTAAAGCCCTCATACACAGTTGATGAGAAATAAAAATATACCGCTCCAAGGGCACTTTTGAGCGATATTTTTTTATTTTTTTTTTTCACTGGCCATATAGCTGATGACCCGCGTGTTTAGCAGGTCACTAGGAAATCAGTGAACGATGTCGTAACCGATTTCTAGAGTATCCAGTGGAATTGTCGATATAGTTAACTATATCGCAAGTGTCCCTGGTCTCCAGTGTGTATGGGGCTTAATTGTCAGTGTATACCAAGAACATATTATCATACCTCTTTCCTTTTTTTTTAGGTGAGTGGTCTACATGAAACCGATGAAGAAGTCCTAATATGCGACTACTGCAGGGTGACCGGGACCTGGACTGCAGAATCGTCCTCAAGTCAACGATCAAAGATGGTGCACAGCAACAAGAGACCCAAGCCAGGTAATTAATGAACATCATTAATTACTGATAATATGTTTTTTGGTATCCATTTGGGGTTTGTAGACAGGTGGTAAATCATTTGATAGACAAATAGGTGGGTGGGTATACAGATGTTAAATCAAAAGATAGATAGATAGATAGATAGATGGATGGGTGGGTAGATAGATGGTACATTTTAAGAGAGTTAGAGGGGTGGGTAGGTAGGTAGATAGATGGTAAATCATTAGATAGATCGATAGCTAGATAAATAGATGGCTGGGTAAGTCGGTAGATAGATAATTGGGTGGGTGAAGCGCAATACCTTTAAAAGATAGGTGGGTGGACACAGCATAATCATTGCGGTCATTACCATCCTCCATATACATCTCCTGCTACCTGATGTTTCCTCATATATACCCAGCCTTCTCGGGGAGAGATCCCTGTGGGAGGTAAGTATCTTCTCACAGACCAAGTTCCTAACTTGGATGTGTCTGCAGACTTGGAGCTACCCTAAAAAAATCCTTGGTGCTTGTTTATTATCTTTGGAGGTTCTAGCAGTAAAGACAAAGCTTCTCAAATGGGGATGGCCAGCCTCTTCAGCAAATTGCGCAGCTTTGTGAGGAATATGATTTGGGTAATATCAGGAGATGTGGACAGGAGCTTTATTAATGACATCAGCCAATGATAGCTATTAGGGTATATTTGTATATTTCGCTTCATATGAATGTATATGTCATTCTTCCACATTCATGAAGTATTTCGATAAATTTGTCAATATAATGCCGCATAGCCTCCTAATGCCCAGAGGGACGGGCAGTCCATCAGCCACGGGTCCCCAGAGGTTTCCCCCACAGGGGGTTTTCCCTCTCCTGAGTGCTGAAGGATGATTCTTTGTGAGTCACGAGGCTACCACCAGCTTGGCCCTCCTATAGGGTACACAGATGTTAAATCAAAAGATAGATAGGTGGGTATATACATAGATGGTAAATCATTAGATAGATATGTGGGTAGGTACATAGATGGCAAATCATTAGCATAACCCAGCACAATACATATAGATAGATATTTATATAGACAGTTAAATAGATACATACAGTAGGTAGATAATGGATCAATAATTGACCGATCCTGGAGACATAATGAATAG
This sequence comes from Crinia signifera, assembly GCF_055691185.1. Lineage (NCBI taxonomy): Eukaryota > Metazoa > Chordata > Amphibia > Anura > Myobatrachidae > Crinia > Crinia signifera. The sequence goes on from NC_139222.1 coordinate 40,174,723, forward strand.
TTGGCAAATCATTCTTTTAATGGCCAAATCATAGCTCGATTATTTAAAAAGAAGATGCATGCATAGTGCATGTTTCTAAAGCCCTCATACACAGTTGATGAGAAATAAAAATATACCGCTCCAAGGGCACTTTTGAGCGATATTTTTTTTTTTTTCACTGGCCATATAGCTGATGACCCGCGTGTTTAGCAGGTCACTAGGAAATCAGTGAACGATGTCGTAACCGATTTCTAGAGTATCCAGTGGAATTGTCGATATAGTTAACTATATCGCAAGTGTCCCTGGTCTCCAGTGTGTATGGGGCTTAATTGTCAGTGTATACCAAGAACATATTATCATACCTCTTTCCTTTTTTTTTAGGTGAGTGGTCTACATGAAACCGATGAAGAAGTCCTAATATGCGACTACTGCAGGGTGACCGGGACCTGGACTGCAGAATCGTCCTCAAGTCAACGATCAAAGATGGTGCACAGCAACAAGAGACCCAAGCCAGGTAATTAATGAACATCATTAATTACTGATAATATGTTTTTTGGTATCCATTTGGGGTTTGTAGACAGGTGGTAAATCATTTGATAGACAAATAGGTGGGTGGGTATACAGATGTTAAATCAAAAGATAGATAGATAGATAGATAGATGGATGGGTGGGTAGATAGATGGTACATTTTAAGAGAGTTAGAGGGGTGGGTAGGTAGGTAGATAGATGGTAAATCATTAGATAGATCGATAGCTAGATAAATAGATGGCTGGGTAAGTCGGTAGATAGATAATTGGGTGGGTGAAGCGCAATACCTTTAAAAGATAGGTGGGTGGACACAGCATAATCATTGCGGTCATTACCATCCTCCATATACATCTCCTGCTACCTGATGTTTCCTCATATATACCCAGCCTTCTCGGGGAGAGATCCCTGTGGGAGGTAAGTATCTTCTCACAGACCAAGTTCCTAACTTGGATGTGTCTGCAGACTTGGAGCTACCCTAAAAAAATCCTTGGTGCTTGTTTATTATCTTTGGAGGTTCTAGCAGTAAAGACAAAGCTTCTCAAATGGGGATGGCCAGCCTCTTCAGCAAATTGCGCAGCTTTGTGAGGAATATGATTTGGGTAATATCAGGAGATGTGGACAGGAGCTTTATTAATGACATCAGCCAATGATAGCTATTAGGGTATATTTGTATATTTCGCTTCATATGAATGTATATGTCATTCTTCCACATTCATGAAGTATTTCGATAAATTTGTCAATATAATGCCGCATAGCCTCCTAATGCCCAGAGGGACGGGCAGTCCATCAGCCACGGGTCCCCAGAGGTTTCCCCTACAGGGGGTTTTCCCTCTCCTGAGTGCTGAAGGATGATTCTTTGTGAGTCACGAGGCTACCACCAGCTTGGCCCTCCTATAGGGTACACAGATGTTAAATCAAAAGGTAGATAGGTGGGTATACACATAGATGGTAAATCATTAGATAGATATGTGGGTAGGTACATAGATGGCAAATCATTAGCATAACCCAGCACAATACATATAGATAGATATTTATATAGACAGTTAAATAGATACATACAGTAGGTAGATAATGGATCAATAATTGACCGATCCTGGAGACATAATGAATAGTTGGCAAATCATTCTTTTAATGGCCAAATCATAGCTCGATTATTTAAAAAGAAGATGCATGCATAGTGCATGTTTCTAAAGCCCTCATACACAGTTGATGAGAAATAAAAATATACCGCTCCAAGGGCACTTTTGAGCGATATTTTTTTTTTTTTCACTGGCCATATAGCTGATGACCCGCGTGTTTAGCAGGTCACTAGGAAATCAGTGAACGATGTCGTAACCGATTTCTAGAGTATCCAGTGGAATTGTCGATATAGTTAACTATATCGCAAGTGTCCCTGGTCTCCAGTGTGTATGGGGCTTAATTGTCAGTGTATACCAAGAACATATTATCATACCTCTTTCCTTTTTTTTTAGGTGAGTGGTCTACATGAAACCGATGAAGAAGTCCTATATGCGACTACTGCAGGGTGACCGGGACCTGGACTGCAGAATCGTCCTCAAGTCAACGATCAAAGATGGTGCACAGCAACAAGAGACCCAAGCCAGGTAATTAATGAACATCATTAATTACTGATAATATGTTTTTTGGTATCCATTTGGGGTTTGTAGACAGGTGGTAAATCATTTGATAGACAAATAGGTGGGTGGGTATACAGATGTTAAATCAAAAGATAGATAGATAGATAGATAGATGGATGGGTGGGTAGATAGATGGTACATTTTAAGAGAGTTAGAGGGGTGGGTAGGTAGGTAGATAGATGGTAAATCATTAGATAGATCGATAGCTAGATAAATAGATGGCTGGGTAAGTCGGTAGATAGATAATTGGGTGGGTGAAGCGCAATACCTTTAAAAGATAGGTTGGTGGACACAGCATAATCATTGCGGTCATTACCATCCTCCATATACATCTCCTGCTACCTGATGTTTCCTCATATATACCCAGCCTTCTCGGGGAGAGATCCCTGTGGGAGGTAAGTATCTTCTCACAGACCAAGTTCCTAACTTGGATGTGTCTGCAGACTTGGAGCTACCCTAAAAAAATCCTTGGTGCTTGTTTATTATCTTTGGAGGTTCTAGCAGTAAAGACAAAGCTTCTCAAATGGGGATGGCCAGCCTCTTCAGCAAATTGCGCAGCTTTGTGAGGAATATGATTTGGGTAATATCAGGAGATGTGGACAGGAGCTTTATTAATGACATCAGCCAATGATAGCTATTAGGGTATATTTGTATATTTCGCTTCATATGAATGTATATGTCATTCTTCCACATTCATGAAGTATTTCGATAAATTTGTCAATATAATGCCGCATAGCCTCCTAATGCCCAGAGGGACGGGCAGTCCATCAGCCACGGGTCCCCAGAGGTTTCCCCCACAGGGGGTTTTCCCTCTCCTGAGTGCTGAAGGATGATTCTTTGTGAGTCACGAGGCTACCACCAGCTTGGCCCTCCTATAGGGTACACAGATGTTAAATCAAAAGATAGATAGGTGGGTATATACATAGATGGTAAATCATTAGATAGATATGTGGGTAGGTACATAGATGGCAAATCATTAGCATAACCCAGCACAATACATATAGATAGATATTTATATAGACAGTTAAATAGATACATACAGTAGGTAGATAATGGATCAATAATTGACCGATCCTGGAGACATAATGAATAGTTGGCAAATCATTCTTTTAATGGCCAAATCATAGCTCGATTATTTAAAAAGAAGATGCATGCATAGTGCATGTTTCTAAAGCCCTCATACACAGTTGATGAGAAATAAAAATATACCGCTCCAAGGGCACTTTTGAGCGATATTTTTTTTTTTTTCACTGGCCATATAGCTGATGACCCGCGTGTTTAGCAGGTCACTAGGAAATCAGTGAACGATGTCGTAACCGATTTCTAGAGTATCCAGTGGAATTGTCGATATAGTTAACTATATCGCAAGTGTCCCTGGTCTCCAGTGTGTATGGGGCTTAATTGTCAGTGTATACCAAGAACATATTATCATACCTCTTTCCTTTTTTTTTAGGTGAGTGGTCTACATGAAACCGATGAAGAAGTCCTATATGCGACTACTGCAGGGTGACCGGGACCTGGACTGCAGAATCGTCCTCAAGTCAACGATCAAAGATGGTGCACAGCAACAAGAGACCCAAGCCAGGTAATTAATGAACATCATTAATTACTGATAATATGTTTTTTGGTATCCATTTGGGGTTTGTAGACAGGTGGTAAATCATTTGATAGACAAATAGGTGGGTGGGTATACAGATGTTAAATCAAAAGATAGATAGATAGATAGATGGATGGGTGGGTAGATAGATGGTACATTTTAAGAGAGTTAGAGGGGTGGGTAGGTAGGTAGATAGATGGTAAATCATTAGATAGATCGATAGCTAGATAAATAGATGGCTGGGTAAGTCGGTAGATAGATAATTGGGTGGGTGAAGCGCAATACCTTTAAAAGATAGGTTGGTGGACACAGCATAATCATTGCGGTCATTACCATCCTCCATATACATCTCCTGCTACCTGATGTTTCCTCATATATACCCAGCCTTCTCGGGGAGAGATCCCTGTGGGAGGTAAGTATCTTCTCACAGACCAAGTTCCTAACTTGGATGTGTCTGCAGACTTGGAGCTACCCTAAAAAAATCCTTGGTGCTTGTTTATTATCTTTGGAGGTTCTAGCAGTAAAGACAAAGCTTCTCAAATGGGGATGGCCAGCCTCTTCAGCAAATTGCGCAGCTTTGTGAGGAATATGATTTGGGTAATATCAGGAGATGTGGACAGGAGCTTTATTAATGACATCAGCCAATGATAGCTATTAGGGTATATTTGTATATTTCGCTTCATATGAATGTATATGTCATTCTTCCACATTCATGAAGTATTTCGATAAATTTGTCAATATAATGCCGCATAGCCTCCTAATGCCCAGAGGGACGGGCAGTCCATCAGCCACGGGTCCCCAGAGGTTTCCCCCACAGGGGGTTTTCCCTCTCCTGAGTGCTGAAGGATGATTCTTTGTGAGTCACGAGGCTACCACCAGCTTGGCCCTCCTATAGGGTACACAGATGTTAAATCAAAAGATAGATAGGTGGGTATATACATAGATGGTAAATCATTAAATAGATATGTGGGTAGGTACATAAATGGCAAATCATTAGCATAACCCAGCACAATACATATAGATAGATATTTATATAGACAGTTAAATAGATACATACAGTAGGTAGATAATGGATCAATAATTGACCGATCCTGGAGACATAATAAATAGTTGGCAAATCATTCTTTTAATGGCCAAATCATAGCTCGATTATTTAAAAAGAAGATGCATGCATAGTGCATGTTTCTAAAGCCCTCATACACAGTTGATGAGAAATAAAAATATACCGCTCCAAGGGCACTTTTGAGCGATAATTTTTTTTTTTTTTCCACTGGCCATATAGCTGATGACCCGCGTGTTTAGCAGGTCACTAGGAAATCAGTGAACGATGTCGTAACCAATTTCTAGAGTATCCAGTGGAATTGACGATATAGTTAACTATATCGCAAGTGTCCCTGGTCTCCAGTGTGTATGGGGCTTAATTGTCAGTGTATACCAAGAACATATTATCATACCTCTTTCCTTTTTTTTTAGGTGAGTGGTCTACATGAAACCGATGAAGAAGTCCTAATATGCGACTACTGCAGGGTGACCGGGACCTGGACTGCAGAATCGTCCTCAAGTCAACGATCAAAGATGGTGCACAGCAACAAGAGACCCAAGCCAGGTAATTAATGAACATCATTAATTACTGATAATATGTTTTTTGGTATCCATTTGGGGTTTGTAGACAGGTGGTAAATCATTTGATAGACAAATAGGTGGGTGGGTATACAGATGTTAAATCAAAAGATAGATAGATAGATGGATGGGTGGGTAGATAGATGGTACATTTTAAGAGAGTTAGAGGGGTGGGTAGGTAGGTAGATAGATGGTAAATCATTAGATAGATCGATAGCTAGATAAATAGATGGCTGGGTAAGTCGGTAGATAGATAATTGGGTGGGTGAAGCGCAATACCTTTAAAAGATAGGTGGGTGGACACAGCATAATCATTGCGGTCATTACCATCCTCCATATACATCTCCTGCTACCTGATGTTTCCTCATATATACCCAGCCTTCTCGGGGAGAGATCCCTGTGGGAGGTAAGTATCTTCTCACAGACCAAGTTCCTAACTTGGATGTGTCTGCAGACTTGGAGCTACCCTAAAAAATCCTTGGTGCTTGTTTATTATCTTTGGAGGTTCTAGCAGTAAAGACAAAGCTTCTCAAATGGGGATGGCCAGCCTCTTCAGCAAATTGCGCAGCTTTGTGAGGAATATGATTTGGGTAATATCAGGAGATGTGGACAGGAGCTTTATTAATGACATCAGCCAATGATAGCTATTAGGGTATATTTGTATATTTCGCTTCATATGAATGTATATATCATTCTTCCACATTCATGAAGTATTTCGATAAATTTGTCAATATAATGCCGCATAGCCTCCTAATGCCCAGAGGGACGGGCAGTCCATCAGCCACGGGTCCCCAGAGGTTTCCCCCACAGGGGGTTTTCCCTCTCCTGAGTGCTGAAGGATGATTCTTTGTGAGTCACGAGGCTACCACCAGCTTGGCCCTCCTATAGGGTACACAGATGTTAAATCAAAAGATAGATAGGTGGGTATATACATAGATGGTAAATCATTAAATAGATATGTGGGTAGGTACATAAATGGCAAATCATTAGCATAACCCAGCACAATACATATAGATAGATATTTATATAGACAGTTAAATAGATACATACAGTAGGTAGATAATGGATCAATAATTGACCGATCCTGGAGACATAATAAATAGTTGGCAAATCATTCTTTTAATGGCCAAATCATAGCTCGATTATTTAAAAAGAAGATGCATGCATAGTGCATGTTTCTAAAGCCCTCATACACAGTTGATGAGAAATAAAAATATACCGCTCCAAGGGCACTTTTGAGCGATATTTTTTTTTTTTTTCCACTGGCCATATAGCTGATGACCCGCGTGTTTAGCAGGTCACTAGGAAATCAGTGAACGATGTCGTAACCGATTTCTAGAGTATCCAGTGGAATTGACGATATAGTTAACTATATCGCAAGTGTCCCTGGTCTCCAGTGTGTATGGGGCTTAATTGTCATTGTATACCAAGAACATATTATCATACCTCTTTCCTTTTTTTTTAGGTGAGTGGTCTACATGAAACCGATGAAGAAGTCCTAATATGCGACTACTGCAGGGTGACCGGGACCTGGACTGCAGAATCGTCCTCAAGTCAACGATCAAAGATGGTGCACAGCAACAAGAGACCCAAGCCAGGTAATTAATGAACATCATTAATTACTGATAATATGTTTTTTGGTATCCATTTGGGGTTTGTAGACAGGTGGTAAATCATTTGATAGACAAATAGGTGGGTGGGTATACAGATGTTAAATCAAAAGATAGATAGATAGATAGATAGATAGATAGATAGATAGATGGATGGGTGGGTAGATAGATGGTACATTTTAAGAGAGTTAGAGGGGTGGGTAGGTAGGTAGATAGATGGTAAATCATTAGATAGATCGATAGCTAGATAAATAGATGGCTGGGTAAGTCGGTAGATAGATAATTGGGTGGGTGAAGCGCAATACCTTTAAAAGATAGGTGGGTGGACACAGCATAATCATTGCGGTCATTACCATCCTCCATATACATCTCCTGCTACCTGATGTTTCCTCATATATACCCAGCCTTCTCGGGGAGAGATCCCTGTGGGAGGTAAGTATCTTCTCACAGACCAAGTTCCTAACTTGGATGTGTCTGCAGACTTGGAGCTACCCTAAAAAAATCCTTGGTGCTTGTTTATTATCTTTGGAGGTTCTAGCAGTAAAGACAAAGCTTCTCAAATGGGGATGGCCAGCCTCTTCAGCAAATTGCGCAGCTTTGTGAGGAATATGATTTGGGTAATATCAGGAGATGTGGACAGGAGCTTTATTAATGACATCAGCCAATGATAGCTATTAGGGTATATTTGTATATTTCGCTTCATATGAATGTATATGTCATTCTTCCACATTCATGAAGTATTTCGATAAATTTGTCAATATAATGCCGCATAGCCTCCTAATGCCCAGAGGGACGGGCAGTCCATCAGCCACGGGTCCCCAGAGGTTTCCCCCACAGGGGGTTTTCCCTCTCCTGAGTGCTGAAGGATGATTCTTTGTGAGTCACGAGGCTACCACCAGCTTGGCCCTCCTATAGGGTACACAGATGTTAAATCAAAAGATAGATAGGTGGGTATATACATAGATGGTAAATCATTAAATAGATATGTGGGTAGGTACATAAATGGCAAATCATTAGCATAACCCAGCACAATACATATAGATAGATATTTATATAGACAGTTAAATAGATACATACAGTAGGTAGATAATGGATCAATAATTGACCGATCCTGGAGACATAATAAATAGTTGGCAAATCATTCTTTTAATGGCCAAATCATAGCTCGATTATTTAAAAAGAAGATGCATGCATAGTGCATGTTTCTAAAGCCCTCATACACAGTTGATGAGAAATAAAAATATACCGCTCCAAGGGCACTTTTGAGCGATATTTTTTTTTTTTTTCCACTGGCCATATAGCTGATGACCCGCGTGTTTAGCAGGTCACTAGGAAATCAGTGAACGATGTCGTAACCGATTTCTAGAGTATCCAGTGGAATTGACGATATAGTTAACTATATCGCAAGTGTCCCTGGTCTCCAGTGTGTATGGGGCTTAATTGTCAGTGTATACCAAGAACATATTATCATACCTCTTTCCTTTTTTTTTAGGTGAGTGGTCTACATGAAACCGATGAAGAAGTCCTAATATGCGACTACTGCAGGGTGACCGGGACCTGGACTGCAGAATCGTCCTCAAGTCAACGATCAAAGATGGTGCACAGCAACAAGAGACCCAAGCCAGGTAATTAATGAACATCATTAATTACTGATAATATGTTTTTTGGTATCCATTTGGGGTTTGTAGACAGGTGGTAAATCATTTGATAGACAAATAGGTGGGTGGGTATACAGATGTTAAATCAAAAGATAGATAGATAGATAGATGGATGGGTGGGTAGATAGATGGTACATTTTAAGAGAGTTAGAGGGGTGGGTAGGTAGGTAGATAGATGGTAAATCATTAGATAGATCGATAGCTAGATAAATAGATGGCTGGGTAAGTCGGTAGATAGATAATTGGGTGGGTGAAGCGCAATACCTTTAAAAGATAGGTGGGTGGACACAGCATAATCATTGCGGTCATTACCATCCTCCATATACATCTCCTGCTACCTGATGTTTCCTCATATATACCCAGCCTTCTCGGGGAGAGATCCCTGTGGGAGGTAAGTATCTTCTCACAGACCAAGTTCCTAACTTGGATGTGTCTGCAGACTTGGAGCTACCCTAAAAAAATCCTTGGTGCTTGTTTATTATCTTTGGAGGTTCTAGCAGTAAAGACAAAGCTTCTCAAATGGGGATGGCCAGCCTCTTCAGCAAATTGCGCAGCTTTGTGAGGAATATGATTTGGGTAATATCAGGAGATGTGGACAGGAGCTTTATTAATGACATCAGCCAATGATAGCTATTAGGGTATATTTGTATATTTCGCTTCATATGAATGTATATGTCATTCTTCCACATTCATGAAGTATTTCGATAAATTTGTCAATATAATGCCGCATATCCTCCTAATGCCCAGAGGGACAGGACGTCCATCAGCCACGGGTCCCCAGAGGTTTCCCCCACAGGGGGTTTTCTCTCATCTGAGTGCTGAAGGATGATTCTTTGTGAGTCACGAGGCTACCACCAGCTTGGCCCTCCTATAGGGTACACAGATGTTAAATCAAAAGATAGATAGGTGGGTATATACATAGATGGTAAATCATTAGATAGATATGTGGGTAGGTACATAGATGGCAAATCATTAGCATAACCCAGCACAATACATATAGATAGATATTTATAAAGACAGTTAAATAGATACATACAGTAGGTAGATAATGGATCAATAATTGACCGATCCTGGAGACATAATGAATAGTTGGCAAATCATTCTTTTAATGGCCAAATCATAGCTCGATTATTTAAAAAGAAGATGCATGCATAGTGCATGTTTCTAAAGCCCTCATACACAGTTGATGAGAAATAAAAATATACCGCTCCAAGGGCACTTTTAAACGATATTTTTTTTTTTTTTTTTTTACTGGCCATATAGCTGATGACCCGCGTGTTTAGCAGGTCACTAGGAAATCAGTGAACGATGTCGTAACCGATTTCTAGAGTATCCAGTGGAATTGTCGATATAGTTAACTATATCACAAGTGTCCCTGGTCTCCAGTGTGTATGGGGCTTAATTGTCAGTGTATACCAAGAACATATTATCATACCTCTTTCCTTTTTTTTTAGGTGAGTGGTCTACATGAAACCGATGAAGAAGTCCTAATATGCGACTACTGCAGGGTGACCGGGACCTGGACTGCAGAATCGTCCTCAAGTCAACGATCAAAGATGGTGCACAGCAACAAGAGACCCAAGCCAGGTAATTAATGAACATCATTAATTACTGATAATATGTTTTTTGGTATCCATTTGGGGTTTGTAGACAGGTGGTAAATCATTTGATAGACAAATAGGTGGGTGGGTATACAGATGTTAAATCAAAAGATAGATAGATAGATAGATGGATGGGTGGGTAGATAGATGGTACATTTTAAGAGAGTTAGAGGGGTGGGTAGGTAGGTAGATAGATGGTAAATCATTAGATAGATCGATAGCTAGATAAATAGATGGCTGGGTAAGTCGGTAGATAGATAATTGGGTGGGTGAAGCGCAATACCTTTAAAAGATAGGTGGGTGGACACAGCATAATCATTGCGGTCATTACCATCCTCCATATACATCTCCTGCTACCTGATGTTTCCTCATATATACCCAGCCTTCTCGGGGAGAGATCCCTGTGGGAGGTAAGTATCTTCTCACAGACCAAGTTCCTAACTTGGATGTGTCTGCAGACTTGGAGCTACCCTAAAAAAATCCTTGGTGCTTGTTTATTATCTTTGGAGGTTCTAGCAGTAAAGACAAAGCTTCTCAAATGGGGATGGCCAGCCTCTTCAGCAAATTGCGCAGCTTTGTGAGGAATATGATTTGGGTAATATCAGGAGATGTGGACAGGAGCTTTATTAATGACATCAGCCAATGATAGCTATTAGGGTATATTTGTATATTTCGCTTCATATGAATGTATATGTCATTCTTCCACATTCATGAAGTATTTCGATAAATTTGTCAATATAATGCCGCATAGCCTCCTAATGCCCAGAGGGACGGGCAGTCCATCAGCCACGGGTCCCCAGAGGTTTCCCCCACAGGGGGTTTTCCCTCTCCTGAGTGCTGAAGGATGATTCTTTGTGAGTCACGAGGCTACCACCAGCTTGGCCCTCCTATAGGGTACACAGATGTTAAATCAAAAGATAGATAAGTGGGTATATACATAGATGGTAAATCATTAGATAGATATGTGGGTAGGTACATAGATGGAAAATCATTAGCATAACCCAGCACAATACATATAGATAGATATTTATATAGACAGTTAAATAGATACATACAGTAGGTAGATAATGGATCAATAATTGACCGATCCTGGAGACATAATGAATAGTTGGCAAATCATTCTTTTAATGGCCAAATCATAGCTCGATTATTTAAAAAGAAGATGCATGCATAGTGCATGTTTCTAAAGCCCTCATACACAGTTGATGAGAAATAAAAATATACCGCTCCAAGGGCACTTTTGAGCGATATTTTTTTTTTTTTTTTTCACTGGCCATATAGCTGATGACCCGCGTGTTTAGCAGGTCACTAGGAAATCAGTGAACGATGTCGTAGCCGATTTCTAGAGTATCCAGTGGAATTGTCGATATAGTTAACTATATCGCAAGTGTCCCTGGTCTCCAGTGTGTATGGGGCTTAATTGTCAGTGTATACCAAGAACATATTATCATACCTCTTTCCTTTTTTTTTAGGTGAGTGGTCTACATGAAACCGATGAAGAAGTCCTAATATGCGACTACTGCAGGGTGACCGGGACCTGGACTGCAGAATCGTCCTCAAGTCAACGATCAAAGATGGTGCACAGCAACAAGAGACCCAAGCCAGGTAATTAATGAACATCATTAATTACTGATAATATGTTTTTTGGTATCCATTTGGGGTTTGTAGACAGGTGGTAAATCATTTGATAGACAAATAGGTGGGTGGGTATACAGATGTTAAATCAAAAGATAGATAGATAGATAGATAGATAGATAGATAGATGGATGGGTGGGTAGATAGATGGTACATTTTAAGAGAGTTAGAGGGGTGGGTAGGTAGGTAGATAGATGGTAAATCATTAGATAGATCGATAGCTAGATAAATAGATGGCTGGGTAAGTCGGTAGATAGATAATTGGGTGGGTGAAGCGCAATACCTTTAAAAGATAGGTGGGTGGACACAGCATAATCATTGCGGTCATTACCATCCTCCATATACATCTCCTGCTACCTGATGTTTCCTCATATATACCCAGCCTTCTCGGGGAGAGATCCCTGTGGGAGGTAAGTATCTTCTCACAGACCAAGTTCCTAACTTGGATGTGTCTGCAGACTTGGAGCTACCCTAAAAAAATCCTTGGTGCTTGTTTATTATCTTTGGAGGTTCTAGCAGTAAAGACAAAGCTTCTCAAATGGGGATGGCCAGCCTCTTCAGCAAATTGCGCAGCTTTGTGAGGAATATGATTTGGGTAATATCAGGAGATGTGGACAGGAGCTTTATTAATGACATCAGCCAATGATAGCTATTAGGGTATATTTGTATATTTCGCTTCATATGAATGTATATGTCATTCTTCCACATTCATGAAGTATTTCGATAAATTTGTCAATATAATGCCGCATAGCCTCCTAATGCCCAGAGGGACGGGCAGTCCATCAGCCATGGGTCCCCAGAGGTTTCCCCCACAGGGGGTTTTCCCTCTCCTGAGTGCTGAAGGATGATTCTTTGTGAGTCACGAGGCTACCACCAGCTTGGCCCTCCTATAGGGTACACAGATGTTAAATCAAAAGATAGATAGGTGGGTATATACATAGATGGTAAATCATTAGATAGATATGTGGGTAGGTACATAGATGGCAAATCATTAGCATAACCCAGCACAATACATATAGATAGATATTTATATAGACAGTTAAATAGATACATACAGTAGGTAGATAATGGATCAATAATTGACCGATCCTGGAGACATAATGAATAGTTGGCAAATCATTCTTTTAATGGCCAAATCATAGCTCGATTATTTAAAAAGAAGATGCATGCATAGTGCATGTTTCTAAAGCCCTCATACACAGTTGATGAGAAATAAAAATATACCGCTCCAAGGGCACTTTTGAGCGATATTTTTTTTTTTTTTTTTTTTTACTGGCCATATAGCTGATGACCCGCGTGTTTAGCAGGTCACTAGGAAATCAGTGAACGATGTCGTAACCGATTTCTAGAGTATCCAGTGGAATTGTCGATATAGTTAACTATATCGCAAGTGTCCCTGGTCTCCAGTGTGTATGGGGCTTAATTGTCAGTGTATACCAAGAACATATTATCATACCTCTTTCCTTTTTTTTTAGGTGAGTGGTCTACATGAAACCGATGAAGAAGTCCTAATATGCGACTACTGCAGGGTGACCGGGACCTGGACTGCAGAATCGTCCTCAAGTCAACGATCAAAGATGGTGCACAGCAACAAGAGACCCAAGCCAGGTAATTAATGAACATCATTAATTACTGATAATATGTTTTTTGGTATCCATTTGGGGTTTGTAGACAGGTGGTAAATCATTTGATAGACAAATAGGTGGGTGGGTATACAGATGTTAAATCAAAAGATAGATAGATAGATAGATAGATGGATGGGTGGGTAGATAGATGGTACATTTTAAGAGAGTTAGAGGGGTGGGTAGGTAGGTAGATAGATGGTAAATCATTAGATAGATCGATAGCTAGATAAATAGATGGCTGGGTAAGTCGGTAGATAGATAATTGGGTGGGTGAAGCGCAATACCTTTAAAAGATAGGTGGGTGGACACAGCATAATCATTGCGGTCATTACCATCCTCCATATACATCTCCTGCTACCTGATGTTTCCTCATATATACCCAGCCTTCTCGGGGAGAGATCCCTGTGGGAGGTAAGTATCTTCTCACAGACCAAGTTCCTAACTTGGATGTGTCTGCAGACTTGGAGCTACCCTAAAAAAATCCTTGGTGCTTGTTTATTATCTTTGGAGGTTCTAGCAGTAAAGACAAAGCTTCTCAAATGGGGATGGCCAGCCTCTTCAGCAAATTGCGCAGCTTTGTGAGGAATATGATTTGGGTAATATCAGGAGATGTGGACAGGAGCTTTATTAATGACATCAGCCAATGATAGCTATTAGGGTATATTTGTATATTTCGCTTCATATGAATGTATATGTCATTCTTCCACATTCATGAAGTATTTCGATAAATTTGTCAATATAATGCCGCATAGCCTCCTAATGCCCAAAGGGACGGGCAGTCCATCAGCCACGGGTCCCCAGAGGTTTCCCCCACAGGGGGTTTTCCCTCTCCTGAGTGCTGAAGGATGATTCTTTGTGAGTCATGAGGCTACCACCAGCTTGGCCCTCCTATAGGGTACACAGATGTTAAATCAAAAGATAGATAAGTGGGTATATACATAGATGGTAAATCATTAGATAGATATGTGGGTAGGTACATAGATGGCAAATCATTAGCATAACCCAGCACAATACATATAGATAGATATTTATATAGACAGTTAAATAGATACATACAGTAGGTAGATAATGGATCAATAATTGACCGATCCTGGAGACATAATGAATAGTTGGCAAATCATTCTTTTAATGGCCAAATCATAGCTCGATTATTTAAAAAGAAGATGCATGCATAGTGCATGTTTCTAAAGCCCTCATACACAGTTGATGAGAAATAAAAATATACCGCTCCAAGGGCACTTTTGAGCGATATTTTTTTTTTTTTTTCACTGGCCATATAGCTGATGACCCGCGTGTTTAGCAGGTCACTAGGAAATCAGTGAACGATGTCGTAACCGATTTCTAGAGTATCCAGTGGAATTGACGATATAGTTAACTATATCGCAAGTGTCCCTGGTCTCCAGTGTGTATGGGGCTTAATTGTCAGTGTATACCAAGAACATATTATCATACCTCTTTCCTTTTTTTTTAGGTGAGTGGTCTACATGAAACCGATGAAGAAGTCCTAATATGCGACTACTGCAGGGTGACCGGGACCTGGACTGCAGAATCGTCCTCAAGTCAACGATCAAAGATGGTGCACAGCAACAAGAGACCCAAGCCAGGTAATTAATGAACATCATTAATTACTGATAATATGTTTTTTGGTATCCATTTGGGGTTTGTAGACAGGTGGTAAATCATTTGATAGACAAATAGGTGGGTGGGTATACAGATGTTAAATCAAAAGATAGATAGATAGATAGATGGATGGGTGGGTAGATAGATGGTACATTTTAAGAGAGTTAGAGGGGTGGGTAGGTAGGTAGATAGATGGTAAATCATTAGATAGATCGATAGCTAGATAAATAGATGGCTGGGTAAGTCGGTAGATAGATAATTGGGTGGGTGAAGCGCAATACCTTTAAAAGATAGGTGGGTGGACACAGCATAATCATTGCGGTCATTACCATCCTCCATATACATCTCCTGCTACCTGATGTTTCCTCATATATACCCAGCCTTCTCGGGGAGAGATCCCTGTGGGAGGTAAGTATCTTCTCACAGACCAAGTTCCTAACTTGGATGTGTCTGCAGACTTGGAGCTACCCTAAAAAAATCCTTGGTGCTTGTTTATTATCTTTGGAGGTTCTAGCAGTAAAGACAAAGCTTCTCAAATGGGGATGGCCAGCCTCTTCAGCAAATTGCGCAGCTTTGTGAGGAATATGATTTGGGTAATATCAGGAGATGTGGACAGGAGCTTTATTAATGACATCAGCCAATGATAGCTATTAGGGTATATTTGTATATTTCGCTTCATATGAATGTATATGTCATTCTTCCACATTCATGAAGTATTTCGATAAATTTGTCAATATAATGCCGCATAGCCTCCTAATGCCCAGAGGGACGGGCAGTCCATCAGCCACGGGTCCCCAGAGGTTTCCCCCACAGGGGGTTTTCCCTCTCCTGAGTGCTGAAGGATGATTCTTTGTGAGTCACGAGGCTACCACCGGCTTGGCCCTCCTATAGGGTACACAGATGTTAAATCAAAAGATAGATAGGTGGGTATATACATAGATGGTAAATCATTAGATAGATATGTGGGTAGGTACATAGATGGCAAATCATTAGCATAACCCAGCACAATACATATAGATAGATATTTATATAGACAGTTAAATAGATACATACAGTAGGTAGATAATGGATCAATAATTGACCGATCCTGGAGACATAATGAATAGTTGGCAAATCATTCTTTTAATGGCCAAATCATAGCTCGATTATTTAAAAAGAAGATGCATGCATAGTGCATGTTTCTAAAGCCCTCATACACAGTTGATGAGAAATAAAAATATACCGCTCCAAGGGCACTTTTGAGCGATATTTTTTTTTTTTTTTTTCACTGGCCATATAGCTAATGACCCGCGTGTTTAGCAGGTCACTAGGAAATCAGTGAACGATGTCGTAACCGATTTCTAGAGTATCCAGTGGAATTGACGATATAGTTAACTATATCGCAAGTGTCCCTGGTCTCCAGTGTGTATGGGGCTTAATTGTCAGTGTATACCAAGAACATATTATCATACCTCTTTCCTTTTTTTTTAGGTGAGTGGTCTACATGAAACCGATGAAGAAGTCCTAATATGCGACTACTGCAGGGTGACCGGGACCTGGACTGCAGAATCGTCCTCAAGTCAACGATCAAAGATGGTGCACAGCAACAAGAGACCCAAGCCAGGTAATTAATGAACATCATTAATTACTGATAATATGTTTTTTGGTATCCATTTGGGGTTTGTAGACAGGTGGTAAATCATTTGATAGACAAATAGGTGGGTGGGTATACAGATGTTAAATCAAAAGATAGATAGATAGATAGATAGATGGATGGGTGGGTAGATAGATGGTACATTTTAAGAGAGTTAGTGGGGTGGGTAGGTAGGTAGATAGATGGTAAATCATTAGATAGATCGATAGCTAGATAAATAGATGGCTGGGTAAGTCGGTAGATAGATAATTGGGTGGGTGAAGCGCAATACCTTTAAAAGATAGGTGGGTGGACACAGCATAATCATTGCGGTCATTACCATCCTCCATATACATCTCCTGCTACCTGATGTTTCCTCATATATACCCAGCCTTCTCGGGGAGAGATCCCTGTGGGAGGTAAGTATCTTCTCACAGACCAAGTTCCTAACTTGGATGTGTCTGCAGACTTGGAGCTACCCTAAAAAAATCCTTGGTGCTTGTTTATTATCTTTGGAGGTTCTAGCAGTAAAGACAAAGCTTCTCAAATGGGGATGGCCAGCCTCTTCAGCAAATTGCGCAGCTTTGTGAGGAATATGATTTGGGCAATATCAGGAGATGTGGACAGGAGCTTTATTAATGACATCAGCCAATGATAGCTATTAGGGTATATTTGTATATTTCGCTTCATATGAATGTATATGTCATTCTTCCACATTCATGAAGTATTTCGATAAATTTGTCAATATAATGCCGCATAGCCTCCTAATGCCCAAAGGGACGGGCAGTCCATCAGCCATGGGTCCCCAGAGGTTTCCCCCACAGGGGGTTTTCCCTCTCCTGAGTGCTGAAGGATGATTCTTTGTGAGTCACGAGGCTACCACCAGCTTGGCCCTCCTATAGGGTACACAGATGTTAAATCAAAAGATAGATAGGTGGGTATATACATAGATGGTAAATCATTAAATAGATATGTGGGTAGGTACATAAATGGCAAATCATTAGCATAACCCAGCACAATACATATAGATAGATATTTATATAGACAGTTAAATAGATACATACAGTAGGTAGATAATGGATCAATAATTGACCGATCCTGGAGACATAATGAATAGTTGGCAAATCATTCTTTTAATGGCCAAATCATAGCTCGATTATTTAAAAAGAAGATGCATGCATAGTGCATGTTTCTAAAGCCCTCATACACAGTTGATGAGAAATAAAAATATACCGCTCCAAGGGCACTTTTGAGCGATATTTTTTTTTTTTTTTTCACTGGCCATAAAGCTGATGACCCGCGTGTTTAGCAGGTCACTAGGAAATCAGTGAACGATGTCGTAACCGATTTCTAGAGTATCCAGTGGAATTGACGATATAGTTAACTATATCGCAAGTGTCCCTGGTCTCCAGTGTGTATGGGGCTTAATTGTCAGTGTATACCAAGAACATATTATCATACCTCTTTCCTTTTTTTTTAGGTGAGTGGTCTACATGAAACCGATGAAGAAGTCCTAATATGCGACTACTGCAGGGTGACCGGGACCTGGACTGCAGAATCGTCCTCAAGTCAACGATCAAAGATGGTGCACAGCAACAAGAGACCCAAGCCAGGTAATTAATGAACATCATTAATTACTGATAATATGTTTTTTGGTATCCATTTGGGGTTTGTAGACAGGTGGTAAATCATTTGATAGACAAATAGGTGGGTGGGTATACAGATGTTAAATCAAAAGATAGATAGATAGATAGATAGATGGATGGGTGGGTAGATAGATGGTACATTTTAAGAGAGTTAGTGGGGTGGGTAGGTAGGTAGATAGATGGTAAATCATTAGATAGATCGATAGCTAGATAAATAGATGGCTGGGTAAGTCGGTAGATAGATAATTGGGTGGGTGAAGCGCAATACCTTTAAAAGATAGGTGGGTGGACACAGCATAATCATTGCGGTCATTACCATCCTCCATATACATCTCCTGCTACCTGATGTTTCCTCATATATACCCAGCCTTCTCGGGGAGAGATCCCTGTGGGAGGTAAGTATCTTCTCACAGACCAAGTTCCTAACTTGGATGTGTCTGCAGACTTGGAGCTACCCTAAAAAAATCCTTGGTGCTTGTTTATTATCTTTGGAGGTTCTAGCAGTAAAGACAAAGCTTCTCAAATGGGGATGGCCAGCCTCTTCAGCAAATTGCGCAGCTTTGTGAGGAATATGATTTGGGTAATATCAGGAGATGTGGACAGGAGCTTTATTAATGACATAAGCCAATGATAGCTATTAGGGTATATTTGTATATTTCGCTTCATATGAATGTATATGTCATTCTTCCACATTCATGAAGTATTTCGATAAATTTGTCAATATAATGCCGCATAGCCTCCTAATGCCCAGAGGGACGGGCAGTCCATCAGCCATGGGTCCCCAGAGGTTTCCCCCACAGGGGGTTTTCCCTCTCCTGAGTGCTGAAGGATGATTCTTTGTGAGTCACGAGGCTACCACCAGCTTGGCCCTCCTATAGGGTACACAGATGTTAAATCAAAAGATAGATAGGTGGGTATATACATAGATGGTAAATCATTAAATAGATATGTGGGTAGGTACATAAATGGCAAATCATTAGCATAACCCAGCACAATACATATAGATAGATATTTATATAGACAGTTAAATAGATACATACAGTAGGTAGATAATGGATCAATAATTGACCGATCCTGGAGACATAATGAATAGTTGGCAAATCATTCTTTTAATGGCCAAATCATAGCTCGATTATTTAAAAAGAAGATGCATGCATAGTGCATGTTTCTAAAGCCCTCATACACAGTTGATGAGAAATAAAAATATACCGCTCCAAGGGCACTTTTGAGCGATATTTTTTTTTTTTTTTTTCACTGGCCATATAGCTGATGACCCGCGTGTTTAGCAGGTCACTAGGAAATCAGTGAACGATGTCGTAACCGATTTCTAGAGTATCCAGTGGAATTGACGATATAGTTAACTATATCGCAAGTGTCCCTGGTCTCCAGTGTGTATGGGGCTTAATTGTCAGTGTATACCAAGAACATATTATCATACCTCTTTCCTTTTTTTTTAGGTGAGTGGTCTACATGAAACCGATGAAGAAGTCCTAATATGCGACTACTGCAGGGTGACCGGGACCTGGACTGCAGAATCGTCCTCAAGTCAACGATCAAAGATGGTGCACAGCAACAAGAGACCCAAGCCAGGTAATTAATGAACATCATTAATTACTGATAATATGTTTTTTGGTATCCATTTGGGGTTTGTAGACAGGTGGTAAATCATTTGATAGACAAATAGGTGGGTGGGTATACAGATGTTAAATCAAAAGATAGATAGATAGATAGATAGATAGATAGATAGATAGATGGATGGGTGGGTAGATAGATGGTACATTTTAAGAGAGTTAGTGGGGTGGGTAGGTAGGTAGATAGATGGTAAATCATTAGATAGATCGATAGCTAGATAAATAGATGGCTGGGTAAGTCGGTAGATAGATAATTGGGTGGGTGAAGCGCAATACCTTTAAAAGATAGGTGGGTGGACACAGCATAATCATTGCGGTCATTACCATCCTCCATATACATCTCCTGCTACCTGATGTTTCCTCATATATACCCAGCCTTCTCGGGGAGAGATCCCTGTGGGAGGTAAGTATCTTCTCACAGACCAAGTTCCTAACTTGGATGTGTCTGCAGACTTGGAGCTACCCTAAAAAAATCCTTGGTGCTTGTTTATTATCTTTGGAGGTTCTAGCAGTAAAGACAAAGCTTCTCAAATGGGGATGGCCAGCCTCTTCAGCAAATTGCGCAGCTTTGTGAGGAATATGATTTGGGTAATATCAGGAGATGTGGACAGGAGCTTTATTAATGACATCAGCCAATGATAGCTATTAGGGTATATTTGTATATTTCGCTTCATATGAATGTATATGTCATTCTTCCACATTCATGAAGTATTTCGATAAATTTGTTAATATAATGCCGCATAGCCTCCTAATGCCCAGAGGGACGGGCAGTCCATCAGCCACGGGTCCCCAGAGGTTTCCCCCACAGGGGGTTTTCCCTCTCCTGAGTGCTGAAGGATGATTCTTTGTGAGTCACGAGGCTACCACCGGCTTGGCCCTCCTATAGGGTACACAGATGTTAAATCAAAAGATAGATAGGTGGGTATATACATAGATGGTAAATCATTAGATAGATATGTGGGTAGGTACATAGATGGCAAATCATTAGCATAACCCAGCACAATACATATAGATAGATATTTATATAGACAGTTAAATAGATACATACAGTAGGTAGATAATGGATCAATAATTGACCGATCCTGGAGACATAATGAATAGTTGGCAAATCATTCTTTTAATGGCCAAATCATTGCTCGATTATTTAAAAAGAAGATGCATGCATAGTGCATGTTTCTAAAGCCCTCATACACAGTTGATGAGAAATAAAAATATACCGCTCCAAGGGCACTTTTGAGCGATATTTTTTTTTTTTTTTTTTTCACTGGCCATATAGCTGATGACCCGCGTGTTTAGCAGGTCTCTAGGAAATCAGTGAACGATGTCGTAACCGATTTCTAGAGTATCCAGTGGAATTGTCGATATAGTTAACTATATCGCAAGTGTCCCTGGTCTCCAGTGTGTATGGGGCTTAATTGTCAGTGTATACCAAGAACATATTATCATACCTCTTTCCTTTTTTTTTAGGTGAGTGGTCTACATGAAACCGATGAAGAAGTCCTAATATGCGACTACTGCAGGGTGACCGGGACCTGGACTGCAGAATCGTCCTCAAGTCAACGATCAAAGATGGTGCACAGCAACAAGAGACCCAAGCCAGGTAATTAATGAACATCATTAATTACTGATAATATGTTTTTTGGTATCCATTTGGGGTTTGTAGACAGGTGGTAAATCATTTTAAGACAAATAGGTGGGTGGGTATACAGATGTTAAATCAAAAGATAGATAGATAGATAGATAGATGGATGGGTGGGTAGATAGATGGTACATTTTAAGAGAGTTAGTGGGGTGGGTAGGTAGGTAGATAGATGGTAAATCATTAGATAGATCGATAGCTAGATAAATAGATGGCTGGGTAAGTCGGTAGATAGATAATTGGGTGGGTGAAGCGCAATACCTTTAAAAGATAGGTGGGTGGACACAGCATAATCATTGCGGTCATTACCATCCTCCATATACATCTCCTGCTACCTGATGTTTCCTCATATATACCCAGCCTTCTCGGGGAGAGATCCCTGTGGGAGGTAAGTATCTTCTCACAGACCAAGTTCCTAACTTGGATGTGTCTGCAGACTTGGAGCTACCCTAAAAAAATCCTTGGTGCTTGTTTATTATCTTTGGAGGTTCTAGCAGTAAAGACAAAGCTTCTCAAATGGGGATGGCCAGCCTCTTCAGCAAATTGCGCAGCTTTGTGAGGAATATGATTTGGGTAATATCAGGAGATGTGGACAGGAGCTTTATTAATGACATCAGCCAATGATAGCTATTAGGGTATATTTGTATATTTCGCTTCATATGAATGTATATGTCATTCTTCCACATTCATGAAGTATTTCGATAAATTTGTCAATATAATGCCGCATAGCCTCCTAATGCCCAGAGGGACGGGCAGTCCATCAGCCATGGGTCCCCAGAGGTTTCCCCCACAGGGGGTTTTCCCTCTCCTGAGTGCTGAAGGATGATTCTTTGTGAGTCACGAGGCTACCACCAGCTTGGCCCTCCTATAGGGTACACAGATGTTAAATCAAAAGATAGATAGGTGGGTATATACATAGATGGTAAATCATTAAATAGATATGTGGGTAGGTACATAAATGGCAAATCATTAGCATAACCCAGCACAATACATATAGATAGATATTTATATAGACAGTTAAATAGATACATACAGTAGGTAGATAATGGATCAATAATTGACCGATGCTGGAGACATAATGAATAGTTGGCAAATCATTCTTTTAATGGCCAAATCATAGCTCGATTATTTAAAAAGAAGATGCATGCATAGTGCATGTTTCTAAAGCCCTCATACACAGTTGATGAGAAATAAAAATATACCGCTCCAAGGGCACTTTTGAGCGATATTTTTTTTTTTTTTTTTCACTGGCCATATAGCTGATGACCCGCGTGTTTAGCAGGTCACTAGGAAATCAGTGAACGATGTCGTAACTGATTTCTAGAGTATCCAGTGGAATTGACGATATAGTTAACTATATCGCAAGTGTCCCTGGTCTCCAGTGTGTATGGGGCTTAATTGTCAGTGTATACCAAGAACATATTATCATACCTCTTTCCTTTTTTTTTAGGTGAGTGGTCTACATGAAACCGATGAAGAAGTCCTAATATGCGACTACTGCAGGGTGACCGGGACCTGGACTGCAGAATCGTCCTCAAGTCAACGATCAAAGATGGTGCACAGCAACAAGAGACCCAAGCCAGGTAATTAATGAACATCATTAATTACTGATAATATGTTTTTTGGTATCCATTTGGGGTTTGTAGACAGGTGGTAAATCATTTGATAGACAAATAGGTGGGTGGGTATACAGATGTTAAATCAAAAGATAGATAGATAGATAGATAGATAGATGGATGGGTGGGTAGATAGATGGTACATTTTAAGAGAGTTAGTGGGGTGGGTAGGTAGGTAGATAGATGGTAAATCATTAGATAGATCGATAGCTAGATAAATAGATGGCTGGGTAAGTCGGTAGATAGATAATTGGGTGGGTGAAGCGCAATACCTTTAAAAGATAGGTGGGTGGACACAGCATAATCATTGCGGTCATTACCATCCTCCATATACATCTCCTGCTACCTGATGTTTCCTCATATATACCCAGCCTTCTCGGGGAGAGATCCCTGTGGGAGGTAAGTATCTTCTCACAGACCAAGTTCCTAACTTGGATGTGTCTGCAGACTTGGAGCTACCCTAAAAAAATCCTTGGTGCTTGTTTATTATCTTTGGAGGTTCTAGCAGTAAAGACAAAGCTTCTCAAATGGGGATGGCCAGCCTCTTCAGCAAATTGCGCAGCTTTGTGAGGAATATGATTTGGGTAATATCAGGAGATGTGGACAGGAGCTTTATTAATGACATCAGCCAATGATAGCTATTAGGGTATATTTGTATATTTCGCTTCATATGAATGTATATGTCATTCTTCCACATTCATGAAGTATTTCGATAAATTTGTCAATATAATGCCGCATAGCCTCCTAATGCCCAGAGGGACGGGCAGTCCATCAGCCATGGGTCCCCAGAGGTTTCCCCCACAGGGGGTTTTCCCTCTCCTGAGTGCTGAAGGATGATTCTTTGTGAGTCACGAGGCTACCACCAGCTTGGCCCTCATATAGGGTACACAGATGTTAAATCAAAAGATAGATAGGTGGGTATATACATAGATGGTAAATCATTAAATAGATATGTGGGTAGGTACATAAATGGCAAATCATTAGCATAACCCAGCACAATACATATAGATAGATATTTATATAGACAGTTAAATAGATACATACAGTAGGTAGATAATGGATCAATAATTGACCGATCCTGGAGACATAATGAATAGTTGGCAAATCATTCTTTTAATGGCCAAATCATAGCTCGATTATTTAAAAAGAAGATGCATGCATAGTGCATGTTTCTAAAGCCCTCATACACAGTTGATGAGAAATAAAAATATACCGCTCCAAGGGCACTTTTGAGCGATATTTTTTTTTCACTGGCCATATAGCTGATGACCCGCGTGTTTAGCAGGTCACTAGGAAATCAGTGAACGATGTCGTAACCGATTTCTAGAGTATCCAGTGGAATTGACGATATAGTTAACTATATCGCAAGTGTCCCTGGTCTCCAGTGTGTATGGGGCTTAATTGTCAGTGTATACCAAGAACATATTATCATACCTCTTTCCTTTTTTTTTAGGTGAGTGGTCTACATGAAACCGATGAAGAAGTCCTAATATGCGACTACTGCAGGGTGACCGGGACCTGGACTGCAGAATCGTCCTCAAGTCAACGATCAAAGATGGTGCACAGCAACAAGAGACCCAAGCCAGGTAATTAATGAACATCATTAATTACTGATAATATGTTTTTTGGTATCCATTTGGGGTTTGTAGACAGGTGGTAAATCATTTGATAGACAAATAGGTGGGTGGGTATACAGATGTTAAATCAAAAGATAGATAGATAGATAGATAGATAGATAGATGGATGGGTGGGTAGATAGATGGTACATTTTAAGAGAGTTAGAGGGGTGGGTAGGTAGGTAGATAGATGGTAACTCATTAGATAGATCGATAGCTAGATAAATAGATGGCTGGGTAAGTCGGTAGATAGATAATTGGGTGGGTGAAGCGCAATACCTTTAAAAGATAGGTGGGTGGACACAGCATAATCATTGCGGTCATTACCATCCTCCATATACATCTCCTGCTACCTGATGTTTCCTCATATATACCCAGCCTTCTCGGGGAGAGATCCCTGTGGGAGGTAAGTATCTTCTCACAGACAAAGTTCCTAACTTGGATGTGTCTGCAGACTTGGAGCTACCCTAAAAAAATCCTTGGTGCTTGTTTATTATCTTTGGAGGTTCTAGCAGTAAAGACAAAGCTTCTCAAATGGGGATGGCCAGCCTCTTCAGCAAATTGCGCAGCTTTGTGAGGAATATGATTTGGGTAATATCAGGAGATGTGGACAGGAGCTTTATTAATGACATCAGCCAATGATAGCTATTAGGGTATATTTGTATATTTCGCTTCATATGAATGTATATGTCATTCTTCCACATTCATGAAGTATTTCGATAAATTTGTCAATATAATGCCGCATAGCCTCCTAATGCCCAGAGGGACGGGCAGTCCATCAGCCACGGGTCCCCAGAGGTTTCCCCCACAGGGGGTTTTCCCTCTCCTGAGTGCTGAAGGATGATTCTTTGTGAGTCACGAGGCTACCACCGGCTTGGCCCTCCTATAGGGTACACAGATGTTAAATCAAAAGATAGATAGGTGGGTATATACATAGATGGTAAATCATTAGATAGATATGTGGGTAGGTACATAGATGGCAAATCATTAGCATAACCCAGCACAATACATATAGATAGATATTTATATAGACAGTTAAATAGATACATACAGTAGGTAGATAATGGATCAATAATTGACCGATCCTGGAGACATAATAAATAGTTAGCAAATCATTCTTTTAATGGCCAAATCATAGCTCGATTATTTAAAAAGAAGATGCATGCATAGTGCATGTTTCTAAAGCCCTCATACACAGTTGATGAGAAATAAAAATATACCGCTCCAAGGGCACTTTTGAGCGATATTTTTTTTTTTTTTTCCACTGGCCATATAGCTGATGACCCGCGTGTTTAGCAGGTCACTAGGAAATCAGTGAACGATGTCGTAACCGATTTCTAGAGTATCCAGTGGAATTGACGATATAGTTAACTATATTGCAAGTGTCCCTGGTCTCCAGTGTGTATGGGGCTTAATTGTCAGTGTATACCAAGAACATATTATCATACCTCTTTCCTTTTTTTTTAGGTGAGTGGTCTACATGAAACCGATGAAGAAGTCCTAATATGCGACTACTGCAGGGTGACCGGGACCTGGACTGCAGAATCGTCCTCAAGTCAACGATCAAAGATGGTGCACAGCAACAAGAGACCCAAGCCAGGTAATTAATGAACATCATTAATTACTGATAATATGTTTTTTGGTATCCATTTGGGGTTTGTAGACAGGTGGTAAATCATTTGATAGACAAATAGGTGGGTGGGTATACAGATGTTAAATCAAAAGATAGATAGATAGATAGATGGATGGGTGGGTAGATAGATGGTACATTTTAAGAGAGTTAGAGGGGTGGGTAGGTAGGTAGATAGATGGTAAATCATTAGATAGATCGATAGCTAGATAAATAGATGGCTGGGTAAGTCGGTAGATAGATAATTGGGTGGGTGAAGCGCAATACCTTTAAAAGATAGGTGGGTGGACACAGCATAATCATTGCGGTCATTACCATCCTCCATATACATCTCCTGCTACCTGATGTTTCCTCATATATACCCAGCCTTCTCGGGGAGAGATCCCTGTGGGAGGTAAGTATCTTCTCACAGACCAAGTTCCTAACTTGGATGTGTCTGCAGACTTGGAGCTACCCTAAAAAAATCCTTGGTGCTTGTTTATTATCTTTGGAGGTTCTAGCAGTAAAGACAAAGCTTCTCAAATGGGGATGGCCAGCCTCTTCAGCAAATTGCGCAGCTTTGTGAGGAATATGATTTGGGTAATATCAGGAGATGTGGACAGGAGCTTTATTAATGACATCAGCCAATGATAGCTATTAGGGTATATTTGTATATTTCGCTTCATATGAATGTATATGTCATTCTTCCACATTCATGAAGTATTTCGATAAATTTGTCAATATAATGCCGCATAGCCTCCTAATGCCCAGAGGGACGGGCAGTCCATCAGCCACGGGTCCCCAGAGGTTTCCCCCACAGGGGGTTTTCCCTCTCCTGAGTGCTGAAGGATGATTCTTTGTGAGTCACGAGGCTACCACCAGCTTGGCCCTCCTATAGGGTACACAGATGTTAAATCAAAAGATAGATAGGTGGGTATATACATAGATGGTAAATCATTAAATAGATATGTGGGTAGGTACATAAATGGCAAATCATTAGCATAACCCAGCACAATACATATAGATAGATATTTATATAGACAGTTAAATAGATACATACAGTAGGTAGATAATGGATCAATAATTGACCGATCCTGGAGACATAATAAATAGTTGGCAAATCATTCTTTTAATGGCCAAATCATAGCTCGATTATTTAAAAAGAAGATGCATGCATAGTGCATGTTTCTAAAGCCCTCATACACAGTTGATGAGAAATAAAAATATACCGCTCCAAGGGCACTTTTGAGCGATATTTTTTTTTTTTTTCCACTGGCCATATAGCTGATGACCCGCGTGTTTAGCAGGTCACTAGGAAATCAGTGAACGATGTCGTAACCGATTTCTAGAGTATCCAGTGGAATTGACGATATAGTTAACTATATCGCAAGTGTCCCTGGTCTCCAGTGTTTATGGGGCTTAATTGTCAGTGTATACCAAGAACATATTATCATACCTCTTTCCTTTTTTTTTAGGTGAGTGGTCTACATGAAACCGATGAAGAAGTCCTAATATGCGACTACTGCAGGGTGACCGGGACCTGGACTGCAGAATCGTCCTCAAGTCAACGATCAAAGATGGTGCACAGCAACAAGAGACCCAAGCCAGGTAATTAATGAACATCATTAATTACTGATAATATGTTTTTTGGTATCCATTTGGGGTTTGTAGACAGGTGGTAAATCATTTGATAGACAAATAGGTGGGTGGGTATACAGATGTTAAATCAAAAGATAGATAGATAGATGGATGGGTGGGTAGATAGATGGTACATTTTAAGAGAGTTAGAGGGGTGGGTAGGTAGGTAGATAGATGGTAAATCATTAGATAGATCGATAGCTAGATAAATAGATGGCTGGGTAAGTCGGTAGATAGATAATTGGGTGGGTGAAGCGCAATACCTTTAAAAGATAGGTGGGTGGACACAGCATAATCATTGCGGTCATTACCATCCTCCATATACATCTCCTGCTACCTGATGTTTCCTCATATATACCCAGCCTTCTCGGGGAGAGATCCCTGTGGGAGGTAAGTATCTTCTCACAGACCAAGTTCCTAACTTGGATGTGTCTGCAGACTTGGAGCTACCCTAAAAAAATCCTTGGTGCTTGTTTATTATCTTTGGAGGTTCTAGCAGTAAAGACAAAGCTTCTCAAATGGGGATGGCCAGCCTCTTCAGCAAATTGCGCAGCTTTGTGAGGAATATGATTTGGGTAATATCAGGAGATGTGGACAGGAGCTTTATTAATGACATCAGCCAATGATAGCTATTAGGGTATATTTGTATATTTCGCTTCATATGAATGTATATGTCATTCTTCCACATTCATGAAGTATTTCGATAAATTTGTCAATATAATGCCGCATATCCTCCTAATGCCCAGAGGGACAGGCAGTCCATCAGCCACGGGTCCCCAGAGGTTTCCCCCACAGGGGGTTTTCTCTCATCTGAGTGTTGAAGGATGATTCTTTGTGAGTCACGAGGCTACCACCAGCTTGGCCCTCCTATAGGGTACACAGATGTTAAATCAAAAGATAGATAGGTGGGTATATACATAGATGGTAAATCATTAGATAGATATGTGGGTAGGTACATAGATGGCAAATCATTAGCATAACCCAGCACAATACATATAGATAGATATTTATATAGACAGTTAAATAGATACATACAGTAGGTAGATAATGGATCAATAATTGACCGATCCTGGAGACATAATGAATAGTTGGCAAATCATTCTTTTAATGGCCAAATCATAGCTCGATTATTTAAAAAGAAGATGCATGCATAGTGCATGTTTCTAAAGCCCTCATACACAGTTGATGAGAAATAAAAATATACCGCTCCAAGGGCACTTTTAAACGATATTTTTTTTTTTTTACTGGCCATATAGCTGATGACCCGCGTGTTTAGCAGGTCACTAGGAAATCAGTGAACGATGTCGTAACCGATTTCTAGAGTATCCAGTGGAATTGTCGATATAGTTAACTATATCGCAAGTGTCCCTGGTCTCCAGTGTGTATGGGGCTTAATTGTCAGTGTATACCAAGAACATATTATCATACCTCTTTCCTTTTTTTTTAGGTGAGTGGTCTACATGAAACCGATGAAGAAGTCCTAATATGTGACTACTGCAGGGTGACCGGGACCTGGACTGCAGAATCGTCCTCAAGTCAACGATCAAAGATGGTGCACAGCAACAAGAGACCCAAGCCAGGTAATTAATGAACATCATTAATTACTGATAATATGTTTTTTGGTATCCATTTGGGGTTTGTAGACAGGTGGTAAATCATTTGATAGACAAATAGGTGGGTGGGTATACAGATGTTAAATCAAAAGATAGATAGATAGATGGATGGGTGGGTAGATAGATGGTACATTTTAAGAGAGTTAGAGGGGTGGGTAGGTAGGTAGATAGATGGTAAATCATTAGATAGATCGATAGCTAGATAAATAGATGGCTGGGTAAGTCGGTAGATAGATAATTGGGTGGGTGAAGCGCAATACCTTTAAAAGATAGGTGGGTGGACACAGCATAATCATTGCGGTCATTACCATCCTCCATATACATCTCCTGCTACCTGATGTTTCCTCATATATACCCAGCCTTCTCGGGGAGAGATCCCTGTGGGAGGTAAGTATCTTCTCACAGACCAAGTTCCTAACTTGGATGTGTCTGCAGACTTGGAGCTACCCTAAAAAAATCCTTGGTGCTTGTTTATTATCTTTGGAGGTTCTAGCAGTAAAGACAAAGCTTCTCAAATGGGGATGGCCAGCCTCTTCAGCAAATTGCGCAGCTTTGTGAGGAATATGATTTGGGTAATATCAGGAGATGTGGACAGGAGCTTTATTAATGACATCAGCCAATGATAGCTATTAGGGTATATTTGTATATTTCGCTTCATATGAATGTATATGTCATTCTTCCACATTCATGAAGTATTTCGATAAATTTGTCAATATAATGCCGCATAGCCTCCTAATGCCCAGAGGGACGGGCAGTCCATCAGCCACGGGTCCCCAGAGGTTTCCCCCACAGGGGGTTTTCCCTCTCCTGAGTGCTGAAGGATGATTCTTTGTGAGTCACGAGGCTACCACCAGCTTGGCCCTCCTATAGGGTACACAGATGTTAAATCAAAAGATAGATAAGTGGGTATATACATAGATGGTAAATCATTAGATAGATATGTGGGTAGGTACATAGATGGCAAATCATTAGCATAACCCAGCACAATACATATAGATAGATATTTATATAGACAGTTAAATAGATACATACAGTAGGTAGATAATGGATCAATAATTGACCGATCCTGGAGACATAATGAATAGTTGGCAAATCATTCTTTTAATGGCCAAATCATAGCTCGATTATTTAAAAAGAAGATGCATGCATAGTGCATGTTTCTAAAGCCCTCATACACAGTTAATGAGAAATAAAAATATACCGCTCCAAGGGCACTTTTGAGCGATATTTTTTTTTTTTTTTTTTCACTGGCCATATAGCTGATGACCCGCGTGTTTAGCAGGTCACTAGGAAATCAGTGAACGATGTCGTAGCCGATTTCTAGAGTATCCAGTGGAATTGTCGATATAGTTAACTATATCGCAAGTGTCCCTCGTCTCCAGTGTGTATGGGGCTTAATTGTCAGTGTATACCAAGAACATATTATCATACCTCTTTCCTTTTTTTTTAGGTGAGTGGTCTACATGAAACCGATGAAGAAGTCCTAATATGCGACTACTGCAGGGTGACCGGGACCTGGACTGCAGAATCGTCCTCAAGTCAACGATCAAAGATGGTGCACAGCAACAAGAGACCCAAGCCAGGTAATTAATGAACATCATTAATTACTGATAATATGTTTTTTGGTATCCATTTGGGGTTTGTAGACAGGTGGTAAATCATTTGATAGACAAATAGGTGGGTGGGTATACAGATGTTAAATCAAAAGATAGATAGATAGATAGATAGATGGATGGGTGGGTAGATAGATGGTACATTTTAAGAGAGTTAGAGGGGTGGGTAGGTAGGTAGATAGATGGTAAATCATTAGATAGATCGATAGCTAGATAAATAGATGGCTGGGTAAGTCGGTAGATAGATAATTGGGTGGGTGAAGCGCAATACCTTTAAAAGATAGGTGGGTGGACACAGCATAATCATTGCGGTCATTACCATCCTCCATATACATCTCCTGCTACCTGATGTTTCCTCATATATACCCAGCCTTCTCGGGGAGAGATCCCTGTGGGAGGTAAGTATCTTCTCACAGACCAAGTTCCTAACTTGGATGTGTCTGCAGACTTGGAGCTACCCTAAAAAAATCCTTGGTGCTTGTTTATTATCTTTGGAGGTTCTAGCAGTAAAGACAAAGCTTCTCAAATGGGGATGGCCAGCCTCTTCAGCAAATTGCGCAGCTTTGTGAGGAATATGATTTGGGTAATATCAGGAGATGTGGACAGGAGCTTTATTAATGACATCAGCCAATGATAGCTATTAGGGTATATTTGTATATTTCGCTTCATATGAATGTATATGTCATTCTTCCACATTCATGAAGTATTTCGATAAATTTGTCAATATAATGCCGCATAGCCTCCTAATGCCCAGAGGGACGGGCAGTCCATCAGCCACGGGTCCCCAGAGGTTTCCCCCACAGGGGGTTTTCCCTCTCCTGAGTGCTGAAGGATGATTCTTTGTGAGTCACGAGGCTACCACCAGCTTGGCCCTCCTATAGGGTACACAGATGTTAAATCAAAAGATAGATAGGTGGGTATATACATAGATGGTAAATCATTAGATAGATATGTGGGTAGGTACATAGATGGCAAATCATTAGCATAACCCAGCACAATACATATAGATAGATATTTATATAGACAGTTAAATAGATACATACAGTAGGTAGATAATGGATCAATAATTGACCGATCCTGGAGACATAATGAATAGTTGGCAAATCATTCTTTTAATGGCCAAATCATAGCTCGATTATTTAAAAAGAAGATGCATGCATAGTGCATGTTTCTAAAGCCCTCATACACAGTTGATGAGAAATAAAAATATACCGCTCCAAGGGCACTTTTGAGCGATATTTTTTTTTTTTTTACTGGCCATATAGCTGATGACCCGCGTGTTTAGCAGGTCACTAGGAAATCAGTGAACGATGTCGTAACCGATTTCTAGAGTATCCAGTGGAATTGTCGATATAGTTAACTATATCGCAAGTGTCCCTGGTCTCCAGTGTGTATGGGGCTTAATTGTCAGTGTATACCAAGAACATATTATCATACCTCTTTCCTTTTTTTTTAGGTGAGTGGTCTACATGAAACCGATGAAGAAGTCCTAATATGCGACTACTGCAGGGTGACCGGGACCTGGACTGCAGAATCGTCCTCAAGTCAACGATCAAAGATGGTGCACAGCAACAAGAGACCCAAGCCAGGTAATTAATGAACATCATTAATTACTGATAATATGTTTTTTGGTATCCATTTGGGGTTTGTAGACAGGTGGTAAATCATTTGATAGACAAATAGGTGGGTGGGTATTCAGATGTTAAATCAAAAGATAGATAGATAGATGGATGGGTGGGTAGATAGATGGTACATTTTAAGAGAGTTAGAGGGGTGGGTAGGTAGGTAGATAGATGGTAAATCATTAGATAGATCGATAGCTAGATAAATAGATGGCTGGGTAAGTCGGTAGATAGATAATTGGGTGGTTGAAGCGCAATACCTTTAAAAGATAGGTTGGTGGACACAGCATAATCATTGCGGTCATTACCATCCTCCATATACATCTCCTGCTACCTGATGTTTCCTCATATATACCCAGCCTTCTCGGGGAGAGATCCCTGTGGGAGGTAAGTATCTTCTCACAGACCAAGTTCCTAACTTGGATGTGTCTGCAGACTTGGAGCTACCCTAAAAAAATCCTTGGTGCTTGTTTATTATCTTTGGAGGTTCTAGCAGTAAAGACAAAGCTTCTCAAATGGGGATGGCCAGCCTCTTCAGCAAATTGCGCAGCTTTGTGAGGAATATGATTTGGGTAATATCAGGAGATGTGGACAGGAGCTTTAATAATGACATCAGCCAATGATAGCTATTAGGGTATATTTGTATATTTCGCTTCATATGAATGTATATGTCATTCTTCCACATTCATGAAGTATTTCGATAAATTTGTCAATATAATGCCGCATAGCCTCCTAATGCCCAGAGGGACGGGCAGTCCATCAGCCACGGGTCCCCAGAGGTTTCCCCCACAGGGGGTTTTCCCTCTCCTGAGTGCTGAAGGATGATTCTTTGTGAGTCACGAGGCTACCACCAGCTTGGCCCTCCTATAGGGTACACAGATGTTAAATCAAAAGATAGATAAGTGGGTATATACATAGATGGTAAATCATTAGATAGATATGTGGGTAGGTACATAGATGGCAAATCATTAGCATAACCCAGCACAATACATATAGATAGATATTTATATAGACAGTTAAATAGATACATACAGTAGGTAGATAATGGATCAATAATTGACCAATCCTGGAGACATAATGAATAGTTGGCAAATCATTCTTTTAATGGCCAAATCATAGCTCGATTATTTAAAAAGAAGATGCATGCATAGTGCATGTTTCTAAAGCCCTCATACACAGTTGATGAGAAATAAAAATATACCGCTCCAAGGGCACTTTTGAGCGATATTTTTTTTTTTTTTCACTGCCCATATAGCTGATGACCCGCGTGTTTAGCAGGTCACTAGGAAATCAGTGAACGATGTCGTAACCGATTTCTAGAGTATCCAGTGGAATTGACGATATAGTTAACTATATCGCAAGTGTCCCTGGTCTCCAGTGTGTATGGGGCTTAATTGTCAGTGTATACCAAGAACATATTATCATACCTCTTTCCTTTTTTTTTAGGTGAGTGGTCTACATGAAACCGATGAAGAAGTCCTAATATGCGACTACTGCAGGGTGACCGGGACCTGGACTGCAGAATCGTCCTCAAGTCAACGATCAAAGATGGTGCACAGCAACAAGAGACCCAAGCCAGGTAATTAATGAACATCATTAATTACTGATAATATGTTTTTTGGTATCCATTTGGGGTTTGTAGACAGGTGGTAAATCATTTGATAGACAAATAGGTGGGTGGGTATACAGATATTAAATCAAAAGATAGATAGATAGATAGATAGATAGATAGATAGATAGATGGATGGGTGGGTAGATAGATGGTACATTTTAAGAGAGTTAGAGGGGTGGGTAGGTAGGTAGATAGATGGTAAATCATTAGATAGATCGATAGCTAGATAAATAGATGGCTGGGTAAGTCGGTAGATAGATAATTGGGTGGGTGAAGCGCAATACCTTTAAAAGATAGGTGGGTGGACACAGCATAATCATTGCGGTCATTACCATCCTCCATATACATCTCCTGCTACCTGATGTTTCCTCATATATACCCAGCCTTCTCGGGGAGAGATCCCTGTGGGAGGTAAGTATCTTCTCACAGACAAAGTTCCTAACTTGGATGTGTCTGCAGACTTGGAGCTACCCTAAAAAAATCCTTGGTGCTTGTTTATTATCTTTGGAGGTTCTAGCAGTAAAGACAAAGCTTCTCAAATGGGGATGGCCAGCCTCTTCAGCAAATTGCGCAGCTTTGTGAGGAATATGATTTGGGTAATATCAGGAGATGTGGACAGGAGCTTTATTAATGACATCAGCCAATGATAACTATTAGGGTATATTTGTATATTTCGCTTCATATGAATGTATATGTCATTCTTCCACATTCATGAAGTATTTCGATAAATTTGTCAATATAATGCCGCATAGCCTCCTAATGCCCAGAGGGACGGGCAGTCCATCAGCCACGGGTCCCCAGAGGTTTCCCCCACAGGGGGTTTTCCCTCTCCTGAGTGCTGAAGGATGATTCTTTGTGAGTCACGAGGCTACCACCGGCTTGGCCCTCCTATAGGGTACACAGATGTTAAATCAAAAGATAGATAGGTGGGTATATACATAGATGGTAATCATTAGATAGATATGTGGGTAGGTACATAGATGGCAAATCATTAGCATAACCCAGCACAATACATATAGATAGATATTTATATAGACAGTTAAATAGATACATACAGTAGGTAGATAATGGATCAATAATTGACCGATCCTGGAGACATAATGAATAGTTGGCAAATCATTCTTTTAATGGCCAAATCATTGCTCGATTATTTAAAAAGAAGATGCATGCATAGTGCATGTTTCTAAAGCCCTCATACACAGTTGATGAGAAATAAAAATATACCGCTCCAAGGGCACTTTTGAGCGATATTTTTTTTTTTTCACTGGCCATATAGCTGATGACCCGCGTGTTTAGCAGGTCTCTAGGAAATCAGTGAACGATGTCGTAACCGATTTCTAGAGTATCCAGTGGAATTGTCGATATAGTTAACTATATCGCAAGTGTCCCTGGTCTCCAGTGTGTATGGGGCTTAATTGTCAGTGTATACCAAGAACATATTATCATACCTCTTTCCTTTTTTTTTAGGTGAGTGGTCTACATGAAACCGATGAAGAAGTCCTAATATGCGACTACTGCAGGGTGACCGGGACCTGGACTGCAGAATCGTCCTCAAGTCAACGATCAAAGATGGTGCACAGCAACAAGAGACCCAAGCCAGGTAATTAATGAACATCATTAATTACTGATAATATGTTTTTTGGTATCCATTTGGGGTTTGTAGACAGGTGGTAAATCATTTGATAGACAAATAGGTGGGTGGGTATACAGATGTTAAATCAAAAGATAGATAGATGGATGGGTGGGTAGATAGATGGTACATTTTAAGAGAGTTAGAGGGGTGGGTAGGTAGGTAGATAGATGGTAAATCATTAGATAGATCGATAGCTAGATAAATAGATGGCTGGGTAAGTCGGTAGATAGATAATTGGGTGGGTGAAGCGCAATACCTTTAAAAGATAGGTGGGTGGACACAGCATAATCATTGCGGTCATTACCATCCTCCATATACATCTCCTGCTACCTGATGTTTCTTCATATATACCCAGCCTTCTCGGGGAGAGATCCCTGTGGGAGGTAAGTATCTTCTCACAGACCAAGTTCCTAACTTGGATGTGTCTGCAGACTTGGAGCTACCCTAAAAAAATCCTTGGTGCTTGTTTATTATCTTTGGAGGTTCTAGCAGTAAAGACAAAGCTTCTCAAATGGGGATGGCCAGCCTCTTTAGCAAATTGCGCAGCTTTGTGAGGAATATGATTTGGGTAATATCAGGAGATGTGGACAGGAGCTTTATTAATGACATCAGCCAATGATAGCTATTAGGGTATATTTGTATATTTCGCTTCATATGAATGTATATGTCATTCTTCCACATTCATGAAGTATTTCGATAAATTTGTCAATATAATGCCGCATAGCCTCCTAATGCCCAGAGGGACGGGCAGTCCATCAGCCACGGGTCCCCAGAGGTTTCCCCCACAGAGGGTTTTCCCTCTCCTGAGTGCTGAAGGATGATTCTTTGTGAGTCACGAGGCTACCACCAGCTTGGCCCTCCTATAGGGTACACAGATGTTAAATCAAAAGATAGATAAGTGGGTATATACATAGATGGTAAATCATTAGATAGATATGTGGGTAGGTACATAGATGGCAAATCATTAGCATAACCCAGCACAATACATATAGATAGATATTTATATAGACAGTTAAATAGATACATACAGTAGGTAGATAATGGATCAATAATTGACCGATCCTGGAGACATAATGAATAGTTGGCAAATCATTCTTTTAATGGCCAAATCATAGCTCGATTATTTAAAAAGAAGATGCATGCATAGTGCATGTTTCTAAAGCCCTCATACACAGTTGATGAGAAATAAAAATATACCGCTCCAAGGGCACTTTTGAGCGATATTTTTTTTTTTTTTTTTCACTGGCCATATAGCTGATGACCCGCGTGTTTAGCAGGTCACTAGGAAATCAGTGAACGATGTCGTAACCGATTTCTAGAGTATCCAGTGGAATTGTCGATATAGTTAACTATATCGCAAGTGTCCCTGGTCTCCAGTGTGTATGGGGCTTAATTGTCAGTGTATACCAAGAACATATTATCATACCTCTTTCCTTTTTTTTTAGGTGAGTGGTCTACATGAAACCGATGAAGAAGTCCTAATATGCGACTACTGCAGGGTGACCGGGACCTGGACTGCAGAATCGTCCTCAAGTCAACGATCAAAGATGGTGCACAGCAACAAGAGACCCAAGCCAGGTAATTAATGAACATCATTAATTACTGATAATATGTTTTTTGGTATCCATTTGGGGTTTGTAGACAGGTGGTAAATCATTTGATAGACAAATAGGTGGGTGGGTATACAGATGTTAAATCAAAAGATAGATAGATAGATAGATAGATGGGTGGGTAGATAGATGGTACATTTTAAGAGAGTTAGAGGGGTGGGTAGGTAGGTAGATAGATGGTAAATCATTAGATAGATCGATAGCTAGATAAATAGATGGCTGGGTAAGTCGGTAGATAGATAATTGGGTGGGTGAAGCGCAATACCTTTAAAAGATAGGTGGGTGGACACAGCATAATCATTGCGGTCATTACCATCCTCCATATACATCTCCTGCTACCTGATGTTTCCTTATATATACCCAGCCTTCTCGGGGAGAGATCCCTGTGGGAGGTAAGTATCTTCTCACAGACCAAGTTCCTAACTTGGATGTGTCTGCAGACTTGGAGCTACCCTAAAAAAATCCTTGGTGCTTGTTTATTATCTTTGGAGGTTCTAGCAGTAAAGACAAAGCTTCTCAAATGGGGATGGCCAGCCTCTTCAGCAAATTGCACAGCTTTGTGAGGAATATGATTTGGGTAATATCAGGAGATGTGGACAGGAGCTTTATTAATGACATCAGCCAATGATAGCTATTAGGGTATATTTGTATATTTCGCTTCATATGAATGTATATGTCATTCTTCCACATTCATGAAGTATTTCAATAAATTTGTCAATATAATGCCGCATAGCCTCCTAATGCCCAGAGGGACGGGCAGTCCATCAGCCACGGGTCCCCAGAGGTTTCCCCCACAGGGGGTTTTCCCTCTCCTGAGTGCTGAAGGATGATTCTTTGTGAGTCACGAGGCTACCACCGGCTTGGCCCTCCTATAGGGTACACAGATGTTAAATCAAAAGATAGATAGGTGGGTATATACATAGATGGTAAATCATTAGATAGATATGTGGGTAGGTACATAGATGGCAAATCATTAGCATAACCCAGCACAATACATATAGATAGATATTTATATAGACAGTTAAATAGATACATACAGTAGGTAGATAATGGATCAATAATTGACCGATCCTGGAGACATAATGAATAGTTGGCAAATCATTCTTTTAATGGCCAAATCATTGCTCGATTATTTAAAAAGAAGATGCATGCATAGTGCATGTTTCTAAAGCCCTCATACACAGTTGATGAGAAATAAAAATATACCGCTCCAAGGGCACTTTTGAGCGATATTTATTTATTTATTTTTTTTCACTGGCCATATAGCTGATGACCCGCGTGTTTAGCAGGTCTCTAGGAAATCAGTGAACGATGTCGTAACTGATTTCTAGAGTATCCAGTGGAATTGTCGATATAGTTAACTATATCGCAAGTGTCCCTGGTCTCCAGTGTGTATGGGGCTTAATTGTCAGTGTATACCAAGAACATATTATCATACCTCTTTCCTTTTTTTTTAGGTGAGTGGTCTACATGAAACCGATGAAGAAGTCCTAATATGCGACTACTGCAGGGTGACCGGGACCTGGACTGCAGAATCGTCCTCAAGTCAACGATCAAAGATGGTGCACAGCAACAAGAGACCCAAGCCAGGTAATTAATGAACATCATTAATTACTGATAATATGTTTTTTGGTATCCATTTGGGGTTTGTAGACAGGTGGTAAATCATTTGATAGACAAATAGGTGGGTGGGTATACAGATGTTAAATCAAAAGATAGATAGATAGATAGATGGGTGGGTAGATAGATGGTACATTTTAAGAGAGTTAGAGGGGTGGGTAGGTAGGTAGATAGATGGTAAATCATTAGATAGATCGATAGCTAGATAAATAGATGGCTGGGTAAGTCGGTAGATAGATAATTGGGTGGGTGAAGCGCAATACCTTTAAAAGATAGGTGGGTGGACACAGCATAATCATTGCGGTCATTACCATCCTCCATATACATCTCCTGCTACCTGATGTTTCCTTATATATACCCAGCCTTCTCGGGGAGAGATCCCTGTGGGAGGTAAGTATCTTCTCACAGACCAAGTTCCTAACTTGGATGTGTCTGCAGACTTGGAGCTACCCTAAAAAAATCCTTGGTGCTTGTTTATTATCTTTGGAGGTTCTAGCAGTAAAGACAAAGCTTCTCAAATGGGGATGGCCAGCCTCTTCAGCAAATTGCACAGCTTTGTGAGGAATATGATTTGGGTAATATCAGGAGATGTGGACAGGAGCTTTATTAATGACATCAGCCAATGATAGCTATTAGGGTATATTTGTATATTTCGCTTCATATGAATGTATATGTCATTCTTCCACATTCATGAAGTATTTCGATAAATTTGTCAATATAATGCCGCATAGCCTCCTAATGCCCAGAGGGACGGGCAGTCCATCAGCCACGGGTCCCCAGAGGTTTCCCCCACAGGGGGTTTTCCCTCTCCTGAGTGCTGAAGGATGATTCTTTGTGAGTCACGAGGCTACCACCGGCTTGGCCCTCCTATAGGGTACACAGATGTTAAATCAAAAGATAGATAGGTGGGTATATACATAGATGGTAAATCATTAGATAGATATGTGGGTAGGTACATAGATGGCAAATCATTAGCATAACCCAGCACAATACATATAGATAGATATTTATATAGACAGTTAAATAGATACATACAGTAGGTAGATAATGGATCAATAATTGACCGATCCTGGAGACATAATGAATAGTTGGCAAATCATTCTTTTAATGGCCAAATCATTGCTCGATTATTTAAAAAGAAGATGCATGCATAGTGCATGTTTCTAAAGCCCTCATACACAGTTGATGAGAAATAAAAATATACCGCTCCAAGGGCACTTTTGAGCGATATTTATTTATTTATTTTTTTTCACTGGCCATATAGCTGATGACCCGCGTGTTTAGCAGGTCTCTAGGAAATCAGTGAACGATGTCGTAACCGATTTCTAGAGTATCCAGTGGAATTGTCGATATAGTTAACTATATCGCAAGTGTCCCTGGTCTCCAGTGTGTATGGGGCTTAATTGTCAGTGTATACCAAGAACATATTATCATACCTCTTTCCTTTTTTTTTAGGTGAGTGGTCTACATGAAACCGATGAAGAAGTCCTAATATGCGACTACTGCAGGGTGACCGGGACCTGGACTGCAGAATCGTCCTCAAGTCAACGATCAAAGATGGTGCACAGCAACAAGAGACCCAAGCCAGGTAATTAATGAACATCATTAATTACTGATAATATGTTTTTTGGTATCCATTTGGGGTTTGTAGACAGGTGGTAAATCATTTGATAGACAAATAGGTGGGTGGGTATACAGATGTTAAATCAAAAGATAGATAGATAGATAGATGGATGGGTGGGTAGATAGATGGTAAATCATTAGATAGATCGATAGCTAGATAAATAGATGGCTGGGTAAGTCGGTAGATAGATAATTGGGTGGGTGAAGCGCAATACCTTTAAAAGATAGGTGGGTGGACACAGCATAATCATTGCGGTCATTACCATCCTCCATATACATCTCCTGCTACCTGATGTTTCCTCATATATACCCAGCCTTCTCGGGGAGAGATCCCTGTGGGAGGTAAGTATCTTCTCACAGACAAAGTTCCTAACTTGGATGTGTCTGCAGACTTGGAGCTACCCTAAAAAAATCCTTGGTGCTTGTTTATTATCTTTGGAGGTTCTAGCAGTAAAGACAAAGCTTCTCAAATGGGGATGGCCAGCCTCTTCAGCAAATTGCGCAGCTTTGTGAGGAATATGATTTGGGTAATATCAGGAGATGTGGACAGGAGCTTTATTAATGACATCAGCCAATGATAGCTATTAGGGTATATTTGTATATTTCGCTTCATATGAATGTATATGTCATTCTTCCACATTCATGAAGTATTTCGATAAATTTGTCAATATAATGCCGCATAGCCTCCTAATGCCCAGAGGGACGGGCAGTCCATCAGCCACGGGTCCCCAGAGGTTTCCCCCACAGGGGGTTTTCCCTCTCCTGAGTGCTGAAGGATGATTCTTTGTGAGTGACGAGGCTACCACCGGCTTGGCCCTCCCATAGGGTACACAGATGTTAAATCAAAAGATAGATAGGTGGGTATATACATAGATGGTAAATCATTAGATAGATATGTGGGTAGGTACATAGATGGCAAATCATTAGCATAACCCAGCACAATACATATAGATAGATATTTATATAGACAGTTAAATAGATACATACAGTAGGTAGATAATGGATCAATAATTGACCGATCCTGGAGACATAATGAATAGTTGGCAAATCATTCTTTTAATGGCCAAATCATTGCTCGATTATTTAAAAAGAAGATGCATGCATAGTGCATGTTTCTAAAGCCCTCATACACAGTTGATGAGAAATAAAAATATACCGCTCCAAGGGCACTTTTGAGCGATATTTTTTTTTATTTTTTTTTTCACTGGCCATATAGCTGATGACCCGCGTGTTTAGCAGGTCTCTAGGAAATCAGTGAACGATGTCGTAACCGATTTCTAGAGTATCCAGTGGAATTGTCGATATAGTTAACTATATCGCAAGTGTCCCTGGTCTCCAGTGTGTATGGGGCTTAATTGTCAGTGTATACCAAGAACATATTATCATACCTCTTTCCTTTTTTTTTAGGTGAGTGGTCTACATGAAACCGATGAAGAAGTCCTAATATGCGACTACTGCAGAGTGACCGGGACCTGGACTGCAGAATCGTCCTCAAGTCAACGATCAAAGATGGTGCACAGCAACAAGAGACCCAAGCCAGGTAATTAATGAACATCATTAATTACTGATAATATGTTTTTTGGTATCCATTTGGGGTTTGTAGACAGGTGGTAAATCATTTGATAGACAAATAGGTGGGTGGGTATACAGATGTTAAATCAAAAGATAGATAGATAGATAGATAGATAGATGGATGGGTGGGTAGATAGATGGTACATTTTAAGAGAGTTAGAGGGGTGGTTAGGTAGGTAGATAGATGGTAAATCATTAGATAGATCGATAGCTAGATAAATAGATGGCTGGGTAAGTCGGTAGATAGATAATTGGGTGGGTGAAGCGCAATACCTTTAAAAGATAGGTGGGTGGACACAGCATAATCATTGCGGTCATTACCATCCTCCATATACATCTCCTGCTACCAGATGTTTCCTCGTATATACCCAGCCTTCTCGGGGAGAGATCCCTGTGGGAGGTAAGTATCTTCTCACAGACCAAGTTCCTAACTTGGATGTGTCTGCAGACTTGGAGCTACCCTAAAAAAATCCTTGGTGCTTGTTTATTATCTTTGGAGGTTCTAGCAGTAAAGACAAAGCTTCTCAAATGGAGATGGCCAGCCTCTTCAGCAAATTGCGCAGCTTTGTGAGGAATATGATTTGGGTAATATCAGGAGATGTGGACAGGAGCTTTATTAATGACATCAGCCAATGATAGCTATTAGGGTATATTTGTATATTTCGCTTCATATGAATGTATATGTCATTCTTCCACATTCATGAAGTATTTCAATAAATTTGTCAATATAATGCCGCATAGCCTCCTAATGCCCAGAGGGACGGGCAGTCCATCAGCCACGGGTCCCCAGAGGTTTCCCCCACAGGGGGTTTTCCCTCTCCTGAGTGCTGAAGGATGATTCTTTGTGAGTCACGAGGCTACCACCAGCTTGGCCCTCCTATAGGGTACACAGATGTTAAATCAAAAGATAGATAGGTGGGTATATACATAGATGGTAAATCATTAGATAGATATGTGGGTAGGTACATAGATGGCAAATCATTAGCATAACCCAGCACAATACATATAGATAGATATTTATATAGACAGTTAAATAGATACATACAGTAGGTAGATAATGGATTAATAATTGACCGATCCTGGAGACATAATGAATAGTTGGCAAATCATTCTTTTAATGGCCAAATCATAGCTCGATTATTTAAAAAGAAGATGCATGCATAGTGCATGTTTCTAAAGCCCTCATACACAGTTGATGAGAAATAAAAATATACCGCTCCAAGGGCACTTTTGAGCGATATTTTTTTTATTTTTTTTTCACTGGCCATATAGCTGATGACCCGCGTGTTTAGCAGGTCACTAGGAAATCAGTGAACGATGTCGTAACCGATTTCTAGAGTATCCAGTGGAATTGTCGATATAGTTAACTATATCGCAAGTGTCCCTGGTCTCCAGTGTGTATGGGGCTTAATTGTCAGTGTATACCAAGAACATATTATCATACCTCTTTCCTTTTTTTTTAGGTGAGTGGTCTACATGAAACCGATGAAGAAGTCCTAATATGCGACTACTGCAGGGTGACCGGGACCTGGACTGCAGAATCGTCCTCAAGTCAACGATCAAAGATGGTGCACAGCAACAAGAGACACAAGCCAGGTAATTAATGAACATCATTAATTACTGATAATATGTTTTTTGGTATCCATTTGGGGTTTGTAGACAGGTGGTAAATCATTTGATAGACAAATAGGTGGGTGGGTATACAGATGTTAAATCAAAAGATAGATAGATAGATGGATGGGTGGGTAGATAGATGGTACATTTTAAGAGAGTTAGAGGGGTGGGTAGGTAGGTAGATAGATGGTAAATCATTAGATAGATCGATAGCTAGATAAATAGATGGCTGGGTAAGTCAGTAGATAGATAATTGGGTG
Organism: Crinia signifera; assembly: GCF_055691185.1. NCBI lineage: Eukaryota > Metazoa > Chordata > Amphibia > Anura > Myobatrachidae > Crinia > Crinia signifera. The sequence goes on from NC_139222.1 coordinate 40,219,232, forward strand.
GGTGAAGCGCAATACCTTTAAAAGATAGGTGGGTGGACACAGCATAATCATTGCGGTCATTACCATCCTCCATATACATCTCCTGCTACCTGATGTTTCCTCATATATACCCAGCCTTCTCGGGGAGAGATCCCTGTGGGAGGTAAGTATCTTCCCACAGACCAAGTTCCTAACTTGGATGTGTCTGCAGACTTGGAGCTACCCTAAAAAAATCCTTGGTGCTTGTTTATTATCTTTGGAGGTTCTAGCAGTAAAGACAAAGCTTCTCAAATGGGGATGGCCAGCCTCTTCAGCAAATTGTGCAGCTTTGTGAGGAATATGATTTGGGTAATATCAGGAGATGTGGACAGGAGCTTTATTAATGACATCAGCCAATGATAGCTATTAGGGTATATTTGTATATTTCGCTTCATATGAATGTATATGTCATTCTTCCACATTCATGAAGTATTTCGATAAATTTGTCAATATAATGCCGCATAGCCTCCTAATGCCCAGAGGGACGGGCAGTCCATCAGCCACGGGTCCCCAGAGGTTTCCCCCACAGGGGGTTTTCCCTCTCCTGAGTGCTGAAGGATGATTCTTTGTGAGTCACGAGGCTACCACCAGCTTGGCCCTCCTATAGGGTACACAGATGTTAAATCAAAAGATAGATAGGTGGGTATATACATAGATGGTAAATCATTAGATAGATATGTGAATAGGTACATAGATGGCAAATCATTAGCATAACCCAGCACAATACATATAGATAGATATTTATATAGACAGTTAAATAGATACATACAATAGGTAGATAATGGATCAATAATTGACCGATCCTGGAGACATAATGAATAGTTGGCAAATCATTCTTTTAATGGCCAAATCATAGCTCGATTATTTAAAAAGAAGATGCATGCATAGTGCATGTTTCTAAAGCCCTCATACACAGTTGATGAGAAATAAAAATATACCGCTCCAAGGGCACTTTTGAGCGATATTTTTTTTTTTTTACTGGCCATATAGCTGATGACCCGCGTGTTTAGCAGGTCACTAGGAAATCAGTGAACGATGTCGTAACCGATTTCTAGAGTATCCAGTGGAATTGTCGATATAGTTAACTATATCGCAAGTGTCCCTGGTCTCCAGTGTGTATGGGGCTTAATTGTCAGTGTATACCAAGAACATATTATCATACCTCTTTCCTTTTTTTTTAGGTGAGTGGTCTACATGAAACCGATGAAGAAGTCCTAATATGCGACTACTGCAGGGTGACCGGGACCTGGACTGCAGAATCGTCCTCAAGTCAACGATCAAAGATGGTGCACAGCAACAAGAGACCCAAGCCAGGTAATTAATGAACATCATTAATTACTGATAATATGTTTTTTGGTATCCATTTGGGGTTTGTAGACAGGTGGTAAATCATTTGATAGACATATAGGTGGGTGGGTATACAGATGTTAAATCAAAAGATAGATAGATAGATGGATGGGTGGGTAGATAGATGGTACATTTTATGAGAGTTAGAGGGGTGGGTAGGTAGGTAGATAGATGGTAAATCATTAGATAGATCGATAGCTAGATAAATAGATGGCTGGGTAAGTCGGTAGATAGATAATTGGGTGGGTGAAGCGCAATACCTTTAAAAGATAGGTTGGTGGACACAGCATAATCATTGCGGTCATTACCATCCTCCATATACATCTCCTGCTACCTGATGTTTCCTCATATATACCCAGCCTTCTCGGGGAGAGATCCCTGTGGGAGGTAAGTATCTTCTCACAGACCAAGTTCCTAACTTGGATGTGTCTGCAGACTTGGAGCTACCCTAAAAAAATCCTTGGTGCTTGTTTATTATCTTTGGAGGTTCTAGCAGTAAAGACAAAGCTTCTCAAATGGGGATGGCCAGCCTCTTCAGCAAATTGCGCAGCTTTGTGAGGAATATGATTTGGGTAATATCAGGAGATGTGGACAGGAGCTTTATTAATGACATCAGCCAATGATAGCTATTAGGGTATATTTGTATATTTCGCTTCATATGAATGTATATGTCATTCTTCCACATTCATGAAGTATTTCGATAAATTTGTCAATATAATGCCGCATAGCCTCCTAATGCCCAGAGGGACGGGCAGTCCATCAGCCACGGGTCCCCAGAGGTTTCCCCCACAGGGGGTTTTCCCTCTCCTGAGTGCTGAAGGATGATTCTTTGTGAGTCACGAGGCTACCACCAGCTTGGCCCTCCTATAGGGTACACAGATGTTAAATCAAAAGATAGATAGGTGGGTATATACATAGATGGTAAATCATTAGATAGATATGTGGGTAGGTACATAGATGGCAAATCATTAGCATAACCCAGCACAATACATATAGATAGATATTTATATAGACAGTTAAATAGATACATACAGTAGGTAGATAATGGATCAATAATTGACCGATCCTGGAGACATAATGAATAGTTGGCAAATCATTCTTTTAATGGCCAAATCATAGCTCGATTATTTAAAAAGAAGATGCATGCATAGTGCATGTTTCTAAAGCCCTCATACACAGTTGATGAGAAATAAAAATATACCGCTCCAAGGGCACTTTTGAGCGATATTTTTTTTTTTATTTTTTTCACTGGCCATATAGCTGATGACCCGCGTGTTTAGCAGGTCACTAGGAAATCAGTGAACGATGTCGTAACCGATTTCTAGAGTATCCAGTGGAATTGTCGATATAGTTAACTATATCGCAAGTGTTCCTGGTCTCCAGTGTGTATGGGGCTTAATTGTCAGTGTATACCAAGAACATATTATCATACCTCTTTCCTTTTTTTTTAGGTGAGTGGTCTACATGAAACCGATGAAGAAGTCCTAATATGCGACTACTGCAGGGTGACCGGGACCTGGACTGCAGAATCGTCCTCAAGTCAACGATCAAAGATGGTGCACAGCAACAAGAGACCCAAGCCAGGTAATTAATGAACATCATTAATTACTGATAATATGTTTTTTGGTATCCATTTGGGGTTTGTAGACAGGTGGTAAATCATTTGATAGACAAATAGGTGGGTGGGTATACAGATGTTAAATCTAAAGATAGATAGATAGATGGATGGGTGGGTAGATAGATGGTACATTTTAAGAGAGTTAGAGGGGTGGGTAGGTAGGTAGATAGATGGTAAATCATTAGATAGATCGATAGCTAGATAAATAGATGGCTGGGTAAGTCGGTAGATAGATAATTGGGTGGGTGAAGCGCAATACCTTTAAAAGATAGGTGGGTGGACACAGCATAATCATTGCGGTCATTACCATCCTCCATATACATCTCCTGCTACCTGATGTTTCCTCATATATACCCAGCCTTCTCGGGGAGAGATCCCTGTGGGAGGTAAGTATCTTCTCACAGACCAAGTTCCTAACTTGGATGTGTCTGCAGACTTGGAGCTACCCTAAAAAAATCCTTGGTGCTTGTTTATTATCTTTGGAGGTTCTAGCAGTAAAGACAAAGCTTCTCAAATGGGGATGGCCAGCCTCTTCAGCAAATTGCGCAGCTTTGTGAGAATTATGATTTGGGTAATATCAGGAGATGTGGACAGGAGCTTTATTAATGACATCAGCCAATGATAGCTATTAGGGTATATTTGTATATTTCGCTTCATATGAATGTATATGTCATTCTTCCACATTCATGAAGTATTTCGATAAATTTGTCAATATAATGCCGCATAGCCTCCTAATGCCCAGAGGGACGGGCAGTCCATCAGCCACGGGTCCCCAGAGGTTTCCCCCACAGGGGGTTTTCCCTCTCCTGAGTGCTGAAGGATGATTCTTTGTGAGTCACGAGGCTACCACCAGCTTGGCCCTCCTATAGGGTACACAGATGTTAAATCAAAAGATAGATAGGTGGGTATATACATAGATGGTAAATCATTAGATAGATATGTGGGTAGGTACATAGATGGCAAATCATTAGCATAACCCAGCACAATACATATAGATAGATATTTATATAGACAGTTAAATAGATACATACAGTAGGTAGATAATGGATCAATAATTGACCGATCCTGGAGACATAATGAATAGTTGGCAAATCATTCTTTTAATGGCCAAATCATAGCTCGATTATTTAAAAAGAAGATGCATGCATAGTGCATGTTTCTAAAGCCCTCATACACAGTTGATGAGAAATAAAAATATACCGCTCCAAGGGCACTTTTGAGCGATATTTTTTTTTTTTTACTGGCCATATAGCTGATGACCCGCGTGTTTAGCAGGTCACTAGGAAATCAGTGAACGATGTCGTAACCGATTTCTAGAGTATCCAGTGGAATTGTCGATATAGTTAACTATATCGCAAGTGTCCCTGGTCTCCAGTGTGTATGGGGCTTAATTGTCAGTGTATACCAAGAACATATTATCATACCTCTTTCCTTTTTTTTTAGGTGAGTGGTCTACATGAAACCGATGAAGAAGTCCTAATATGCGACTACTGCAGGGTGACCGGGACCTGGACTGCAGAATCGTCCTCAAGTCAACGATCAAAGATGGTGCACAGCAACAAGAGACCCAAGCCAGGTAATTAATGAACATCATTAATTACTGATAATATGTTTTTTGGTATCCATTTGGGGTTTGTAGACAGGTGGTAAATCATTTGATAGACAAATAGGTGGGTGGGTATACAGATGTTAAATCTAAAGATAGATAGATAGATAGATGGATGGGTGGGTAGATAGATGGTACATTTTAAGAGAGTTAGAGGGGTGGGTAGGTAGGTAGATAGATGGTAAATCATTAGATAGATCGATAGCTAGATAAATAGATGGCTGGGTAAGTCAGTAGATAGATAATTGGGTGGGTGAAGCGCAATACCTTTAAAAGATAGGTGGGTGGACACAGCATAATCATTGCGGTCATTACCATCCTCCATATACATCTCCTGCTACCTGATGTTTCCTCATATATACCCAGCCTTCTCGGGGAGAGATCCCTGTGGGAGGTAAGTATCTTCTCACAGACCAAGTTCCTAACTTGGATGTGTCTGCAGACTTGGAGCTACCCTAAAAAAATCCTTGGTGCTTGTTTATTATCTTTGGAGGTTCTAGCAGTAAAGACAAAGCTTCTCAAATGGGGATGGCCAGCCTCTTCAGCAAATTGCGCAGCTTTGTGAGGAATATGATTTGGGTAATATCAGGAGATGTGGACAGGAGCTTTATTAATGACATCAGCCAATGATAGCTATTAGGGTATATTTGTATATTTCGCTTCATATGAATGTATATGTCATTCTTCCACATTCATGAAGTATTTCGATAAATTTGTCAATATAATGCCGCATAGCCTCCTAATGCCCAGAGGGACGGGCAGTCCATCAGCCACGGGTCCCCAGAGGTTTCCCCCACAGGGGGTTTTCCCTCTCCTGAGTGCTGAAGGATGATTCTTTGTGAGTCACGAGGCTACCACCAGCTTGGCCCTCCTATAGGGTACACAGATGTTAAATCAAAAGATAGATAGGTGGGTATATACATAGATGGTAAATCATTAGATAGATATGTGGGTAGGTACATAGATGGCAAATCATTAGCATAACCCAGCACAATACATATAGATAGATATTTATATAGACAGTTAAATAGATACATACAGTAGGTAGATAATGGATCAATAATTGACCGATCCTGGAGACATAATGAATAGTTGGCAAATCATTCTTTTAATGGCCAAATCATAGCTCGATTATTTAAAAAGAAGATGCATGCATAGTGCATGTTTCTAAAGCCCTCATACACAGTTGATGAGAAATAAAAATATACCGCTCCAAGGGCACTTTTGAGCGATATTTTTTTTATTTATTTTTTCACTGGCCATATAGCTGATGACCCGCGTGTTTAGCAGGTCACTAGGAAATCAGTGAACGATGTCGTAACCGATTTCTAGAGTATCCAGTGGAATTGTCGATATAGTTAACTATATCGCAAGTGTCCCTGGTCTCCAGTGTGTATGGGGCTTAATTGTCAGTGTATACCAAGAACATATTATCATACCTCTTTCCTTTTTTTTTAGGTGAGTGGTCTACATGAAACCGATGAAGAAGTCCTAATATGCGACTACTGCAGGGTGACCGGGACCTGGACTGCAGAATCGTCCTCAAGTCAACGATCAAAGATGGTGCACAGCAACAAGAGACCCAAGCCAGGTAATTAATGAACATCATTAATTACTGATAATATGTTTTTTGGTATCCATTTGGGGTTTGTAGACAGGTGGTAAATCATTTGATAGACAAATAGGTGGGTGGGTATACAGATGTTAAATCTAAAGATAGATAGATAGATAGATGGATGGGTGGGTAGATAGATGGTACATTTTAAGAGAGTTAGAGGGGTGGGTAGGTAGGTAGATAGATGGTAAATCATTAGATAGATCGATAGCTAGATAAATAGATGGCTGGGTAAGTCAGTAGACAGATAATTGGGTGGGTGAAGCGCAATACCTTTAAAAGATAGGTGGGTGGACACAGCATAATCATTGCGGTCATTACCATCCTCCATATACATCTCCTGCTACCTGATGTTTCCTCATATATACCCAGCCTTCTCGGGGAGAGATCCCTGTGGGAGGTAAGTATCTTCTCACAGACCAAGTTCCTAACTTGGATGTGTCTGCAGACTTGGAGCTACCCTAAAAAAATCCTTGGTGCTTGTTTATTATCTTTGGAGGTTCTAGCAGTAAAGACAAAGCTTCTCAAATGGGGATGGCCAGCCTCTTCAGCAAATTGCGCAGCTTTGTGAGGAATATGATTTGGGTAATATCAGGAGATGTGGACAGGAGCTTTATTAATGACATCAGCCAATGATAGCTATTAGGGTATATTTGTATATTTCACTTCATATGAATGTATATGTCATTCTTCCACATTCATGAAGTATTTCGATAAATTTGTCAATATAATGCCGCATAGCCTCCTAATGCCCAGAGGGACGGGCAGTCCATCAGCCACGGGTCCCCAGAGGTTTCCCCCACAGGGGGTTTTCCCTCTCCTGAGTGCTGAAGGATGATTCTTTGTGAGTCACGAGGCTACCACCAGCTTGGCCCTCCTATAGGGTACACAGATGTTAAATCAAAAGATAGATAGGTGGGTATATACATAGATGGTAAATCATTAGATAGATATGTGGGTAGGTACATAGATGGCAAATCATTAGCATAACCCAGCACAATACATATAGATAGATATTTATATAGACAGTTAAATAGATACATACAGTAGGTAGATAATGGATCAATAATTGACCGATCCTGGAGACATAATGAATAGTTGGCAAATCATTCTTTTAATGGCCAAATCATAGCTCGATTATTTAAAAAGAAGATGCATGCATAGTGCATGTTTCTAAAGCCCTCATACACAGTTGATGAGAAATAAAAATATACCGCTCCAAGGGCACTTTTGAGCGATATTTTTTTTATTTTTTTTTCACTGGCCATATAGCTGATGACCCGCGTGTTTAGCAGGTCACTAGGAAATCAGTGAACGATGTCGTAACCGATTTCTAGAGTATCCAGTGGAATTGTCGATATAGTTAACTATATCGCAAGTGTCCCTGGTCTCCAGTGTGTATGGGGCTTAATTGTCAGTGTATACCAAGAACATATTATCATACCTCTTTCCTTTTTTTTTAGGTGAGTGGTCTACATGAAACCGATGAAGAAGTCCTAATATGCGACTACTGCAGGGTGACCGGGACCTGGACTGCAGAATCGTCCTCAAGTCAACGATCAAAGATGGTGCACAGCAACAAGAGACACAAGCCAGGTAATTAATGAACATCATTAATTACTGATAATATGTTTTTTGGTATCCATTTGGGGTTTGTAGACAGGTGGTAAATCATTTGATAGACAAATAGGTGGGTGGGTATACAGATGTTAAATCAAAAGATAGATAGATAGATAGATGGATGGGTGGGTAGATAGATGGTACATTTTAAGAGAGTTAGAGGGGTGGGTAGGTAGGTAGATAGATGGTAAATCATTAGATAGATCGATAGCTAGATAAATAGATGGCTGGGTAAGTCAGTAGATAGATAATTGGGTGGGTGAAGCGCAATACCTTTAAAAGATAGGTGGGTGGACACAGCATAATCATTGCGGTCATTACCATCCTCCATATACATCTCCTGCTACCTGATGTTTCCTCATATATACCCAGCCTTCTCGGGGAGAGATCCCTGTGGGAGGTAAGTATCTTCCCACAGACCAAGTTCCTAACTTGGATGTGTCTGCAGACTTGGAGCTACCCTAAAAAAATCCTTGGTGCTTGTTTATTATCTTTGGAGGTTCTAGCAGTAAAGACAAAGCTTCTCAAATGGGGATGGCCAGCCTCTTCAGCAAATTGCGCAGCTTTGTGAGGAATATGATTTGGGTAATATCAGGAGATGTGGACAGGAGCTTTATTAATGACATCAGCCAATGATAGCTATTAGGGTATATTTGTATATTTCGCTTCATATGAATGTATATGTCATTCTTCCACATTCATGAAGTATTTCGATAAATTTGTCAATATAATGCCGCATAGCCTCCTAATGCCCAGAGGGACGGGCAGTCCATCAGCCACGGGTCCCCAGAGGTTTCCCCCACAGGGGGTTTTCCCTCTCCTGAGTGCTGAAGGATGATTCTTTGTGAGTCACGAGGCTACCACCAGCTTGGCCCTCCTATAGGGTACACAGATGTTAAATCAAAAGATAGATAGGTGGGTATATACATAGATGGTAAATCATTAGATAGATATGTGAATAGGTACATAGATGGCAAATCATTAGCATAACCCAGCACAATACATATAGATAGATATTTATATAGACAGTTAAATAGATACATACAGTAGGTAGATAATGGATCAATAATTGACCGATCCTGGAGACATAATGAATAGTTGGCAAATCATTCTTTTAATGGCCAAATCATAGCTCGATTATTTAAAAAGAAGATGCATGCATAGTGCATGTTTCTAAAGCCCTCATACACAGTTGATGAGAAATAAAAATATACCGCTCCAAGGGCACTTTTGAGCGATATTTTTTTTTTTTCACTGGCCATATAGCTGATGACCCGCGTGTTTAGCAGGTCACTAGGAAATCAGTGAACGATGTCGTAACCGATTTCTAGAGTATCCAGTGGAATTGTCGATATAGTTAACTATATCGCAAGTGTCCCTGGTCTCCAGTGTGTATGGGGCTTAATTGTCAGTGTATACCAAGAACATATTATCATACCTCTTTCCTTTTTTTTTAGGTGAGTGGTCTACATGAAACCGATGAAGAAGTCCTAATATGCGACTACTGCAGGGTGACCGGGACCTGGACTGCAGAATCGTCCTCAAGTCAACGATCAAAGATGGTGCACAGCAACAAGAGACCCAAGCCAGGTAATTAATGAACATCATTAATTACTGATAATATGTTTTTTGGTATCCATTTGGGGTTTGTAGACAGGTGGTAAATCATTTGATAGACATATAGGTGGGTGGGTATACAGATGTTAAATCAAAAGATAGATAGATAGATAGATGGATGGGTGGGTAGATAGATGGTACATTTTAAGAGAGTTAGAGGGGTGGGTAGGTAGGTAGATAGATGGTAAATCATTAGATAGATCGATAGCTAGATAAATAGATGGCTGGGTAAGTCGGTAGATAGATAATTGGGTGGGTGAAGCGCAATACCTTTAAAAGATAGGTGGGTGGACACAGCATAATCATTGCGGTCATTACCATCCTCCATATACATCTCCTGCTACCTGATGTTTCCTCATATATACCCAGCCTTCTCGGGGAGAGATCCCTGTGGGAGGTAAGTATCTTCTCACAGACCAAGTTCCTAACTTGGATGTGTCTGCAGACTTGGAGCTACCCTAAAAAAATCCTTGGTGCTTGTTTATTATCTTTGGAGGTTCTAGCAGTAAAGACAAAGCTTCTCAAATGGGGATGGCCAGCCTCTTCAGCAAATTGCGCAGCTTTGTGAGGAATATGATTTGGGTAATATCAGGAGATGTGGACAGGAGCTTTATTAATGACATCAGCCAATGATAGCTATTAGGGTATATTTGTATATTTCGCTTCATATGAATGTATACAGATGGGGCAAGCCTTATGCTTGCTGGTGAATCGCCAGCAGCATGCCGCTGGCGATCCGCCAGCAACACGGCGCGCCATCTGACTGAGACGCACGTGCGTCCCCCACGCACGTGCGTCTCAGTATCCGGGCGGCCGGCGGGCGAGGCGGACGCAATACTGTCCGCCTCCCGCTCGAGGGGGGCTGGGGGGACCCGAGGCGGCTGTGGGGGGGTGCGGGCGCCCGGTGTGGGCACCGGGCGCCCGTCGGAAGGGGACGGCAGCACCGTCGGAAGGGGACGCGCGCGCACCTCGTGCGCACGCGTCCCCTTCCGACACACAGATGGCGCCGGAGCAGGGAATGGCGAATGGCGTCGCCATCGCCATCCCCTGGAAAGATGAGCCCGGCCCCATCTGTATGTCATTCTTCCACATTCATGAAGTATTTCGATAAATTTGTCAATATAATGCCGCATAGCCTCCTAATGCCCAGAGGGACGGGCAGTCCATCAGCCACGGGTCCCCAGAGGTTTCCCCCACAGAGGGTTTTCCCTCTCCTGAGTGCTGAAGGATGATTCTTTGTGAGTCACGAGGCTACCACCAGCTTGGCCCTCCTATAGGGTACACAGATGTTAAATCAAAAGATAGATAGGTGGGTATATACATAGATGGTAAATCATTAGATAGATATGTGAATAGGTACATAGATGGCAAATCATTAGCATAACCCAGCACAATACATATAGATAGATATTTATATAGACAGTTAAATAGATACATACAGTAGGTAGATAATGGATCAATAATTGACCGATCCTGGAGACATAATGAATAGTTGGCAAATCATTCTTTTAATGGCCAAATCATAGCTCGATTATTTAAAAAGAAGATGCATGCATAGTGCATGTTTCTAAAGCCCTCATACACAGTTGATGAGAAATAAAAATATACCGCTCCAAGGGCACTTTTGAGCGATATTTTTTTTTTTTCACTGGCCATATAGCTGATGACCCGCGTGTTTAGCAGGTCACTAGGAAATCAGTGAACGATGTCGTAACCGATTTCTAGAGTATCCAGTGGAATTGTCGATATAGTTAACTATATTGCAAGTGTCCCTGGTCTCCAGTGTGTATGGGGCTTAATTGTCAGTGTATACCAAGAACATATTATCATACCTCTTTCCTTTTTTTTTAGGTGAGTGGTCTACATGAAACCGATGAAGAAGTCCTAATATGCGACTACTGCAGGGTGACCGGGACCTGGACTGCAGAATCGTCCTCAAGTCAACGATCAAAGATGGTGCACAGCAACAAGAGACCCAAGCCAGGTAATTAATGAACATCATTAATTACTGATAATATGTTTTTTGGTATCCATTTGGGGTTTGTAGACAGGTGGTAAATCATTTGATAGACATATAGGTGGGTGGGTATACAGATGTTAAATCAAAAGATAGATAGATGGATGGGTGGGTAGATAGATGGTACATTTTAAGAGAGTTAGAGGGGTGGGTAGGTAGGTAGATAGATGGTAAATCATTAGATAGATCGATAGCTAGATAAATAGATGGCTGGGTAAGTCGGTAGATAGATAATTGGGTGGGTGAAGCGCAATACCTTTAAAAGATAGGTTGGTGGACACAGCATAATCATTGCGGTCATTACCATCCTCCATATACATCTCCTGCTACCTGATGTTTCCTCATATATACCCAGCCTTCTCGGGGAGAGATCCCTGTGGGAGGTAAGTATCTTCTCACAGACAAAGAACCTAACTTGGATGTGTCTGCAGACTTGGAGCTACCCTAAAAAAATCCTTGGTGCTTGTTTATTATCTTTGGAGGTTCTAGCAGTAAAGATAAAGCTTCTCAAATGGGGATGGCCAGCCTCTTCAGCAATTTGCGCAGCTTTGTGAGGAATATGATTTGGGTAATATCAGGAGATGTGGACAGGAGCTTTATTAATGACATCAGCCAATGATAGCTATTAGGGTATATTTGTATATTTCGCTTCATATGAATGTATATGTCATTCTTCCACATTCATGAAGTATTTCGATAAATTTGTCAATATAATGCCGCATAGCCTCCTAATGCCCAGAGGGACGGGCAGTCCATCAGCCACGGGTCCCCAGAGGTTTCCCCCACAGGGGGTTTTCCCTCTCCTGAGTGCTGAAGGATGATTCTTTGTGAGTCACGAGGCTACCACCAGCTTGGCCCTCCTATAGGGTACACAGATGTTAAATCAAAAGATAGATAGGTGGGTATATACATAGATGGTAAATCATTAGATAGATATGTGGGTAGGTACATAGATGGCAAATCATTAGCATAACCCAGCACAATACATATAGATAGATATTTATATAGACAGTTAAATAGATACATACAGTAGGTAGATAATGGATCAATAATTGACCGATCCTGGAGACATAATGAATAGTTGGCAAATCATTCTTTTAATGGCCAAATCATAGCTCGATTATTAAAAAATAAGATGCATGCATAGTGCATGTTTCTAAAGCCCTCATACACAGTTGATGAGAAATAAAAATATACCGCTCCAAGGGCACTTTTGAGCGATATATTTTTTTTTTTTTTTTCACTGGCCATATAGCTGATGACCCGCGTGTTTAGCAGGTCACTAGGAAATCAGTGAACGATGTCGTAACCGATTTCTAGAGTATCCAGTGGAATTGTCGATATAGTTAACTATATCGCAAGTGTTCCTGGTCTCCAGTGTGTATGGGGCTTAATTGTCAGTGTATACCAAGAACATATTATCATACCTCTTTCCTTTTTTTTTAGGTGAGTGGTCTACATGAAACCGATGAAGAAGTCCTAATATGCGACTACTGCAGGGTGACCGGGACCTGGACTGCAGAATCGTCCTCAAGTCAACGATCAAAGATGGTGCACAGCAACAAGAGACCCAAGCCAGGTAATTAATGAACATCATTAATTACTGATAATATGTTTTTTGGTATCCATTTGGGGTTTGTAGACAGGTGGTAAATCATTTGATAGACAAATAGGTGGGTGGGTATACAGATGTTAAATCAAAAGATAGATAGATAGATAGATGGATGGGTGGGTAGATAGATGGTACATTTTAAGAGAGTTAGAGGGGTGGGTAGGTAGGTAGATAGATGGTAAATCATTAGATAGATCGATAGCTAGATAAATAGATGGCTGGGTAAGTCGGTAGATAGATAATTGGGTGGGTGAAGCGCAATACCTTTAAAAGATAGGTGGGTTGACACAGCATAATCATTGCGGTCATTACCATCCTCCATATACATCTCCTGCTACCTGATGTTTCCTCATATATACCCAGCCTTCTCGGGGAGAGATCCCTGTGGGAGGTAAGTATCTTCTCACAGACCAAGTTCCTAACTTGGATGTGTCTGCAGACTTGGAGCTACCCTAAAAAAATCCTTGGTGCTTGTTTATTATCTTTGGAGGTTCTAGCAGTAAAGACAAAGCTTCTCAAATGGGGATGGCCAGCCTCTTCAGCAAATTGCGCAGCTTTGTGAGGAATATGATTTGGGTAATATCAGGAGATGTGGACAGGAGCTTTATTAATGACATCAGCCAATGATAGCTATTAGGGTATATTTGTATATTTCGCTTCATATGAATGTATATGTCATTCTTCCACATTCATGAAGTATTTCGATAAATTTGTCAATATAATGCCGCATAGCCTCCTAATGCCCAGAGGGACGGGCAGTCCATCAGCCACGGGTCCCCAGAGGTTTCCCCCACAGGGGGTTTTCCCTCTCCTGAGTGCTGAAGGATGATTCTTTGTGAGTCACGAGGCTACCACCAGCTTGGCCCTCCTATAGGGTACACAGATGTTAAATCAAAAGATAGATAGGTGGGTATATACATAGATGGTAAATCATTAGATAGATATGTGGGTAGGTACATAGATGGCAAATCATTAGCATAACCCAGCACAATACATATAGATAGATATTTATATAGACAGTTAAATAGATACATACAGTAGGTAGATAATGGATCAATAATTGACCGATCCTGGAGACATAATGAATAGTTGGCAAATCATTATTTTAATGGCCAAATCATAGCTCGATTATTTAAAAAGAAGATGCATGCATAGTGCATGTTTCTAAAGCCCTCATACACAGTTGATGAGAAATAAAAATATACCGCTCCAAGGGCACTTTTGAGCGATATTTTTTTTATTTTTTTTTTCACTGGCCATATAGCTGATGACCCGCGTGTTTAGCAGGTCACTAGGAAATCAGTGAACGATGTTGTAACCGATTTCTAGAGTATCCAGTGGAATTGTCGATATAGTTAACTATATCGCAAGTGTTCCTGGTCTCCAGTGTGTATGGGGCTTAATTGTCAGTGTATACCAAGAACATATTATCATACCTCTTTCCTTTTTTTTTAGGTGAGTGGTCTACATGAAACCGATGAAGAAGTCCTAATATGCGACTACTGCAGGGTGACCGGGACCTGGACTGCAGAATCGTCCTCAAGTCAACGATCAAAGATGGTGCACAGCAACAAGAGACCCAAGCCAGGTAATTAATGAACATCATTAATTACTGATAATATGTTTTTTGGTATCCATTTGGGGTTTGTAGACAGGTGGTAAATCATTTGATAGACAAATAGGTGGGTGGGTATACAGATGTTAAATCAAAAGATAGATAGATAGATGGATGGGTGGGTAGATAGATGGTACATTTTAAGAGAGTTAGAGGGGTGGGTAGGTAGGTAGATAGATGGTAAATCATTAGATAGATCGATAGCTAGATAAATAGATGGCTGGGTAAGTCGGTAGATAGATAATTGGGTGGGTGAAGCGCAATACCTTTAAAAGATAGGTGGGTGGACACAGCATAATCATTGCGGTCATTACCATCCTCCATATACATCTCCTGCTACCTGATGTTTCCTCATATATACCCAGCCTTGTCGGGGAGAGATCCCTGTGGGAGGTAAGTATCTTTTCACAGACCAAGTTCCTAACTTGGATGTGTCTGCAGACTTGGAGCTACCCTAAAAAAATCCTTGGTGCTTGTTTATTATCTTTGGAGGTTCTAGCAGTAAAGACAAAGCTTCTCAAATGGGGATGGCCAGCCTCTTCAGCAAATTGCGCAGCTTTGTGAGGAATATGATTTGGGTAATATCAGGAGATGTGGACAGGAGCTTTATTAATGACATCAGCCAATGATAGCTATTAGGGTATATTTGTATATTTCGCTTCATATGAATGTATATGTCATTCTTCCACATTCATGAAGTATTTCGATAAATTTGTCAATATAATGCCGCATAGCCTCCTAATGCCCAGAGGGACGGGCAGTCCATCAGCCACGGGTCCCCAGAGGTTTCCCCCACAGGGGGTTTTCCCTCTCCTGAGTGCTGAAGGATGATTCTTTGTGAGTCACAAGGCTACCACCAGCTTGGCCCTCCTATAGGGTACACAGATGTTAAATCAAAAGATAGATAGGTGGGTATATACATAGATGGTAAATCATTAGATAGATATGTGGGTAGGTACATAGATGGCAAATCATTAGCATAACCCAGCACAATACATATAGATAGATATTTATATAGACAGTTAAATAGATACATACAGTAGGTAGATAATGGATCAATAATTGACCGATCCTGGAGACATAATGAATAGTTGGCAAATCATTCTTTTAATGGCCAAATCATAGCTCGATTATTTAAAAAGAAGATGCATGCATAGTGCATGTTTCTAAAGCCCTCATACACAGTTGATGAGAAATAAAAATATACCGCTCCAAGGGCACTTTTGAGCGATATTTTTTTTATTTTTTTTTTCACTGGCCATATAGCTGATGACCCGCGTGTTTAGCAGGTCACTAGGAAATCAGTGAACGATGTCGTAACCGATTTCTAGAGTATCCAGTGGAATTGTCGATATAGTTAACTATATTGCAAGTGTCCCTGGTCTCCAGTGTGTATGGGGCTTAATTGTCAGTGTATACCAAGAACATATTATCATACCTCTTTCCTTTTTTTTTAGGTGAGTGGTCTACATGAAACCGATGAAGAAGTCCTAATATGCGACTACTGCAGGGTGACCGGGACCTGGACTGCAGAATCGTCCTCAAGTCAACGATCAAAGATGGTGCACAGCAACAAGAGACCCAAGCCAGGTAATTAATGAACATCATTAATTACTGATAATATGTTTTTTGGTATCCATTTGGGGTTTGTAGACAGGTGGTAAATCATTTGATAGACAAATAGGTGGGTGGGTATACAGATGTTAAATCAAAAGATAGATAGATAGATGGATGGGTGGGTAGATAGATGGTACATTTTAAGAGAGTTAGAGGGGTGGGTAGGTAGGTAGATAGATGGTAAATCATTAGATAGATCGATAGCTAGATAAATAGATTGCTGGGTAAGTCAGTAGATAGATAATTGGGTGGGTGAAGCGCAATACCTTTAAAAGATAGGTGGGTGGACACAGCATAATCATTGCGGTCATTACCATCCTCCATATACATCTCCTGCTACCTGATGTTTCCTCATATATACCCAGCCTTCTCGGGGAGAGATCCCTGTGGGAGGTAAGTATCTTCTCACAGACCAAGTTCCTAACTTGGATGTGTCTGCAGACTTGGAGCTACCCTAAAAAAATCCTTGGTGCTTGTTTATTATCTTTGGAGGTTCTAGCAGTAAAGACAAAGCTTCTCAAATGGGGATGGCTAGCCTCTTCAGCAAATTGCGCAGCTTTGTGAGGAATATGATTTGGGTAATATCAGGAGATGTGGACAGGAGCTTTATTAATGACATCAGCCAATGATAGCTATTAGGGTATATTTGTATATTTCGCTTCATATGAATGTATATGTCATTCTTCCACATTCATGAAGTATTTCGATAAATTTGTCAATATAATGCCGCATAGCCTCCTAATGCCCAGAGGGACGGGCAGTCCATCAGCCACGGGTCCCCAGAGGTTTCCCCCACAGGGGGTTTTCCCTCTCCTGAGTGCTGAAGGATGATTCTTTGTGAGTCACGAGGCTACCACCAGCTTGGCCCTCCTATAGGGTACACAGATGTTAAATCAAAAGATAGATAGGTGGGTATATACATAGATGGTAAATCATTAGATAGATATGTGAATAGGTACATAGATGGCAAATCATTAGCATAACCCAGCACAATACATATATATAGATATTTATATAGACAGTTAAATAGATACATACAGTAGGTAGATAATGGATCAATAATTGACCGATCCTGGAGACATAATGAATAGTTGGCAAATCATTCTTTTAATGGCCAAATCATAGCTCGATTATTTAAAAAGAAGATGCATGCATAGTGCATGTTTCTAAAGCCCTCATACACAGTTGATGAGAAATAAAAATATACCGCTCCAAGGGCACTTTTGAGCGATATTTTTTTTTTTCACTGGCCATATAGCTGATGACCCGCGTGTTTAGCAGGTCACTAGGAAATCAGTGAACGATGTCGTAACCGATTTCTAGAGTATCCAGTGGAATTGTCGATATAGTTAACTATACCGCAAGTGTCCCTGGTCTCCAGTGTGTATGGGGCTTAATTGTCAGTGTATACCAAGAACATATTATCATACCTCTTTCCTTTTTTTTTAGGTGAGTGGTCTACATGAAACCGATGAAGAAGTCCTAATATGCGACTACTGCAGGGTGACCGGGACCTGGACTGCAGAATCGTCCTCAAGTCAACGATCAAAGATGGTGCACAGCAACAAGAGACCCAAGCCAGGTAATTAATAAACATCATTAATTACTGATAATATGTTTTTTGGTATCCATTTGGGGTTTGTAGACAGGTGGTAAATCATTTGATAGACAAATAGGTGGGTGGGTATACAGATGTTAAATCAAAAGATAGATAGATAGATAGATGGATGGGTGGGTAGATAGATGGTACATTTTAAGAGAGTTAGAGGGGTGGGTAGGTAGGTAGATAGATGGTAAATCATTAGATAGATCGATAGCTAGATAAATAGATGGCTGGGTAAGTCGGTAGATAGATAATTGGGTGGGTGAAGCGCAATACCTTTAAAAGATAGGTGGGTGGACACAGCATAATCATTGCGGTCATTACCATCCTCCATATACATCTCCTGCTACCTGATGTTTCCTCATATATACCCAGCCTTCTCGGGGAGAGATCCCTGTGGGAGGTAAGTATCTTCTCACAGACCAAGTTCCTAACTTGGATGTGTCTGCAGACTTGGAGCTACCCTAAAAAAATCCTTGGTGCTTGTTTATTATCTTTGGAGGTTCTAGCAGTAAAGACAAAGCTTCTCAAATGGGGATGGCCAGCCTCTTCAGCAAATTGCGCTGCTTTGTGAGGAATATGATTTGGGTAATATCAGGAGATGTGGACAGGAGCTTTATTAATGACATCAGCCAATGATAGCTATTAGGGTATATTTGTATATTTCGCTTCATATGAATGTATATGTCATTCTTCCACATTCATGAAGTATTTCGATAAATTTGTCAATATAATGCCGCATAGCCTCCTAATGCCCAGAGGGACGGGCAGTCCATCAGCCACGGGTCCCCAGAGGTTTCCCCCACAGGGGGTTTTCCCTCTCCTGAGTGCTGAAGGATGATTCTTTGTGAGTCACGAGGCTACCACCAGCTTGGCCCTCCTATAGGGTACACAGATGTTAAATCAAAAGATAGATAAGTGGGTATATACATAGATGGTAAATCATTAGATAGATATGTGGGTAGGTACATAGATGGCAAATCATTAGCATAACCCAGCACAATACATATAGATAGATATTTATATAGACAGTTAAATAGATACATACAGTAGGTAGATAATGGATCAATAATTGACCGATCCTGGAGACATAATGAATAGTTGGCAAATCATTCTTTTAATGGCCAAATCATAGCTCGATTATTTAAAAAGAAGATGCATGCATAGTGCATGTTTCTAAAGCCCTCATACACAGTTGATGAGAAATAAAAATATACCGCTCCAAGGGCACTTTTGAGCGATATTTTTTTTTTTTTTCACTGGCCATATAGCTGATGACCCGCGTGTTTAGCAGGTCACTAGGAAATCAGTGAACGATGTCGTAACCGATTTCTAGAGTATCCAGTGGAATTGTCGATATAGTTTACTATATCGCAAGTGTCCCTGGTCTCCAGTGTGTATGGGGCTTAATTGTCAGTGTATACCAAGAACATATTATCATACCTCTTTCCTTTTTTTTTAGGTGAGTGGTCTACATGAAACCGATGAAGAAGTCCTAATATGCGACTACTGCAGGGTGACCGGGACCTGGACTGCAGAATCGTCCTCAAGTCAACGATCAAAGATGGTGCACAGCAACAAGAGACCCAAGCCAGGTAATTAATGAACATCATTAATTACTGATAATATGTTTTTTGGTATCCATTTGGGGTTTGTAGACAGGTGGTAAATCATTTGATAGACAAATAGGTGGGTGGGTATACAGATGTTAAATCAAAAGATAGATAGATAGATGGATGGGTGGGTAGATAGATGGTACATTTTAAGAGAGTTAGAGGGGTGGGTAGGTAGGTAGATAGATGGTAAATCATTAGATAGATCGATAGCTAGATAAATAGATGGCTGGGTAAGTCAGTAGATAGATAATTGGGTGGGTGAAGCGCAATACCTTTAAAAGATAGGTGGGTGGACACAGCATAATCATTGCGGTCATTACCATCCTCCATATACATCTCCTGCTACCTGATGTTTCCTCATATATACCCAGCCTTCTCGGGGAGAGATCCCTGTGGGAGGTAAGTATCTTCTCACAGACCAAGTTCCTAACTTGGATGTGTCTGCAGACTTGGAGCTACCCTAAAAAAATCCTTGGTGCTTGTTTATTATCTTTGGAGGTTCTAGCAGTAAAGACAAAGCTTCTCAAATGGGGATGGCCAGCCTCTTCAGCAAATTGCGCAGCTTTGTGAGGAATATGATTTGGGTAATATCAGGAGATGTGGACAGGAGCTTTATTAATGACATCAGCCAATGATAGCTATTAGGGTATATTTGTATATTTCGCTTCATATGAATGTATACAGATGGGGCAAGCCTTATGCTTGCTGGCGAATCGCCAGCAGCATGCCGCTGGCGATCCGCCAGCAACACGGCGCGCCATCTGACTGAGACGCGCGTGCGTCCCCCACGCACGTGCGTCTCAGTATCCGGGCGGCCGGCGGGCGAGGCGGACGCAATACTGTCCGCCTCCCGCTCGAGGGGGGCTGGGGGGACCCGAGGCGGCTGTGGGGGGGTGCGGGCGCCCGGTGTGGGCACCGGGCGCCCGTCGGAAGGGGACGGCAGCACCGTCGGAAGGGGACGCGCGCGCACCTCGTGCGCGCGCGTCCCCTTCCGACACACAGATGGCGCCGGAGCAGGGAATGGCGAATGGCGTCGCCATCGCCATCCCCTGGAAAGATGAGCCCGGCCCCATCTGTATGTCATTCTTCCACATTCATGAAGTATTTCGATAAATTTGTCAATATAATGCCGCATAGCCTCCTAATGCCCAGAGGGACGGGCAGTCCATCAGCCACGGGTCCCCAGAGGTTTCCCCCACAGGGGGTTTTCCCTCTCCTGAGTGCTGAAGGATGATTCTTTGTGAGTCACGAGGCTACCACCAGCTTGGCCCTCCTATAGGGTACACAGATGTTAAATCAAAAGATAGATAGGTGGGTATATACATAGATGGTAAATCATTAGATAGATATGTGAATAGGTACATAGATGGCAAATCATTAGCATAACCCAGCACAATACATATAGATAGATATTTATATAGACAGTTAAATAGATACATACAGTAGGTAGATAATGGATCAATAATTGACCGATCCTGGAGACATAATGAATAGTTGGCAAATCATTCTTTTAATGGCCAAATCATAGCTCGATTATTTAAAAAGAAGATGCATGCATAGTGCATGTTTCTAAAGCCCTCATACACAGTTGATGAGAAATAAAAATATACCGCTCCAAGGGCACTTTTGAGCGATATTTTTTTTTTTTTCACTGGCCATATAGCTGATGACCCGCGTGTTTAGCAGGTCACTAGGAAATCAGTGAACGATGTCGTAACCGATTTCTAGAGTATCCAGTGGAATTGTCGATACAGTTAACTATATTGCAAGTGTCCCTGGTCTCCAGTGTGTATGGGGCTTAATTGTCAGTGTATACCAAGAACATATTATCATACCTCTTTCCTTTTTTTTTAGGTGAGTGGTCTACATGAAACCGATGAAGAAGTCCTAATATGCGACTACTGCAGGGTGACCGGGACCTGGACTGCAGAATCGTCCTCAAGTCAACGATCAAAGATGGTGCACAGCAACAAGAGACCCAAGCCAGGTAATTAATGAACATCATTAATTACTGATAATATGTTTTTTGGTATCCATTTGGGGTTTGTAGACAGGTGGTAAATCATTTGATAGACATATAGGTGGGTGGGTATACAGATGTTAAATCAAAAGATAGATAGATGGATGGGTGGGTAGATAGATGGTACATTTTAAGAGAGTTAGAGGGGTGGGTAGGTAGGTAGATAGATGGTAAATCATTAGATAGATCGATAGCTAGATAAATAGATGGCTGGGTAAGTCGGTAGATAGATAATTGGGTGGGTGAAGCGCAATACCTTTAAAAGATAGGTTGGTGGACACAGCATAATCATTGCGGTCATTACCATCCTCCATATACATCTCCTGCTACCTGATGTTTCCTCATATATACCCAGCCTTCTCGGGGAGAGATCCCTGTGGGAGGTAAGTATCTTCTCACAGACAAAGTTCCTAACTTGGATGTGTCTGCAGACTTGGAGCTACCCTAAAAAAATCCTTGGTGCTTGTTTATTATCTTTGGAGGTTCTAGCAGTAAAGATAAAGCTTCTCAAATGGGGATGGCCAGCCTCTTCAGCA
Source organism: Crinia signifera (assembly GCF_055691185.1). Taxonomy (NCBI): domain Eukaryota; kingdom Metazoa; phylum Chordata; class Amphibia; order Anura; family Myobatrachidae; genus Crinia; species Crinia signifera. The sequence goes on from NC_139222.1 coordinate 40,241,309, forward strand.
ATTTGCGCAGCTTTGTGAGGAATATGATTTGGGTAATATCAGGAGATGTGGACAGGAGCTTTATTAATGACATCAGCCAATGATAGCTATTAGGGTATATTTGTATATTTCGCTTCATATGAATGTATATGTCATTCTTCCACATTCATGAAGTATTTCGATAAATTTGTCAATATAATGCCGCATAGCCTCCTAATGCCCAGAGGGACGGGCAGTCCATCAGCCACGGGTCCCCAGAGGTTTCCCCCACAGGGGGTTTTCCCTCTCCTGAGTGCTGAAGGATGATTCTTTGTGAGTCACGAGGCTACCACCAGCTTGGCCCTCCTATAGGGTACACAGATGTTAAATCAAAAGATAGATAGGTGGGTATATACATAGATGGTAAATCATTAGATAGATATGTGGGTAGGTACATAGATGGCAAATCATTAGCATAACCCAGCACAATACATATAGATAGATATTTATATAGACAGTTAAATAGATACATACAGTAGGTAGATAATGGATCAATAATTGACCGATCCTGGAGACATAATGAATAGTTGGCAAATCATTCTTTTAATGGCCAAATCATAGCTCGATTATTTAAAAATAAGATGCATGCATAGTGCATGTTTCTAAAGCCCTCATACACAGTTGATGAGAAATAAAAATATACCGCTCCAAGGGCACTTTTGAGCGATATTTTTTTTTCTTTTTTTCACTGGCCATATAGCTGATGACCCGCGTGTTTAGCAGGTCACTAGGAAATCAGTGAACGATGTCGTAACCGATTTCTAGAGTATCCAGTGGAATTGTCGATATAGTTAACTATATCGCAAGTGTTCCTGGTCTCCAGTGTGTATGGGGCTTAATTGTCAGTGTATACCAAGAACATATTATCATACCTCTTTCCTTTTTTTTTAGGTGAGTGGTCTACATGAAACCGATGAAGAAGTCCTAATATGCGACTACTGCAGGGTGACCGGGACCTGGACTGCAGAATCGTCCTCAAGTCAACGATCAAAGATGGTGCACAGCAACAAGAGACCCAAGCCAGGTAATTAATGAACATCATTAATTACTGATAATATGTTTTTTGGTATCCATTTGGGGTTTGTAGACAGGTGGTAAATCATTTGATAGACAAATAGGTGGGTGGGTATACAGATGTTAAATCAAAAGATAGATAGATAGATAGATGGATGGGTGGGTAGATAGATGGTACATTTTAAGAGAGTTAGAGGGGTGGGTAGGTAGGTAGATAGATGGTAAATCATTAGATAGATCGATAGCTAGATAAATAGATGGCTGGGTAAGTCGGTAGATAGATAATTGGGTGGGTGAAGCGCAATACCTTTAAAAGATAGGTGGGTTGACACAGCATAATCATTGCGGTCATTACCATCCTCCATATACATCTCCTGCTACCTGATGTTTCCTCATATATACCCAGCCTTCTCGGGGAGAGATCCCTGTGGGAGGTAAGTATCTTCTCACAGACCAAGTTCCTAACTTGGATGTGTCTGCAGACTTGGAGCTACCCTAAAAAAATCCTTGGTGCTTGTTTATTATCTTTGGAGGTTCTAGCAGTAAAGACAAAGCTTCTCAAATGGGGATGGCCAGCCTCTTCAGCAAATTGCGCAGCTTTGTGAGGAATATGATTTGGGTAATATCAGGAGATGTGGACAGGAGCTTTATTAATGACATCAGCCAATGATAGCTATTAGGGTATATTTGTATATTTCGCTTCATATGAATGTATATGTCATTCTTCCACATTCATGAAGTATTTCGATAAATTTGTCAATATAATGCCGCATAGCCTCCTAATGCCCAGAGGGACGGGCAGTCCATCAGCCACGGGTCCCCAGAGGTTTCCCCCACAGGGGGTTTTCCCTCTCCTGAGTGCTGAAGGATGATTCTTTGTGAGTCACGAGGCTACCACCAGCTTGGCCCTCCTATAGGGTACACAGATGTTAAATCAAAAGATAGATAGGTGGGTATATACATAGATGGTAAATCATTAGATAGATATGTGGGTAGGTACATAGATGGCAAATCATTAGCATAACCCAGCACAATACATATAGATAGATATTTATATAGACAGTTAAATAGATACATACAGTAGGTAGATAATGGATCAATAATTGACCGATCCTGGAGACATAATGAATAGTTGGCAAATCATTCTTTTAATGGCCAAATCATAGCTCGATTATTTAAAAAGAAGATGCATGCATAGTGCATGTTTCTAAAGCCCTCATACACAGTTGATGAGAAATAAAAATATACCGCTCCAAGGGCACTTTTGAGCGATATTTTTTTTATTTTTTTTTTCACTGGCCATATAGCTGATGACCCGCGTGTTTAGCAGGTCACTAGGAAATCAGTGAACGATGTTGTAACCGATTTCTAGAGTATCCAGTGGAATTGTCGATATAGTTAACTATATCGCAAGTGTTCCTGGTCTCCAGTGTGTATGGGGCTTAATTGTCAGTGTATACCAAGAACATATTATCATACCTCTTTCCTTTTTTTTTAGGTGAGTGGTCTACATGAAACCGATGAAGAAGTCCTAATATGCGACTACTGCAGGGTGACCGGGACCTGGACTGCAGAATCGTCCTCAAGTCAACGATCAAAGATGGTGCACAGCAACAAGAGACCCAAGCCAGGTAATTAATGAACATCATTAATTACTGATAATATGTTTTTTGGTATCCATTTGGGGTTTGTAGACAGGTGGTAAATCATTTGATAGACAAATAGGTGGGTGGGTATACAGATGTTAAATCAAAAGATAGATAGATAGATGGATGGGTGGGTAGATAGATGGTACATTTTAAGAGAGTTAGAGGGGTGGGTAGGTAGGTAGATAGATGGTAAATCATTAGATAGATCGATAGCTAGATAAATAGATGGCTGGGTAAGTCGGTAGATAGATAATTGGGTGGGTGAAGCGCAATACCTTTAAAAGATAGGTGGGTGGACACAGCATAATCATTGCGGTCATTACCATCCTCCATATACATCTCCTGCTACCTGATGTTTCCTCATATATACCCAGCCTTCTCGGGGAGAGATCCCTGTGGGAGGTAAGTATCTTCTCACAGACCAAGTTCCTAACTTGGATGTGTCTGCAGACTTGGAGCTACCCTAAAAAAATCCTTGGTGCTTGTTTATTATCTTTGGAGGTTCTAGCAGTAAAGACAAAGCTTCTCAAATGGGGATGGCCAGCCTCTTCAGCAAATTGCGCAGCTTTGTGAGGAATATGATTTGGGTAATATCAGGAGATGTGGACAGGAGCTTTATTAATGACATCAGCCAATGATAGCTATTAGGGTATATTTGTATATTTCGCTTCATATGAATGTATATGTCATTCTTCCACATTCATGAAGTATTTCGATAAATTTGTCAATATAATACCGCATAGCCTTCTAATGCCCAGAGGGACGGGCAGTCCATCAGCCACGGGTCCCCAGAGGTTTCCCCCACAGGGGGTTTTCCCTCTCCTGAGTGCTGAAGGATGATTCTTTGTGAGTCACGAGGCTACCACCAGCTTGGCCCTCCTATAGGGTACACAGATGTTAAATCAAAAGATAGATAGGTGGGTATATACATAGATGGTAAATCATTAGATAGATATGTGGGTAGGTACATAGATGGCAAATCATTAGCATAACCCAGCACAATACATATAGATAGATATTTATATAGACAGTTAAATAGATACATACAGTAGGTAGATAATGGATCAATAATTGACCGATCCTGGAGACATAATGAATAGTTGGCAAATCATTCTTTTAATGGCCAAATCATAGCTCGATTATTTAAAAAGAAGATGCATGCATAGTGCATGTTTCTAAAGCCCTCATACACAGTTGATGAGAAATAAAAATATACCGCTCCAAGGGCACTTTTGAGCGATATTTTTTTTATTTATTTTTTCACTGGCCATATAGCTGATGACCCGCGTGTTTAGCAGGTCACTAGGAAATCAGTGAACGATGTCGTAACCGATTTCTAGAGTATCCAGTGGAATTGTCGATATAGTTAACTATATTGCAAGTGTCCCTGGTCTCCAGTGTGTATGGGGCTTAATTGTCAGTGTATACCAAGAACATATTATCATACCTCTTTCCTTTTTTTTTAGGTGAGTGGTCTACATGAAACCGATGAAGAAGTCCTAATATGCGACTACTGCAGGGTGACCGGGACCTGGACTGCAGAATCGTCCTCAAGTCAACGATCAAAGATGGTGCACAGCAACAAGAGACCCAAGCCAGGTAATTAATGAACATCATTAATTACTGATAATATGTTTTTTGGTATCCATTTGGGGTTTGTAGACAGGTGGTAAATCATTTGATAGACAAATAGGTGGGTGGGTATACAGATGTTAAATCAAAAGATAGATAGATAGATGGATGGGTGGGTAGATAGATGGTACATTTTAAGAGAGTTAGAGGGGTGGGTAGGTAGGTAGATAGATGGTAAATCATTAGATAGATCGATAGCTAGATAAATAGATTGCTGGGTAAGTCAGTAGATAGATAATTGGGTGGGTGAAGCGCAATACCTTTAAAAGATAGGTGGGTGGACACAGCATAATCATTGCGGTCATTACCATCCTCCATATACATCTCCTGCTACCTGATGTTTCCTCATATATACCCAGCCTTCTCGGGGAGAGATCCCTGTGGGAGGTAAGTATCTTCTCACAGACCAAGTTCCTAACTTGGATGTGTCTGCAGACTTGGAGCTACCCTAAAAAAATCCTTGGTGCTTGTTTATTATCTTTGGAGGTTCTAGCAGTAAAGACAAAGCTTCTCAAATGGGGATGGCTAGCCTCTTCAGCAAATTGCGCAGCTTTGTGAGGAATATGATTTGGGTAATATCAGGAGATGTGGACAGGAGCTTTATTAATGACATCAGCCAATGATAGCTATTAGGGTATATTTGTATATTTCGCTTCATATGAATGTATATGTCATTCTTCCACATTCATGAAGTATTTCGATAAATTTGTCAATATAATGCCGCATAGCCTCCTAATGCCCAGAGGGACGGGCAGTCCATCAGCCACGGGTCCCCAGAGGTTTCCCCCACAGGGGGTTTTCCCTCTCCTGAGTGCTGAAGGATGATTCTTTGTGAGTCACGAGGCTACCACCAGCTTGGCCCTCCTATAGGGTACACAGATGTTAAATCAAAAGATAGATAGGTGGGTATATACATAGATGGTAAATCATTAGATAGATATGTGAATAGGTACATAGATGGCAAATCATTAGCATAACCCAGCACAATACATATATATAGATATTTATATAGACAGTTAAATAGATACATACAGTAGGTAGATAATGGATCAATAATTGACCGATCCTGGAGACATAATGAATAGTTGGCAAATCATTCTTTTAATGGCCAAATCATAGCTCGATTATTTAAAAAGAAGATGCATGCATAGTGCATGTTTCTAAAGCCCTCATACACAGTTGATGAGAAATAAAAATATACCGCTCCAAGGGCACTTTTGAGCGATATTTTTTTTTTTCACTGGCCATATAGCTGATGACCCGCGTGTTTAGCAGGTCACTAGGAAATCAGTGAACGATGTCGTAACCGATTTCTAGAGTATCCAGTGGAATTGTCGATATAGTTAACTATACCGCAAGTGTCCCTGGTCTCCAGTGTGTATGGGGCTTAATTGTCAGTGTATACCAAGAACATATTATCATACCTCTTTCCTTTTTTTTTAGGTGAGTGGTCTACATGAAACCGATGAAGAAGTCCTAATATGCGACTACTGCAGGGTGACCGGGACCTGGACTGCAGAATCGTCCTCAAGTCAACGATCAAAGATGGTGCACAGCAACAAGAGACCCAAGCCAGGTAATTAATAAACATCATTAATTACTGATAATATGTTTTTTGGTATCCATTTGGGGTTTGTAGACAGGTGGTAAATCATTTGATAGACAAATAGGTGGGTGGGTATACAGATGTTAAATCAAAAGATAGATAGATAGATAGATGGATGGGTGGGTAGATAGATGGTACATTTTAAGAGAGTTAGAGGGGTGGGTAGGTAGGTAGATAGATGGTAAATCATTAGATAGATCGATAGCTAGATAAATAGATGGCTGGGTAAGTCGGTAGATAGATAATTGGGTGGGTGAAGCGCAATACCTTTAAAAGATAGGTGGGTGGACACAGCATAATCATTGCGGTCATTACCATCCTCCATATACATCTCCTGCTACCTGATGTTTCCTCATATATACCCAGCCTTCTCGGGGAGAGATCCCTGTGGGAGGTAAGTATCTTCTCACAGACCAAGTTCCTAACTTGGATGTGTCTGCAGACTTGGAGCTACCCTAAAAAAATCCTTGGTGCTTGTTTATTATCTTTGGAGGTTCTAGCAGTAAAGACAAAGCTTCTCAAATGGGGATGGCCAGCCTCTTCAGCAAATTGCGCAGCTTTGTGAGGAATATGATTTGGGTAATATCAGGAGATGTGGACAGGAGCTTTATTAATGACATCAGCCAATGATAGCTATTAGGGTATATTTGTATATTTCGCTTCATATGAATGTATATGTCATTCTTCCACATTCATGAAGTATTTCGATAAATTTGTCAATATAATGCCGCATAGCCTCCTAATGCCCAGAGGGACGGGCAGTCCATCAGCCACGGGTCCCCAGAGGTTTCCCCCACAGGGGGTTTTCCCTCTCCTGAGTGCTGAAGGATGATTCTTTGTGAGTCACGAGGCTACCACCAGCTTGGCCCTCCTATAGGGTACACAGATGTTAAATCAAAAGATAGATAAGTGGGTATATACATAGATGGTAAATCATTAGATAGATATGTGGGTAGGTACATAGATGGCAAATCATTAGCATAACCCAGCACAATACATATAGATAGATATTTATATAGACAGTTAAATAGATACATACAGTAGGTAGATAATGGATCAATAATTGACCGATCCTGGAGACATAATGAATAGTTGGCAAATCATTCTTTTAATGGCCAAATCATAGCTCGATTATTTAAAAAGAAGATGCATGCATAGTGCATGTTTCTAAAGCCCTCATACACAGTTGATGAGAAATAAAAATATACCGCTCCAAGGGCACTTTTGAGCGATATTTTTTTTTTTTTTCACTGGCCATATAGCTGATGACCCGCGTGTTTAGCAGGTCACTAGGAAATCAGTGAACGATGTCGTAACCGATTTCTAGAGTATCCAGTGGAATTGTCGATATAGTTAACTATATCGCAAGTGTCCCTGGTCTCCAGTGTGTATGGGGCTTAATTGTCAGTGTATACCAAGAACATATTATCATACCTCTTTCCTTTTTTTTTAGGTGAGTGGTCTACATGAAACCGATGAAGAAGTCCTAATATGCGACTACTGCAGGGTGACCGGGACCTGGACTGCAGAATCGTCCTCAAGTCAACGATCAAAGATGGTGCACAGCAACAAGAGACCCAAGCCAGGTAATTAATGAACATCATTAATTACTGATAATATGTTTTTTGGTATCCATTTGGGGTTTGTAGACAGGTGGTAAATCATTTGATAGACAAATAGGTGGGTGGGTATACAGATGTTAAATCAAAAGATAGATAGATAGATAGATGGATGGGTGGGTAGATAGATGGTACATTTTAAGAGAGTTAGAGGGGTGGGTAGGTAGGTAGATAGATGGTAAATCATTAGATAGATCGATAGCTAGATAAATAGATGGCTGGGTAAGTCGGTAGATAGATAATTGGGTGGGTGAAGCGCAATACCTTTAAAAGATAGGTGGGTGGACACAGCATAATCATTGCAGTCATTACCATCCTCCATATACATCTCCTGCTACCTGATGTTTCCTCATATATACCCAGCCTTCTCGGGGAGAGATCCCTGTGGTAGGTAAGTATCTTCTCACAGACAAAGTTCCTAACTTGGATGTGTCTGCAGACTTGGAGCTACCCTAAAAAAATCCTTGGTGCTTGTTTATTATCTTTGGAGGTTCTAGCAGTAAAGACAAAGCTTCTCAAATGGGGATGGCCAGCCTCCTCAGCAAATTGCGCAGCTTTGTGAGGAATATGATTTGGGTAATATCAGGAGATGTGGACAGGAGCTTTATTAATGACATCAGCCAATGATAGCTATTAGGGTATATTTGTATATTTCGCTTCATATGAATGTATATGTCATTCTTCCACATTCATGAAGTATTTCGATAAATTTGTCAATATAATGCCGCATAGCCTCCTAATGCCCAGAGGGACGGGCAGTCCATCAGCCACGGGTCCCCAGAGGTTTCCCCCACAGGGGGTTTTCCCTCTCCTGAGTGCTGAAGGATGATTCTTTGTGAGTCACGAGGCTACCACCGGCTTGGCCCTCCTATAGGGTACACAGATGTTAAATCAAAAGATAGATAGGTGGGTATATACATAGATGGTAAATCATTAGATAGATATGTGGGTAGGTACATAGATGGCAAATCATTAGCATAACCCAGCACAATACATATAGATAGATATTTATATAGACAGTTAAATAGATACATACAGTAGGTAGATAATGGATCAATAATTGACCGATCCTGGAGACATAATGAATAGTTGGCAAATCATTCTTTTAATGGCCAAATCATAGCTCGATTATTTAAAAAGAAGATGCATGCATAGTGCATGTTTCTAAATCCCTCATACACAGTTGATGAGAAATAAAAATATACCGCTCCAAGGACACTTTTGAGCGATATTTTTTTTTTTTTTTTTCACTGGCCATATAGCTGATGACCCGCGTGTTTAGCAGGTCACTAGGAAATCAGTGAACGATGTCGTAACCGATTTCTAGAGTATCCAGTGGAATTGTCGATATAGTTAACTATATCGCAAGTGTTCCTGGTCTCCAGTGTGTATGGGGCTTAATTGTCAGTGTATACCAAGAACATATTATCATACCTCTTTCCTTTTTTTTTAGGTGAGTGGTCTACATGAAACCGATGAAGAAGTCCTAATATGCGACTACTGCAGGGTAACCGGGACCTGGACTGCAGAATCGTCCTCAAGTCAACGATCAAAGATGGTGCACAGCAACAAGAGACCCAAGCCAGGTAATTAATGAACATCATTAATTACTGATAATATGTTTTTTGGTATCCATTTGGGGTTTGTAGACAGGTGGTAAATCATTTGATAGACAAATAGGTGGGTGGGTATACAGATGTTAAATCAAAAGATAGATAGATAGATAGATGGATGGGTGGGTAGATAGATGGTACATTTTAAGAGAGTTAGAGGGGTGGGTAGGTAGGTAGATAGATGGTAAATCATTAGATAGATCGATAGCTAGATAAATAGATGGCTGGGTAAGTCGGTAGATAGATAATTGGGTGGGTGAAGCGCAATACCTTTAAAAGATAGGTGGGTGGACACAGCATAATCATTGCGGTCATTACCATCCTCCATATACATCTCCTGCTACCTGATGTTTCCTCATATATACCCAGCCTTCTCGGGGAGAGATCCCTGTGGGAGGTAAGTATCTTCTCACAGACCAAGTTCCTAACTTGGATGTGTCTGCAGACTTGGAGCTACCCTAAAAAAATCCTTGGTGCTTGTTTATTATCTTTGGAGGTTCTAGCAGTAAAGACAAAGCTTCTCAAATGGGGATGGCCAGCCTCTTCAGCAAATTGCGCAGCTTTGTGAGGAATATGATTTGGGTAATATCAGGAGATGTGGACAGGAGCTTTATTAATGACATCAGCCAATGATAGCTATTAGGGTATATTTGTATATTTCGCTTCATATGAATGTATATGTCATTCTTCCACATTCATGAAGTATTTCGATAAATTTGTCAATATAATGCCGCATAGCCTCCTAATGCCCAGAGGGACGGGCAGTCCATCAGCCACGGGTCCCCAGAGGTTTCCCCCACAGGGGGTTTTCCCTCTCCTGAGTGCTGAAGGATGATTCTTTGTGAGTCACGAGGCTACCACCTGCTTGGCCCTCCTATAGGGTACACAGATGTTAAATCAAAAGATAGATAAGTGGGTATATACATAGATGGTAAATCATTAGATAGATATGTGGGTAGGTACATAGATGGCAAATCATTAGCATAACCCAGAACAATACATATAGATAGATATTTATATAGACAGTTAAATAGATACATACAGTAGGTAGATAATGGATCAATAATTGACCGATCCTGGAGACATAATGAATAGTTGGCAAATCATTCTTTTAATGGCCAAATCATAGCTCGATTATTTAAAAAGAAGATGCATGCATAGTGCATGTTTCTAAAGCCCTCATACACAGTTGATGAGAAATAAAAATATACCGCTCCAAGGGCACTTTTGAGCAATATTTTTTTTTTTTTTTTCACTGGCCATATAGCTGATGACCCGCGTGTTTAGCAGGTCACTAGGAAATCAGTGAACGATGTCGTAACCGATTTCTAGAGTATCCAGTGGAATTGTCGATATAGTTAACTATATCGCAAGTGTCCCTGGTCTCCAGTGTGTATGGGGCTTAATTGTCAGTGTATACCAAGAACATATTATCATACCTCTTTCCTTTTTTTTAGGTGAGTGGTCTACATGAAACCGATGAAGAAGTCCTAATATGCGACTACTGCAGGGTGACCGGGACCTGGACTGCAGAATCGTCCTCAAGTCAACGATCAAAGATGGTGCACAGCAACAAGAGACCCAAGCCAGGTAATTAATGAACATCATTAATTACTGATAATATGTTTTTTGGTATCCATTTGGGGTTTGTAGACAGGTGGTAAATCATTTGATAGACAAATAGGTGGGTGGGTATACAGATGTTAAATCAAAAGATAGATAGATAGATAGATAGATAGATGGATGGGTGGGTAGATAGATGGTACATTTTAAGAGAGTTAGAGGGGTGGGTAGGTAGGTAGATAGATGGTAAATCATTAGATAGATCGATAGCTAGATAAATAGATGGCTGGGTAAGTCGGTAGATAGATAATTGGGTGGGTGAAGCGCAATACCTTTAAAAGATAGGTGGGTGGACACAGCATAATCATTGCGGTCATTACCATCCTCCATATACATCTCCTGCTACCTGATGTTTCCTCATATATACCCAGCCTTCTCGGGGAGAGATCCCTGTGGGAGGTAAGTATCTTCTCACAGACCAAGTTCCTAACTTGGATGTGTCTGCAGACTTGGAGCTACCCTAAAAAAATCCTTGGTGCTTGTTTATTATCTTTGGAGGTTCTAGCAGTAAAGACAAAGCTTCTCAAATGGGGATGGCCAGCCTCTTTAGCAAATTGCGCAGCTTTGTGTGGAATATGATTTGGGTAATATCAGGAGATGTGGACAGGAGCTTTATTAATGACATCAGCCAATGATAGCTATTAGGGTATATTTGTATATTTCGCTTCATATGAATGTATATGTCATTCTTCTACATTCATGAAGTATTTCGATAAATTTGTCAATATAATGCCGCATAGCCTCCTAATGCCCAGAGGGACGGGCAGTCCATCAGCCACGGGTCCCCATAGGTTTCCCCCACAGGTTGTTTTCCCTCTCCTGAGTGCTGAAGGATGATTCTTTGTGAGTCACGAGGCTACCACCAGCTTGGCCCTCCTATAGGGTACACAGATGTTAAATCAAAAGATAGATAGGTGGGTATATACATAGATGGTAAATCATTAGATAGATATGTGAATAGGTACATAGATGGCAAATCATTAGCATAACCCAGCACAATACATATAGATAGATATTTATATAGACAGTTAAATAGATACATACAGTAGGTAGATAATGGATCAATAATTGACCGATCCTGGAGACATAATGAATAGTTGGCAAATCATTCTTTTAATGGCCAAATCATAGCTCGATTATTTAAAAAGAAGATGCATGCATAGTGCATGTTTCTAAAGCCCTCATACACAGTTGATGAGAAATAAAAATATACCGCTCCAAGGGCACTTTTGAGCGATATTTTTTTTTTTTCACTGGCCATATAGCTGATGACCCGCGTGTTTAGCAGGTCACTAGGAAATCAGTGAACGATGTCGTAACCGATTTCTAGAGTATCCAGTGGAATTGTCGATATAGTTAACTATATCGCAAGTGTCCCTGGTCTCCAGTGTGTATGGGGCTTAATTGTCAGTGTATACCAAGAACATATTATCATACCTCTTTCCTTTTTTTTTTAGGTGAGTGGTCTACATGAAACCGATGAAGAAGTCCTAATATGCGACTACTGCAGGGTGACCGGGACCTGGACTGCAGAATCGTCCTCAAGTCAACGATCAAAGATGGTGCACAGCAACAAGAGACCCAAGCCAGGTAATTAATGAACATCATTAATTACTGATAATATGTTTTTTGGTATCCATTTGGGGTTTGTAGACAGGTGGTAAATCATTTGATAGACAAATAGGTGGGTGGGTATACAGATGTTAAATCAAAAGATAGATAGATAGATAGATAGATAGATAGATGGATGGGTGGGTAGATAGATGGTACATTTTAAGAGAGTTAGAGGGGTGGGTAGGTAGGTAGATAGATGGTAAATCATTAGATAGATCGATAGCTAGATAAATAGATGGCTGGGTAAGTCGGTAGATAGATAATTGGGTGGGTGAAGCGCAATACCTTTAAAAGATAGGTGGGTGGACACAGCATAATCATTGCGGTCATTACCATCCTCCATATACATCTCCTGCTACCTGATGTTTCCTCATATATACCCAGCCTTCTCGGGGAGAGATCCCTGTGGGAGGTAAGTATCTTCTCACAGACCAAGTTCCTAACTTGGATGTGTCTGCAGATTTGGAGCTACCCTAAAAAAATCCTTGGTGCTTGTTTATTATCTTTGGAGGTTCTAGCAGTAAAGACAAAGCTTCTCAAATGGGGATGGCCAGCCTCTTCAGCAAATTGCGCAGCTTTGTGAGGAATATGATTTGGGTAATATCAGGAGATGTGGACAGGAGCTTTATTAATGACATCAGCCAATGATAGCTATTAGGGTATATTTGTATATTTCGCTTCATATGAATGTATATGTCATTCTTCCACATTCATGAAGTATTTCGATAAATTTGTCAATATAATGCCGCATAGCCTCCTAATGCCCAGAGGGACGGGCAGTCCATCAGCCACGGGTCCCCAGAGGTTTCCCCCACAGGGGGTTTTCCCTCTCCTGAGTGCTGAAGGATGATTCTTTGTGAGTCACGAGGCTACCACCAGCTTGGCCCTCCTATAGGGTACACAGATGTTAAATCAAAAGATAGATAGGTGGGTATATACATAGATGGTAAATCATTAGATAGATATGTGGGTAGGTACATAGATGACAAATCATTAGCATAACCCAGCACAATACATATAGATAGATATTTATATAGACAGTTAAATAGATACATACAGTAGGTAGATAATGGATCAATAATTGACCGATCCTGGAGACATAATGAATAGTTGGCAAATCATTCTTTTAATGGCCAAATCATAGCTCGATTATTTAAAAAGAAGATGCATGCATAGTGCATGTTTCTAAAGCCCTCATACACAGTTGATGAGAAATAAAAATATACCGCTCCAAGGGCACTTTTGAGCGATATTTTTTTTATTTTTTTTTTCACTGGCCATATAGCTGATGACCCGCGTGTTTAGCAGGTCACTAGGAAATCAGTGAACGATGTCGTAACCGATTTCTAGAGTATCCAGTGGAATTGTCGATATAGTTAACTATATTGCAAGTGTCCCTGGTCTCCAGTGTGTATGGGGCTTAATTGTCAGTGTATACCAAGAACATATTATCATACCTCTTTCCTTTTTTTTTAGGTGAGTGGTCTACATAAAACCGATGAAGAAGTCCTAATATGCGACTACTGCAGGGTGACCGGGACCTGGACTGCAGAATCGTCCTCAAGTCAACGATCAAAGATGGTGCACAGCAACAAGAGACCCAAGCCAGGTAATTAATGAACATCATTAATTACTGATAATATGTTTTTTGGTATCCATTTGGGGTTTGTAGACAGGTGGTAAATCATTTGATAGACAAATAGGTGGGTGGGTATACAGATGTTAAATCAAAAGATAGATAGATAGATGGATGGGTGGGTAGATAGATGGTACATTTTAAGAGAGTTAGAGGGGTGGGTAGGTAGGTAGATAGATGGTAAATCATTAGATAGATCGATAGCTAGATAAATAGATTGCTGGGTAAGTCAGTAGATAGATAATTGGGTGGGTGAAGCGCAATACCTTTAAAATATAGGTGGGTGGACACAGCATAATCATTGCGGTCATTACCATCCTCCATATACATCTCCTGCTACCTGATGTTTCCTCATATATACCCAGCCTTCTCGGGGAGAGATCCCTGTGGGAGGTAAGTATCTTCTCACAGACCAAGTTCCTAACTTGGATGTGTCTGCAGACTTGGAGCTACCCTAAAAAAATCCTTGGTGCTTGTTTATTATCTTTGGAGGTTCTAGCAGTAAAGACAAAGCTTCTCAAATGGGGATGGCTAGCCTCTTCAGCAAATTGCGCAGCTTTGTGAGGAATATGATTTGGGTAATATCAGGAGATGTGGACAGGAGCTTTATTAATGACATCAGCCAATGATAGCTATTAGGGTATATTTGTATATTTCGCTTCATATGAATGTATATGTCATTCTTCCACATTCATGAAGTATTTCGATAAATTTGTCAATATAATGCCATATAGCCTCCTAATGCCCAGAGGGACGGGCAGTCCATCAGCCACGGGTCCCCAGAGGTTTCCCCCACAGGGGGTTTTCCCTCTCCTGAGTGCTGAAGGATGATTCTTTGTGAGTCACGAGGCTACCACCAGCTTGGCCCTCCTATAGGGTACACAGATGTTAAATCAAAAGATAGATAGGTGGGTATATACATAGATGGTAAATCATTAGATAGATATGTGGGTAGGTACATAGATGGCAAATCATTAGCATAACCCAGCACAATACATATAGATAGATATTTATATAGACAGTTAAATAGATACATACAGTAGGTAGATAATGGATCAATAATTGACCGATCCTGGAGACATAATGAATAGTTGGCAAATCATTCATTTAATGGCCAAATCATAGCTCGATTATTTAAAAAGAAGATGCATGCATAGTGCATGTTTCTAAAGCCCTCATACACAGTTGATGAGAAATAAAAATATACCGCTCCAAGGGCACTTTTGAGCGATATTTTTTTTTTTTTTTTTTCACTGGCCATATAGCTGATGACCCGCGTGTTTAGCAGGTCACTAGGAAATCAGTGAACGATGTCGTAACCGATTTCTAGAGTATCCAGTGGAATTGTCGATATAGTTAACTATATCGCAAGTGTCCCTGGTCTCCAGTGTGTATGGGGCTTAATTGTCAGTGTATACCAAGAACATATTATCATACCTCTTTCCTTTTTTTTTAGGTGAGTGGTCTACATGAAACCGATGAAGAAGTCCTAATATGCGACTACTGCAGGGTGACCGGGACCTGGACTGCAGAATCGTCCTCAAGTCAACGATCAAAGATGGTGCACAGCAACAAGAGACCCAAGCCAGGTAATTAATGAACATCATTAATTACTGATAATATGTTTTTTGGTATCCATTTGGGGTTTGTAGACAGGTGGTAAATCATTTGATAGACAAATAGGTGGGTGGGTATACAGATGTTAAATCAAAAGATAGATAGATAGATAGATAGATGGATGGGTGGGTAGATAGATGGTACATTTTAAGATAGTTAGAGGGGTGGGTAGGTAGGTAGATAGATGGTAAATCATTAGATAGATCGATAGCTAGATAAATAGATGGCTGGGTAAGTCGGTAGATAGATAATTGGGTGGGTGAAGCGCAATACCTTTAAAAGATAGGTGGGTGGACACAGCATAATCATTGCGGTCATTACCATCCTCCATATACATCTCCTGCTACCTGATGTTTCCTCATATATACCCAGCCTTCTCGGGGAGAGATCCCTGTGGGAGGTAAGTATCTTCTCACAGACCAAGTTCCTAACTTGGATGTGTCTGCAGACTTGGAGCTACCCTAAAAAAATCCTTGGTGCTTGTTTATTATCTTTGGAGGTTCTAGCAGTAAAGACAAAGCTTCTCAAATGGGGATGGCCAGCCTCTTCAGCAAATTGCGCAGCTTTGTGAGGAATATGATTTGGGTAATATCAGGAGATGTGGACAGGAGCTTTATTAATGACATCAGCCAATGATAGCTATTAGGGTATATTTGTATATTTCGCTTCATATGAATGTATATGTCATTCTTCCACATTCATGAAGTATTTCGATAAATTTGTCAATATAATGCCGCATAGCCTCCTAATGCCCAGAGGGACGGGCAGTCCATCAGCCACGGGTCCCCAGAGGTTTCCCCCACAGGGGGTTTTCCCTCTCCTGAGTGCTGAAGGATGATTCTTTGTGAGTCACGAGGCTACCACCAGCTTGGCCCTCCTATAGGGTACACAGATGTTAAATCAAAAGATAGATAGGTGGGTATATACATAGATGGTAAATCATTAGATAGATATGTGGGTAGGTACATAGATGGCAAATCATTAGCATAACCCAGCACAATACATATAGATAGATATTTATATAGACAGTTAAATAGATACATACAGTAGGTAGATAATGGATCAATAATTGACCGATCCTGGAGACATAATGAATAGTTGGCAAATCATTCTTTTAATGGCCAAATCATAGCTCGATTATTTAAAAAGAAGATGCATGCATAGTGCATGTTTCTAAAGCCCTCATACACAGTTGATGAGAAATAAAAATATACCGCTCCAAGGGCACTTTTGAGCGATATTTTTTATTTTTTTTTTCACTGGCCATATAGCTGATGACCCGCGTGTTTAGCAGGTCACTAGGAAATCAGTGAACGATGTCGTAACCGATTTCTAGAGTATCCAGTGGAATTGTCGATATAGTTAACTATATCGCAAGTGTCCCTGGTCTCCAGTGTGTATGGGGCTTAATTGTCAGTGTATACCAAGAACATATTATCATACCTCTTTCCTTTTTTTTTAGGTGAGTGGTCTACATGAAACCGATGAAGAAGTCCTAATATGCGACTACTGCAGGGTGACCGGGACCTGGACTGCAGAATCGTCCTCAAGTCAACGATCAAAGATGGTGCACAGCAACAAGAGACCCAAGCCAGGTAATTAATGAACATCATTAATTACTGATAATATGTTTTTTGGTATCCATTTGGGGTTTGTAGACAGGTGGTAAATCATTTGATAGACAAATAGGTGGGTGGGTATACAGATGTTAAATCAAAAGATAGATAGATAGATAGATGGATGGGTGGGTAGATAGATGGTACATTTTAAGATAGTTAGAGGGGTGGGTAGGTAGGTAGATAGATGGTAAATCATTAGATAGATCGATAGCTAGATAAATAGATGGCTGGGTAAGTCGGTAGATAGATAATTGGGTGGGTGAAGCGCAATACCTTTAAAAGATAGGTGGGTGGACACAGCATAATCATTGCGGTCATTACCATCCTCCATATACATCTCCTGCTACCTGATGTTTCCTCATATATACCCAGCCTTCTCGGGGAGAGATCCCTGTGGGAGGTAAGTATCTTCTCACAGACCAAGTTCCTAACTTGGATGTGTCTGCAGACTTGGAGCCACCCTAAAAAAATCCTTGGTGCTTGTTTATTATCTTTGGAGGTTCTAGCAGTAAAGACAAAGCTTCTCAAATGGGGATGGCCAGCCTCTTCAGCAAATTGCGCAGCTTTGTGAGGAATATGATTTGGGTAATATCAGGAGATGTGGACAGGAGCTTTATTAATGACATCAGCCAATGATAGCTATTAGGGTATATTTGTATATTTCGCTTCATATGAATGTATATGTCATTCTTCCACATTCATGAAGTATTTCGATAAATTTGTCAATATAATGCCGCATAGCCTCCTAATGCCCAGAGGGACGGGCAGTCCATCAGCCACGGGTCCCCAGAGGTTTCCCCCACAGGGGGTTTTCCCTCTCCTGAGTGCTGAAGGATGATTCTTTGTGAGTCACGAGGCTACCACCAGCTTGGCCCTCCTATAGGGTACACAGATGTTAAATCAAAAGATAGATAGGTGGGTATATACATAGATGGTAAATCATTAGATAGATATGTGGGTAGGTACATAGATGGCAAATCATTAGCATAACCCAGCACAATACATATAGATAGATATTTATATAGACAGTTAAATAGATACATACAGTAGGTAGATAATGGATCAATAATTGACCGATCCTGGAGACATAATGAATAGTTGGCAAATCATTCTTTTAATGGCCAAATCATAGCTCGATTATTTAAAAAGAAGATGCATGCATAGTGCATGTTTCTAAAGCCCTCATACACAGTTGATGAGAAATAAAAATATACCGCTCCAAGGGCACTTTTGAGCGATATTTTTTTTTTTTTTTTTACTGGCCATATAGCTGATGACCCGCGTGTTTAGCAGGTCACTAGGAAATCAGTGAACGATGTCGTAACCGATTTCTAGAGTATCCAGTGGAATTGTCGATATAGTTAACTATATCGCAAGTGTCCCTGGTCTCCAGTGTGTATGGGGCTTAATTGTCAGTGTATACCAAGAACATATTATCATACCTCTTTCCTTTTTTTTTAGGTGAGTGGTCTACATGAAACCGATGAAGAAGTCCTAATATGCGACTACTGCAGGGTGACCGGGACCTGGACTGCAGAATCGTCCTCAAGTCAACGATCAAAGATGGTGCACAGCAACAAGAGACCCAAGCCAGGTAATTAATGAACATCATTAATTACTGATAATATGTTTTTTGGTATCCATTTGGGGTTTGTAGACAGGTGGTAAATCATTTGATAGACAAATAGGTGGGTGGGTATACAGATGTTAAATCAAAAGATAGATAGAGAGATGGATGGATGGGTGGGTAGATAGATGGTACATTTTAAGATAGTTAGAGGGGTGGGTAGGTAGGTAGATAGATGGTAAATCATTAGATAGATCGATAGCTAGATAAATAGATGGCTGGGTAAGTCGGTAGATAGATAATTGGGTGGGTGAAGCGCAATACCTTTAAAAGATAGGTGGGTGGACACAGCATAATCATTGCGGTCATTACCATCCTCCATATACATCTCCTGCTACCTGATGTTTCCTCATATATACCCAGCCTTCTCGGGGAGAGATCCCTGTGGGAGGTAAGTATCTTCTCACAGACCAAGTTCCTAACTTGGATGTGTCTGCAGACTTGGAGCTACCCTAAAAAAATCCTTGGTGCTTGTTTATTATCTTTGGAGGTTCTAGCAGTAAAGACAAAGCTTCTCAAATGGGGATGGCCAGCCTCTTCAGCAAATTGCGCAGCTTTGTGAGGAATATGATTTGGGTAATATCAGGAGATGTGGACAGGAGCTTTATTAATGACATCAGCCAATGATAGCTATTAGGATATATTTGTATATTTCGCTTCATATGAATGTATATGTCATTCTTCCACATTCATGAAGTATTTCGATAAATTTGTCAATATAATGCCGCATAGCCTCCTAATGCCCAGAGGGACGGGCAGTCCATCAGCCACGGGTCCCCAGAGGTATCCCCCACAGGGGGTTTTCCCTCTCCTGAGTGCTGAAGGATGATTCTTTGTGAGTCACGAGGCTACCACCAGCTTGGCCCTCCTATAGGGTACACAGATGTTAAATCAAAAGATAGATAGGTGGGTATATACATAGATGGTAAATCATTAGATAGATATGTGGGTAGGTACATAGATGGCAAATCATTAGCATAACCCAGCACAATACATATAGATAGATATTTATATAGACAGTTAAATAGATACATACAGTAGGTAGATAATGGATCAATAATTGACCGATCCTGGAGACATAATGAATAGTTGGCAAATCATTCTTTTAATGGCCAAATCATAGCTCGATTATTTAAAAAGAAGATGCATGCATAGTGCATGTTTCTAAAGCCCTCATACACAGTTGATGAGAAATAAAAATATACCGCTCCAAGGGCACTTTTGAGCGATATTTTTTTTTTTATTTTTTCACTGGCCATATAGCTGATGACCCGCGTGTTTAGCAGGTCACTAGGAAATCAGTGAACGATGTCGTAACCGATTTCTAGAGTATCCAGTGGAATTGTCGATATAGTTAACTATATCGCAAGTGTCCCTGGTCTCCAGTGTGTATGGGGCTTAATTGTCAGTGTATACCAAGAACATATTATCATACCTCTTTCCTTTTTTTTTAGGTGAGTGGTCTACATGAAACCGATGAAGAAGTCCTAATATGCGACTACTGCAGGGTGACCGGGACCTGGACTGCAGAATCGTCCTCAAGTCAACGATCAAAGATGGTGCACAGCAACAAGAGACCCAAGCCAGGTAATTAATGAACATCATTAATTACTGATAATATGTTTTTTGGTATCCATTTGGGGTTTGTAGACAGGTGGTAAATCATTTGATAGACAAATAGGTGGGTGGGTATACAGATGTTAAATCAAAAGATAGATAGATAGATGGATGGGTGGGTAGATAGATGGTACATTTTAAGATAGTTAGAGGGGTGGGTAGGTAGGTAGATAGATGGTAAATCATTAGATAGATCGATAGCTAGATAAATAGATGGCTGGGTAAGTTGGTAGATAGATAATTGGGTGGGTGAAGCGCAATACCTTTAAAAGATAGGTGGGTGGACACAGCATAATCATTGCGGTCATTACCATCCTCCATATACATCTCCTGCTACCTGATGTTTCCTCATATATACCCAGCCTTCTCGGGGAGAGATCCCTGTGGTAGGTAAGTATCTTCTCACAGACCAAGTTCCTAACTTGGATGTGTCTGCAGACTTGGAGCTACCCTAAAAAAATCCTTGGTGCTTGTTTATTATCTTTGGAGGTTCTAGCAGTAAAGACAAAGCTTCTCAAATGGGGATGGCCAGCCTCTTCAGCAAATTGCGCAGCTTTGTGAGGAATATGATTTGGGTAATATCAGGAGATGTGGACAGGAGCTTTATTAATGACATCAGCCAATGATAGCTATTAGGGTATATTTGTATATTTCGCTTCATATGAATGTATATGTCATTCTTCCACATTCATGAAGTATTTCGATAAATTTGTCAATATAATGCCGCATAGCCTCCTAATGCCCAGAGGGACGGGCAGTCCATCAGCCACGGGTCCCCAGAGGTTTCCCCCACAGGGGGTTTTCCCTCTCCTGAGTGCTGAAGGATGATTCTTTGTGAGTCACGAGGCTACCACCAGCTTGGCCCTCCTATAGGGTACACAGATGTTAAATCAAAAGATAGATAGGTGGGTATATACATAGATGGTAAATCATTAGATAGATATGTGGGTAGGTACATAGATGGCAAATCATTAGCATAACCCAGCACAATACATATAGATAGATATTTATATAGACAGTTAAATAGATACATACAGTAGGTAGATAATGGATCAATAATTGACCGATCCTGGAGACATAATGAATAGTTGGCAAATCATTCTTTTAATGGCAAAATCATAGCTCGATTATTTAAAAAGAAGATGCATGCATAGTGCATGTTTCTAAAGCCCTCATACACAGTTGATGAGAAATAAAAATATACCGCTCCAAGGGCACTTTTGAGCGATATTTTTTATTTATTTTTTCACTGGCCATATAGCTGATGACCCGCGTGTTTAGCAGGTCACTAGGAAATCAGTGAACGATGTCGTAACCGATTTCTAGAGTATCCAGTGGAATTGTCGATATAGTTAACTATATCGCAAGTGTCCCTGGTCTCCAGTGTGTATGGGGCTTAATTGTCAGTGTATACCAAGAACATATTATCATACCTCTTTCCTTTTTTTTTAGGTGAGTGGTCTACATGAAACCGATGAAGAAGTCCTAATATGCGACTACTGCAGGGTGACCGGGACCTGGACTGCAGAATCGTCCTCAAGTCAACGATCAAAGATGGTGCACAGCAACAAGAGACCCAAGCCAGGTAATTAATGAACATCATTAATTACTGATAATATGTTTTTTGGTATCCATTTGGGGTTTGTAGACAGGTGGTAAATCATTTGATAGACAAATAGGTGGGTGGGTATACAGATGTTAAATCAAAAGATAGATAGATAGATAGATAGATGGATGGGTGGGTAGATAGATGGTACATTTTAAGAGAGTTAGAGGGGTGGGTAGGTAGGTAGATAGATGGTAAATCATTAGATAGATCAATAGCTAGATAAATAGATGGCTGGGTAAGTCGGTAGATAGATAATTGGGTGGGTGAAGCGCAATACCTTTAAAAGATAGGTGGGTGGACACAGCATAATCATTGCGGTCATTACCATCCTCCATATACATCTCCTGCTACCTGATGTTTCCTCATATATACCCAGCCTTCTAGGGGAGAGATCCCTGTGGGAGGTAAGTATCTTCTCACAGACCAAGTTCCTAACTTGGATGTGTCTGCAGACTTGGAGCTACCCTAAAAAAATCCTTGGTGCTTGTTTATTATCTTTGGAGGTTCTAGCAGTAAAGACAAAGCTTCTCAAATGGGGATGGCCAGCCTCTTCAGCAAATTGCGCAGCTTTGTGAGGAATATGATTTGGGTAATATCAGGAGATGTGGACAGGAGCTTTATTAATGACATCAGCCAATGATAGCTATTAGGGTATATTTGTATATTTCGCTTCATATGAATGTATATGTCATTCTTCCACATTCATGAAGTATTTCGATAAATTTGTCAATATAATGCCGCATAGCCTCCTAATGCCCAGAGGGACGGGCAGTCCATCAGCCACGGGTCCCCAGAGGTTTCCCCCACAGGGGATTTTCCCTCTCCTGAGTGCTGAAGGATGATTCTTTGTGAGTCACGAGGCTACCACCAGCTTGGCCCTCCTATAGGGTACACAGATGTTAAATCAAAAGATAGATAGGTGGGTATATACATAGATGGTAAATCATTAGATAGATATGTGGGTAGGTACATAGATGGCAAATCATTAGCATAACCCAGCACAATACATATAGATAGATATTTATATAGACAGTAAAATAGATACATACAGTAGGTAGATAATGGATCAATAATTGACCGATCCTGGAGACATAATGAATAGTTGGCAAATCATTCTTTTAATGGCCAAATCATAGCTCGATTATTTAAAAAGAAGATGCATGCATAGTGCATGTTTCTAAAGCCCTCATACACAGTTGATGAGAAATAAAAATATACCGCTCCAAGGGCACTTTTGAACGATTTTTTTTTTTTTTTTTCACTGGCCATATAGCTGATGACCCGCGTGTTTAGCAGGTCACTAGGAAATCAGTAAACGATGTCGTAACCGATTTCTAGAGTATCCAGTGGAATTGTCGATATAGTTAACTATATCGCAAGTGTCCCTGGTCCCCAGTGTGTATGGGGCTTAATTGTCAGTGTATACCAAGAACATATTATCATACCTCTTTCCTTTTTTTTTAGGTGAGTGGTCTACATGAAACCGATGAAGAAGTCCTAATATGCGACTACTGCAGGGTGACCGGGACCTGGACTGCAGAATCGTCCTCAAGTCAACGATCAAAGGTGGTGCACAGCAACAAGAGACCCAAGCCAGGTAATTAATGAACATCATTAATTACTGATAATATGTTTTTTGGTATCCATTTGGGGTTTGTAGACAGGTGGTAAATCATTTGATAGACAAATAGGTGGGTGGGTATACAGATGTTAAATCAAAAGATAGATAGAGAGATAGATGGATGGGTGGGTAGATAGATGGTACATTTTAAGAGAGTTAGAGGGGTGGGTAGGTAGGTAGATAGATGGTAAATCATTAGATAGATCGATAGCTAGATAAATAGATGGCTGAGTAAGTCGGTAGATAGATAATTGGGTGGGTGAAGCGCAATACCTTTAAAGATAGGTGGGTGGACACAGCATAATCATTGCGGTCATTACCATCCTCCATATACATCTCCTGCTACCTGATGTTTCCTCATATATACCCAGCCTTCTCGGGGAGAGATCCCTGTGGGAGGTAAGTATCTTCTCACAGACCAAGTTCCTAACTTGGATGTGTCTGCAGACTTGGAGCTACCCTAAAAAAATCCTTGGTGCTTGTTTGTTATCTTTGGAGGTTCTAGCAGTAAAGACAAAGCTTCTCAAATGGGGATGGCCAGCCTCTTCAGCAAATTGCGCAGCTTTGTGAGGAATATGATTTGGGTAATATCAGGAGATGTGGACAGGAGCTTTATTAATGACATCAGCCAATGATAGCTATTAGGGTATATTTGTATATTTCGCTTCATATGAATGTATATGTCATTCTTCCACATTCATGAAGTATTTCGATAAATTTGTCAATATAATGCCGCATAGCCTCCTAATGCCCAGAGGGACGGGCAGTCCATCAGCCACGGGTCCCCAGAGGTTTCCCCCACAGGGGGTTTTCCCTCTCCTGAGTGCTGAAGGATGATTCTTTGTGAGTCACGAGGCTACCACCAGCTTGGCCCTCCTATAGGGTACACAGATGTTAAATCAAAAGATAGATAGGTGGGTATATACATAGATGGTAAATCATTAGATAGATATGTGGGTAGGTACATAGATGGCAAATCATTAGCATAACCCAGCACAATACATATAGATAGATATTTATATAGACAGTAAAATAGATACATACAGTAGGTAGATAATGGATCAATAATTGACCGATCCTGGAGACATAATGAATAGTTGGCAAATCATTCTTTTAATGGCCAAATCATAGCTCGATTATTTAAAAAGAAGATGCATGCATAGTGCATGTTTCTAAAGCCCTCATACACAGTTGATGAGAAATAAAAATATACCGCTCCAAGGGCACTTTTGAGCGATTTTTTATTTTTTTTTTCCACTGGCCATATAGCTGATGACCCGCGTGTTTAGCAGGTCACTAGGAAATCAGTAAACGATGTCGTAACCGATTTCTAGAGTATCCAGTGGAATTGTCGATATAGTTAACTATATCGCAAGTGTCCCTGGTCCCCAGTGTGTATGGGACTTAATTGTCAGTGTATACCAAGAACATATTATCATACCTCTTTCCTTTTTTTTTAGGTGAGTGGTCTACATGAAACCGATGAAGAAGTCCTAATATGCGACTACTGCAGGGTGACCGGGACCTGGACTGCAGAATCGTCCTCAAGTCAACGATCAAAGATGGTGCACAGCAACAAGAGACCCAAGCCAGGTAATTAATGAACATCATTAATTACTGATAATATGTTTTTTGGTATCCATTTGGGGTTTGTAGACAGGTGGTAAATCATTTGATAGACAAATAGGTGGGTGGGTATACAGATGTTAAATCAAAAGATAGATAGATAGATAGATGGATGGGTGGGTAGATAGATGGTACATTTTAAGAGAGTTAGAGGGGTGGGTAGGTAGGTAGATAGATGGTAAATCATTAGATAGATTGATAGCTAGATAAATAGATGGCTGGGTAAGTCGGTAGATAGATAATTGGGTGGGTGAAGCGCAATACCTTTAAAAGATAGGTGGGTGGACACAGCATAATCATTGCGGTCATTACCATCCTCCATATACATCTCCTGCTACCTGATGTTTCCTCATATATACCCAGCCTTCTCGGGGAGAGATCCCTGTGGGAGGTAAGTATCTTCTCACAGACCAAGTTCCTAACTTGGATGTGTCTGCAGACTTGGAGCTACCCTAAAAAAATCCTTGGTGCTTGTTTATTATCTTTGGAGGTTCTAGCAGTAAAGACAAAGCTTCTCAAATGGGGATGGCCAGCCTCTTCAGCAAATTGCGCAGCTTTGTGAGGAATATGATTTGGGTAATATCAGGAGATGTGGACAGGAGCTTTATTAATGACATCAGCCAATGATAGCTATTAGGGTATATTTGTATATTTCGCTTCATATGAATGTATATGTCATTCTTCCACATTCATGAAGTATTTCGATAAATTTGTCAATATAATGCCGCATAGCCTCCTAATGCCCAGAGGGATGGGCAGTCCATCAGCCACGGGTCCCCAGAGGTTTCCCCCACAGGGGGTTTTCCCTCTCCTGAGTGCTGAAGGATGATTCTTTGTGAGTCACGAGGCTACCACCAGCTTGGCCCTCCTATAGGGTACACAGATGTTAAATCAAAAGATAGATAGGTGGGTATATACATAGATGGTAAATCATTAGATAGATATGTGGGTAGGTACATAGATGGCAAATCATTAGCATAACCCAGCACAATACATATAGATAGATATTTATATAGACAGTTAAATAGATACATACAGTAGGTAGATAATGGATCAATAATTGACCGATCCTGGAGACATAATGAATAGTTGGCAAATCATTCTCTTAATGGCCAAATCATAGCTCGATTATTTAAAAAGAAGATGCATGCATAGTGCATGTTTCTAAAGCCCTCATACACAGTTGATGAGAAATAAAAATATACCGCTCCAAGGGCACTTTTGAGCGATATTTTTTTTTTTTTTTTCACTGGCCATATAGCTGATGACCCGCGTGTTTAGCAGGTCACTAGGAAATCAGTGAACGATGTCGTAACCGATTTCTAGAGTATCCAGTGGAATTGTCAATATAGTTAACTATATCGCAAGTGTCCCTGGTCTCCAGTGTGTATGGGGCTTAATTGTCAGTGTATACCAAGAACATATTATCATACCTCTTTCCTTTTTTTTTAGGTGAGTGGTCTACATGAAACCGATGAAGAAGTCCTAATATGCGACTACTGCAGGGTGACCGGGACCTGGACTGCAGAATCGTCCTCAAGTCAACGATCAAAGATGGTGCACAGCAACAAGAGACCCAAGCCAGGTAATTAATGAACATCATTAATTACTGATAATATGTTTTTTGGTATCCATTTGGGGTTTGTAGACAGGTGGTAAATCATTTGATAGACAAATAGGTGGGTGGGTATACAGATGTTAAATCAAAAGATAGATAGAGAGATGGATGGATGGGTGGGTAGATAGATGGTACATTTTAAGATAGTTAGAGGGGTGGGTAGGTAGGTAGATAGATGGTAAATCATTAGATAGATCGATAGCTAGATAAATAGATGGCTGGGTAAGTCGGTAGATAGATAATTGGGTGGGTGAAGCGCAATACCTTTAAAAGATAGGTGGGTGGACACAGCATAATCATTGCGGTCATTACCATCCTCCATATACATCTCCTGCTACCTGATGTTTCCTCATATATACCCAGCCTTCTCGGGGAGAGATCCCTGTGGGAGGTAAGTATCTTCTCACAGACCAAGTTCCTAACTTGGATGTGTTTGCAGACTTGGAGCTACCCTAAAAAAATCCTTGGTGCTTGTTTATTATCTTTGGAGGTTCTAGCAGTAAAGACAAAGCTTCTCAAATGGGGATGGCCAGCCTCTTCAGCAAATTGCGCAGCTTTGTGAGGAATATGATTTGGGTAATATCAGGAGATGTGGACAGGAGCTTTATTAATGACATCAGCCAATGATAGCTATTAGGGTATATTTGTATATTTCGCTTCATATGAATGTATATGTCATTCTTCCACATTCATGAAGTATTTCGATAAATTTGTCAATATAATGCCGCATAGCCTCCTAATGCCCAGAGGGACGGGCAGTCCATCAGCCACGGGTCCCCAGAGGTTTCCCCCACAGGGGGTTTTCCCTCTCCTGAGTGCTGAAGGATGATTCTTTGTGATTCACGAGGCTACCACCAGCTTGGCCCTCCTATAGGGTACACAGATGTTAAATCAAAAGATAGATAGGTGGGTATATACATAGATGGTAAATCATTAGATAGATATGTGGGTAGGTACATAGATGGCAAATCATTAGCATAACCCAGCACAATACATATAGATAGATATTTATATAGACAGTTAAATAGATACATACAGTAGGTAGATAATGGATCAATAATTGACCGATCCTGGAGACATAATGAATAGTTGGCAAATCATTCTTTTAATGGCCAAATCATAGCTCGATTATTTAAAAAGAAGATGCATGCATAGTGCATGTTTCTAAAGCCCTCATACACAGTTGATGAGAAATAAAAATATACCGCTCCAAGGGCACTTTTGAGCGATATTTTTTTTTTTTTTTTTTCACTGGCCATATAGCTGATGACCCGCGTGTTTAGCAGGTCACTAGGAAATCAGTGAACGATGTCGTAACCGATTTCTAGAGTATCCAGTGGAATTGTCGATATAGTTAACTATATCGCAAGTGTCCCTGGTCTCCAGTGTGTATGGGGCTTAATTGTCAGTGTATACCAAGAACATATTATCATACCTCTTTCCTTTTTTTTTAGGTGAGTGGTCTACATGAAACCGATGAAGAAGTCCTAATATGCGACTGCTGCAGGGTGACCGGGACCTGGACTGCAGAATCGTCCTCAAGTCAACGATCAAAGATGGTGCACAGCAACAAGAGACCCAAGCCAGGTAATTAATGAACATCATTAATTACTGATAATATGTTTTTTGGTATCCATTTGGGGTTTGTAGACAGGTGGTAAATCATTTGATAGACAAATAGGTGGGTGGGTATACAGATGTTAAATCAAAAGATAGATAGATAGATGGATGGGTGGGTAGATAGATGGTACATTTTAAGAGAGTTAGAGGGGTGGGTAGGTAGGTAGATAGATGGTAAATCATTAGATAGATCGATAGCTAGATAAATAGATGGCTGGGTAAGTCGGTAGATAGATAATTGGGTGGGTGAAGCGCAATACCTTTAAAAGATAGGTGGGTGGACACAGCATAATCATTGCGGTCATTACCATCCTCCATATACATCTCCTGCTACCTGATGTTTCCTCATATATACCCAGCCTTCTCGGGGAGAGATCCCTGTGGGAGGTAAGTATCTTCTCACAGACCAAGTTCCTAACTTGGATGTGTCTGCAGACTTGGAGCTACCCTAAAAAAATCCTTGGTGCTTGTTTATTATCTTTGGAGGTTCTAGCAGTAAAGACAAAGCTTCTCAAATGGGGATGGCCAGCCTCTTCAGCAAATTGCGCAGCTTTGTGAGGAATATGATTTGGGTAATATCAGGAGATGTGGACAGGAGCTTTATTAATGACATCAGCCAATGATAGCTATTAGGGTATATTTGTATATTTCGCTTCATATGAATGTATATGTCATTCTTCCACATTCATGAAGTATTTCGATAAATTTGTCAATATAATGCCGCATAGCCTCCTAATGCCCAGAGGGACGGGCAGTCCATCAGCCACGGGTCCCCAGAGGTTTCCCCCACAGGGGGTTTTCCCTCTCCTGAGTGCTGAAGGATGATTCTTTGTGAGTCACGAGGCTACCACCAGCTTGGCCCTCCTATAGGGTACACAGATGTTAAATCAAAAGATAGATAGGTGGGTATATACATAGATGGTAAATTATTAGATAGATATGTGGGTAGGTACATAGATGGCAAATCATTAGCATAACCCAGCACAATACATATAGATAGATATTTATATAGACAGTAAAATAGATACATACAGTAGGTAGATAATGGATCAATAATTGACCGATCCTGGAGACATAATGAATAGTTGGCAAATCATTCTTTTAATGGCCAAATCATAGCTCGATTATTTAAAAAGAAGATGCATGCATAGTGCATGTTTCTAAAGCCCTCATACACAGTTGATGAGAAATAAAAATATACCGCTCCAAGGGCACTTTTGAGCGATATTTTTTTTTTTTTTTTCACTGGCCATATAGCTGATGACCCGCGTGTTTAGCAGGTCACTAGGAAATCAGTGAACAATGTCGTAACCGATTTCTAGAGTATCCAGTGGAATTGTCGATATAGTTAACTATATCGCAAGTGTCCCTGGTCTCCAGTGTGTATGGGGCTTAATTGTCAGTGTATACCAAGAACATATTATCATACCTCTTTCCTTTTTTTTTAGGTGAGTGGTCTACATGAAACCGATGAAGAAGTCCTAATATGCGACTACTGCAGGGTGACCGGGACCTGGACTGCAGAATCGTCCTCAAGTCAACGATCAAAGATGGTGCACAGCAACAAGAGACCCAAGCCAGGTAATTAATGAACATCATTAATTACTGATAATATGTTTTTTGGTATCCATTTGGGGTTTGTAGACAGGTGGTAAATCATTTGATAGACAAATAGGTGGGTGGGTATACAGATGTTAAATCAAAAGATAGATAGATAGATAGATGGATGGGTGGGTAGATAGATGGTACATTTTAAGAGAGTTAGAGGGGTGGGTAGGTAGGTAGATAGATGGTAAATCATTAGATAGATCGATAGCTAGATAAATAGATGGCTGGGTAAGTCGGTAGATAGATAATTGGGTGGGTGAAGCGCAATACCTTTAAAAGATAGGTGGGTGGACACAGCATAATCATTGCGGTCATTACCATCCTCCATATACATCTCCTGCTACCTGATGTTTCCTCATATATACCCAGCCTTCTCGGGGAGAGATCCCTGTGGGAGGTAAGTATCTTCTCACAGACCAAGTTCCTAACTTGGATGTGTCTGCAGACTTGGAGCTACCCTAAAAAAATCCTTGGTGCTTGTTTATTATCTTTGGAGGTTCTAGCAGTAAAGACAAAGCTTCTCAAATGGGGATGGCCAGCCTCTTCAGCAAATTGCGCAGCTTTGTGAGGAATATGATTTGGGTAATATCAGGAGATGTGGACAGGAGCTTTATTAATGACATCAGCCAATGATAGCTATTAGGGTATATTTGTATATTTCGCTTCATATGAATGTATATGTCATTCTTCCACATTCATGAAGTATTTTGATAAATTTGTCAATATAATGCCGCATAGCCTCCTAATGCCCAGAGGGACGGGCAGTCCATCAGCCACGGGTCCCCAGAGGTTTCCCCCACAGGGGTTTTTCCCTCTCCTGAGTGCTGAAGGATGATTCTTTGTGAGTCACGAGGCTACCACCAGCTTGGCCCTCCTATAGGGTACACAGATGTTAAATCAAAAGATAGATAGGTGGGTATATACATAGATGGTAAATCATTAGATAGATATGTGGGTAGGTACATAGATGGCAAATCATTAGCATAACCCAGCACAATACATATAGATAGATATTTATATAGACAGTTAAATAGATACATACAGTAGGTAGATAATGGATCAATAATTGACCGATCCTGGAGACATAATGAATAGTTGGCAAATCATTCTTTTAATGGCCAAATCATAGCTCGATTATTTAAAAAGAAGATGCATGCATAGTGCGTGTTTCTAAAGCCCTCATACACAGTTGATGAGAAATAAAAATATACCGCTCCAAGGGCACTTTTGAGCGATATATTTTTTTTTTTTTTCACTGGCCATATAGCTGATGACCCGCGTGTTTAGCAGGTCACTAGGAAATCAGTGAACGATGTCGTAACCGATTTCTAGAGTATCCAGTGGAATTGTCGATATAGTTAACTATATCGCAAGTGTCCCTGGTCTCCAGTGTGTATGGGGCTTAATTGTCAGTGTATACCAAGAACATATTATCATACCTCTTTCCTTTTTTTTTAGGTGAGTGGTCTACATGAAACCGATGAAGAAGTCCTAATATGCGACTACTGCAGGGTGACCGGGACCTGGACTGCAGAATCGTCCTCAAGTCAACGATCAAAGATGGTGCACAGCAACAAGAGACCCAAGCCAGGTAATTAATGAACATCATTAATTACTGATAATATGTTTTTTGGTATCCATTTGGGGTTTGTAGACAGGTGGTAAATCATTTGATAGACAAATAGGTGGGTGGGTATACAGATGTTAAATCAAAAGATAGATAGATAGATAGATAGATAGATGGATGGGTGGGTAGATAGATGGTACATTTTAAGAGAGTTAGAGGGGTGGGTAGGTAGGTAGATAGATGGTAAATCATTAGATAGATCGATAGCTAGATAAATAGATGGCTGGGTAAGTCGGTAGATAGATAATTGGGTGGGTGAAGCGCAATACCTTTAAAAGATAGGTGGGTGGACACAGCATAATCATTGCGGTCATTACCATCCTCCATATACATCTCCTGCTACCTGATGTTTCCTCATATATACCCAGCCTTCTCGGGGAGAGATCCCTGTGGGAGGTAAGTATCTTCTCACAGACCAAGTTCCTAACTTGGATGTGTCTGCAGACTTGGAGCTACCCTAAAAAAATCCTTGGTGCTTGTTTATTATCTTTGGAGGTTCTAGCAGTAAAGACAAAGCTTCTCAAATGGGGATGGCCAGCCTCTTCAGCAAATTGCGCAGCTTTGTGAGGAATATGATTTGGGTAATATCAGGAGATGTGGACAGGAGCTTTATTAATGACATCAGCCAATGATAGCTATTAGGGTATATTTGTATATTTCGCTTCATATGAATGTATATGTCATTCTTCCACATTCATGAAGTATTTCGATAAATTTGTCAATATAATGCCGCATAGCCTCCTAATGCCCAGAGGGACGGGCAGTCCATCAGCCACGGGTCCCCAGAGGTTTCCCCCACAGGGGGTTTTCCCTCTCCTGAGTGCTGAAGGATGATTCTTTGTGAGTCACAAGGCTACCACCAGCTTGGCCCTCCTATAGGGTACACAGATGTTAAATCAAAAGATAGATAGGTGGGTATATACATAGATGGTAAATCATTAGATAGATATGTGGGTAGGTACATAGATGGCAAATCATTAGCATAACCCAGCACAATACATATAGATAGATATTTATATAGACAGTTAAATAGATACATACAGTAGGTAGATAATGGATCAATAATTGACCGATCCTGGAGACATAATGAATAGTTGGCAAATCATTCTTTTAATGGCCAAATCATAGCTCAATTATTTAAAAAGAAGATGCATGCATAGTGCATGTTTCTAAAGCCCTCATACACAGTTGATGAGAAATAAAAATATACCGCTCCAAGGGGCTTTTTGAGCGATATTTTTTATTTTTTTCACTAGCCATATAGCTGATGACCCGCGTGTTTAGCAGGTCACTAGGAAATCAGTGAACGATGTCGTAACCGATTTCTAGAGTATCCAGTGGAATTGTCGATATAGTTAACTATATCGCAAGTGTCCCTGGTCTCCAGTGTGTATGGGGCTTAATTGTCAGTGTATACCAAGAACATATTATCATACCTCTTTCCTTTTTTTTTAGGTGAGTGGTCTACATGAAACCGATGAAGAAGTCCTAATATGCGACTACTGCAGGGTGACCGGGACCTGGACTGCAGAATCGTCCTCAAGTCAACGATCAAAGATGGTGCACAGCAACAAGAGACCCAAGCCAGGTAATTAATGAACATCATTAATTACTGATAATATGTTTTTTGGTATCCATTTGGGGTTTGTAGACAGGTGGTAAATCATTTGATAGACAAATAGGTGGGTGGGTATACAGATGTTAAATCAAAAGATAGATAGAGAGATAGATGGATGGGTGGGTAGATAGATGGTACATTTTAAGAGAGTTAGAGGGGTGGGTAGGTAGGTAGATAGATGGTAAATCATTAGATAGATCGATAGCTAGATAAATAGATGGCTGGGTAAGTCGGTAGATAGATAATTGGGTGGGTGAAGCGCAATACCTTTAAAAGATAGGTGGGTGGACACAGCATAATCATTGCGGTCATTACCATCCTCCATATACATCTCCTGCTACCTGATGTTTCCTCATATATACCCAGCCTTCTCGGGGAGAGATCCCTGTGGGAGGTAAGTATCTTCTCACAGACCAAGTTCCTAACTTGGATGTGTCTGCAGACTTGGAGCTACCCTAAAAAAATCCTTGGTGCTTGTTTATTATCTTTGGAGGTTCTAGCAGTAAAGACAAAGCTTCTCAAATGGGGATGGCCAGCCTCTTCAGCAAATTGCGCAGCTTTGTGAGGAATATGATTTGGGTAATATCAGGAGATGTGGACAGGAGCTTTATTAATGACATCAGCCAATGATAGCTATTAGGGTATATTTGTATATTTCGCTTCATATGAATGTATATGTCATTCTTCCACATTCATGAAGTATTTCGATAAATTTGTCAATATAATGCCGCATAGCCTCCTAATGCCCAGAGGGACGGGCAGTCCATCAGCCACGGGTCCCCAGAGGTTTCCCCCACAGGGGGTTTTCCCTCTCCTGAGTGCTGAAGGATGATTCTTTGTGAGTCACGAGGCTACCACCAGCTTGGCCCTCCTATAGGGTACACAGATGTTAAATCAAAAGATAGATAGGTGGGTATATACATAGATGGTAAATCATTAGATAGATATGTGGGTAGGTACATAGATGGCAAATCATTAGCATAACCCAGCACAATACATATAGATAGATATTTATATAGACAGTAAAATAGATACATACAGTAGGTAGATAATGGATCAATAATTGACCGATCCTGGAGACATAATGAATAGTTGGCAAATCATTCTTTTAATGGCCAAATCATAGCTCAATTATTTAAAAAGAAGATGCATGCATAGTGCATGTTTCTAAAGCCCTCATACACAGTTGATGAGAAATAAAAATATACCGCTCCAAGGGGCTTTTTGAGCGATATTTTTTTTTTTTTTCACTGGCCATATAGCTGATGACCCGCGTGTTTAGCAGGTCACTAGGAAATCAGTGAACGATGTCGTAACCGATTTCTAGAGTATCCAGTGGAATTGTCGATATAGTTAACTATATCGCAAGTGTCCCTGGTCTCCAGTGTGTATGGGGCTTAATTGTCAGTGTATACCAAGAACATATTATCATACCTCTTTCCTTTTTTTTTAGGTGAGTGGTCTACATGAAACCGATGAAGAAGTCCTAATATGCGACTACTGCAGGGTGACCGGGACCTGGACTGCAGAATCGTCCTCAAGTCAACGATCAAAGATGGTGCACAGCAACAAGAGACCCAAGCCAGGTAATTAATGAACATCATTAATTACTGATAATATGTTTTTTGGTATCCATTTGGGGTTTGTAGACAGGTGGTAAATCATTTGATAGACAAATAGGTGGGTGGGTATACAGATGTTAAATCAAAAGATAGATAGATAGATAGATGGATGGGTGGGTAGATAGATGGTACATTTTAAGAGAGTTAGAGGGGTGGGTAGGTAGGTAGATAGATGGTAAATCATTAGATAGATCGATAGCTAGATAAATAGATGGCTGGGTAAGTCGGTAGATAGATAATTGGGTGGGTGAAGCGCAATACCTTTAAAAGATAGGTGGGTGGACACAGCATAATCATTGCAGTCATTACCATCCTCCATATACATCTCCTGCTACCTGATGTTTCCTCATATATACCCAGCCTTCTCGGGGAGAGATCCCTGTGGGAGGTAAGTATCTTCTCACAGACCAAGTTCCTAACTTGGATGTGTCTGCAGACTTGGAGCTACCCTAAAAAAATCCTTGGTGCTTGTTTATTATCTTTGGAGGTTCTAGCAGTAAAGACAAAGCTTCTCAAATGGGGATGGCCAGCCTCTTCAGCAAATTGCGCAGCTTTGTGAGGAATATGATTTGGGTAATATCAGGAGATGTGGACAGGAGCTTTATTAATGACATCAGCCAATGATAGCTATTAGGGTATATTTGTATATTTCGCTTCATATGAATGTATATGTCATTCTTCCACATTCATGAAGTATTTCGATAAATTTGTCAATATAATGCCGCATAGCCTCCTAATGCCCAGAGGGACGGGCAGTCCATCAGCCACGGGTCCCCAGAGGTTTCCCCCACAGGGGGTTTTCCCTCTCCTGAGTGCTGAAGGATGATTCTTTGTGAGTCACGAGGCTACCACCAGCTTGGCCCTCCTATAGGGTACACAGATGTTAAATCAAAAGATAGATAGGTGGGTATATACATAGATGGTAAATCATTAGATAGATATGTGGGTATGTACATAGATGGCAAATCATTAGCATAACCCAGCACAATACATATAGATAGATATTTATATAGACAGTAAAATAGATACATACAGTAGGTAGATAATGGATCAATAATTGACCGATCCTGGAGACATAATGAATAGTTGGCAAATCATTCTTTTAATGGCCAAATCATAGCTCAATTATTTAAAAAGAAGATGCATGCATAGTGCATGTTTCTAAAGCCCTCATACACAGTTGATGAGAAATAAAAATATACCGCTCCAAGGGGCTTTTTGTGCGATATTTTTTATTTTTTTCACTGGCCATATAGCTGATGACCCGCGTGTTTAGCAGGTCACTAGGAAATCAGTGAACGATGTCGTAACCGATTTCTAGAGTATCCAGTGGAATTGTCGATATAGTTAACTATATTGCAAGTGTCCCTGGTCTCCAGTGTGTATGGGGCTTAATTGTCAGTGTATACCAAGAACATATTATCATACCTCTTTCCTTTTTTTTTAGGTGAGTGGTCTACATGAAACCGATGAAGAAGTCCTAATATGCGACTACTGCAGGGTGACCGGGACCTGGACTGCAGAATCGTCCTCAAGTCAACGATCAAAGATGGTGTACAGCAACAAGAGACCCAAGCCAGGTAATTAATGAACATCATTAATTACTGATAATATGTTTTTTGGTATCCATTTGGGTTTTGTAGACAGGTGGTAAATCATTTGATAGACAAATAGGTGGGTGGGTATACAGATGTTAAATCAAAAGATAGATAGATAGATAGATAGATAGATAGATAGATGGATGGGTGGGTAGATAGATGGTACATTTTAAGAGAGTTAGAGGGGTGGGTAGGTAGGTAGATAGATGGTAAATCATTAGATAGATCGATAGCTAGATAAATAGATGGCTGGGTAAGTCGGTAGATAGATAATTGGGTGGGTGAAGCGCAATACCTTTAAAAGATAGGTGGGTGGACACAGCATAATCATTGCGGTCATTACCATCCTCCATATACATCTCCTGCTACCTGATGTTTCCTCATATATACCCAGCCTTCTTGGGGAGAGATCCCTGTGGGAGGTAAGTATCTTCTCACAGACCAAGTTCCTAACTTGGATGTGTCTGCAGACTTGGAGCTACCCTAAAAAAATC
Source organism: Crinia signifera (assembly GCF_055691185.1). Taxonomy (NCBI): domain Eukaryota; kingdom Metazoa; phylum Chordata; class Amphibia; order Anura; family Myobatrachidae; genus Crinia; species Crinia signifera. Next base: position 40,278,474 of record NC_139222.1, read on the forward strand.
CTTGGTGCTTGTTTATTATCTTTGGAGGTTCTAGCAGTAAAGACAAAGCTTCTCAAATGGGGATGGCCAGCCTCTTCAGCAAATTGCGCAGCTTTGTGAGGAATATGATTTGGGTAATATCAGGAGATGTGGACAGGAGCTTTATTAATGACATCAGCCAATGATAGCTATTAGGGTATATTTGTATATTTCGCTTCATATGAATGTATATGTCATTCTTCCACATTCATGAAGTATTTCGATAAATTTGTCAATATAATGCCGCATAGCCTCCTAATGCCCAGAGGGATGGGCAGTCCATCAGCCACGGGTCCCCAGAGGTTTCCCCCACAGGGGGTTTTCCCTCTCCTGAGTGCTGAAGGATGATTCTTTGTGAGTCACGAGGCTACCACCAGCTTGGCCCTCCTATAGGGTACACAGATGTTAAATCAAAAGATAGATAGGTGGGTATATACATAGATGGTAAATCATTAGATAGATATGTGGGTAGGTACATAGATGGCAAATCATTAGCATAACCGAGCACAAAACATATAGATAGATATTTATATAGACAGTTAAATAGATACATACAGTAGGTAGATAATGGATCAATAATTGACCGATCCTGGAGACATAATGAATAGTTGGCAAATCATTCTTTTAATGGCCAAATCATAGCTCGATTATTTAAAAAGAAGATGCATGCATAGTGCATGTTTCTAAATCCCTCATACACAGTTGATGAGAAATAAAAATATACCGCTCCAAGGGCACTTTTGAGCGATTTTTTTTTTTTTTTTTTCACTGGCCATATAGCTGATGACCCGCGTGTTTAGCAGGTCACTAGGAAATCAGTGAACGATGTCGTAACCGATTTCTAGAGTATCCAGTGGAATTGTCGATATAGTTAACTATATCGCAAGTGTCCCTGGTCCCCAGTGTGTATGGGGCTTAATTGTCAGTGTATACCAAGAACATATTATCATACCTCTTTCCTTTTTTTTTAGGTGAGTGGTCTACATGAAACCGATGAAGAAGTCCTAATATGCGACTACTGCAGGGTGACCGGGACCTGGACTGCAGAATCGTCCTCAAGTCAACGATCAAAGATGGTGCACAGCAACAAGAGACCCAAGCCAGGTAATTAATGAACATCATTAATTACTGATAATATGTTTTTTGGTATCCATTTGGGGTTTGTAGACAGGTGGTAAATCATTTGATAGACAAATAGGTGGGTGGGTATACAGATGTTAAATCAAAAGATAGATAGAGAGATAGATGGATGGGTGGGTAGATAGATGGTACATTTTAAGAGAGTTAGAGGGGTGGGTAGGTAGGTAGATAGATGGTAAATCATTAGATAGATCGATAGCTAGATAAATAGATGGCTGGGTAAGTCAGTAGATAGATAATTGGGTGGGTGAAGCGCAATACCTTTAAAAGATAGGTGGGTGGACACAGCATAATCATTGCGGTCATTACCATCCTCCATATACATCTCCTGCTACCTGATGTTTCCTCATATATACCCAGCCTTCTCGGGGAGAGATCCCTGTGGGAGGTAAGTATCTTCTCACAGACCAAGTTCCTAACTTGGATGTGTCTGCAGACTTGGAGCTACCCTAAAAAAATCCTTGGTGCTTGTTTATTATCTTTGGAGGTTCTAGCAGTAAAGACAAAGCTTCTCAAATGGGGATGGCCAGCCTCTTCAGCAAATTGCGCAGCTTTGTGAGGAATATGATTTGGGTAATATCAGGAGATGTGGACAGGAGCTTTATTAATGACATCAGCCAATGATAGCTATTAGGGTATATTTGTATATTTCGCTTCATATGAATGTATATGTCATTCTTCCACATTCATGAAGTATTTCGATAAATTTGTCAATATAATGCCGCATAGCCTCCTAATGCCCAGAGGGACGGGCAGTCCATCAGCCACGGGTCCCCAGAGGTTTCCCCCACAGGGGGTTTTCCCTCTCCTGAGTGCTGAAGGATGATTCTTTGTGAGTCACGAGGCTACCACCAGCTTGGCCCTCCTATAGGGTACACAGATGTTAAATCAAAAGATAGATAGGTGGGTATATACATAGATGGTAAATCATTAGATAGATATGTGGGTAGGTACATAGATGGCAAATCATTAGCATAACCCAGCACAATACATATAGATAGATATTTATATAGACAGTAAAATAGATACATACAGTAGGTAGATAATGGATCAATAATTGACCGATCCTGGAGACATAATGAATAGTTGGCAAATCATTCTTTTAATGGCCAAATCATAGCTCAATTATTTAAAAAGAAGATGCATGCATAGTGCATGTTTCTAAAGCCCTCATACACAGTTGATGAGAAATAAAAATATACCGCTCCAAGGGGCTTTTTGAGCGATATTTTTTATTTTTTTCACTGGCCATATAGCTGATGACCCGCGTGTTTAGCAGGTCACTAGGAAATCAGTGAACGATGTCGTAACCGATTTCTAGAGTATCCAGTGGAATTGTCGATATAGTTAACTATATCGCAAGTGTCCCTGGTCTCCAGTGTGTATGGGGCTTAATTGTCAGTGTATACCAAGAACATATTATCATACCTCTTTCCTTTTTTTTTAGGTGAGTGGTCTACATGAAACCGATGAAGAAGTCCTAATATGCGACTACTGCAGGGTGACCGGGACCTGGACTGCAGAATCGTCCTCAAGTCAACGATCAAAGATGGTGCACAGCAACAAGAGACCCAAGCCAGGTAATTAATGAACATCATTAATTACTGATAATATGTTTTTTGGTATCCATTTGGGGTTTGTAGACAGGTGGTAAATCATTTGATAGACAAATAGGTGGGTGGGTATACAGATGTTAAATCAAAAGATAGATAGATAGATAGATAGATAGATGGATGGGTGGGTAGATAGATGGTACATTTTAAGAGAGTTAGAGGGGTGGGTAGGTAGGTAGATAGATGGTAAATCATTAGATAGATCGATAGCTAGATAAATAGATGGCTGGGTAAGTCGGTAGATAGATAATTGGGTGGGTGAAGCGCAATACCTTTAAAAGATAGGTGGGTGGACACAGCATAATCATTGCGGTCATTACCATCCTCCATATACATCTCCTGCTACCTGATGTTTCCTCATATATACCCAGCCTTCTCGGGGAGAGATCCCTGTGGGAGGTAAGTATCTTCTCACAGACCAAGTTCCTAACTTGGATGTGTCTGCAGACTTGGAGCTACCCTAAAAAAATCCTTGGTGCTTGTTTATTATCTTTGGAGGTTCTAGCAGTAAAGACAAAGCTTCTCAAATGGGGATGGCCAGCCTCTTCAGCAAATTGCGCAGCTTTGTGAGGAATATGATTTGGGTAATATCAGGAGATGTGGACAGGAGCTTTATTAATGACATCAGCCAATGATAGCTATTAGGGTATATTTGTATATTTCGCTTCATATGAATGTATATGTCATTCTTCCACATTCATGAAGTATTTCGATAAATTTGTCAATATAATGCCGCATAGCCTCCTAATGCCCAGAGGGACGGGCAGTCCATCAGCCACGGGTCCCCAGAGGTTTCCCCCACAGGGGGTTTTCCCTCTCCTGAGTGCTGAAGGATGATTCTTTGTGAGTCACGAGGCTACCACCAGCTTGGCCCTCCTATAGGGTACACAGATGTTAAATCAAAAGATAGATAGGTGGGTATATACATAGATGGTAAATCATTAGATAGATATGTGGGTATGTACATAGATGGCAAATCATTAGCATAACCCAGCACAATACATATAGATAGATATTTATATAGACAGTAAAATAGATACATACAGTAGGTAGATAATGGATCAATAATTGACCGATCCTGGAGACATAATGAATAGTTGGCAAATCATTCTTTTAATGGCCAAATCATAGCTCAATTATTTAAAAAGAAGATGCATGCATAGTGCATGTTTCTAAAGCCCTCATACACAGTTGATGAGAAATAAAAATATACCGCTCCAAGGGGCTTTTTGAGCGATATTTTTTATTTTTTTCACTGGCCATATAGCTGATGACCCGCGTGTTTAGCAGGTCACTAGGAAATCAGTGAACGATGTCGTAACCGATTTCTAGAGTATCCAGTGGAATTGTCGATATAGTTAACTATATTGCAAGTGTCCCTGGTCTCCAGTGTGTATGGGGCTTAATTGTCAGTGTATACCAAGAACATATTATCATACCTCTTTCCTTTTTTTTTAGGTGAGTGGTCTACATGAAACCGATGAAGAAGTCCTAATATGCGACTACTGCAGGGTGACCGGGACCTGGACTGCAGAATCGTCCTCAAGTCAACGATCAAAGATGGTGTACAGCAACAAGAGACCCAAGCCAGGTAATTAATGAACATCATTAATTACTGATAATATGTTTTTTGGTATCCATTTGGGTTTTGTAGACAGGTGGTAAATCATTTGATAGACAAATAGGTGGGTGGGTATACAGATGTTAAATCAAAAGATAGATAGATAGATAGATAGATGGATGGGTGGGTAGATAGATGGTACATTTTAAGAGAGTTAGAGGGGTGGGTAGGTAGGTAGATAGATGGTAAATCATTAGATAGATCGATAGCTAGATAAATAGATGGCTGGGTAAGTCGGTAGATAGATAATTGGGTGGGTGAAGCGCAATACCTTTAAAAGATAGGTGGGTGGACACAGCATAATCATTGCGGTCATTACCATCCTCCATATACATCTCCTGCTACCTGATGTTTCCTCATATATACCCAGCCTTCTCGGGGAGAGATCCCTGTGGGAGGTAAGTATCTTCTCACAGACCAAGTTCCTAACTTGGATGTGTCTGCAGACTTGGAGCTACCCTAAAAAAATCCTTGGTGCTTGTTTATTATCTTTGGAGGTTCTAGCAGTAAAGACAAAGCTTCTCAAATGGGGATGGCCAGCCTCTTCAGCAAATTGCGCAGCTTTGTGAGGAATATGATTTGGGTAATATCAGGAGATGTGGACAGGAGCTTTATTAATGACATCAGCCAATGATAGCTATTAGGGTATATTTGTATATTTCGCTTCATATGAATGTATATGTCATTCTTCCACATTCATGAAGTATTTCGATAAATTTGTCAATATAATGCCGCATAGCCTCCTAATGCCCAGAGGGACGGGCAGTCCATCAGCCACGGGTCCCCAGAGGTTTCCCCCACAGGGGGTTTTCCCTCTCCTGAGTGCTGAAGGATGATTCTTTGTGAGTCACGAGGCTACCACCAGCTTGGCCCTCCTATAGGGTACACAGATGTTAAATCAAAAGATAGATAGGTGGGTATATACATAGATGGTAAATCATTAGATAGATATGTGGGTAGGTACATAGATGGCAAATCATTAGCATAACCGAGCACAATACATATAGATAGATATTTATATAGACAGTTAAATAGATACATACAGTAAGTAGATAATGGATCAATAATTGACCGATCCTGGAGACATAATGAATAGTTGGCAAATCATTCTTTTAATGGCCAAATCATAGCTCGATTATTTAAAAAGAAGATGCATGCATAGTGCATGTTTCTAAAGCCCTCATACACAGTTGATGAGAAATAAAAATATACCGCTCCAAGGGCACTTTTGAGCGATTTTTTTTTTTTTTTTTTCACTGGCCATATAGCTGATGACCCGCGTGTTTAGCAGGTCACTAGGAAATCAGTGAACGATGTCGTAACCGATTTCTAGAGTATCCAGTGGAATTGTCGATATAGTTAACTATATCGCAAGTGTCCCTGGTCCCCAGTGTGTATGGGGCTTAATTGTCAGTGTATACCAAGAACATATTATCATACCTCTTTCCTTTTTTTTTTAGGTGAGTGGTCTACATGAAACCGATGAAGAAGTCCTAATATGCGACTACTGCAGGGTGACCGGGACCTGGACTGCAGAATCGTCCTCAAGTCAACGATCAAAGATGGTGCACAGCAACAAGAGACCCAAGCCAGGTAATTAATGAACATCATTAATTACTGATAATATGTTTTTTGGTATCCATTTGGGGTTTGTAGACAGGTGGTAAATCATTTGATAGACAAATAGGTGGGTGGGTATACAGATGTTAAATCAAAAGATAGATAGAGAGATAGATGGATGGGTGGGTAGATAGATGGTACATTTTAAGAGAGTTAGAGGGGTGGGAAGGTAGGTAGATAGATGGTAAATCATTAGATAGATCGATAGCTAGATAAATAGATGGCTGGGTAAGTCGGTAGATAGATAATTGGGTGGGTGAAGCGCAATACCTTTAAAAGATAGGTGGGTGGACACAGCATAATCATTGCGGTCATTACCATCCTCCATATACATCTCCTGCTACCTGATGTTTCCTCATATATACCCAGCCTTCTCGGGGAGAGATCCCTGTGGGAGGTAAGTATCTTCTCACAGACCAAGTTCCTAACTTGGATGTGTCTGCAGACTTGGAGCTACCCTAAAAAAATCCTTGGTGCTTGTTTATTATCTTTGGAGGTTCTAGCAGTAAAGACAAAGCTTCTCAAATGGGGATGGCCAGCCTCTTCAGCAAATTGCGCAGCTTTGTGAGGAATATGATTTGGGTAATATCAGGAGATGTGGACAGGAGCTTTATTAATGACATCAGCCAATGATAGCTATTAGGGTATATTTGTATATTTCGCTTCATATGAATGTATATGTCATTCTTCCACATTCATGAAGTATTTCGATATATTTGTCAATATAATGCCGCATAGCCTCCTAATGCCCAGAGGGACGGGCAGTCCATCAGCCACGGGTCCCCAGAGGTTTCCCCCACAGGGGGTTTTCCCTCTCCTGAGTGCTGAAGGATGATTCTTTGTGAGTCACGAGGCTACCACCAGCTTGGCCCTCCTATAGGGTACACAGATGTTAAATCAAAAGATAGATAGGTGGGTATATACATAGATGGTAAATCATTAGATAGATATGTGGGTAGGTACATAGATGGCAAATCATTAGCATAACCCAGCACAATACATATAGATAGATATTTATATAGACAGTTAAATAGATACATACAGTAGGTAGATAATGGATCAATAATTGACCGATCCTGGAGACATAATGAATAGTTGGCAAATCATTCTTTTAATGGCCAAATCATAGCTCGATTATTTAAAAAGAAGATGCATGCATAGTGCATGTTTCTAAAGCCCTCATAAACAGTTGATGAGAAATAAAAATATACCGCTCCAAGGGCACTTTTGAGCGTTTTTTTTTTTTTTTTTCCACTGGCCATATAGCTGATGACCCGCGTGTTTAGCAGGTCACTAGGAAATCAGTGAACGATGTCGTAACCGATTTCTAGAGTATCCAGTGGAATTGTCGATATAGTTAACTATATCGCAAGTGTCCCTGGTCTCCAGTGTGTATGGGGCTTAATTGTCAGTGTATACCAAGAACATATTATCATACCTCTTTCCTTTTTTTTTAGGTGAGTGGTCTACATGAAACCGATGAAGAAGTCCTAATATGCGACTACTGCAGGGTGACCGGGACCTGGACTGCAGAATCGTCCTCAAGTCAACGATCAAAGATGGTGTACAGCAACAAGAGACCCTAGCCAGGTAATTAATGAACATCATTAATTACTGATAATATGTTTTTTGGTATCCATTTGGGGTTTGTAGACAGGTGGTAAATCATTTGATAGACAAATAGGTGGGTGGGTATACAGATGTTAAATCAAAAGATAGATAGATAGATAGATGGATGGGTGGGTAGATAGATGGTACATTTTAAGAGAGTTAGAGGGGTGGGTAGGTAGGTAGATAGATGGTAAATCATTAGATAGATCGATAGCTAGATAAATAGATGGCTGGGTAAGTCGGTAGATAGATTATTGGGTGGGTGAAGCGCAATACCTTTAAAAGATAGGTGGGTGGACACAGCATAATCATTGCGGTCATTACCATCCTCCATATACATCTCCTGCTACCTGATGTTTCCTCATATATACCCAGCCTTCTCGGGGAGAGATCCCTGTGGGAGGTAAGTATCTTCTCACAGACCAAGTTCCTAACTTGGATGTGTCTGCAGACTTGGAGCTACCCTAAAAAAATCCTTGGTGCTTGTTTATTATCTTTGGAGGTTCTAGCAGTAAAGACAAAGCTTCTCAAATGGGGATGGCCAGCCTCTTCAGCAAATTGCGCAGCTTTGTGAGGAATATGATTTGGGTAATATCAGGAGATGTGGACAGGAGCTTTATTAATGACATCAGCCAATGATAGCTATTAGGGTATATTTGTATATTTCGCTTCATATGAATGTATATGTCATTCTTCCACATTCATGAAGTATTTCGATAAATTTGTCAATATAATGCCGCATAGCCTCCTAATGCCCAGAGGGATGGGCAGTCCATCAGCCACGGGTCCCCAGAGGTTTCCCCCACAGGGGGTTTTCCCTCTCCTGAGTGCTGAAGGATGATTCTTTGTGAGTCACGAGGCTACCACCAGCTTGGCCCTCCTATAGGGTACACAGATGTTAAATCAAAAGATAGATAGGTGGGTATATACATAGATGGTAAATCATTAAATAGATATGTGGGTAGGTACATAAATGGCAAATCATTAGCATAACCCAGCACAATACATATAGATAGATATTTATATAGACAGTTAAATAGATACATACAGTAGGTAGATAATGGATCAATAATTGACCGATCCTGGAGACATAATGAATAGTTGGCAAATCATTCTTTTAATGGCCAAATCATAGCTCGATTATTTAAAAAGAAGATGCATGCATAGTGCATGTTTCTAAAGCCCTCATACACAGTTGATGAGAAATAAAAATATACCGCTCCAAGGGCACTTTTGAGCGATATTTTTTTTTTTTTTTTCACTGGCCATATAGCTGATGACCCGCGTGTTTAGCAGGTCACTAGGAATTCAGTGAACGATGTCGTAACCGATTTCTAGAGTATCCAGTGGAATTGACAATATAGTTAACTATATCGCAAGTGTCCCTGGTCTCCAGTGTGTATGGGGCTTAATTGTCAGTGTATACCAAGAACATATTATCATACCTCTTTCCTTTTTTTTTTAGGTGAGTGGTCTACATGAAACCGATGAAGAAGTCCTAATATGCGACTACTGCAGGGTGACCGGGACCTGGACTGCAGAATCGTCCTCAAGTCAACGATCAAAGATGGTGCACAGCAACAAGAGACCCAAGCCAGGTAATTAATGAACATCATTAATTACTGATAATATGTTTTTTGGTATCCATTTGGGGTTTGTAGACAGGTGGTAAATCATTTGATAGACAAATAGGTGGGTGGGTATACAGATGTTAAATCAAAAGATAGATAGATAGATGGATGGGTGGGTAGATAGATGGTACATTTTAAGAGAGTTAGAGGGGTGGGTAGGTAGGTAGATAGATGGTAAATCATTAGATAGATCGATAGCTAGATAAATAGATGGCTGAGTAAGTCGGTAGATAGATAATTGGGTGGGTGAAGCGCAATACCTTTAAAGATAGGTGGGTGGACACAGCATAATCATTGCGGTCATTACCATCCTCCATATACATCTCCTGCTACCTGATGTTTCCTCATATATACCCAGCCTTCTCGGGGAGAGATCCCTGTGGGAGGTAAGTATCTTCTCACAGACCAAGTTCCTAACTTGGATGTGTCTGCAGACTTGGAGCTACCCTAAAAAAATCCTTGGTGCTTGTTTATTATCTTTGGAGGTTCTAGCAGTAAAGACAAAGCTTCTCAAATGGGGATGGCCAGCCTCTTCAGCAAATTGCGCAGCTTTGTGAGGAATATGATTTGGGTAATATCAGGAGATGTGGACAGGAGCTTTATTAATGACATCAGCCAATGATAGCTATTAGGGTATATTTGTATATTTCGCTTCATATGAATGTATACTGTATGTCATTCTTCCACATTCATGAAGTATTTCGATAAATTTGTCAATATAATGCCGCATAGCCTCCTAATGCCCAGAGGGACGGGCAGTCCATCAGCCACGGGTCCCCAGAGGTTTCCCCCACAGGGGGTTTTCCCTCTCCTGAGTGCTGAAGGATGATTCTTTGTGAGTCACGAGGCTACCACCAGCTTGGCCCTCCTATAGGGTACACAGATGTTAAATCAAAAGATAGATAGGTGGGTATATACATAGATGGTAAATCATTAGATAGATATGTGGGTAGGTACATAGATGGCAAATCATTAGCATAACCCAGCACAATACATATAGATAGATATTTATATAGACAGTAAAATAGATACATACAGTAGGTAGATAATGGATCAATAATTGACCGATCCTGGAGACATAATGAATAGTTGGCAAATCATTCTTTTAATGGCCAAATCATAGCTCGATTATTTAAAAAGAAGATGCATGCATAGTGCATGTTTCTAAAGCCCTCATACACAGTTGATGAGAAATAAAAATATACCGCTCCAAGGGCACTTTTGAGCGATTTTTTTTTTTTTTTTTCACTGGCCATATAGCTGATGACCCGCGTGTTTAGCAGGTCACTAGGAAATCAGTAAACGATGTCGTAACCGATTTCTAGAGTATCCAGTGGAATTGTCGATATAGTTAACTATATCGCAAGTGTCCCTGGTCCCCAGTGTGTATGGGGCTTAATTGTCAGTGTATACCAAGAACATATTATCATACCTCTTTCCTTTTTTTTTAGGTGAGTGGTCTACATGAAACCGATGAAGAAGTCCTAATATGCGACTACTGCAGGGTGACCGGGACCTGGACTGCAGAATCGTCCTCAAGTCAACGATCAAAGGTGGTGCACAGCAACAAGAGACCCAAGCCAGGTAATTAATGAACATCATTAATTACTGATAATATGTTTTTTGGTATCCATTTGGGGTTTGTAGACAGGTGGTAAATCATTTGATAGACAAATAGGTGGGTGGGTATACAGATGTTAAATCAAAAGATAGATAGATAGATAGATGGATGGGTGGGTAGATAGATGGTACATTTTAAGAGAGTTAGAGGGGTGGGTAGGTAGGTAGATAGATGGTAAATCATTAGATAGATCGATAGCTAGATAAATAGATGGCTGGGTAAGTCGGTAGATAGATTATTGGGTGGGTGAAGCGCAATACCTTTAAAAGATAGGTGGGTGGACACAGCATAATCATTGCGGTCATTACCATCCTCCATATACATCTCCTGCTACCTGATGTTTCCTCATATATACCCAGCCTTCTCGGGGAGAGATCCCTGTGGGAGGTAAGTATCTTCTCACAGACCAAGTTCCTAACTTGGATGTGTCTGCAGACTTGGAGCTACCCTAAAAAAATCCTTGGTGCTTGTTTATTATCTTTGGAGGTTCTAGCAGTAAAGACAAAGCTTCTCAAATGGGGATGGCCAGCCTCTTCAGCAAATTGCGCAGCTTTGTGAGGAATATGATTTGGGTAATATCAGGAGATGTGGACAGGAGCTTTATTAATGACATCAGCCAATGATAGCTATTAGGGTATATTTGTATATTTCGCTTCATATGAATGTATATGTCATTCTTCCACATTCATGAAGTATTTCGATAAATTTGTCAATATAATGCCGCATAGCCTCCTAATGCCCAGAGGGATGGGCAGTCCATCAGCCACGGGTCCCCAGAGGTTTCCCCCACAGGGGGTTTTCCCTCTCCTGAGTGCTGAAGGATGATTCTTTGTGAGTCACGAGGCTACCACCAGCTTGGCCCTCCTATAGGGTACACAGATGTTAAATCAAAAGATAGATAGGTGGGTATATACATAGATGGTAAATCATTAAATAGATATGTGGGTAGGTACATAAATGGCAAATCATTAGCATAACCCAGCACAATACATATAGATAGATATTTATATAGACAGTTAAATAGATACATACAGTAGGTAGATAATGGATCAATAATTGACCGATCCTGGAGACATAATGAATAGTTGGCAAATCATTCTTTTAATGGCCAAATCATAGCTCGATTATTTAAAAAGAAGATGCATGCATAGTGCATGTTTCTAAAGCCCTCATACACAGTTGATGAGAAATAAAAATATACCGCTCCAAGGGCACTTTTGAGCGATATTTTTTTTTTTTTTTTCACTGGCCATATAGCTGATGACCCGCGTGTTTAGCAGGTCACTAGGAATTCAGTGAACGATGTCGTAACCGATTTCTAGAGTATCCAGTGGAATTGACAATATAGTTAACTATATCGCAAGTGTCCCTGGTCTCCAGTGTGTATGGGGCTTAATTGTCAGTGTATACCAAGAACATATTATCATACCTCTTTCCTTTTTTTTTTAGGTGAGTGGTCTACATGAAACCGATGAAGAAGTCCTAATATGCGACTACTGCAGGGTGACCGGGACCTGGACTGCAGAATCGTCCTCAAGTCAACGATCAAAGATGGTGCACAGCAACAAGAGACCCAAGCCAGGTAATTAATGAACATCATTAATTACTGATAATATGTTTTTTGGTATCCATTTGGGGTTTGTAGACAGGTGGTAAATCATTTGATAGACAAATAGGTGGGTGGGTATACAGATGTTAAATCAAAAGATAGATAGATAGATGGATGGGTGGGTAGATAGATGGTACATTTTAAGAGAGTTAGAGGGGTGGGTAGGTAGGTAGATAGATGGTAAATCATTAGATAGATCGATAGCTAGATAAATAGATGGCTGAGTAAGTCGGTAGATAGATAATTGGGTGGGTGAAGCGCAATACCTTTAAAGATAGGTGGGTGGACACAGCATAATCATTGCGGTCATTACCATCCTCCATATACATCTCCTGCTACCTGATGTTTCCTCATATATACCCAGCCTTCTCGGGGAGAGATCCCTGTGGGAGGTAAGTATCTTCTCACAGACCAAGTTCCTAACTTGGATGTGTCTGCAGACTTGGAGCTACCCTAAAAAAATCCTTGGTGCTTGTTTATTATCTTTGGAGGTTCTAGCAGTAAAGACAAAGCTTCTCAAATGGGGATGGCCAGCCTCTTCAGCAAATTGCGCAGCTTTGTGAGGAATATGATTTGGGTAATATCAGGAGATGTGGACAGGAGCTTTATTAATGACATCAGCCAATGATAGCTATTAGGGTATATTTGTATATTTCGCTTCATATGAATGTATACTGTATGTCATTCTTCCACATTCATGAAGTATTTCGATAAATTTGTCAATATAATGCCGCATAGCCTCCTAATGCCCAGAGGGACGGGCAGTCCATCAGCCACGGGTCCCCAGAGGTTTCCCCCACAGGGGGTTTTCCCTCTCCTGAGTGCTGAAGGATGATTCTTTGTGAGTCACGAGGCTACCACCAGCTTGGCCCTCCTATAGGGTACACAGATGTTAAATCAAAAGATAGATAGGTGGGTATATACATAGATGGTAAATCATTAGATAGATATGTGGGTAGGTACATAGATGGCAAATCATTAGCATAACCCAGCACAATACATATAGATAGATATTTATATAGACAGTAAAATAGATACATACAGTAGGTAGATAATGGATCAATAATTGACCGATCCTGGAGACATAATGAATAGTTGGCAAATCATTCTTTTAATGGCCAAATCATAGCTCGATTATTTAAAAAGAAGATGCATGCATAGTGCATGTTTCTAAAGCCCTCATACACAGTTGATGAGAAATAAAAATATACCGCTCCAAGGGCACTTTTGAGCGATTTTTTTTTTTTTTTTTCACTGGCCATATAGCTGATGACCCGCGTGTTTAGCAGGTCACTAGGAAATCAGTAAACGATGTCGTAACCGATTTCTAGAGTATCCAGTGGAATTGTCGATATAGTTAACTATATCGCAAGTGTCCCTGGTCCCCAGTGTGTATGGGGCTTAATTGTCAGTGTATACCAAGAACATATTATCATACCTCTTTCCTTTTTTTTTAGGTGAGTGGTCTACATGAAACCGATGAAGAAGTCCTAATATGCAACTACTGCAGGGTGACCGGGACCTGGACTGCAGAATCGTCCTCAAGTCAACGATCAAAGGTGGTGCACAGCAACAAGAGACCCAAGCCAGGTAATTAATGAACATCATTAATTACTGATAATATGTTTTTTGGTATCCATTTGGGGTTTGTAGACAGGTGGTAAATCATTTGATAGACAAATAGGTGGGTGGGTATACAGATGTTAAATCAAAAGATAGAGAGATAGATGGATGGGTGGGTAGATAGATGGTACATTTTAAGTGAGTTAGAGGGGTGGGTAGGTAGGTAGATAGATGGTAAATCATTAGATAGATCGATAGCTAGATAAATAGATGGCTGGGTAAGTCGGTAGATAGATAATTGGGTGGGTGAAGCGCAATACCTTTAAAAGATAGGTGGGTGGACACAGCATAATCATTGCGGTCATTACCATCCTCCATATACATCTCCTGCTACCTGATGTTTCCTCATATATACCCAGCCTTCTCGGGGAGAGATCCCTGTGGGAGGTAAGTATCTTCTCACAGACCAAGTTCCTAACTTGGATGTGTCTGCAGACTTGGAGCTACCCTAAAAAAAATCCTTGGTGCTTGTTTATTATCTTTGGAGGTTCTAGCAGTAAAGACAAAGCTTCTCAAATGGGGATGGCCAGCCTCTTCAGCAAATTGCGCAGCTTTGTGAGGAATATGATTTGGGTAATATCAGGAGATGTGGACAGGAGCTTTATTAATGACATCAGCCAATGATAGCTATTAGGGTATATTTGTATATTTCGCTTCATATGAATGTATATGTCATTCTTCCACATTCATGAAGTATTTCGATATATTTGTCAATATAATGCCGCATAGCCTCCTAATGCCCAGAGGGACGGGCAGTCCATCAGCCACGGGTCCCCAGAGGTTTCCCCCACAGGGGGTTTTCCCTCTCCTGAGTGCTGAAGGATGATTCTTTGTGAGTCACGAGGCTACCACCAGCTTGGCCCTCCTATAGGGTACACAGATGTTAAATCAAAAGATAGATAGGTGGGTATATACATAGATGGTAAATCATTAGATAGATATGTGGGTAGGTACATAGATGGCAAATCATTAGCATAACCCAGCACAATACATATAGATAGATATTTATATAGACAGTTAAATAGATACATACAGTAGGTAGATAATGGATCAATAATTGACCGATCCTGGAGACATAATGAATAGTTGGCAAATCATTCTTTTAATGGCCAAATCATAGCTCGATTATTTAAAAAGAAGATGCATGCATAGTGCATGTTTCTAAAGCCCTCATACACAGTTGATGAGAAAAAAAAATATACCGCTCCAAGGGCACTTTTGAGCGATATTTATTTTTTATTTTTTTCACTGGCCATATAGCTGATGACCCGCGTGTTTAGCAGGTCACTAGGAAATCAGTGAACGATGTCGTAACCGATTTCTAGAGTATCCAGTGGAATTGTCGATATAGTTAACTATATCGCAAGTGTCCCTGGTCTCCAGTGTGTATGGGGCTTAATTGTCAGTGTATACCAAGAACATATTATCATACCTCTTTCCTTTTTTTTTAGGTGAGTGGTCTACATGAAACCGATGAAGAAGTCCTAATATGCGACTACTGCAGGGTGACCGGGACCTGGACTGCAGAATCGTCCTCAAGTCAACGATCAAAGATGGTGCACAGCAACAAGAGACCCAAGCCAGGTAATTAATGAACATCATTAATTACTGATAATATGTTTTTTGGTATCCATTTGGGGTTTGTAGACAGGTGGTAAATCATTTGATAGACAAATAGGAGGGTGGGTATACAGATGTTAAATCAAAAGATAGATAGAGAGATAGATGGATGGGTGGGTAGATAGATGGTACATTTTAAGAGAGTTAGAGGGGTGGGTAGGTAGGTAGATAGATGGTAAATCATTAGATAGATCGATAGCTAGATAAATAGATGGCTGGGTAAGTCGGTAGATAGATAATTGGGTGGGTGAAGCGCAATACCTTTAAAAGATAGGTGGGTGGACACAGCATAATCATTGCGGTCATTACCATCCTCCATATACATCTCCTGCTACCTGATGTTTCCTCATATATACCCAGCCTTCTCGGGGAGAGATCCCTGTGGGAGGTAAGTATCTTCTCACAGACCAAGTTCCTAACTTGGATGTGTCTGCAGACTTGGAGCTACCCTAAAAAAATCCTTGGTGCTTGTTTATTATCTTTGGAGGTTCTAGCAGTAAAGACAAAGCTTCTCAAATGGGGATGGCCAGCCTCTTCAGCAAATTGCGCAGCTTTGTGAGGAATATGATTTGGGTAATATCAGGAGATGTGGACAGGAGCTTTATTAATGACATCAGCCAATGATAGCTATTAGGGTATATTTGTATATTTCGCTTCATATGAATGTATATGTCATTCTTCCACATTCATGAAGTATTTCGATAAATTTGTCAATATAATGCCGCATAGCCTCCTAATGCCCAGAGGGACGGGCAGTCCATCAGCCACGGGTCCCCAGAGGTTTCCCCCACAGGGGGTTTTCCCTCTCCTGAGTGCTGAAGGATGATTCTTTGTGAGTCACGAGGCTACCACCAGCTTGGCCCTCCTATAGGGTACACAGATGTTAAATCAAAAGATAGATAGGTGGGTATATACATAGATGGTAAATCATTAGATAGATATGTGGGTAGGTACATAGATGGCAAATCATTAGCATAACCCAGCACAATACATATAGATAGATATTTATATAGACAGTTAAATAGATACATACAGTAGGTAGATAATGGATCAATAATTGACCGATCCTGGAGACATAATGAATAGTTGGCAAATCATTCTTTTAATGGCCAAATCATAGCTCGATTATTTAAAAAGAAGATGCATGCATAGTGCATGTTTCTAAAGCCCTCATACACAGTTGATGAGAAATAAAAATATACCGCTCCAAGGGCACTTTTGAGCGATATTTATTTTTTATTTTTTTCACTGGCCATATAGCTGATGACCCGCGTGTTTAGCAGGTCACTAGGAAATCAGTGAACGATGTTGTAACCGATTTCTAGAGTATCCAGTGGAATTGTCGATATAGTTAACTATATCGCAAGTGTCCCTGGTCTCCAGTGTGTATGGGGCTTAATTGTCAGTGTATACCAAGAACATATTATCATACCTCTTTCCTTTTTTTTTAGGTGAGTGGTCTACATGAAACCGATGAAGAAGTCCTAATATGCGACTACTGCAGGGTGACCGGGACCTGGACTGCAGAATCGTCCTCAAGTCAACGATCAAAGATGGTGCACAGCAACAAGAGACCCAAGCCAGGTAATTAATGAACATCATTAATTACTGATAATATGTTTTTTGTTATCCATTTGGGGTTTGTAGACAGGTGGTAAATCATTTGATAGACAAATAGGTGGGTGGGTATACAGATGTTAAATCAAAAGATAGATAGATAGATAGATGGATGGGTGGGTAGATAGATGGTACATTTTAAGAGAGTTAGAGGGGTGGGTAGGTAGGTAGATAGATGGTAAATCATTAGATAGATCGATAGCTAGATAAATAGATGGCTGGGTAAGTCGGTAGATAGATAATTGGGTGGGTGAAGCGCAATACCTTTAAAAGATAGGTGGGTGGACACAGCATAATCATTGCGGTCATTACCATCCTCCATATACATCTCCTGCTACCTGATGTTTCCTCATATATACCCAGCCTTCTCGGGGAGAGATCCCTGTGGGAGGTAAGTATCTTCTCACAGACCAAGTTCCTAACTTGGATGTGTCTGCAGACTTGGAGCTACCCTAAAAAAATCCTTGGTGCTTGTTTATTATCTTTGGAGGTTCTAGCAGTAAAGACAAAGCTTCTCAAATGGGGATGGCCAGCCTCTTCAGCAAATTGCGCAGCTTTGTGAGGAATATGATTTGGGTAATATCAGGAGATGTGGACAGGAGCTTTATTAATGACATCAGCCAATGATAGCTATTAGGGTATATTTGTATATTTCGCTTCATATGAATGTATATGTCATTCTTCCACATTCATGAAGTATTTCGATAAATTTGTCAATATAATGCCGCATAGCCTCCTAATGCCCAGAGGGACGGGCAGTCCATCAGCCACGGGTCCCCAGAGGTTTCCCCCACAGGGGGTTTTCCCTCTCCTGAGTGCTGAAGGATGATTCTTTGTGAGTCACGAGGCTACCACCAGCTTGGCCCTCCTATAGGGTACACAGATGTTAAATCAAAAGATAGATAGGTGGGTATATACATAGATGGTAAATCATTAGATAGATATGTGGGTAGGTACATAGATGGCAAATCATTAGCATAACCCAGCACAATACATATAGATATTTATATAGACAGTTAAATAGATACATACAGTAGGTAGATAATGGATCAATAATTGACCGATCCTGGAGACATAATGAATAGTTGGCAAATCATTCTTTTAATGGCCAAATCATAGCTCGATTATTTAAAAAGAAGATGCATGCATAGTGCATGTTTCTAAAGCCCTCATACACAGTAGATGAGAAATAAAAATATACCGCTCCAAGGGCACTTTTGAGCGATATTTTTTTTTTATTTTTTTCACTGGCCATATAGCTGATGACCCGCGTGTTTAGCAGGTCACTAGGAAATCAGTGAACGATGTCGTAACCGATTTCTAGAGTATCCAGTGGAATTGTCGATATAGTTAACTATATCGCAAGTGTCCCTGGTCTCCAGTGTGTATGGGGCTTAATTGTCAGTGTATACCAAGAACATATTATCATACCTCTTTCCTTTTTTTTTAGGTGAGTGGTCTACATGAAACCGATGAAGAAGTCCTAATATGCGACTACTGCAGGGTGACCGGGACCTGGACTGCAGAATCGTCCTCAAGTCAACGATCAAAGATGGTGCACAGCAACAAGAGACCCAAGCCAGGTAATTAATGAACATCATTAATTACTGATAATATGTTTTTTGTTATCCATTTGGGGTTTGTAGACAGGTGGTATATCATTTGATAGACAAATAGGTGGGTGGGTATACAGATGTTAAATCAAAAGATAGATAGATAGATAGATGGATGGATGGATGGGTGGGTAGATAGATGGTACATTTTAAGAGAGTTAGAGGGGTGGGTAGGTAGGTAGATAGATGGTAAATCATTAGATAGATCGATAGCTAGATAAATAGATGGCTGGGTAAGTCGGTAGATAGATAATTGGGTGGGTGAAGCGCAATACCTTTAAAAGATAGGTGGGTGGACACAGCATAATCATTGCGGTCATTACCATCCTCCATATACATCTCCTGCTACCTGATGTTTCCTCATATATACCCAGCCTTCTCGGGGAGAGATCCCTGTGGGAGGTAAGTATCTTCTCACAGACCAAGTTCCTAACTTGGATGTGTCTGCAGACTTGGAGCTACCCTAAAAAAATCCTTGGTGCTTGTTTATTATCTTTGGAGGTTCTAGCAGTAAAGACAAAGCTTCTCAAATGGGGATGGCCAGCCTCTTCAGCAAATTGCGCAGCTTTGTGAGGAATATGATTTGGGTAATATCAGGAGATGTGGACAGGAGCTTTATTAATGACATCAGCCAATGATAGCTATTAGGGTATATTTGTATATTTCGCTTCATATGAATGTATATGTCATTCTTCCACATTCATGAAGTATTTCGATAAATTTGTCAATATAATGCCGCATAGCCTCCTAATGCCCAGAGGGACGGGCAGTCCATCAGCCACGGGTCCCCAGAGGTTTCCCCCACAGGGGGTTTTCCCTCTCCTGAGTGCTGAAGGATGATTCTTTGTGAGTCACGAGGCTACCACCAGCTTGGCCCTCCTATAGGGTACACAGATGTTAAATCAAAAGATAGATAGGTGGGTATATACATAGATGGTAAATCATTAGATAGATATGTGGGTAGGTACATAGATGGCAAATCATTAGCATAACCCAGCACAATACATATAGATAGATATTTATATAGACAGTTAAATAGATACATACAGTAGGTAGATAATGGATCAATAATTGACCGATCCTGGAGACATAATGAATAGTTGGCAAATCATTCTTTTAATGGCCAAATCATAGCTCGATTATTTAAAAAGAAGATGCATGCATAGTGCATGTTTCTAAAGCCCTCATACACAGTTGATGAGAAATAAAAATATACCGCTCCAAGGGCACTTTTGAGCGATATTTTTTTTTTTTTTTTTCACTGGCCATATAGCTGATGACCCGCGTGTTTAGCAGGTCACTAGGAAATCAGTGAACGATGTTGTAACCGATTTCTAGAGTATCCAGTGGAATTGTCGATATAGTTAACTATATCGCAAGTGTCCCTGGTCTCCAGTGTGTATGGGGCTTAATTGTCAGTGTATACCAAGAACATATTATCATACCTCTTTCCTTTTTTTTAGGTGAGTGGTCTACATGAAACCGATGAAGAAGTCCTAATATGCGACTACTGCAGGGTGACCGGGACCTGGACTGCAGAATCGTCCTCAAGTCAACGATCAAAGATGGTGCACAGCAACAAGAGACCCAAGCCAGGTAATTAATGAACATCATTAATTACTGATAATATGTTTTTTGGTATCCATTTGGGGTTTGTAGACAGGTGGTAAATCATTTGATAGACAAATAGGTGGGTGGGTATACAGATGTTAAATCAAAAGATAGATAGATAGATAGATGGATGGGTGGGTAGATAGATGGTACATTTTAAGAGAGTTAGAGGGGTGGGTAGGTAGGTAGATAGATGGTAAATCATTAGATAGATCGATAGCTAGATAAATAGATGGCTGGGTAAGTCGGTAGATAGATAATTGGGTGGGTGAAGCGCAATACCTTTAAAAGATAGGTGGGTGGACACAGCATAATCATTGCGGTCATTACCATCCTCCATATACATCTCCTGCTACCTGATGTTTCCTCATATATACCCAGCCTTCTCGGGGAGAGATCCCTGTGGGAGGTAAGTATCTTCTCACAGACCAAGTTCCTAACTTGGATGTGTCTGCAGACTTGGAGCTACCCTAAAAAAATCCTTGGTCCTTGTTTATTATCTTTGGAGGTTCTAGCAGTAAAGACAAAGCTTCTCAAATGGGGATGGCCAGCCTCTTCAGCAAATTGCGCAGCTTTGTGAGGAATATGATTTGGGTAATATCAGGAGATGTGGACAGGAGCTTTATTAATGACATCAGCCAATGATAGCTATTAGGGTATATTTGTATATTTCGCTTCATATGAATGTATATGTCATTCTTCCACATTCATGAAGTATTTCGATAAATTTGTCAATATAATGCCGCATAGCCTCCTAATGCCCAGAGGGACGGGCAGTCCATCAGCCACGGGTCCCCAGAGGTTTCCCCCACAGGGGGTTTTCCCTCTCCTGAGTGCTGAAGGATGATTCTTTGTGAGTCACGAGGCTACCACCAGCTTGGCCCTCCTATAGGGTACACAGATGTTAAATCAAAAGATAGATAGGTGGGTATATACATAGATGGTAAATCATTAGATAGATATGTGGGTAGGTACATAGATGGCAAATCATTAGCATAACCCAGCACAATACATATAGATAGATATTTATATAGACAGTTAAATAGATACATACAGTAGGTAGATAATTGATCAATAATTGACCGATCCTGGAGACATAATGAATAGTTGGCAAATCATTCTTTTAATGGCCAAATCATAGCTCGATTATTTAAAAAGAAGATGCATGCATAGTGCATGTTTCTAAAGCCCTCATACACAGTTGATGAGAAATAAAAATATACCGCTCCAAGGGCACTTTTGAGCGATATTTTTTTTTTATTTTTTTCACTGGCCATATAGCTGATGACCCGCGTGTTTAGCAGGTCACTAGGAAATCAGTGAACGATGTCGTAACCGATTTCTAGAGTATCCAGTGGAATTGTCGAAATAGTTAACTATATCGCAAGTGTCCCTGGTCTCCAGTGTGTATGGGGCTTAATTGTCAGTGTATACCAAGAACATATTATCATACCTATTTCCTTTTTTTTTAGGTGAGTGGTCTACATGAAACCGATGAAGAAGTCCTAATATGCGACTACTGCAGGGTGACCGGGACCTGGACTGCAGAATCGTCCTCAAGTCAACGATCAAAGATGGTGCACAGCAACAAGAGACCCAAGCCAGGTAATTAATGAACATCATTAATTACTGATAATATGTTTTTTGTTATCCATTTGGGGTTTGTAGACAGGTGGTATATCATTTGATAGACAAATAGGTGGGTGGGTATACAGATGTTAAATCAAAAGATAGATAGATAGATGGATGGATGGGTGGGTAGATAGATGGTACATTTTAAGAGAGTTAGAGGGGTGGGTAGGTAGGTAGATAGATGGTAAATCATTAGATAGATCGATAGCTAGATAAATAGATGGCTGGGTAAGTCGGTAGATAGATAATTGGGTGGGTGAAGCGCAATACCTTTAAAAGATAGGTGGGTGGACACAGCATAATCATTGCGGTCATTACCATCCTCCATATACATCTCCTGCTACCTGATGTTTCCTCATATATACCCAGCCTTCTCGGGGAGAGATCCCTGTGGGAGGTAAGTATCTTCTCACAGACCAAGTTCCTAACTTGGATGTGTCTGCAGACTTGGAGCTACCCTAAAAAAATCCTTGGTGCTTGTTTATTATCTTTGGAGGTTCTAGCAGTAAAGACAAAGCTTCTCAAATGGGGATGGCCAGCCTCTTCAGCAAATTGCGCAGCTTTGTGAGGAATATGATTTGGGTAATATCAGGAGATGTGGACAGGAGCTTTATTAATGACATCAGCCAATGATAGCTATTAGGGTACATTTGTATATTTCGCTTCATATGAATGTATATGTCATTCTTCCACATTCATGAAGTATTTCGATAAATTTGTCAATATAATGCCGCATAGCCTCCTAATGCCCAGAGGGACGGGCAGTCCATCAGCCACGGGTCCCCAGAGGTTTCCCCCACAGGGGGTTTTCCCTCTCCTGAGTGCTGAAGGATGATTCTTTGTGAGTCACGAGGCTACCACCAGCTTGGCCCTCCTATAGGGTACACAGATGTTAAATCAAAAGATAGATAGGTGGGTATATACATAGATGGTAAATCATTAGATAGATATGTGGGTAGGTACATAGATGGCAAATCATTAGCATAACCCAGCACAATACATATAGATAGATATTTATATAGACAGTTAAATAGATACATACAGTAGGTAGATAATGGATCAATAATTGACCGATCCTGGAGACATAATGAATAGTTGGCAAATCATTCTTTTAATGGCCAAATCATAGCTCGATTATTTAAAAAGAAGATGCATGCATAGTGCATGTTTCTAAAGCCCTCATACACAGTTGATGAGAAATAAAAATATACCGCTCCAAGGGCACTTTTGAGCGATATTTTTTTTTTTTTTTCACTGGCCATATAGCTGATGACCCGCGTGTTTAGCAGGTCACTAGGAAATCAGTGAACTATGTTGTAACCGATTTCTAGAGTATCCAGTGGAATTGTCGATATAGTTAACTATATCGCAAGTGTCCCTGGTCTCCAGTGTGTATGGGGCTTAATTGTCAGTGTATACCAAGAACATATTATCATACCTCTTTCCTTTTTTTTTAGGTGAGTGGTCTACATGAAACCGATGAAGAAGTCCTAATATGCGACTACTGCAGGGTGACCGGGACCTGGACTGCAGAATCGTCCTCAAGTCAACGATCAAAGATGGTGCACAGCAACAAGAGACCCAAGCCAGGTAATTAATGAACATCATTAATTACTGATAATATGTTTTTTGGTATCCATTTGGGGTTTGTAGACAGGTGGTAAATCATTTGATAGACAAATAGGTGGGTGGGTATACAGATGTTAAATCAAAAGATAGATAGATAGACAGATGGATGGGTGGGTAGATAGATGGTACATTTTAAGAGAGTTAGAGGGGTGGGTAGGTAGGTAGATAGATGGTAAATCATTAGATAGATCGATAGCTAGATAAATAGATGGCTGGGTAAGTCAGTAGATAGATAATTGGGTGGGTGAAGCGCAATACCTTTAAAAGATAGGTGGGTGGACACAGCATAATCATTGCGGTCATTACCATCCTCCATATACATCTCCTGCTACCTGATGTTTCCTCATATATACCCAGCCTTCTCGGGGAGAGATCCCTGTGGGAGGTAAGTATCTTCTCACAGACCAAGTTCCTAACTTGGATGTGTCTGCAGTCTTGGAGCTACCCTAAAAAAATCCTTGGTCCTTGTTTATTATCTTTGGAGGTTCTAGCAGTAAAGACAAAGCTTCTCAAATGGGGATGGCCAGCCTCTTCAGCAAATTGCGCAGCTTTGTGAGGAATATGATTTGGGTAATATCAGGAGATGTGGACAGGAGCTTTATTAATGACATCAGCCAATGATAGCTATTAGGGTATATTTGTATATTTCGCTTCATATGAATGTATATGTCATTCTTCCACATTCATGAAGTATTTCGATAAATTTGTCAATATAATGCCGCATAGCCTCCTAATGCCCAGAGGGACGGGCAGTCCATCAGCCACGGGTCCCCAGAGGTTTCCCCCACAGGGGGTTTTCCCTCTCCTGAGTGCTGAAGGATGATTCTTTGTGAGTCACGAGGCTACCACCAGCTTGGCCCTCCTATAGGGTACACAGATGTTAAATCAAAAGATAGATAGGTGGGTATATACATAGATGGTAAATCATTAGATAGATATGTGGGTAGGTACATAGATGGCAAATCATTAGCATAACCCAGCACAATACATATAGATAGATATTTATATAGACAGTTAAATAGATACATACAGTAGGTAGATAATGGATCAATAATTGACCGATCCTGGAGACATAATGAATAGTTGGCAAATCATTCTTTTAATGGCCAAATCATAGCTCGATTATTTAAAAAGAAGATGCATGCATAGTGCATGTTTCTAAAGCCCTCATACACAGTTGATGAGAAATAAAAATATACCGCTCCAAGGGCACTTTTGAGCGATATTTTTTTTTTTTTTTTTTCACTGGCCATATAGCTGATGACCCGCGTGTTTAGCAGGTCACTAGGAAATCAGTGAACGATGTCGTAACCGATTTCTAGAGTATCCAGTGGAATTGTCGATATAGTTAACTATATCGCAAGTGTCCCTGGTCTCCAGTGTGTATGGGGCTTAATTGTCAGTGTATACCAAGAACATATTATCATACCTCTTTCCTTTTTTTTTAGGTGAGTGGTCTACATGAAACCGATGAAGAAGTCCTAATATGCGACTACTGCAGGGTGACCGGGACCTGGACTGCAGAATCGTCCTCAAGTCAACGATCAAAGATGGTGCACAGCAACAAGAGACCCAAGCCAGGTAATTAATGAACATCATTAATTACTGATAATATGTTTTTTGTTATCCATTTGGGGTTTGTAGACAGGTGGTATATCATTTGATAGACAAATAGGTGGGTGGGTATACAGATGTTAAATCAAAAGATAGATAGATAGATAGATAGATAGATAGATAGATAGATAGATGGATGGGTGGGTAGATAGATGGTACATTTTAAGAGAGTTAGAGGGGTGGGTAGGTAGGTAGATAGATGGTAAATCATTAGATAGATCGATAGCTAGATAAATAGATGGCTGGGTAAGTCGGTAGATAGATAATTGGGTGGGTGAAGCGCAATACCTTTAAAAGATAGGTGGGTGGACACAGCATAATCATTGCGGTCATTACCATCCTCCATATACATCTCCTGCTACCTGATGTTTCCTCATATATACCCAGCCTTCTCGGGGAGAGATCCCTGTGGGAGGTAAGTATCTTCTCACAGACCAAGTTCCTAACTTGGATGTGTCTGCAGACTTGGAGCTACCCTAAAAAAATCCTTGGTGCTTGTTTATTATCTTTGGAGGTTCTAGCAGTAAAGACAAAGCTTCTCAAATGGGGATGGCCAGCCTCTTCAGCAAATTGCGCAGCTTTGTGAGGAATATGATTTGGGTAATATCAGGAGATGTGGACAGGAGCTTTATTAATGACATCAGCCAATGATAGCTATTAGGGTATATTTGTATATTTCGCTTCATATGAATGTATATGTCATTCTTCCACATTCATGAAGTATTTCGATAAATTTGTCAATATAATGCCGCATAGCCTCCTAATGCCCAGAGGGACGGGCAGTCCATCAGCCACGGGTCCCCAGAGGTTTCCCCCACAGGGGGTTTTCCCTCTCCTGAGTGCTGAAGGATGATTCTTTGTGAGTCACGAGGCTACCACCAGCTTGGCCCTCCTATAGGGTACACAGATGTTAAATCAAAAGATAGATAGGTGGGTATATACATAGATGGTAAATCATTAGATAGATATGTGGGTAGGTACATAGATGGCAAATCATTAGCATAACCCAGCACAATACATATAGATAGATATTTATATAGACAGTTAAATAGATACATACAGTAGGTAGATAATTGATCAATAATTGACCGATCCTGGAGACATAATGAATAGTTGGCAAATCATTCTTTTAATGGCCAAATCATAGCTCGATTATTTAAAAAGAAGATGCAT
Source organism: Crinia signifera (assembly GCF_055691185.1). Classification (NCBI taxonomy): domain Eukaryota; kingdom Metazoa; phylum Chordata; class Amphibia; order Anura; family Myobatrachidae; genus Crinia; species Crinia signifera. The sequence continues at coordinate 40,305,090 of NC_139222.1, forward strand.
GCATAGTGCATGTTTCTAAAGCCCTCATACACAGTTGATGAGAAATAAAAATATACCGCTCCAAGGGCACTTTTGAGCGATATTTTTTTTTTTTTTTTCACTGGCCATATAGCTGATGACCCGCGTGTTTAGCAGGTCACTAGGAAATCAGTGAACGATGTTGTAACCGATTTCTAGAGTATCCAGTGGAATTGTCGATATAGTTAACTATATCGCAAGTGTCCCTGGTCTCCAGTGTGTATGGGGCTTAATTGTCAGTGTATACCAAGAACATATTATCATACCTCTTTCCTTTTTTTTTAGGTGAGTGGTCTACATGAAACCGATGAAGAAGTCCTAATATGCGACTACTGCAGGGTGACCGGGACCTGGACTGCAGAATCGTCCTCAAGTCAACGATCAAAGATGGTGCACAGCAACAAGAGACCCAAGCCAGGTAATTAATGAACATCATTAATTACTGATAATATGTTTTTTGGTATCCATTTGGGGTTTGTAGACAGGTGGTAAATCATTTGATAGACAAATAGGTGGGTGGGTATACAGATGTTAAATCAAAAGATAGATAGATAGATAGATGGATGGGTGGGTAGATAGATGGTACATTTTAAGAGAGTTAGAGGGGTGGGTAGGTAGGTAGATAGATGGTAAATCATTAGATAGATCGATAGCTAGATAAATAGATGGCTGGGTAAGTCGGTAGATAGATAATTGGGTGGGTGAAGCGCAATACCTTTAAAAGATAGGTGGGTGGACACAGCATAATCATTGCGGTCATTACCATCCTCCATATACATCTCCTGCTACCTGATGTTTCCTCATATATACCCAGCCTTCTCGGGGAGAGATCCCTGTGGGAGGTAAGTATCTTCTCACAGACCAAGTTCCTAACTTGGATGTGTCTGCAGACTTGGAGCTACCCTAAAAAAATCCTTGGTCCTTGTTTATTATCTTTGGAGGTTCTAGCAGTAAAGACAAAGCTTCTCAAATGGGGATGGCCAGCCTCTTCAGCAAATTGCGCAGCTTTGTGAGGAATATGATTTGGGTAATATCAGGAGATGTGGACAGGAGCTTTATTAATGACATCAGCCAATGATAGCTATTAGGGTATATTTGTATATTTCGCTTCATATGAATGTATATGTCATTCTTCCACATTCATGAAGTATTTCGATAAATTTGTCAATATAATGCCGCATAGCCTCCTAATGCCCAGAGGGACGGGCAGTCCATCAGCCACGGGTCCCCAGAGGTTTCCCCCACAGGGGGTTTTCCCTCTCCTGAGTGCTGAAGGATGATTCTTTGTGAGTCACGAGGCTACCACCAGCTTGGCCCTCCTATAGGGTACACAGATGTTAAATCAAAAGATAGATAGGTGGGTATATACATAGATGGTAAATCATTAGATAGATATGTGGGTAGGTACATAGATGGCAAATCATTAGCATAACCCAGCACAATACATATAGATAGATATTTATATAGACAGTTAAATAGATACATACAGTAGGTAGATAATGGATCAATAATTGACCGATCCTGGAGACATAATGAATAGTTGGCAAATCATTCTTTTAATGGCCAAATCATAGCTCGATTATTTAAAAAGAAGATGCATGCATAGTGCATGTTTCTAAAGCCCTCATACACAGTTGATGAGAAATAAAAATATACCGCTCCAAGGGCACTTTTGAGCGATATTTTTTTTTTATTTTTTTCACTGGCCATATAGCTGATGACCCGCGTGTTTAGCAGGTCACTAGGAAATCAGTGAACGATGTCGTAACCGATTTCTAGAGTATCCAGTGGAATTGTCGATATAGTTAACTATATCGCAAGTGTCCCTGGTCTCCAGTGTGTATGGGGCTTAATTGTCAGTGTATACCAAGAACATATTATCATACCTCTTTCCTTTTTTTTAGGTGAGTGGTCTACATGAAACCGATGAAGAAGTCCTAATATGCGACTACTGCAGGGTGACCGGGACCTGGACTGCAGAATCGTCCTCAAGTCAACGATCAAAGATGGTGCACAGCAACAAGAGACCCAAGCCAGGTAATTAATGAACATCATTAATTACTGATAATATATTTTTTGTTATCCATTTGGGGTTTGTAGACAGGTGGTATATCATTTGATAGACAAATAGGTGGGTGGGTATACAGATGTTAAATCAAAAGATAGATAGATAGATAGATGGATGGGTGGGTAGATAGATGGTACATTTTAAGAGAGTTAGAGGGGTGGGTAGGTAGGTAGATAGATGGTAAATCATTAGATAGATCGATAGCTAGATAAATAGATGGCTGGGTAAGTCGGTAGATAGATAATTGGGTGGGTGAAGCGCAATACCTTTAAAAGATAGGTGGGTGGACACAGCATAATCATTGCGGTCATTACCATCCTCCATATACATCTCCTGCTACCTGATGTTTCCTCATATATACCCAGCCTTCTCGGGGAGAGATCCCTGTGGGAGGTAAGTATCTTCTCACAGACCAAGTTCCTAACTTGGATGTGTCTGCAGACTTGGAGCTACCCTAAAAAAATCCTTGGTGCTTGTTTATTATCTTTGGAGGTTCTAGCAGTAAAGACAAAGCTTCTCAAATGGGGATGGCCAGCCTCTTCAGCAAATTGCGCAGCTTTGTGAGGAATATGATTTGGGTAATATCAGGAGATGTGGACAGGAGCTTTATTAATGACATCAGCCAATGATAGCTATTAGGGTATATTTGTATATTTCGCTTCATATGAATGTATATGTCATTCTTCCACATTCATGAAGTATTTCGATAAATTTGTCAATATAATGCCGCATAGCCTCCTAATGCCCAGAGGGACGGGCAGTCCATCAGCCACGGGTCCCCAGAGGTTTCCCCCACAGGGGGTTTTCCCTCTCCTGAGTGCTGAAGGATGATTCTTTGTGAGTCACGAGGCTACCACCAGCTTGGCCCTCCTATAGGGTACACAGATGTTAAATCAAAAGATAGATAGGTGGGTATATACATAGATGGTAAATCATTAGATAGATATGTGGGTAGGTACATAGATGGCAAATCATTAGCATAACCCAGCACAATACATATAGATAGATATTTATATAGACAGTTAAATAGATACATACAGTAGGTAGATAATTGATCAATAATTGACCGATCCTGGAGACATAATGAATAGTTGGCAAATCATTCTTTTAATGGCCAAATCATAGCTCGATTATTTAAAAAGAAGATGCATGCATAGTGCATGTTTCTAAAGCCCTCATACACAGTTGATGAGAAATAAAAATATACCGCTCCAAGGGCACTTTTGAGCGATATTTTTTTTTTTTTTCACTGGCCATATAGCTGATGACCCGCGTGTTTAGCAGGTTACTAGGAAATCAGTGAACGATGTTGTAACCGATTTCTAGAGTATCCAGTGGAATTGTCGATATAGTTAACTATATCGCAAGTGTCCCTGGTCTCCAGTGTGTATGGGGCTTAATTGTCAGTGTATACCAAGAACATATTATCATACCTCTTTCCTTTTTTTTTAGGTGAGTGGTCTACATGAAACCGATGAAGAAGTCCTAATATGCGACTACTGCAGGGTGACCGGGACCTGGACTGCAGAATCGTCCTCAAGTCAACGATCAAAGATGGTGCACAGCAACAAGAGACCCAAGCCAGGTAATTAATGAACATCATTAATTACTGATAATATGTTTTTTGGTATCCATTTGGGGTTTGTAGACAGGTGGTAAATCATTTGATAGACAAATAGGTGGGTGGGTATACAGATGTTAAATCAAAAGATAGATAGATAGATAGATGGATGGGTGGGTAGATAGATGGTACATTTTAAGAGAGTTAGAGGGGTGGGTAGGTAGGTAGATAGATGGTAAATCATTAGATAGATCGATAGCCAGATAAATAGATGGCTGGGTAAGTCGGTAGATAGATAATTGGGTGGGTGAAGCGCAATACCTTTAAAAGATAGGTGGGTGGACACAGCATAATCATTGCGGTCATTACCATCCTCCATATACATCTCCTGCTACCTGATGTTTCCTCATATATACCCAGCCTTCTCGGGGAGAGATCCCTGTGGGAGGTAAGTATCTTCTCACAGACCAAGTTCCTAACTTGGATGTGTCTGCAGACTTGGAGCTACCCTAAAAAAATCCTTGGTGCTTGTTTATTATCTTTGGAGGTTCTAGCAGTAAAGACAAAGCTTCTCAAATGGGGATGGCCAGCCTCTTCAGCAAATTGCGCAGCTTTGTGAGGAATATGATTTGGGTAATATCAGGAGATGTGGACAGGAGCTTTATTAATGACATCAGCCAATGATAGCTATTAGGGTATATTTGTATATTTCGCTTCATATGAATGTATATGTCATTCTTCCACATTCATGAAGTATTTCGATAAATTTGTCAATATAATGCCGCATAGCCTCCTAATGCCCAGAGGGACGGGCAGTCCATCAGCCACGGGTCCCCAGAGGTTTCCCCCACAGGGGGTTTTCCCTCTCCTGAGTGCTGAAGGATGATTCTTTGTGAGTCACGAGGCTACCACCAGCTTGGCCCTCCTATAGGGTACACAGATGTTAAATCAAAAGATAGATAGGTGGGTATATACATAGATGGTAAATCATTAGATAGATATGTGGGTAGGTACATAGATGGCAAATCATTAGCATAACCCAGCACAATACATATAGATAGATATTTATATAGACAGTTAAATAGATACATACAGTAGGTAGATAATGGATCAATAATTGACCGATCCTGGAGACATAATGAATAGTTGGCAAATCATTCTTTTAATGGCCAAATCATAGCTTGATTATTTAAAAAGAAGATGCATGCATAGTGCATGTTTCTAAAGCCCTCATACACAGTTGATGAGAAATAAAAATATACCGCTCCAAGGGCACTTTTGAGCGATATTTTTATTTTTTTTTCCACTGGCCATATAGCTGATGACCCGCGTGTTTAGCAGGTCACTAGGAAATCAGTGAACGATGTCGTAACCGATTTCTAGAGTATCCAGTGGAATTGTCGATATAGTTAACTATATCGCAAGTGTCCCTGGTCTCCAGTGTGTATGGGGCTTAATTGTCAGTGTATACCAAGAACATATTATCATACCTCTTTCCTTTTTTTTTAGGTGAGTGGTCTACATGAAACCGATGAAGAAGTCCTAATATGCGACTACTGCAGGGTGACCGGGACCTGGACTGCAGAATCGTCCTCAAGTCAACGAATCAAAGATGGTGCACAGCAACAAGAGACCCAAGCCAGGTAATTAATGAACATCATTAATTACTGATAATATGTTTTTTGTTATCCATTTGGGGTTTGTAGACAGGTGGTAAATCATTTGATAGACAAATAGGTGGGTGGGTATACAGATGTTAAATCAAAAGATAGATAGATAGATAGATAGATGGATGGGTGGGTAGATAGATGGTACATTTTAAGAGAGTTAGAGGGGTGGGTAGGTAGGTAGATAGATGGTAAATCATTAGATAGATCGATAGCTAGATAAATAGATGGCTGGGTAAGTCGGTAGATAGATAATTGGGTGGGTGAAGCGCAATACCTTTAAAAGATAGGTGGGTGGACACAGCATAATCATTGCGGTCATTACCATTCTCCATATACATCTCCTGCTACCTGATGTTTCCTCATATATACCCAGCCTTCTCGGGGAGAGATCCCTGTGGGAGGTAAGTATCTTCTCACAGACAAAGTTCCTAACTTGGATGTGTCTGCAGGCTTGGAGCTACCCTAAAAAAATCCTTGGTGCTTGTTTATTATCTTTGGAGGTTCTAGCAGTAAAGACAAAGCTTCTCAAATGGGGATGGCCAGCCTCTTCAGCAAATTGCGCAGCTTTGTGAGGAATATGATTTGGGTAATATCAGGAGATGTGGACAGGAGCTTTATTAATGACATCAGCCAATGTAAGCTATTATGGTATATTTGTATATTTCGCTTCATATGAATGTATATGTCATTCTTCCACATTCATGAAGTATTTAGATAAATTTGTCAATATAATGCCGCATAGCCTCCTAATGCCCAGAGGGACGGGCAGTCCATCAGCCACGGGTCCCCAGAGGTTTCCCCCACAGGGGGTTTTCCCTCTCCTGAGTGCTGAAGGATGATTCTTTGTGAGTCACGAGGCTACCACCAGCTTGGCCCTCCTATAGGGTACACAGATGTTAAATCAAAAGATAGATAGGTGGGTATATACATAGATGGTAAATCATTAGATAGATATGTGAATAGGTACATAGATGGCAAATCATTAGCATAACCCAGCACAATACATATAGATAGATATTTATATAGACAGTTAAATAGATACATACAGTAGGTAGATAATTGATCAATAATTGACCGATCCTGGAGACATAATGAATAGTTGGCAAATCATTCTTTTAATGGCCAAATCATAGCTCGATTATTTAAAAAGAAGATGCATGCATAGTGCATGTTTCTAAAGCCCTCATACACAGTTGATGAGAAATAAAAATATACCGCTCCAAGGTTACTTTTGAGCGATATTTTTTTTTTATTTTTTTCACTGGCCATATAGCTGATGACCCGCGTGTTTAGCAGGTCACTAGGAAATCAGTGAACGATGTCGTAACCGATTTCTAGAGTATCCAGTGGAATTGTCGATATAGTTAACTATATCGCAAGTGTCCCTGGTCTCCAGTGTGTATGGGGCTTAATTGTCAGTGTATACCAAGAACATATTATCATACCTCTTTCCTTTTTTTTTAGGTGAGTGGTCTACATGAAACCGATGAAGAAGTCCTAATATGCGACTACTGCAGGGTGACCGGGACCTGGACTGCAGAATCGTCCTCAAGTCAACGATCAAAGATGGTGCACAGCAACAAGAGACCCAAGCCAGGTAATTAATGAACATCATTAATTACTGATAATATGTTTTTTGTTATCCATTTGGGGTTTGTAGACAGGTGGTAAATCATTTGATAGACAAATAGGTGGGTGGGTATACAGATGTTAAATCAAAAGATAGATAGATAGATGGATGGATGGGTGGGTAGATAGATGGTACATTTTAAGAGAGTTAGAGGGGTGGGTAGGTAGGTAGATAGATGGTAAATCATTAGATAGATCGATAGCTAGATAAATAGATGGCTGGGTAAGTCGGTAGATAGATAATTGGGTGGGTGAAGCGCAATACCTTTAAAAGATAGGTGGGTGGACACAGCATAATCATTGCGGTCATTACCATCCTCCATATACATCTCCTGCTACCTGATGTTTCCTCATATATACCCAGCCTTCTCGGGTAGAGATCCCTGTGGGAGGTAAGTATCTTCTCACAGACCAAGTTCCTAACTTGGATGTGTCTGCAGACTTGGAGCTACCCTAAAAAAATCCTTGGTGCTTGTTTATTATCTTTGGAGGTTCTAGCAGTAAAGACAAAGCTTCTCAAATGGGGATGGCCAGCCTCTTCAGCAAATTGCGCAGCTTTGTGAGGAATATGATTTGGGTAATATCAGGAGATGTGGACAGGAGCTTTATTAATGACATCAGCCAATGATAGCTATTAGGGTATATTTGTATATTTCGCTTCATATGAATGTATATGTCATTCTTCCACATTCATGAAGTATTTCCATAAATTTGTCAATATAATGCCGCATAGCCTCCTAATGCCCAGAGGGACGGGCAGTCCATCAGCCACGGGTCCCCAGAGGTTTCCCCCACAGGGGGTTTTCCCTCTCCTGAGTGCTGAAGGATGATTCTTTGTGAGTCACGAGGCTACCACCAGCTTGGCCCTCCTATAGGGTACACAGATGTTAAATCAAAAGATAGATAGGTGGGTATATACATAGATGGTAAATCATTAGATAGATATGTGGGTAGGTACATAGATGGCAAATCATTAGCATAACCCAGCACAATACATATAGATAGATATTTATATAGACAGTTAGATACATACAGTAGGTAGATAATGGATCAATAATTGACCGATCCTGGAGACATAATGAATAGTTGGCAAATCATTCTTTTAATGGCCAAATCATAGCTCGATTATTTAAAAAGAAGATGCATGCATAGTGCATGTTTCTAAAGCCCTCATACACAGTTGATGAGAAATAAAAATATACCGCTCCAAGGGCACTTTTGAGCGATATTTTTTTTTTTTTTTCACTGGCCATATAGCTGATGACCCGCGTGTTTAGCAGGTCACTAGGAAATCAGTGAACGATGTTGTAACCGATTTCTAGAGTATCCAGTGGAATTGTCGATATAGTTAACTATATCGCAAGTGTCCCTGGTCTCCAGTGTGTATGGGGCTTAATTGTCAGTGTATACCAAGAACATATTATCATACCTCTTTCCTTTTTTTTTAGGTGAGTGGTCTACATGAAACCGATGAAGAAGTCCTAATATGCGACTACTGCAGGGTGACCGGTACCTGGACTGCAGAATCGTCCTCAAGTCAACGATCAAAGATGGTGCACAGCAACAAGAGACCCAAGCCAGGTAATTAATGAACATCATTAATTACTGATAATATGTTTTTTGGTATCCATTTGGGGTTTGTAGACAGGTGGTAAATCATTTGATAGACAAATAGGTGGGTGGGTATACAGATGTTAAATCAAAAGATAGATAGATAGACAGATGGATGGGTGGGTAGATAGATGGTACATTTTAAGAGAGTTAGAGGGGTGGGTAGGTAGGTAGATAGATGGTAAATCATTAGATAGATCGATAGCTAGATAAATAGATGGCTGGGTAAGTCGGTAGATAGATAATTGGGTGGGTGAAGCGCAATACCTTTAAAAGATAGGTGGGTGGACACAGCATAATCATTGCGGTCATTACCATCCTCCATATACATCTCCTGCTACCTGATGTTTCCTCATATATACCCAGCCTTCTCGGGGAGAGATCCCTGTGGGAGGTAAGTATCTTCTCACAGACCAAGTTCCTAACTTGGATGTGTCTGCAGTCTTGGAGCTACCCTAAAAAAATCCTTGGTCCTTGTTTATTATCTTTGGAGGTTCTAGCAGTAAAGACAAAGCTTCTCAAATGGGGATGGCCAGCCTCTTCAGCAAATTGCGCAGCTTTGTGAGGAATATGATTTGGGTAATATCAGGAGATGTGGACAGGAGCTTTATTAATGACATCAGCCAATGATAGCTATTAGGGTATATTTGTATATTTCGCTTCATATGAATGTATATGTCATTCTTCCACATTCATGAAGTATTTCGATAAATTTGTCAATATAATGCCGCATAGCCTCCTAATGCCCAGAGGGACGGGCAGTCCATCAGCCACGGGTCCCCAGAGGTTTCCCCCACAGGGGGTTTTCCCTCTCCTGAGTGCTGAAGGATGATTCTTTGTGAGTCACGAGGCTACCACCAGCTTGGCCCTCCTATAGGGTACACAGATGTTAAATCAAAAGATAGATAGGTGGGTATATACATAGATGGTAAATCATTAGATAGATATGTGGGTAGGTACATAGATGGCAAATCATTAGCATAACCCAGCACAATACATATAGATAGATATTTATATAGACAGTTAAATAGATACATACAGTAGGTAGATAATGGATCACTAATTGACCGATCCTGGAGACATAATGAATAGTTGGCAAATCATTCTTTTAATGGCCAAATCATAGCTCGATTATTTAAAAAGAAGATGCATGCATAGTGCATGTTTCTAAAGCCCTCATACACAGTTGATGAGAAATAAAAATATACCGCTCCAAGGGCACTTTTGAGCGATATTTTTTTTTTATTTTTTTCACTGGCCATATAGCTGATGACCCGCGTGTTTAGCAGGTCACTAGGAAATCAGTGAACGATGTCGTAACCGATTTCTAGAGTATCCAGTGGAATTGTCGATATAGTTAACTATATCGCAAGTGTCCCTGGTCTCCAGTGTGTATGGGGCTTAATTGTCAGTGTATACCAAGAACATATTATCATACCTCTTTCCTTTTTTTTTAGGTGAGTGGTCTACATGAAACCGATGAAGAAGTCCTAATATGCGACTACTGCAGGGTGACCGGGACCTGGACTGCAGAATCGTCCTCAAGTCAACGATCAAAGATGGTGCACAGCAACAAGAGACCCAAGCCAGGTAATTAATGAACATCATTAATTACTGATAATAAGTTTTTTGTTATCCATTTGGGGTTTGTAGACAGGTGGTATATCATTTGATAGACAAATAGGTGGGTGGGTATACAGATGTTAAATCAAAAGATAGATAGATAGATAGATAGATGGATGGGTGGGTAGATAGATGGTACATTTTAAGAGAGTTAGAGGGGTGGGTAGGTAGGTAGATAGATGGTAAATCATTAGATAGATCGATAGCTAGATAAATAGATGGCTGGGTAAGTCGGTAGATAGATAATTGGGTGGGTGAAGCGCAATACCTTTAAAAGATAGGTGGGTGGACACAGCATAATCATTGCGGTCATTACCATCCTCCATATACATCTCCTGCTACCTGATGTTTCCTCATATATACCCAGCCTTCTCGGGGAGAGATCCCTGTGGGAGGTAAGTATCTTCTCACAGACCAAGTTCCTAACTTGGATGTGTCTGCAGACTTGGAGCTACCCTAAAAAAATCCTTGGTGCTTGTTTATTATCTTTGGAGGTTCTAGCAGTAAAGACAAAGCTTCTCAAATGGGGATGGCCAGCCTCTTCAGCAAATTGCGCAGCTTTGTGAGGAATATGATTTGGGTAATATCAGGAGATGTGGACAGGAGCTTTATTAATGACATCAGCCAATGATAGCTATTAGGGTATATTTGTATATTTCGCTTCATATGAATGTATATGTCATTCTTCCACATTCATGAAGTATTTCGATAAATTTGTCAATATAATGCCGCATAGCCTCCTAATGCCCAGAGGGACGGGCAGTCCATCAGCCACGGGTCCCCAGAGGTTTCCCCCACAGGGGGTTTTCCCTCTCCTGAGTGCTGAAGGATGATTCTTTGTGAGTCACGAGGCTACCACCAGCTTGGCCCTCCTATAGGGTACACAGATGTTAAATCAAAAGATAGATAGGTGGGTATATACATAGATGGTAAATCATTAGATAGATATGTGGGTAGGTACATAGATGGCAAATCATTAGCATAACCCAGCACAATACATATAGATAGATATTTATATAGACAGTTAAATAGATACATACAGTAGGTAGATAATGGATCAATAATTGACCGATCCTGGAGACATAATGAATAGTTGGCAAATCATTCTTTTAATGGCCAAATCATAGCTCGATTATTTAAAAAGAAGATGCATGCATAGTGCATGTTTCTAAAGCCCTCATACACAGTTGATGAGAAATAAAAATATACCGCTCCAAGGGCACTTTTGAGCGATATTTTTTTTTTTTTTTTTTTTACTGGCCATATAGCTGATGACCCGCGTGTTTAGCAGGTCACTAGGAAATCAGTGAACGATGTCGTAACCGATTTCTAGAGTATCCAGTGGAATTGTCGATATAGTTAACTATATCGCAAGTGTCCCTGGTCTCCAGTGTGTATGGGGCTTAATTGTCAGTGTATACCAAGAACATATTATCATACCTCTTTCCTTTTTTTTTAGGTGAGTGGTCTACATGAAACCGATGAAGAAGTCCTAATATGCGACTACTGCAGGGTGACCGGGACCTGGACTGCAGAATCGTCCTCAAGTCAACGATCAAAGATGGTGCACAGCAACAAGAGACCCAAGCCAGGTAATTAATGAACATCATTAATTACTGATAATATGTTTTTTGTTATCCATTTGGGGTTTGTAGACAGGTGGTAAATCATTTGATAGACAAATAGGTGGGTGGGTATACAGATGTTAAATCAAAAGATAGATAGATAGATAGATAGATGGATGGGTGGGTAGATAGATGGTACATTTTAAGAGAGTTAGAGGGGTGGGTAGGTAGGTAGATAGATGGTAAATCATTAGATAGATCGATAGCTAGATAAATAGATGGCTGGGTAAGTCGGTAGATAGATAATTGGGTGGGTGAAGCGCAATACCTTTAAAAGATAGGTGGGTGGACACAGCATAATCATTGCGGTCATTACCATCCTCCATATACATCTCCTGCTACCTGATGTTTCCTCATATATACCCAGCCTTCTCGGGGAGAGATCCCTGTGGGAGGTAAGTATCTTCTCACAGACCAAGTTCCTAACTTGGATGTGTCTGCAGTCTTGGAGCTACCCTAAAAAAATCCTTGGTCCTTGTTTATTATCTTTGGAGGTTCTAGCAGTAAAGACAAAGCTTCTCAAATGGGGATGGCCAGCCTCTTCAGCAAATTGCGCAGCTTTGTGAGGAATATGATTTGGGTAATATCAGGAGATGTGGACAGGAGCTTTATTAATGACATCAGCCAATGATAGCTATTAGGGTATATTTGTATATTTCGCTTCATATGAATGTATATGTCATTCTTCCACATTCATGAAGTATTTCGATAAATTTGTCAATATAATGCCGCATAGCCTCCTAATGCCCAGAGGGACGGGCAGTCCATCAGCCACGGGTCCCCAGAGGTTTCCCCCACAGGGGGTTTTCCCTCTCCTGAGTGCTGAAGGATGATTCTTTGTGAGTCACGAGGCTACCACCAGCTTGGCCCTCCTATAGGGTACACAGATGTTAAATCAAAAGATAGATAGGTGGGTATATACATAGATGGTAAATCATTAGATAGATATGTGGGTAGGTACATAGATGGCAAATCATTAGCATAACCCAGCACAATACATATAGATAGATATTTATATAGACAGTTAAATAGATACATACAGTAGGTAGATAATGGATCACTAATTGACCGATCCTGGAGACATAATGAATAGTTGGCAAATCATTCTTTTAATGGCCAAATCATAGCTCGATTATTTAAAAAGAAGATGCATGCATAGTGCATGTTTCTAAAGCCCTCATACACAGTTGATGAGAAATAAAAATATACCGCTCCAAGGGCACTTTTGAGCGATATTTTTTTTTTATTTTTTTCACTGGCCATATAGCTGATGACCCGCGTGTTTAGCAGGTCACTAGGAAATCAGTGAACGATGTCGTAACCGATTTCTAGAGTATCCAGTGGAATTGTCGATATAGTTAACTATATCGCAAGTGTCCCTGGTCTCCAGTGTGTATGGGGCTTAATTGTCAGTGTATACCAAGAACATATTATCATACCTCTTTCCTTTTTTTTTAGGTGAGTGGTCTACATGAAACCGATGAAGAAGTCCTAATATGCGACTACTGCAGGGTGACCGGGACCTGGACTGCAGAATCGTCCTCAAGTCAACGATCAAAGATGGTGCACAGCAACAAGAGACCCAAGCCAGGTAATTAATGAACATCATTAATTACTGATAATAAGTTTTTTGTTATCCATTTGGGGTTTGTAGACAGGTGGTATATCATTTGATAGACAAATAGGTGGGTGGGTATACAGATGTTAAATCAAAAGATAGATAGATAGATAGATAGATAGATGGATGGGTGGGTAGATAGATGGTACATTTTAAGAGAGTTAGAGGGGTGGGTAGGTAGGTAGATAGATGGTAAATCATTAGATAGATCGATAGCTAGATAAATAGATGGCTGGGTAAGTCGGTAGATAGATAATTGGGTGGGTGAAGCGCAATACCTTTAAAAGATAGGTGGGTGGACACAGCATAATCATTGCGGTCATTACCATCCTCCATATACATCTCCTGCTACCTGATGTTTCCTCATATATACCCAGCCTTCTCGGGGAGAGATCCCTGTGGGAGGTAAGTATCTTCTCACAGACCAAGTTCCTAACTTGGATGTGTCTGCAGACTTGGAGCTACCCTAAAAAAATCCTTGGTGCTTGTTTATTATCTTTGGAGGTTCTAGCAGTAAAGACAAAGCTTCTCAAATGGGGATGGCCAGCCTCTTCAGCAAATTGCGCAGCTTTGTGAGGAATATGATTTGGGTAATATCAGGAGATGTGGACAGGAGCTTTATTAATGACATCAGCCAATGATAGCTATTAGGGTATATTTGTATATTTCGCTTCATATGAATGTATATGTCATTCTTCCACATTCATGAAGTATTTCGATAAATTTGTCAATATAATGCCGCATAGCCTCCTAATGCCCAGAGGGACGGGCAGTCCATCAGCCACGGGTCCCCAGAGGTTTCCCCCACAGGGGGTTTTCCCTCTCCTGAGTGCTGAAGGATGATTCTTTGTGAGTCACGAGGCTACCACCAGCTTGGCCCTCCTATAGGGTACACAGATGTTAAATCAAAAGATAGATAGGTGGGTATATACATAGATGGTAAATCATTAGATAGATATGTGGGTAGGTACATAGATGGCAAATCATTAGCATAACCCAGCACAATACATATAGATAGATATTTATATAGACAGTTAAATAGATACATACAGTAGGTAGATAATGGATCAATAATTGACCGATCCTGGAGACATAATGAATAGTTGGCAAATCATTCTTTTAATGGCCAAATCATAGCTCGATTATTTAAAAAGAAGATGCATGCATAGTGCATGTTTCTAAAGCCCTCATACACAGTTGATGAGAAATAAAAATATACCGCTCCAAGGGCACTTTTGAGCGATATTTTTTTTTTTTTTTTTTTTACTGGCCATATAGCTGATGACCCGCGTGTTTAGCAGGTCACTAGGAAATCAGTGAACGATGTCGTAACCGATTTCTAGAGTATCCAGTGGAATTGTCGATATAGTTAACTATATCGCAAGTGTCCCTGGTCTCCAGTGTGTATGGGGCTTAATTGTCAGTGTATACCAAGAACATATTATCATACCTCTTTCCTTTTTTTTTAGGTGAGTGGTCTACATGAAACCGATGAAGAAGTCCTAATATGCGACTACTGCAGGGTGACCGGGACCTGGACTGCAGAATCGTCCTCAAGTCAACGATCAAAGATGGTGCACAGCAACAAGAGACCCAAGCCAGGTAATTAATGAACATCATTAATTACTGATAATATGTTTTTTGTTATCCATTTGGGGTTTGTAGACAGGTGGTAAATCATTTGATAGACAAATAGGTGGGTGGGTATACAGATGTTAAATCAAAAGATAGATAGATAGATAGATAGATAGATAGATAGATGGATGGGTGGGTAGATAGATGGTACATTTTAAGAGAGTTAGAGGGGTGGGTAGGTAGGTAGATAGATGGTAAATCATTAGATAGATCGATAGCTAGATAAATAGATGGCTGGGTAAGTCGGTAGATAGATAATTGGGTGGGTGAAGCGCAATACCTTTAAAAGATAGGTGGGTGGACACAGCATAATCATTGCGGTCATTACCATCCTCCATATACATCTCCTGCTACCTGATGTTTCCTCATATATACCCAGCCTTCTCGGGGAGAGATCCCTGTGGGAGGTAAGTATCTTCTCACAGACCAAGTTCCTAACTTGGATGTGTCTGCAGACTTGGAGCTACCCTAAAAAAATCCTTGGTGCTTGTTTATTATCTTTGGAGGTTCTAGCAGTAAAGACAAAGCTTCTCAAATGGGGATGGCCAGCCTCTTCAGCAAATTGCGCAGCTTTGTGAGGAATATGATTTGGGTAATATCAGGAGATGTGGACAGGAGCTTTATTAATGACATCAGCCAATGATAGCTATTAGGGTATATTTGTATATTTCGCTTCATATGAATGTATATGTCATTCTTCCACATTCATGAAGTATTTCGATAAATTTGTCAATATAATGCCGCATAGCCTCCTAATGCCCAGAGGGACGGGCAGTCCATCAGCCACGGGTCCCCAGAGGTTTCCCCCACAGGGGGTTTTCCCTCTCCTGAGTGCTGAAGGATGATTCTTTGTGAGTCACGAGGCTACCACCAGCTTGGCCCTCTTATAGGGTACACAGATGTTAAACCAAAAGATAGATAGGTGGGTATATACATAGATGGTAAATCATTAGATAGATATGTGGGTAGGTACATAGATGGCAAATCATTAGCATAACCCAGCACAATACATATAGATAGATATTTATATAGACAGTTAAATAGATACATACAGTAGGTAGATAATGGATCAATAATTGACCGATCCTGGAGACATAATGAATAGTTGGCAAATCATTCTTTTAATGGCCAAATCATAGCTCGATTATTTAAAAAGAAGATGCATGCATAGTGCATGTTTCTAAAGCCCTCATACACAGTTGATGAGAAATAAAAATATACCGCTCCAAGGGCACTTTTGAGCGATATTTTTTTTTTTTTTTCCACTGGCCATATAGCTGATGACCCGCGTGTTTAGCAGGTCACTAGGAAATCAGTGAACGATGTTGTAACCGATTTCTAGAGTATCCAGTGGAATTGTCGATATAGTTAACTATATCGCAAGTGTCCCTGGTCTCCAGTGTGTATGGGGCTTAATTGTCAGTGTATACCAAGAACATATTATCATACCTCTTTCCTTTTTTTTTAGGTGAGTGGTCTACATGAAACCGATGAAGAAGTCCTAATATGCGACTACTGCAGGGTGACCGGGACCTGGACTGCAGAATCGTCCTCAAGTCAACGATCAAAGATGGTGCACAGCAACAAGAGACCCAAGCCAGGTAATTAATGAACATCATTAATTACTGATAATATGTTTTTTGGTATCCATTTGGGGTTTGTAGACAGGTGGTAAATCATTTGATAGACAAATAGGTGGGTGGGTATACAGATGTTAAATCAAAAGATAGATAGATAGATAGATAGATAGATGGATGGGTGGGTAGATAGATGGTACATTTTAAGAGAGTTAGAGGGGTGGGTAGGTAGGTAGATAGATGGTAAATCATTAGATAGATCGATAGCTAGATAAATAGATGGCTGGGTAAGTCGGTAGATAGATAATTGGGTGGGTGAAGCGCAATACCTTTAAAAGATAGGTGGGTGGACACAGCATAATCATTGCGGTCATTACCATCCTCCATATACATCTCCTGCTACCTGATGTTTCCTCATATATACCCAGCCTTCTCGGGGAGAGATCCCTGTGGGAGGTAAGTATCTTCTCACAGACCAAGTTCCTAACTTGGATGTGTCTGCAGACTTGGAGCTACCCTAAAAAAATCCTTGGTGCTTGTTTATTATCTTTGGAGGTTCTAGCAGTAAAGACAAAGCTTCTCAAATGGGGATGGCCAGCCTCTTCAGCAAATTGCGCAGCTTTGTGAGGAATATGATTTGGGTAATATCAGGAGATGTGGACAGGAGCTTTATTAATGACATCAGCCAATGATAGCTATTAGGGTATATTTGTATATTTCGCTTCATATGAATGTATATGTCATTCTTCCACATTCATGAAGTATTTCGATAAATTTGTCAATATAATGCCGCATAGCCTCCTAATGCCCAGAGGGACGGGCAGTCCATCAGCCACGGGTCCCCAGAGGTTTCCCCCACAGGGGGTTTTCCCTCTCCTGAGTGCTGAAGGATGATTCTTTGTGAGTCACGAGGCTACCACCAGCTTGGCCCTCTTATAGGGTACACAGATGTTAAACCAAAAGATAGATAGGTGGGTATATACATAGATGGTAAATCATTAGATAGATATGTGGGTAGGTACATAGATGGCAAATCATTAGCATAACCCAGCACAATACATATAGATAGATATTTATATAGACAGTTAAATAGATACATACAGTAGGTAGATAATGGATCAATAATTGACCGATCCTGGAGACATAATGAATAGTTGGCAAATCATTCTTTTAATGGCCAAATCATAGCTCGATTATTTAAAAAGAAGATGCATGCATAGTGCATGTTTCTAAAGCCCTCATACACAGTTGATGAGAAATAAAAATATACCGCTCCAAGGGCACTTTTGAGCGATATTTTTTTTTTTTTTTCCACTGGCCATATAGCTGATGACCCGCGTGTTTAGCAGGTCACTAGGAAATCAGTGAACGATGTTGTAACCGATTTCTAGAGTATCCAGTGGAATTGTCGATATAGTTAACTATATCGCAAGTGTCCCTGGTCTCCAGTGTGTATGGGGCTTAATTGTCAGTGTATACCAAGAACATATTATCATACCTCTTTCCTTTTTTTTTAGGTGAGTGGTCTACATGAAACCGATGAAGAAGTCCTAATATGCGACTACTGCAGGGTGACCGGGACCTGGACTGCAGAATCGTCCTCAAGTCAACGATCAAAGATGGTGCACAGCAACAAGAGACCCAAGCCAGGTAATTAATGAACATCATTAATTACTGATAATATGTTTTTTGGTATCCATTTGGGGTTTGTAGACAGGTGGTAAATCATTTGATAGACAAATAGGTGGGTGGGTATACAGATGTTAAATCAAAAGATAGATAGATAGATGGATGGGTGGGTAGATAGATGGTACATTTTAAGAGAGTTAGAGGGGTGGGTAGGTAGGTAGATAGATGGTAAATCATTAGATAGATCGATAGCTAGATAAATAGATGGCTGGGTAAGTCGGTAGATAGATAATTGGGTGGGTGAAGCGCAATACCTTTAAAAGATAGGTGGGTGGACACAGCATAATCATTGCGGTCATTACCATCCTCCATATACATCTCCTGCTACCTGATGTTTCCTCATATATACCCAGCCTTCTCGGGGAGAGATCCCTGTGGGAGGTAAGTATCTTCTCACAGACCAAGTTCCTAACTTGGATGTGTCTGCAGACTTGGAGCTACCCTAAAAAAATCCTTGGTGCTTGTTTATTATCTTTGGAGGTTCTAGCAGTAAAGACAAAGCTTCTCAAATGGGGATGGCCAGCCTCTTCAGCAAATTGCGCAGCTTTGTGAGGAATATGATTTGGGTAATATCAGGAGATGTGGACAGGAGCTTTATTAATGACATCAGCCAATGATAGCTATTAGGGTATATTTGTATATTTCGCTTCATATGAATGTATATGTCATTCTTCCACATTCATGAAGTATTTCGATAAATTTGTCAATATAATGCCGCATAGCCTCCTAATGCCCAGAGGGACGGGCAGTCCATCAGCCACGGGTCCCCAGAGGTTTCCCCCACAGGGGGTTTTCCCTCTCCTGAGTGCTGAAGGATGATTCTTTGTGAGTCACGAGGCTACCACCAGCTTGGCCCTCCTATAGGGTACACAGATGTTAAATCAAAAGATAGATAGGTGGGTATATACATAGATGGTAAATCATTAGATAGATATGTGGGTAGGTACATAGATGGCAAATCATTAGCATAACCCAGCACAATACATATAGATAGATATTTATATAGACAGTTAAATAGATACATACAGTAGGTAGATAATGGATCAATAATTGACCGATCCTGGAGACATAATGAATAGTTGGCAAATCATTCTTTTAATGGCCAAATCATAGCTCGATTATTTAAAAAGAAGATGCATGCATAGTGCATGTTTCTAAAGCCCTCATACACAGTTGATGAGAAATAAAAATATACCGCTCCAAGGGCACTTTTGAGCGATATTTTTTTTTTTTTTTTCACTGGCCATATAGCTGATGACCCGCGTGTTTAGCAGGTCACTAGGAAATCAGTGAACGATGTTGTAACCGATTTCTAGAGTATCCAGTGGAATTGTCGATATAGTTAACTATATCGCAAGTGTCCCTGGTCTCCAGTGTGTATGGGGCTTAATTGTCAGTGTATACCAAGAACATATTATCATACCTCTTTCCTTTTTTTTTAGGTGAGTGGTCTACATGAAACCGATGAAGAAGTCCTAATATGCGACTACTGCAGGGTGACCGGGACCTAGACTGCAGAATCGTCCTCAAGTCAACGATCAAAGATGGTGCACAGCAACAAGAGACCCAAGCCAGGTAATTAATGAACATCATTAATTACTGATAATATGTTTTTTGGTATCCATTTGGGGTTTGTAGACAGGTGGTAAATCATTTGATAGACAAATAGGTGGGTGGGTATACAGATGTTAAATCAAAAGATAGATAGATAGACAGATGGATGGGTGGGTAGATAGATGGTACATTTTAAGAGAGTTAGAGGGGTGGGTAGGTAGGTAGATAGATGGTAAATCATTAGATAGATCGATAGCTAGATAAATAGATGGCTGGGTAAGTCGGTAGATAGATAATTGGGTGGGTGAAGCGCAATACCTTTAAAAGATAGGTGGGTGGACACAGCATAATCATTGCGGTCATTACCATCCTCCATATACATCTCCTGCTACCTGATGTTTCCTCATATATACCCAGCCTTCTCGGGGAGAGATCCCTGTGGGAGGTAAGTATCTTCTCACAGACCAAGTTCCTAACTTGGATGTGTCTGCAGTCTTGGAGCTACCCTAAAAAAAATCCTTGGTCCTTGTTTATTATCTTTGGAGGTTCTAGCAGTAAAGACAAAGCTTCTCAAATGGGGATGGCCAGCCTCTTCAGCAAATTGCGCAGCTTTGTGAGGAATATGATTTGGGTAATATCAGGAGATGTGGACAGGAGCTTTATTAATGACATCAGCCAATGATAGCTATTAGGGTATATTTGTATATTTCGCTTCATATGAATGTATATGTCATTCTTCCACATTCATGAAGTATTTCGATAAATTTGTCAATATAATGCCGCATAGCCTCCTAATGCCCAGAGGGACGGGCAGTCCATCAGCCACGGGTCCCCAGAGGTTTCCCCCACAGGGGGTTTTCCCTCTCCTGAGTGCTGAAGGATGATTCTTTGTGAGTCACGAGGCTACCACCAGCTTGGCCCTCCTATAGGGTACACAGATGTTAAATCAAATGATAGATAGGTGGGTATATACATAGATGGTAAATCATTAGATAGATATGTGGGTAGGTACATAGATGGCAAATCATTAGCATAACCCAGCACAATACATATAGATAGATATTTATATAGACAGTTAAATAGATACATACAGTAGGTAGATAATGGATCAATAATTGACCAATCCTGGAGACATAATGAATAGTTGGCAAATCATTCTTTTAATGGCCAAATCATAGCTCGATTATTTAAAAAGAAGATGCATGCATAGTGCATGTTTCTAAAGCCCTCATACACAGTTGATGAGAAATAAAAATATACCGCTCCAAGGGCACTTTTGAGCGATATTTTTTTTTTATTTTTTTCACTGGCCATATAGCTGATGACCCGCGTGTTTAGCAGGTCACTAGGAAATCAGTGAACGATGTCGTAACCGATTTCTAGAGTATCCAGTGGAATTGTCGATATAGTTAACTATATCGCAAGTGTCCCTGGTCTCCAGTGTGTATGGGGCTTAATTGTCAGTGTATACCAAGAACATATTATCATACCTCTTTCCTTTTTTTTTAGGTGAGTGGTCTACATGAAACCGATGAAGAAGTCCTAATATGCGACTACTGCAGGGTGACCGGGACCTGGACTGCAGAATCGTCCTCAAGTCAACGATCAAAGATGGTGCACAGCAACAAGAGACCCAAGCCAGGTAATTAATGAACATCATTAATTACTGATAATATGTTTTTTGTTATCCATTTGGGGTTTGTAGACAGGTGGTATATCATTTGATAGACAAATAGGTGGGTGGGTATACAGATGTTAAATCAAAAGATAGATAGATAGATAGATAGATGGATGGGTGGGTAGATAGATGGTACATTTTAAGAGAGTTAGAGGGGTGGGTAGGTAGGTAGATAGATGGTAAATCATTAGATAGATCGATAGCTAGATAAATAGATGGCTGGGTAAGTCGGTAGATAGATAATTGGGTGGGTGAAGCGCAATACCTTTAAAAGATAGGTGGGTGGACACAGCATAATCATTGCGGTCATTACCATCCTCCATATACATCTCCTGCTACCTGATGTTTCCTCATATATACCCAGCCTTCTCGGGGAGAGATCCCTGTGGGAGGTAAGTATCTTCTCACAGACCAAGTTCCTAACTTGGATGTGTCTGCAGACTTGGAGCTACCCTAAAAAAATCCTTGGTGCTTGTTTATTATCTTTGGAGGTTCTAGCAGTAAAGACAAAGCTTCTCAAATGGGGATGGCCAGCCTCTTCAGCAAATTGCGCAGCTTTGTGAGGAATATGATTTGGGTAATATCAGGAGATGTGGACAGGAGCTTTATTAATGACATCAGCCAATGATAGCTATTAGGGTATATTTGTATATTTCGCTTCATATGAATGTATATGTCATTCTTCCACATTCATGAAGTATTTCGATAAATTTGTCAATATAATGCCGCATAGCCTCCTAATGCCCAGAGGGACGGGCAGTCCATCAGCCACGGGTCCCCAGAGGTTTCCCCCACAGGGGGTTTTCCCTCTCCTGAGTGCTGAAGGATGATTCTTTGTGAGTCACGAGGCTACCACCAGCTTGGCCCTCCTATAGGGTACACAGATGTTAAATCAAAAGATAGATAGGTGGGTATATACATAGATGGTAAATCATTAGATAGATATGTGGGTAGGTACATAGATGGCAAATCATTAGCATAACCCAGCACAATACATATAGATAGATATTTATATAGACAGTTAAATAGATACATACAGTAGGTAGATAATGGATCAATAATTGACCGATCCTGGAGACATAATGAATAGTTGGCAAATCATTCTTTTAATGGCCAAATCATAGCTCGATTATTTAAAAAGAAGATGCATGCATAGTGCATGTTTCTAAAGCCCTCATACACAGTTGATGAGAAATAAAAATATACCGCTCCAAGGGCACTTTTGAGCGATATTTTTTTTTTTTTTTCACTGGCCATATAGCTGATGACCCGCGTGTTTAGCAGGTCACTAGGAAATCAGTGAACGATGTTGTAACCGATTTCTAGAGTATCCAGTGGAATTGTCGATATAGTTAACTATATCGCAAGTGTCCCTGGTCTCCAGTGTGTATGGGGCTTAATTGTCAGTGTATACCAAGAACATATTATCATACCTCTTTCCTTTTTTTTTAGGTGAGTGGTCTACATGAAACCGATGAAGAAGTCCTAATATGCGACTACTGCAGGGTGACCGGGACCTGGACTGCAGAATCGTCCTCAAGTCAACGATCAAAGATGGTGCACAGCAACAAGAGACCAAAGCCAGGTAATTAATGAACATCATTAATTACTGATAATATGTTTTTTGGTATCCATTTGGGGTTTGTAGACAGGTGGTAAATCATTTGATAGACAAATAGGTGGGTGGGTATACAGATGTTAAATCAAAAGATAGATAGATAGATAGATGGATGGGTGGGTAGATAGATGGTACATTTTAAGAGAGTTAGAGGGGTGGGTAGGTAGGTAGATAGATGGTAAATCATTAGATAGATCGATAGCTAGATAAATAGATGGCTGGGTAAGTCGGTAGATAGAAAATTGGGTGGGTGAAGCGCAATACCTTTAAAAGATAGGTGGGTGGACACAGCATAATCATTGCGGTCATTACCATCCTCCATATACATCTCCTGCTACCTGATGTTTCCTCATATATACCCAGCCTTCTCGGGGAGAGATCCCTGTGGGAGGTAAGTATCTTCTCACAGACCAAGTTCCTAACTTGGATGTGTCTGCAGACTTGGAGCTACCCTAAAAAAATCCTTGGTCCTTGTTTATTATCTTTGGAGGTTCTAGCAGTAAAGACAAAGCTTCTCAAATGGGGATGGCCAGCCTCTTCAGCAAATTGCGCAGCTTTGTGAGGAATATGATTTGGGTAATATCAGGAGATGTGGACAGGAGCTTTATTAATGACATCAGCCAATGATAGCTATTAGGGTATATTTGTATATTTCGCTTCATATGAATGTATATGTCATTCTTCCACATTCATGAAGTATTTCGATAAATTTGTCAATATAATGCCGCATAGCCTCCTAATGCCCAGAGGGACGGGC
Source organism: Crinia signifera (assembly GCF_055691185.1). Lineage (NCBI taxonomy): Eukaryota > Metazoa > Chordata > Amphibia > Anura > Myobatrachidae > Crinia > Crinia signifera. Next base: position 40,329,021 of record NC_139222.1, read on the forward strand.
AGTCCATCAGCCACGGGTCCCCAGAGGTTTCCCCCACAGGGGGTTTTCCCTCTCCTGAGTGCTGAAGGATGATTCTTTGTGAGTCACGAGGCTACCACCAGCTTGGCCCTCCTATAGGGTACACAGATGTTAAATCAAAAGATAGATAGGTGGGTATATACATAGATGGTAAATCATTAGATAGATATGTGGGTAGGTACATAGATGGCAAATCATTAGCATAACCCAGCACAATACATATAGATAGATATTTATATAGACAGTTAAATAGATACATACAGTAGGTAGATAATGGATCAATAATTGACCGATCCTGGAGACATAATGAATAGTTGGCAAATCATTCTTTTAATGGCCAAATCATAGCTCGATTATTTAAAAAGAAGATGCATGCATAGTGCATGTTTCTAAAGCCCTCATACACAGTTGATGAGAAATAAAAATATACCGCTCCAAGGGCACTTTTGAGCGATATTTTTTTTTTATTTTTTTCACTGGCCATATAGCTGATGACCCGCGTGTTTAGCAGGTCACTAGGAAATCAGTGAACGATGTCGTAACCGATTTCTAGAGTATCCAGTGGAATTGTCGATATAGTTAACTATATCGCAAGTGTCCCTGGTCTCCAGTGTGTATGGGGCTTAATTGTCAGTGTATACCAAGAACATATTATCATACCTCTTTCCTTTTTTTTTAGGTGAGTGGTCTACATGAAACCGATGAAGAAGTCCTAATATGCGACTACTGCAGGGTGACCGGGACCTGGACTGCAGAATCGTCCTCAAGTCAACGATCAAAGATGGTGCACAGCAACAAGAGACCCAAGCCAGGTAATTAATGAACATCATTAATTACTGATAATATGTTTTTTGGTATCCATTTGGGGTTTGTAGACAGGTGGTAAATCATTTGATAGACAAATAGGTGGGTGGGTATACAGATGTTAAATCAAAAGATAGATAGATAGATAGATAGATGGATGGGTGGGTAGATAGATGGTACATTTTAAGAGAGTTAGAGGGGTGGGTAGGTAGGTAGATAGATGGTAAATCATTAGATAGATCGATAGCTAGATAAATAGATGGCTGGGTAAGTCGGTAGATAGATAATTGGGTGGGTGAAGCGCAATACCTTTAAAAGATAGGTGGGTGGACACAGCATAATCATTGCGGTCATTACCATCCTCCATATACATCTCCTGCTACCTGATGTTTCCTCATATATACCCAGCCTTCTCGGGGAGAGATCCCTGTGGGAGGTAAGTATCTTCTCACAGACCAAGTTCCTAACTTGGATGTGTCTGCAGACTTGGAGCTACCCTAAAAAAATCCTTGGTGCTTGTTTATTATCTTTGGAGGTTCTAGCAGTAAAGACAAAGCTTCTCAAATGGGGATGGCCAGCCTCTTCAGCAAATTGCGCAGCTTTGTGAGGAATATGATTTGGGTAATATCAGGAGATGTGGACAGGAGCTTTATTAATGACATCAGCCAATGATAGCTATTAGGGTATATTTGTATATTTCGCTTCATATGAATGTATATGTCATTCTTCCACATTCATGAAGTATTTCGATAAATTTGTCAATATAATGCCGCATAGCCTCCTAATGCCCAGAGGGACGGGCAGTCCATCAGCCACGGGTCCCCAGAGGTTTCCCCCACAGGGGGTTTTCCCTCTCCTGAGTGCTGAAGGATGATTCTTTGTGAGTCACGAGGCTACCACCAGCTTGGCCCTCCTATAGGGTACACAGATGTTAAATCAAAAGATAGATAGGTGGGTATATACATAGATGGTAAATCATTAGATAGATATGTGGGTAGGTACATAGATGGCAAATCATTAGCATAACCCAGCACAATACATATAGATAGATATTTATATAGACAGTTAAATAGATACATACAGTAGGTAGATAATGGATCAATAATTGACCGATCCTGGAGACATAATGAATAGTTGGCAAATCATTCTTTTAATGGCCAAATCATAGCTTGATTATTTAAAAAGAAGATGCATGCATAGTGCATGTTTCTAAAGCCCTCATACACAGTTGATGAGAAATAAAAATATACCGCTCCAAGGGCACTTTTGAGCGATATTTTTTATTTTTTTTCCACTGGCCATATAGCTGATGACCCGCGTGTTTAGCAGGTCACTAGGAAATCAGTGAACGATGTCGTAACCGATTTCTAGAGTATCCAGTGGAATTGTCGATATAGTTAACTATATCGCAAGTGTCCCTGGTCTCTAGTGTGTATGGGGCTTAATTGTCAGTGTATACCAAGAACATATTATCATACCTCTTTCCTTTTTTTTTAGGTGAGTGGTCTACATGAAACCGATGAAGAAGTCCTAATATGCGACTACTGCAGGGTGACCGGGACCTGGACTGCAGAATCGTCCTCAAGTCAACGAATCAAAGATGGTGCACAGCAACAAGAGACCCAAGCCAGGTAATTAATGAACATCATTAATTACTGATAATATGTTTTTTGTTATCCATTTGGGGTTTGTAGACAGGTGGTAAATCATTTGATAGACAAATAGGTGGGTGGGTATACAGATGTTAAATCAAAAGATAGATAGATAGATAGATAGATAGATAGATAGATGGATGGGTGGGTAGATAGATGGTACATTTTAAGAGAGTTAGAGGGGTGGGTAGGTAGGTAGATAGATGGTAAATCATTAGATAGATCGATAGCTAGATAAATAGATGGCTGGGTAAGTCGGTAGATAGATAATTGGGTGGGTGAAGCGCAATACCTTTAAAAGATAGGTGGGTGGACACAGCATAATCATTGCGGTCATTACCATCCTCCATATACATCTCCTGCTACCTGATGTTTCCTCATATATACCCAGCCTTCTCGGGGAGAGATCCCTGTGGGAGGTAAGTATCTTCTCACAGACAAAGTTCCTAACTTGGATGTGTCTGCAGGCTTGGAGCTACCCTAAAAAAATCCTTGGTGCTTGTTTATTATCTTTGGAGGTTCTAGCAGTAAAGACAAAGCTTCTCAAATGGGGATGGCCAGCCTCTTCAGCAAATTGCGCAGCTTTGTGAGGAATATGATTTGGGTAATATCAGGAGATGTGGACAGGAGCTTTATTAATGACATCAGCCAATGATAGCTATTATGGTATATTTGTATATTTCGCTTCATATGAATGTATATGTCATTCTTCCACATTCATGAAGTATTTAGATAAATTTGTCAATATAATGCCGCATAGCCTCCTAATGCCCAGAGGGACGGGCAGTCCATCAGCCACGGGTCCCCAGAGGTTTCCCCCACAGGGGGTTTTCCCTCTCCTGAGTGCTGAAGGATGATTCTTTGTGAGTCACGAGGCTACCACCAGCTTGGCCCTCCTATAGGGTACACAGATGTTAAATCAAAAGATAGATAGGTGGGTATATACATAGATGGTAAATCATTAGATAGATATGTGAATAGGTACATAGATGGCAAATCATTAGCATAACCCAGCACAATACATATAGATAGATATTTATATAGACAGTTAAATAGATACATACAGTAGGTAGATAATGGATCAATAATTGACCGATCCTGGAGACATAATGAATAGTTGGCAAATCATTCTTTTAATGGCCAAATCATAGCTCGATTATTTAAAAAGAAGATGCATGCATAGTGCATGTTTCTAAAGCCCTCATACACAGTTGATGAGAAATAAAAATATACCGCTCCAAGGGCACTTTTGAGCGATATTTTTTTTTTTTTTCCACTGGCCATATAGCTGATGACCCGCGTGTTTAGCAGGTCACTAGGAAATCAGTGAACGATGTCGTAACCGATTTCTAGAGTATCCAGTGGAATTGACGATATAGTTAACTATATCGCAAGTGTCCCTGGTCTCCAGTGTGTATGGGGCTTAATTGTCAGTGTATACCAAGAACATATTATCATACCTCTTTCCTTTTTTTTTAGGTGAGTGGTCTACATGAAACCGATGAAGAAGTCCTAATATGCGACTACTGCAGGGTGACCGGGACCTGGACTGCAGAATCGTCCTCAAGTCAACGATCAAAGATGGTGCACAGCAACAAGAGACCCAAGCCAGGTAATTAATGAACATCATTAATTACTGATAATATGTTTTTTGGTATCCATTTGGGGTTTGTAGACAGGTGGTAAATCATTTGATAGACATATAGGTGGGTGGGTATACAGATGTTAAATCAAAAGATAGATAGATAGATGGATGGGTGGGTAGATAGATGGTACATTTTAAGAGAGTTAGAGGGGTGGGTAGGTAAGTAGATAGATGGTAAATCATTAGATAGATCGATAGCTAGATAAATAGATGGCTGGGTAAGTCGGTAGATAGATAATTGGGTGGGTGAAGCGCAATACCTTTAAAAGATAGGTTGGTGGACACAGCATTATCATTGCGGTCATTACCATCCTCCATATACATCTCCTGCTACCTGATGTTTCCTCATATATACCCAGCCTTCTCGGGGAGAGATCCCTGTGGGAGGTAAGTATCTTCTCACAGACCAAGTTCCTAACTTGAATGTGTCTGCAGACTTGGAGCTACCCTAAAAAAATCCTTGGTGCTTGTTTATTATCTTTGGAGGTTCTAGCAGTAAAGACAAAGCTTCTCAAATGGGGATGGCCAGCCTCTTCAGCAAATTGCGCAGCTTTGTGAGGAATATGATTTGGGTAATATCAGGAGATGTGGACAGGAGCTTTATTAATGACATCAGCCAATGATAGCTATTAGGGTATATTTGTATATTTCGCTTCATATGAATGTATATGTCATTCTTCCACATTCATGAAGTATTTCGATAGATTTGTCAATATAATGCCGCATAGCCTCCTAATGCCCAGAGGGACGGGCAGTCCATCAGCCACGGGTCCCCAGAGGTTTCCCCCACAGGGGGTTTTCCCTCTCCTGAGTGCTGAAGGATGATTCTTTGTGAGTCACGAGGCTACCACCAGCTTGGCCCTCCTATAGGGTACACAGATGTTAAATCAAAAGATAGATAGGTGGGTATATACATAGATGGTAAATCATTAAATAGATATGTGGGTAGGTACATAAATGGCAAATCATTAGCATAACCCAGCACAATACATATAGATAGATATTTATATAGACAGTTAAATAGATACATACAGTAGGTAGATAATGGATCAATAATTGACCGATCCTGGAGACATAATGAATAGTTGGCAAATCATTCTTTTAATGGCCAAATCATAGCTCGATTATTTAAAAAGAAGATGCATGCATAGTGCATGTTTCTAAAGCCCTCATACACAGTTGATGAGAAATAAAAATATACCGCTCCAAGGGCACTTTTGAGCGATATTTTTTTTTTTTTTCCACTGGCCATATAGCTGATGACCCGCGTGTTTAGCAGGTCACTAGGAAATCAGTGAACGATGTCGTAACCGATTTCTAGAGTATCCAGTGGAATCGACGATATAGTTAACTATTTTGCAAGTGTCCCTGGTCTCCAGTGTGTATGGGGCTTAATTGTCAGTGTATACCAAGAACATATTATCATACCTCTTTCCTTTTTTTTTAGGTGAGTGGTCTACATGAAACCGATGAAGAAGTCCTAATATGCGACTACTGCAGGGTGACCGGGACCTGGACTGCAGAATCGTCCTCAAGTCAACGATCAAAGATGGTGCACAGCAACAAGAGACCCAAGCCAGGTAATTAATGAACATCATTAATTACTGATAATGTTTTTTGGTATCCATTTGGGGTTTGTAGACAGGTGGTAAATCATTTGATAGACAAATAGGTGGGTGGGTATACAGATGTTAAATCAAAAGATAGATAGATAGATGGATGGGTGGGTAGATAGATGGTACATTTTAAGAGAGTTAGAGGGGTGGGTAGGTAGGTAGATAGATGGTAAATCATTAGATAGATCGATAGCTAGATAAATAGATGGCTGGGTAAGTCGGTAGATAGATAATTGGGTGGGTGAAGCGCAATACCTTTAAAAGATAGGTGGGTGGACACAGCATAATCATTGCGGTCATTACCATCCTCCATATACATCTCCTGCTACCTGATGTTTCCTCATATATACCCAGCCTTCTCGGGGAGAGATCCCTGTGGGAGGTAAGTATCTTCTCACAGACCAAGTTCCTAACTTGGATGTGTCTGCAGACTTGGAGCTACCCTAAAAAAATCCTTGGTGCTTGTTTATTATCTTTGGAGGTTCTAGCAGTAAAGACAAAGCTTCTCAAATGGGGATGGCCAGCCTCTTCAGCAAATTGCGCAGCTTTGTGAGGAATATGATTTGGGTAATATCAGGAGATGTGGACAGGAGCTTTATTAATGACATCAGCCAATGATAGCTATTAGGGTATATTTGTATATTTCGCTTCATATGAATGTATATGTCATTCTTCCACATTCATGAAGTATTTCGATAAATTTGTCAATATAATGCCGCATAGCCTCCTAATGCCCAGAGGGACGGGCAGTCCATCAGCCACGGGTCCCCAGAGGTTTCCCCCACAGGGGGTTTTCCCTCTCCTGAGTGCTGAAGGATGATTCTTTGTGAGTCACGAGGCTACCACCAGCTTGGCCCTCCTATAGGGTACACAGATGTTAAATCAAAAGATAGATAGGTGGGTATATACATAGATGGTAAATCATTAGATAGATATGTGGGTAGGTACATAGATGGCAAATCATTAGCATAACCCAGCACAATACATATAGATAGATATTTATATAGACAGTTAAATAGATACATACAGTAGGTAGATAATGGATCAATAATTGACCGATCCTGGAGACATAATGAATAGTTGGCAAATCATTCTTTTAATGGCCAAATCATAGCTCGATTATTTAAAAAGAAGATGCATGCATAGTGCATGTTTCTAAAGCCCTCATACACAGTTGATGAGAAATAAAAATATACCGCTCCAAGGGCACTTTTGAGCGATATTTTTTTTTTTTTTTTTTTTACTGGCCATATAGCTGATGACCCGCGTGTTTAGCAGGTCACTAGGAAATCAGTGAACGATGTCGTAACCGATTTCTAGAGTATCCAGTGGAATTGTCGATATAGTTAACTATATCGCAAGTGTCCCTGGTCTCCAGTGTGTATGGGGCTTAATTGTCAGTGTATACCAAGAACATATTATCATACCTCTTTCCTTTTTTTTTAGGTGAGTGGTCTACATGAAACCGATGAAGAAGTCCTAATATGCGACTACTGCAGGGTGACCGGGACCTGGACTGCAGAATCGTCCTCAAGTCAACGATCAAAGATGGTGCACAGCAACAAGAGACCCAAGCCAGGTAATTAATGATCATCATTAATTACTGATAATATGTTTTTTGTTATCCATTTGGGGTTTGTAGACAGGTGGTAAATCATTTGATAGACAAATAGGTGGGTGGGTATACAGATGTTAAATCAAAAGATAGATAGATAGATAGATAGATAGATGGATGGGTGGGTAGATAGATGGTACATTTTAAGAGAGTTAGAGGGGTGGGTAGGTAGGTAGATAGATGGTAAATCATTAGATAGATCGATAGCTAGATAAATAGATGGCTGGGTAAGTCGGTAGATAGATAATTGGGTGGGTGAAGCGCAATACCTTTAAAAGATAGGTGGGTGGACACAGCATAATCATTGCGGTCATTACCATCCTCCATATACATCTCCTGCTACCTGATGTTTCCTCATATATACCCAGCCTTCTCGGGGAGAGATCCCTGTGGGAGGTAAGTATCTTCTCACAGACCAAGTTCCTAACTTGGATGTGTCTGCAGACTTGGAGCTACCCTAAAAAAATCCTTGGTGCTTGTTTATTATCTTTGGAGGTTCTAGCAGTAAAGACAAAGCTTCTCAAATGGGGATGGCCAGCCTCTTCAGCAAATTGCGCAGCTTTGTGAGGAATATGATTTGGGTAATATCAGGAGATGTGGACAGGAGCTTTATTAATGACATCAGCCAATGATAGCTATTAGGGTATATTTGTATATTTCGCTTCATATGAATGTATATGTCATTCTTCCACATTCATGAAGTATTTAGATAAATTTGTCAATATAATGCCGCATAGCCTCCTAATGCCCAGAGGGACGGGCAGTCCATCAGCCACGGGTCCCCAGAGGTTTCCCCCACAGGGGGTTTTCCCTCTCCTGAGTGCTGAAGGATGATTCTTTGTGAGTCACGAGGCTACCACCAGCTTGGCCCTCTTATAGGGTACACAGATGTTAAATCAAAAGATAGATAGGTGGGTATATACATAGATGGTAAATCATTAGATAGATATGTGGGTAGGTACATAGATGGCAAATCATTAGCATAACCCAGCACAATACATATAGATAGATATTTATATAGACAGTTAAATAGATACATACAGTAGGTAGATAATGGATCAATAATTGACCGATCCTGGAGACATAATGAATAGTTGGCAAATCATTCTTTTAATGGCCAAATCATAGCTCGATTATTTAAAAAGAAGATGCATGCATAGTGCATGTTTCTAAAGCCCTCATACACAGTTGATGAGAAATAAAAATATACCGCTCCAAGGGCACTTTTGAGCGATATATTTTTTTTTTTTTTCCACTGGCCATATAGCTGATGACCCGCGTGTTTAGCAGGTCACTAGGAAATCAGTGAACGATGTTGTAACCGATTTCTAGAGTATCCAGTGGAATTGTCGATATAGTTAACTATATCGCAAGTGTCCCTGGTCTCCAGTGTGTATGGGGCTTAATTGTCAGTGTATACCAAGAACATATTATCATACCTCTTTCCTTTTTTTTTAGGTGAGTGGTCTACATGAAACCGATGAAGAAGTCCTAATATGCGACTACTGCAGGGTGACCGGGACCTGGACTGCAGAATCGTCCTCAAGTCAACGATCAAAGATGGTGCACAGCAACAAGAGACCCAAGCCAGGTAATTAATGAACATCATTAATTACTGATAATATGTTTTTTGGTATCCATTTGGGGTTTGTAGACAGGTGGTAAATCATTTGATAGACAAATAGGTGGGTGGGTATACAGATGTTAAATCAAAAGATAGATAGATAGATGGATGGGTGGGTAGATAGATGGTACATTTTAAGAGAGTTAGAGGGGTGGGTAGGTAGGTAGATAGATGGTAAATCATTAGATAGATCGATAGCTAGATAAATAGATGGCTGGGTAAGTCGGTAGATAGATAATTGGGTGGGTGAAGCGCAATACCTTTAAAAGATAGGTGGGTGGACACAGCATAATCATTGCGGTCATTACCATCCTCCATATACATCTCCTGCTACCTGATGTTTCCTCATATATACCCAGCCTTCTCGGGGAGAGATCCCTGTGGGAGGTAAGTATCTTCTCACAGACCAAGTTCCTAACTTGGATGTGTCTGCAGACTTGGAGCTACCCTAAAAAAATCCTTGGTGCTTGTTTATTATCTTTGGAGGTTCTAGCAGTAAAGACAAAGCTTCTCAAATGGGGATGGCCAGCCTCTTCAGCAAATTGCGCAGCTTTGTGAGGAATATGATTTGGGTAATATCAGGAGATGTGGACAGGAGCTTTATTAATGACATCAGCCAATGATAGCTATTAGGGTATATTTGTATATTTCGCTTCATATGAATGTATATGTCATTCTTCCACATTCATGAAGTATTTCGATAAATTTGTCAATATAATGCCGCATAGCCTCCTAATGCCCAGAGGGACGGGCAGTCCATCAGCCACGGGTCCCCAGAGGTTTCCCCCACAGGGGGTTTTCCCTCTCCTGAGTGCTGAAGGATGATTCTTTGTGAGTCACGAGGCTACCACCAGCATGGCCCTCCAATAGGGTACACAGATGTTAAATCGAAAGATAGATAGGTGGGTATATACAAAGATTGTAAATCATTAGATAGATATGTGGGTAGGTACATAGATGGCAAATCATTAGCATAACCCAGCACAATACATATAGATAGATATTTATATAGACAGTTAAATAGATACATACAGTAGGTAGATAATGGATCAATAATTGACCGATCCTGGAGACATAATGAATAGTTGGCAAATCATTCTTTTAATGGCCAAATCATAGCTCGATTATTTAAAAAGAAGATGCATGCATAGTGCATGTTTCTAAAGCCCTCATACACAGTTGATGAGAAATAAAAATATACCGCTCCAAGGGCACTTTTGAGCGATATTTTTTTTTTATTTTTTTCACTGGCCATATAGCTGATGACCCGCGTGTTTAGCAGGTCACTAGGAAATCAGTGAACGATGTCGTAACCGATTTCTAGAGTATCCAGTGGAATTGTCGATATAGTTAACTATATCGCAAGTGTCCCTGGTCTCCAGTGTGTATGGGGCTTTATTGTCAGTGTATACCAAGAACATATTATCATACCTCTTTCCTTTTTTTTTAGGTGAGTGGTCTACATGAAACCGATGAAGAAGTCCTAATATGCGACTACTGCAGGGTGACCGGGACCTGGACTGCAGAATCGTCCTCAAGTCAACGATCAAAGATGGTGCACAGCAACAAGAGACCCAAGCCAGGTAATTAATGAACATCATTAATTACTGATAATATGTTTTTTGTTATCCATTTGGGGTTTGTAGACAGGTGGTATATCATTTGATAGACAAATAGGTGGGTGGGTATACAGATGTTAAATCAAAAGATAGATAGATAGATAGATAGATAGATAGATAGATAGATGGATGGGTGGGTAGATAGATGGTACATTTTAAGAGAGTTAGAGGGGTGGGTAGGTAGGTAGATAGATGGTAAATCATTAGATAAATCGATAGCTAGATAAATAGATGGCTGGGTAAGTCGGTAGATAGATAATTGGGTGGGTGAAGCGCAATACCTTTAAAAGATAGGTGGGTGGACACAGCATAATCATTGCGGTCATTACCATCCTCCATATACATCTCCTGCTACCTGATGTTTCCTCATATATACCCAGCCTTCTCGGGGAGAGATCCCTGTGGGAGGTAGGTATCTTCTCACAGACCAAGTTCCTAACTTGGATGTGTCTGCAGACTTGGAGCTACCCTAAAAAAATCCTTGGTGCTTGTTTATTATCTTTGGAGGTTCTAGCAGTAAAGACAAAGCTTCTCAAATGGGGATGGCCAGCCTCTTCAGCAAATTGCGCAGCTTTGTGAGGAATATGATTTGGGTAATATCAGGAGATGTGGACAGGAGCTTTATTAATGACATCAGCCAATGATAGCTATTAGGGTATATTTGTATATTTCGCTTCATATGAATGTATATGTCATTCTTCCACATTCATGAAGTATTTCGATAAATTTGTCAATATAATGCCGCATAGCCTCCTAATGCCCAGAGGGACGGGCAGTCCATCAGCCACGGGTCCCCAGAGGTTTCCCCCACAGGGGGTTTTCCCTCTCCTGAGTGCTGAAGGATGATTCTTTGTGAGTCACTAGGCTACCACCAGCTTGGCCCTCCTATAGGGTACACAGATGTTAAATCAAAAGATAGATAGGTGGGTATATACATAGATGGTAAATCATTAGATAGATATGTGGGTAGGTACATAGATGGCAAATCATTAGCATAACCCAGCACAATACATATAGATAGATATTTATATAGACAGTTAAATAGATACATACAGTAGGTAGATAATGGATCAATAATTGACCGATCCTGGAGACATAATGAATAGTTGGCAAATCATTCTTTTAATGGCCAAATCATAGCTCGATTATTTAAAAAGAAGATGCATGCATAGTGCATGTTTCTAAAGCCCTCATACACAGTTGATGAGAAATAAAAATATACCGCTCCAAGGGCACTTTTGAGCGATATTTTTTTTTTTTTTTTCCACTGGCCATATAGCTGATGACCCGCGTGTTTAGCAGGTCACTAGGAAATCAGTGAACGATGTTGTAACCGATTTCTAGAGTATCCAGTGGAATTGTCGATATAGTTAACTATATCGCAAGTGTCCCTGGTCTCCAGTGTGTATGGGGCTTAATTGTCAGTGTATACCAAGAACATATTATCATACCTCTTTCCTTTTTTTTTAGGTGAGTGGTCTACATGAAACCGATGAAGAAGTCCTAATATGCGACTACTGCAGGGTGACCGGGACCTGGACTGCAGAATCGTCCTCAAGTCAACGATCAAAGATGGTGCACAGCAACAAGAGACCCAAGCCAGGTAATTAATGAACATCATTAATAACTGATAATATGTTTTTTGGTATCCATTTGGGGTTTGTAGACAGGTGGTAAATCATTTGATAGACAAATAGGTGGGTGGGTATACAGATGTTAAATCAAAAGATAGATAGATAGATGGATGGGTGGGTAGATAGATGGTACATTTTAAGAGAGTTAGAGGGGTGGGTAGGTAGGTAGATAGATGGTAAATCATTAGATAGATCGATAGCTAGATAAATAGATGGCTGGGTAAGTCGGTAGATAGATAATTGGGTGGGTGAAGCGCAATACCTTTAAAAGATAGGTGGGTGGACACAGCATAATCATTGCGGTCATTACCATCCTCCATATACATCTCCTGCTACCTGATGTTTCCTCATATATACCCAGCCTTCTCGGGGAGAGATCCCTGTGGGAGGTAAGTATCTTCTCACAGACCAAGTTCCTAACTTGGATGTGTCTGCAGACTTGGAGCTACCCTAAAAAAATCCTTGGTGCTTGTTTATTATCTTTGGAGGTTCTAGCAGTAAAGACAAAGCTTCTCAAATGGGGATGGCCAGCCTCTTCAGCAAATTGCGCAGCTTTGTGAGGAATATGATTTGGGTAATATCAGGAGATGTGGACAGGAGCTTTATTAATGACATCAGCCAATGATAGCTATTAGGGTATATTTGTATATTTCGCTTCATATGAATGTATATGTCATTCTTCCACATTCATGAAGTATTTCGATAAATTTGTCAATATAATGCCGCATAGCCTCCTAATGCCCAGAGGGACGGGCAGTCCATCAGCCACGGGTCCCCAGAGGTTTCCCCCACAGGAGGTTTTCCCTCTCCTGAGTGCTGAAGGATGATTCTTTGTGAGTCACGAGGCTACCACCAGCTTGGCCCTCCTATAGGGTACACAGATGTTAAATCAAAAGATAGATAGGTGGGTATATACATAGATGGTAAATCATTAGATAGATATGTGGGTAGGTACATAGATGGCAAATCATTAGCATAACCCAGCACAATACATATAGATAGATATTTATATAGACAGTTAAATAGATACATACAGTAGGTAGATAATGGATCAATAATTGACCGATCCTGGAGACATAATGAATAGTTGGCAAATCATTCTTTTAATGGCCAAATCATAGCTCGATTATTTAAAAAGAAGATGCATGCATAGTGCATGTTTCTAAAGCCCTCATACACAGTTGATGAGAAATAAAAATATACCGCTCCAAGGGCACTTTTGAGCGATATTTTTTTTTTTTTTTTCACTGGCCATATAGCTGATGACCCGCGTGTTTAGCAGGTCACTAGGAAATCAGTGAACGATGTTGTAACCGATTTCTAGAGTATCCAGTGGAATTGTCGATATAGTTAACTATATCGCAAGTGTCCCTGGTCTCCAGTGTGTATGGGGCTTAATTGTCAGTGTATACCAAGAACATATTATCATACCTCTTTCCTTTTTTTTTAGGTGAGTGGTCTACATGAAACCGATGAAGAAGTCCTAATATGCGACTACTGCAGGGTGACCGGGACCTGGACTGCAGAATCGTCCTCAAGTCAACGATCAAAGATGGTGCACAGCAACAAGAGACCCAAGCCAGGTAATTAATGAACATCATTAATTACTGATAATATGTTTTTTGGTATCCATTTGGGGTTTGTAGACAGGTGGTAAATCATTTGATAGACAAATAGGTGGGTGGGTATACAGATGTTAAATCAAAAGATAGATAGATAGATAGATGGATGGGTGGGTAGATAGATGGTACATTTTAAGAGAGTTAGAGGGGTGGGTAGGTAGGTAGATAGATGGTAAATCATTAGATAGATCGATAGCTAGATAAATAGATGGCTGGGTAAGTCGGTAGATAGATAATTGGGAGGGTGAAGCGCAATACCTTTAAAAGATAGGTGGGTGGACACAGCATAATCATTGCGGTCATTACCATCCTCCATATACATCTCCTGCTACCTGATGTTTCCTCATATATACCCAGTCTTCTCGGGGAGAGATCCCTGTGGGAGTTAAGTATCTTCTCACAGACCAAGTTCCTAACTTGCATGTGTCTGCAGACTTGGAGCTACCCTAAAAAAGTCCTTGGTGCTTGTTTATTATCTTTGGAGGTTCTAGCAATAAAGACAAAGCTTCTCAAATGGGGATGGCCAGCCTCTTCAGCAAATTGCGCAGCTTTGTGAGGAATATGATTTGGGTAATATCAGGAGATGTGGACAGGAGCTTTATTAATGACATCAGCCAATGATAGCTATTAGGGTATATTTGTATATTTTGCTTCATATGAATGTATATGTCATTCTTCCACATTCATGAAGTATTTCGATAAATTTGTCAATATAATGCCGCATAGCCTCCTAATGCCCAGAGGGACGGGCAGTCCATCAGCCACGGGTCCCCAGAGGTTTCCCCCACAGGGGGTTTTCCCTCTCCTGAGTGCTGAAGGATGATTCTTTGTGAGTCACGAGGCTACCACCAGCTTGGCCCTCCTATAGGGTACACAGATGTTAAATCAAAAGATAGATAGGTGGGTATATACATAGATGGTAAATCATTAGATAGATATGTGGGTAGGTACATAGATGGCAAATCATTAGCATAACCCAGCACAATACATATAGATAGATATTTATATAGACAGTTAAATAGATACATACAGTAGGTAGATAATGGATCAATAATTGACCGATCCTGGAGACATAATGAATAGTTGGCAAATCATTCTTTTAATGGCCAAATCATAGCTCGATTATTTAAAAAGAAGATGCATGCATAGTGCATGTTTCTAAAGCCCTCATACACAGTTGATGAGAAATAAAAATATACCGCTCCAAGGGCACTTTTGAGCAATATATTTTTTTTTTTTTCCACTGGCCATATAGCTGATGACCCGCGTGTTTAGCAGGTCACTAGGAAATCAGTGAACGATGTCGTAACCGATTTCTAGAGTATCCAGTGGAATTGTCGATATAGTTAACTATATCGCAAGTGTCCCTGGTCTCCAGTGTGTATGGGGCTTAATTGTCAGTGTATACCAAGAACATATTATCATACCTCTTTCCTTTTTTTTTAGGTGAGTGGTCTACATGAAACCGATGAAGAAGTCCTAATATGCGACTACTGCAGGGTGACCGGGACCTGGACTGCAGAATCGTCCTCAAGTCAACGATCAAAGATGGTGCACAGCAACAAGAGACCCAAGCCAGGTAATTAATGAACATCATTAATTACTGATAATATGTTTTTTGGTATCCATTTGGGGTTTGTAGACAGGTGGTAAATCATTTGATAGACAAATAGGTGGGTGGGTATACAGATGTTAAATCAAAAGATAGATAGATAGATAGATGGATGGGTGGGTAGATAGATGGTACATTTTAAGAGAGTTAGAGGGGTGGGTAGGTAGGTAGATAGATGGTAAATCATTAGATAGATCGATAGCTAGATAAATAGATGGCTGGGTAAGTCGGTAGATAGATAATTGGGTGGGTGAAGCGCAATACCTTTAAAAGATAGGTGGGTGGACACAGCATAATCATTGCGGTCATTACCATCCTCCATATACATCTCCTGCTACCTGATGTTTCCTCATATATACCCAGCCTTCTCGGGGAGAGATCCCTGTGGGAGGTAAGTATCTTCTCACAGACCAAGTTCCTAACTTGGATGTGTCTGCAGACTTGGAGCTACCCTAAAAAAATCCTTGGTGCTTGTCTATTATCTTTGGAGGTTCTAGCAGTAAAGACAAAGCTTCTCAAATGGGGATGGCCAGCCTCTTCAGCAAATTGCGCAGCTTTTTGAGGAATATGATTTGGGTAATATCAGGAGATGTGGACAGGAGCTTTATTAATGACATCAGCCAATGATAGCTATTAGGGTATATTTGTATATTTTGCTTCATATGAATGTATATGTCATTCTTCCACATTCATGAAGTATTTCGATAAATTTGTCAATATAATGCCGCATAGCCTCCTAATGCCCAGAGGGACGGGCAGTCCATCAGCCACGGGTCCCCAGAGGTTTCCCCCACAGGGGGTTTTCCCTCTCCTGAGTGCTGAAGGATGATTCTTTGTGAGTCACGAGGCTACCACCAGCTTGGCCCTCCTATAGGGTACACAGATGTTAAATCAAAAGATAGATAGGTGGGTATATACATAGATGGTAAATCATTAGATAGATATGTGGGTAGGTACATAGATGGCAAATCATTAGCATAACCCAGCACAATACATATAGATAGATATTTATATAGACAGTTAAATAGATACATACAGTAGGTAGATAATGGATCAATAATTGACCGATCCTGGAGACATAATGAATAGTTGGCAAATCATTCTTTTAATGGCCAAATCATAGCTCGATTATTTAAAAAGAAGATGCATGCATAGTGCATGTTTCTAAAGCCCTCATACACAGTTGATGAGAAATAAAAATATACCGCTCCAAGGGCACTTTTGAGCGATATTTTTTCTTTTTTTTTTCACTGGCCATATAGCTGATGACCCGCGTGTTTAGCAGGTCACTAGGAAATCAGTGAACGATGTCGTAACCGATTTCTAGAGTATCCAGTGGAATTGTCGATATAGTTAACTATATCGCAAGTGTCCCTGGTCTCCAGTGTGTATGGGGCTTAATTGTCAGTGTATACCAAGAACATATTATCATACCTCTTTCCTTTTTTTTTAGGTGAGTGGTCTACATGAAACCGATGAAGAAGTCCTAATATGCGACTACTGCAGGGTGACCGGGACCTGGACTGCAGAATCGTCCTCAAGTCAACGATCAAAGATGGTGCACAGCAACAAGAGACCCAAGCCAGGTAATTAATGAACATCATTAATTACTGATAATATGTTTTTTGGTATCCATTTGGGGTTTGTAGACAGGTGGTAAATCATTTGATAGACAAATAGGTGGGTGGGTATACAGATGTTAAATCAAAAGATAGATAGATAGATGGATGGGTGGGTAGATAGATGGTACATTTTAAGAGAGTTAGAGGGGTGGGTAGGTAGGTAGATAGATGGTAAATCATTAGATAGATCGATAGCTAGATAAATAGATGGCTGGGTAAGTCGGTAGATAGATAATTGGGTGGGTGAAGCGCAATACCTTTAAAAGATAGGTGGGTGGACACAGCATAATCATTGCGGTCATTACCATCCTCCATATACATCTCCTGCTACCTGATGTTTCCTCATATATACCCAGCCTTCTCGGGGAGAGATCCCTGTGGGAGGTAAGTATCTTCTCACAGACCAAGTTCCTAACTTGGATGTGTCTGCAGACTTGGAGCTACCCTAAAAAAATCCTTGGTGCTTGTTTATTATCTTTGGAGGTTCTAGCAGTAAAGACAAAGCTTCTCAAATGGGGATGGCCAGCCTCTTCAGCAAATTGCGCAGCTTTGTGAGGAATATGATTTGGGTAATATCAGGAGATGTGGACAGGAGCTTTATTAATGACATCAGCCAATGATAGCTATTAGGGTATATTTGTATATTTCGCTTCATATGAATGTATATGTCATTCTTCCACATTCATGAAGTATTTCGATAAATTTGTCAATATAATGCCGCATAGCCTCCTAATGCCCAGAGGGACGGGCAGTCCATCAGCCACGGGTCCCCAGAGGTTTCCCCCACAGGGGGTTTTCCCTCTCCTGAGTGCTGAGGGATGATTCTTTGTGAGTCACGAGGCTACCACCAGCTTGGCCCTCCTATAGGGTACACAGATGTTAAATCAAAAGATAGATAGGTGGGTATATACATAGATGGTAAATCATTAGATAGATATGTGGGTAGGTACATAGATGGCAAATCATTAGCATAACCCAGCACAATACATATAGATAGATATTTATATAGACAGTTAAATAGATACATACAGTAGGTAGATAATGGATCAATAATTGACCGATCCTGGAGACATAATGAATAGTTGGCAAATCATTCTTTTAATGGCCAAATCATAGCTCGATTATTTTAAAAGAAGATGCATGCATAGTGCATGTTTCTAAAGCCCTCATACACAGTTGATGAGAAATAAAAATATACCGCTCCAAGAAAGGGCACTTTTGAGCGATATTTTTTTTTTATTTTTTTCACTGGCCATATAGCTGATGACCCGTGTGTTTAGCAGGTCACTAGGAAATCAGTGAACGATGTCGTAACCGATTTCTAGAGTATCCAGTGGAATTGTCGATATAGTTAACTATATCGCAAGTGTCCCTGGTCTCCAGTGTGTATGGGGCTTAATTGTCAGTGTATACCAAGAACATATTATCATACCTCTTTCCTTTTTTTTTAGGTGAGTGGTCTACATGAAACCGATGAAGAAGTCCTAATATGCGACTACTGCAGGGTGACCGGGACCTGGACTGCAGAATCGTCCTCAAGTCAACGATCAAAGATGGTGCACAGCAACAAGAGACCCAAGCCAGGTAATTAATGAACATCATTAATTACTGATAATATGTTTTTTGTTATCCATTTGGGGTTTGTAGACAGGTGGTATATCATTTGATAGACAAATAGGTGGGTGGGTATACAGATGTTAAATCAAAAGATAGATAGATAGATAGATGGATGGGTGGGTAGATAGATGGTACATTTTAAGAGAGTTAGAGGGGTGGGTAGGTAGGTAGATAGATGGTAAATCATTAGATAGATCGATAGCTAGATAAATAGATGGCTGGGTAAGTCGGTAGATAGATAATTGGGTGGGTGAAGCGCAATACCTTTAAAAGATAGGTGGGTGGACACAGCATAATCATTGCGGTCATTACCATCCTCCATATACATCTCCTGCTACCTGATGTTTCCTCATATATACCCAGCCTTCTCGGGGAGAGATCCCTGTGGGAGGTAAGTATCTTCTCACAGACCAAGTTCCTAACTTGGATGTGTCTGCAGACTTGGAGCTACCCTAAAAAAATCCTTGGTGCTTGTTTATTATCTTTGGAGGTTCTAGCAGTAAAGACAAAGCTTCTCAAATGGGGATGGCCAGCCTCTTCAGCAAATTGCGCAGCTTTGTGAGGAATATGATTTGGGTAATATCAGGAGATGTGGACAGGAGCTTTATTAATGACATCAGCCAATGATAGCTATTAGGGTATATTTGTATATTTCGCTTCATATGAATGTATATGTCATTCTTCCACATTCATGAAGTATTTCGATAAATTTGTCAATATAATGCCGCATAGCCTCCTAATGCCCAGAGGGACGGGCAGTCCATCAGCCACGGGTCCCCAGAGGTTTCCCCCACAGGGGGTTTTCCCTCTCCTGAGTGCTGAAGGATGATTCTTTGTGAGTCACGAGGCTACCACCAGCTTGGCCCTCCTATAGGGTACACAGATGTTAAATCAAAAGATAGATAGGTGGGTATATACATAGATGGTAAATCATTAGATAGATATGTGAATAGGTACATAGATGGCAAATCATTAGCATAACCCAGCACAATACATATAGATAGATATTTATATAGACAGTTAAATAGATACATACAGTAGGTAGATAATGGATCAATAATTGACCGATCCTGGAGACATAATGAATAGTTGGCAAATCATTCTTTTAATGGCCAAATCATAGCTCGATTATTTAAAAAGAAGATGCATGCATAGTGCATGTTTCTAAAGCCCTCATACACAGTTGATGAGAAATAAAAATATACCGCTCCAAGGGCACTTTTGAGCGATATTTTTTTTTTTTTTTTCCACTGGCCATATAGCTGATGACCCGCGTGTTTAGCAGGTCACTAGGAAATCAGTGAACGATGTCGTAACCGATTTCTAGAGTATCCAGTGGAATTGACGATATAGTTAACTATATCGCAAGTGTCCCTGGTCTCCAGTGTGTATGGGGCTTAATTGTCAGTGTATACCAAGAACATATTATCATACCTCTTTCCTTTTTTTTTAGGTGAGTGGTCTACATGAAACCGATGAAGAAGTCCTAATATGCGACTACTGCAGGGTGACCGGGACCTGGACTGCAGAATCGTCCTCAAGTCAACGATCAAAGATGGTGCACAGCAACAAGAGACCCAAGCCAGGTAATTAATGAACATCATTAATTACTGATAATATGTTTTTTGGTATCCATTTGGGGTTTGTAGACAGGTGGTAAATCATTTGATAGACATATAGGTGGGTGGGTATACAGATGTTAAATCAAAAGATAGATAGATAGATGGATGGGTGGGTAGATAGATGGTACATTTTAAGAGAGTTAGAGGGGTGGGTAGGTAGGTAGATAGATGGTAAATCATTAGATAGATCGATAGCTAGATAAATAGATGGCTGGGTAAGTCGGTAGATAGATAATTGGGTGGGTGAAGCGCAATACCTTTAAAAGATAGGTTGGTGGACACAGCATAATCATTGCGGTCATTACCATCCTCCATATACATCTCCTGCTACCTGATGTTTCCTCATATATACCCAGCCTTCTCGGGGAGAGATCCCTGTGGGAGGTAAGTATCTTCTCACAGACCAAGTTCCTAACTTGAATGTGTCTGCAGACTTGGAGCTACCCTAAAAAAATCCTTGGTGCTTGTTTATTATCTTTGGAGGTTCTAGCAGTAAAGACAAAGCTTCTCAAATGGGGATGGCCAGCCTCTTCAGCAAATTGCGCAGCTTTGTGAGGAATATGATTTGGGTAATATCAGGAGATGTGGACAGGAGCTTTATTAATGACATCAGCCAATGATAGCTATTAGGGTATATTTGTATATTTCGCTTCATATGAATGTATATGTCATTCTTCCACATTCATGAAGTATTTCGATAAATTTGTCAATATAATGCCGCATAGCCTCCTAATGCCCAGAGGGACGGGCAGTCCATCAGCCACGGGTCCCCAGAGGTTTCTCCCACAGGGGGTTTTCCCTCTCCTGAGTGCTGAAGGATGATTCTTTGTGAGTCACGAGGCTACCACCAGCTTGGCCCTCCTATAGGGTACACAGATGTTAAATCAAAAGATAGATAGGTGGGTATATACATAGATGGTAAATCATTAAATAGATATGTGGGTAGGTACATAAATGGCAAATCATTAGCATAACCCAGCACAATACATATAGATAGATATTTATATAGACAGTATAATAGATACATACAGTAGGTAGATAATGGATTAATAATTGACCGATCCTGGAGACATAATGAATAGTTGGCAAATCATTCTTTTAATGGCCAAATCATAGCTCGATTATTTAAAAAGAAGATGCATGCATAGTGCATGTTTCTAAAGCCCTCATACACAGTTGATGAGAAATAAAAATATACCGCTCCAAGGGCACTTTTGAGCGATATTTTTTTTTTTTTTCCACTGGCCATATAGCTGATGACCCGCGTGTTTAGCAGGTCACTAGGAAATCAGTGAACGATGTCGTAACCGATTTCTAGAGTATCCAGTGGAATCGACGATATAGTTAACTATTTTGCAAGTGTCCCTGGTCTCCAGTGTGTATGGGGCTTAATTGTCAGTGTATACCAAGAACATATTATCATACCTCTTTCCTTTTTTTTTAGGTGAGTGGTCTACATGAAACCGATGAAGAAGTCCTAATATGCGACTACTGCAGGGTGACCGGGACCTGGACTGCAGAATCGTCCTCAAGTCAACGATCAAAGATGGTGCACAGCAACAAGAGACCCAAGCCAGGTAATTAATGAACATCATTAATTACTGATAATGTTTTTTGGTATCCATTTGGGGTTTGTAGACAGGTGGTAAATCATTTGATAGACAAATAGGTGGGTGGGTATACAGATGTTAAATCAAAAGATAGATAGATAGATAGATGGATGGGTGGGTAGATAGATGGTACATTTTAAGAGAGTTAGAGGGGTGGGTAGGTAGGTAGATAGATGGTAAATCATTAGATAGATCGATAGCTAGATAAATAGATGGCTGGGTAAGTCGGTAGATAGATAATTGGGTGGGTGAAGCGCAATACCTTTAAAAGATAGGTGGGTGGACACAGCATAATCATTGCGGTCATTACCATCCTCCATATACATCTCCTGCTACCTGATGTTTCCTCATATATACCCAGCCTTCTCGGGGAGAGATCCCTGTGGGAGGTAAGTATCATCTCACAGACCAAGTTCCTAACTTGGATGTGTCTGCAGACTTTGAGCTACCCTAAAAAAATCCTTGGTGCTTGTTTATTATCTTTGGAGGTTCTAGCAGTAAAGACAAAGCTTCTCAAATGGGGATGGCCAGCCTCTTCAGCAAATTGCGCAGCTTTGTGAGGAATATGATTTGGGTAATATCAGGAGATGTGGACAGGAGCTTTATTAATGACATCAGCCAATGATAGCTATTAGGGTATATTTGTATATTTCGCTTCATATGAATGTATATGTCATTCTTCCACATTCATGAAGTATTTCGATAAATTTGTCAATATAATGCCGCATAGCCTCCTAATGCCCAGAGGGACGGGCAGTCCATCAGCCACGGGTCCCCAGAGGTTTCCCCCACAGGGGGTTTTCCCTCTCCTGAGTGCTGAAGGATGATTCTTTGTGAGTCACGAGGCTACCACCAGCTTGGCCCTCCTATAGGGTACACAGATGTTAAATCAAAAGATAGATAGGTGGGTATATACATAGATGGTAAATCATTAGATAGATATGTGGGTAGGTACATAGATGGCAAATCATTAGCATAACCCAGCACAATACATATAGATAGATATTTATATAGACAGTTAAATAGATACATACAGTAGGTAGATAATGGATCAATAATTGACCGATCCTGGAGACATAATGAATAGTTGGCAAATCATTCTTTTAATGGCCAAATCATAGCTCGATTATTTAAAAAGAAGATGCATGCATAGTGCATGTTTCTAAAGCCCTCATACACAGTTGATGAGAAATAAAAATATACCGCTCCAAGGGCACTTTTGAGCGATATTTTTTTTTTTTTTTTTTTTACTGTCCATATAGCTGATGACCCGCGTGTTTAGCAGGTCACTAGGAAATCAGTGAACGATGTCGTAACCGATTTCTAGAGTATCCAGTGGAATTGTCGATATAGTTAACTATATCGCAAGTGTCCCTGGTCTCCAGTGTGTATGGGGCTTAATTGTCAGTGTATACCAAGAACATATTATCATACCTCTTTCCTTTTTTTTTAGGTGAGTGGTCTACATGAAACCGATGAAGAAGTCCTAATATGCGACTACTGCAGGGTGACCGGGACCTGGACTGCAGAATCGTCCTCAAGTCAACGATCAAAGATGGTGCACAGCAACAAGAGACCCAAGCCAGGTAATTAATGAACATCATTAATTACTGATAATATGTTTTTTGTTATCCATTTGGGGTTTGTAGACAGGTGGTAAATCATTTGATAGACAAATAGGTGGGTGGGTATACAGATGTTAAATCAAAAGATAGATAGATAGATAGATAGATGGATGGGTGGGTAGATAGATGGTACATTTTAAGAGAGTTAGAGGGGTGGGTAGGTAGGTAGATAGATGGTAAATCATTAGATAGATCGATAGATAGATAAATAGATGGCTGGGTAAGTCGGTAGATAGATAATTGGGTGGGTGAAGCGCAATACCTTTAAAAGATAGGTGGGTGGACACAGCATAATCATTGCGGTCATTACCATCCTCCATATACATCTCCTGCTACCTGATGTTTCCTCATATATACCCAGCCTTCTCGGGGAGAGATCCCTGTGGGAGGTAAGTATCTTCTCACAGACCAAGTTCCTAACTTGGATGTGTCTGCAGACTTGGAGCTACCCTAAAAAAATCCTTGGTGCTTGTTTATTATCTTTGGAGGTTCTAGCAGTAAAGACAAAGCTTCTCAAATGGGGATGGCCATTCTCTTCAGCAAATTGCGCAGCTTTGTGAGGAATATGATTTGGGTAATATCAGGAGATGTGGACAGGAGCTTTATTAATGACATCAGCCAATGATAGCTATTAGGGTATATTTGTATATTTCGCTTCATATGAATGTATATGTCATTCTTCCACATTCATGAAGTATTTCGATAAATTTGTCAATATAATGCCGCATAGCCTCCTAATGCCCAGAGGGACGGGCAGTCCATCAGCCACGGGTCCCCAGAGGTTTCCCCCACAGGGAGTTTTCCCTCTCCTGAGTGCTGAAGGATGATTCTTTGTGAGTCACGAGGCTACCACCAGCTTTGCCCTCTTATAGGGTACACAGATGTTAAATCAAAAGATAGATAGGTGGGTATATACATAGATGGTAAATCATTAGATAGATATGTGGGTAGGTACATAGATGGCAAATCATTAGCATAACCCAGCACAATACATATAGATAGATATTTATATAGACAGTTAAATAGATACATACAGTAGGTAGATAATGGATCAATAATTGACCGATCCTGGAGACATAATGAATAGTTGGCAAATCATTCTTTTAATGGCCAAATCATAGCTCGATTATTTAAAAAGAAGATGCATGCATAGTGCATGTTTCTAAAGCCCTCATACACAGTTGATGAGAAATAAAAATATACCGCTCCAATGGCACTTTTGAGCGATATTTTTTTTTTTTTTTCCACTGGCCATATAGCTGATGACCCGCGTGTTTAGCAGGTCACTAGGAAATCAGTGAACGATGTTGTAACCGATTTCTAGAGTATCCAGTGGAATTGTCGATATAGTTAACTATATCGCAAGTGTCCCTGGTCTCCAGTGTGTATGGGGCTTAATTGTCAGTGTATACCAAGAACATATTATCATACCTCTTTCCTTTTTTTTTAGGTGAGTGGTCTACATGAAACCGATGAAGAAGTCCTAATATGCGACTACTGCAGGGTGACCGGGACCTGGACTGCAGAATCGTCCTCAAGTCAACGATCAAAGATGGTGCACAGCAACAAGAGACCCAAGCCAGGTAATTAATGAACATCATTAATTACTGATAATATGTTTTTTGGTATCCATTTGGGGTTTGTAGACAGGTGGTAAATCATTTGATAGACAAATAGGTGGGTGGGTATACAGATGTTAAATCAAAAGATAGATAGATAGATGGATGGGTGGGTAGATAGATGGTACATTTTAAGAGAGTTAGAGGGGTGGGTAGGTAGGTAGATAGATGGTAAATCATTAGATAGATCGATAGCTAGATAAATAGATGGCTGGGTAAGTCGGTAGATAGATAATTGGGTGGGTGAAGCGCAATACCTTTAAAAGATAGGTGGGTGGACACAGCATAATCATTGCGGTCATTACCATCCTCCATATACATCTCCTGCTACCTGATGTTTCCTCATATATACCCAGCCTTCTCGGGGAGAGATCCCTGTGGGAGGTAAGTATCTTCTCACAGACCAAGTTCCTAACTTGGATGTGTCTGCAGACTTGGAGCTACCCTAAAAAAATCCTTGGTGCTTGTTTATTATCTTTGGAGGTTCTAGCAGTAAAGACAAAGCTTCTCAAATGGGGATGGCCAGCCTCTTCAGCAAATTGCGCAGCTTTGTGAGGAATATGATTTGGGTAATATCAGGAGATGTGGACAGGAGCTTTATTAATGACATCAGCCAATGATAGCTATTAGGGTATATTTGTATATTTCGCTTCATATGAATGTATATGTCATTCTTCCACATTCATGAAGTATTTCGATAAATTTGTCAATATAATGCCGCATAGCCTCCTAATGCCCAGAGGGACGGGCAGTCCATCAGCCACGGGTCCCCAGAGGTTTCCCCCACAGGGGGTTTTCCCTCTCCTGAGTGCTGAAGGATGATTCTTTGTGAGTCACGAGGCTACCACCAGCATGGCCCTCCAATAGGGTACACAGATGTTAAATCGAAAGATAGATAGGTGGGTATATACAAAGATTGTAAATCATTAGATAGATATGTGGGTAGGTACATAGATGGCAAATCATTAGCATAACCCAGCACAATACATATAGATAGATATTTATATAGACAGTTAAATAGATACATACAGTAGGTAGATAATGGATCAATAATTGACTGATCCTGGAGACATAATGAATAGTTGGCAAATCATTCTTTTAATGGCCAAATCATAGCTCGATTATTTAAAAAGAAGATGCATGCATAGTGCATGTTTCTAAAGCCCTCATACACAGTTGATGAGAAATAAAAATATACCGCTCCAAGGGCACTTTTGAGCGATATTTTTTTTTTATTTTTTTCACTGGCCATATAGCTGATGACCCGCGTGTTTAGCAGGTCACTAGGAAATCAGTGAACGATGTCGTAACCGATTTCTAGAGTATCCAGTGGAATTGTCGATATAGTTAACTATATCGCAAGTGTCCCTGGTCTCCAGTGTGTATGGGGCTTAATTGTCAGTGTATACCAAGAACATATTATCATACCTCTTTCCTTTTTTTTTAGGTGAGTGGTCTACATGAAACCGATGAAGAAGTCCTAATATGCGACTACTGCAGGGTGACCGGGACCTGGACTGCAGAATCGTCCTCAAGTCAACGATCAAAGATGGTGCACAGCAACAAGAGACCCAAGCCAGGTAATTAATGAACATCATTAATTACTGATAATATGTTTTTTGTTATCCATTTGGGGTTTGTAGACAGGTGGTATATCATTTGATAGACAAATAGGTGGGTGGGTATACAGATGTTAAATCAAAAGATAGATAGATAGATAGATAGATAGATAGATAGATGGATGGGTGGGTAGATAGATGGTACATTTTAAGAGAGTTAGAGGGGTGGGTAGGTAGGTAGATAGATGGTAAATCATTAGATAGATCGATAGCTAGATAAATAGATGGCTGGGTAAGTCGGTAGATAGATAATTGGGTGGGTGAAGCGCAATACCTTTAAAAGATAGGTGGGTGGACACAGCATAATCATTGCGGTCATTACCATCCTCCATATACATCTCCTGCTACCTGATATTTCCTCATATATACCCAGCCTTCTCGGGGAGAGATCCCTGTGGGAGGTAAGTATCTTCTCACAGACCAAGTTCCTAACTTGGATGTGTCTGCAGACTTGGAGCTACCCTAAAAAAATCCTTGGTGCTTGTTTATTATCTTTGGAGGTTCTAGCAGTAAAGACAAAGCTTCTCAAATGGGGATGGCCATTCTCTTCAGCAAATTGCGCAGCTTTGTGAGGAATATGATTTGGGTAATATCAGGAGATGTGGACAGGAGCTTTATTAATGACATCAGCCAATGATAGCTATTAGGGTATATTTGTATATTTCGCTTCATATGAATGTATATGTCATTCTTCCACATTCATGAAGTATTTCGATAAATTTGTCAATATAATGCCGCATAGCCTCCTAATGCCCAGAGGGACGGGCAGTCCATCAGCCACGGGTCCCCAGAGGTTTCCCCCACAGGGGGTTTTCCCTCTCCTGAGTGCTGAAGGATGATTCTTTGTGAGTCACGAGGCTACCACCAGCTTGGCCCTCCTATAGGGTACACAGATGTTAAATCAAAAGATAGATAGGTGGGTATATACATAGATGGTAAATCATTAGATAGATATGTGGGTAGGTACATAGATGGCAAATCATTAGCATAACCCAGCACAATACATATAGATAGATATTTATATAGACAGTTAAATAGATACATACAGTAGGTAGATAATGGATCAATAATTGACCGATCCTGGAGACATAATGAATAGTTGGCAAATCATTCTTTTAATGGCCAAATCATAGCTCGATTATTTAAAAAGAAGATGCATGCATAGTGCATGTTTCTAAAGCCCTCATACACAGTTGATGAGAAATAAAAATATACCGCTCCAAGGGCACTTTTGAGCGATATTTTTTTTTTTTTTTCACTGGCCATATAGCTGATGACCCGCGTGTTTAGCAGGTCACTAGGAAATCAGTGAACGATGTTGTAACCGATTTCTAGAGTATCCAGTGGAATTGTCGATATAGTTAACTATATCGCAAGTGTCCCTGGTCTCCAGTGTGTATGGGGCTTAATTGTCAGTGTATACCAAGAACATATTATCATACCTCTTTCCTTTTTTTTTAGGTGAGTGGTCTACATGAAACCGATGAAGAAGTCCTAATATGCGACTACTGCAGGGTGACCGGGACCTGGACTGCAGAATCGTCCTCAAGTCAACGATCAAAGATGGTGCACAGCAACAAGAGACCCAAGCCAGGTAATTAATGAACATCATTAATAGAGACAGGATTATATGCATTTGCATATTTGCATATGCATTCGCATATTTTGCCCATTCTCACTTGTTATTGCATATTTTACCTAAAATCTAGTGATGGTGCATAATTTAGGAACCACCACCTTTCCACCCACAAATCACAGCACTGATTTGCACTCCTGCTGGCCAGGTATTGGTAGAGTGTGCAGGCCGGGCCAATATGTGCGCAGTGTGGGGGGACATTGCTCTAGGCTGCCAGTCGGGGCGGGTTATGCCACAAAGCTCCTGAACCTTTGCCTGCCCCTGGCCTGGGACTTTGCGCCAAGAGAGAGACTTCTGCAGCAGAGGAGGTGGGCGGAAGGATTGTGACATCATGGGGCGCGGAGGAAACTTACAGTGAGTATGCGGCACAGGGAGAAAGCCTTCCACTGTGCCGCTTTCACATGCTATGCTGATATTTGATCCATCTGCGCTGGAGATGAGGGTCTGTGTAGTTGATAACAGAAGAGTCTAGGATGCTGCTGTCTGCTGTAGCAGCCTGGAAGAAAATAAATCATGTGTACCGCACTAAACATCTGCAGATGCTGTGGGCCTATTTTTGAGGTTTATTTGCAACTAGCAGGATGCTGATTTTTAAATAAATAAGTTAAAAATGACTTTTTTTATTATTTAATGTAGCATATTTTAACACATTTCATGCATATTTTAAGTATTTTTCCTGCATATTTGCATGCATATTTCAAGCTTTTTATAATGCATATAATCCTGTCTCTAATCATTAATTACTGATAATATGTTTTTTGGTATCCATTTGGGGTTTGTAGACAGGTGGTAAATCATTTGATAGACAAATAGGTGGGTGGGTATACAGATGTTAAATCAAAAGATAGATAGATAGATAGATAGATAGATAGATGGATGGGTGGGTAGATAGATGGTACATTTTAAGAGAGTTAGAGGGGTGGGTAGGTAGGTAGATAGATGGTAAATCATTAGATAGATCGATAGCTAGATAAATAGATGGCTGGGTAAGTCGGTAGATAGATAATTGGGTGGGTGAAGCGCAATACCTTTAAAAGATAGGTGGGTGGACACAGCATAATCATTGCGGTCATTACCATCCTCCATATACATCTCCTGCTACCTGATGTTTCCTCATATATACCCAGCCTTCTCGGGGAGAGATCCCTGTGGGAGGTAAGTATCTTCTCACAGACCAAGTTCCTAACTTGGATGTGTCTGCAGACTTGGAGCTACCCTAAAAAAATCCTTGGTGCTTGTTTATTATCTTTGGAGGTTCTAGCAGTAAAGACAAAGCTTCTCAAATGGGGATGGCCAGCCTCTTCAGCAAATTGCGCAGCTTTGTGAGGAATATGATTTGGGTAATATCAGGAGATGTGGACAGGAGCTTTATTAATGACATCAGCCAATGATAGCTATTAGGGTATATTTGTATATTTCGCTTCATATGAATGTATATGTCATTCTTCCACATTCATGAAGTATTTCGATAAATTTGTCAATATAATGCCGCATAGCCTCCTAATGCCCAGAGGGACGGGCAGTCCATCAGCCACGGGTCCCCAGAGGTTTCCCCCACAGGGGGTTTTCCCTCTCCTGAGTGCTGAAGGATGATTCTTTGTGAGTCACGAGGCTACCACCAGCTTGGCCCTCCTATAGGGTACACAGATGTTAAATCAAAAGATAGATAGGTGGGTATATACATAGATGGTAAATCATTAGATAGATATGTGGGTAGGTACATAGATGGCAAATCATTAGCATAACCCAGCACAATACATATAGATAGATATTTATATAGACAGTTAAATAGATACATACAGTAGGTAGATAATGGATCAATAATTGACCGATCCTGGAGACATAATGAATAGTTGGCAAATCATTCTTTTAATGGCCAAATCATAGCTCGATTATTTAAAAAGAAGATGCATGCATAGTGCATGTTTCTAAAGCCCTCATACACAGTTGATGAGAAATAAAAATATACCGCACCAAGGGCACTTTTGAGCGATATTTTTTTTTTTTTTTCCACTGGCCATATAGCTGATGACCCGCGTGTTTAGCAGGTCACTAGGAAATCAGTGAACGATGTTGTAACCGATTTCTAGAGTATCCAGTGGAATTGTCGATATAGTTAACTATATCGCAAGTGTCCCTGGTCTCCAGTGTGTATGGGGCTTAATTGTCAGTGTATACCAAGAACATATTATCATACCTCTTTCCTTTTTTTTTAGGTGAGTGGTCTACATGAAACCGATGAAGAAGTCCTAATATGCGACTACTGCAGGGTGACCGGGACCTGGACTGCAGAATCGTCCTCAAGTCAACGATCAAAGATGGTGCACAGCAACAAGAGACCCAAGCCAGGTAATTAATGGACATCATTAATTACTGATAATATGTTTTTTGGTATCCATTTGGGGTTTGTAGACAGGTGGTAAATCATTTGATAGACAAATAGGTGGGTGGGTATACAGATGTTAAATCAAAAGATAGATAGATAGATGGATGGGTGGGTAGATAGATGGTACATTTTAAGAGAGTTAGAGGGGTGGGTAGGTAGGTAGATAGATGGTAAATCATTAGATAGATCGATAGCTAGATAAATAGATGGCTGGGTAAGTCGGTAGATAGATAATTGGGTGGGTGAAGCGCAATACCTTTAAAAGATAGGTGGGTGGACACAGCATAATCATTGCGGTCATTACCATCCTCCATATACATCTCCTGCTACCTGATGTTTCCTCATATATACCCAGTCTTCTCGGGGAGAGATCCCTGTGGGAGTTAAGTATCTTCTCACAGACCAAGTTCCTAACTTGCATGTGTCTGCAGACTTGGAGCTACCCTAAAAAAATCCTTGGTGCTTGTTTATTATCTTTGGAGGTTCTAGCAGTAAAGACAAAGCTTCTCAAATGGGGATGGCCAGCCTCTTCAGCAAATTGCGCAGCTTTGTGAGGAATATGATTTGGGTAATATCAGGAGATGTGGACAGGAGCTTTATTAATGACATCAGCCAATGATAGCTATTAGGGTATATTTGTATATTTTGCTTCATATGAATGTATATGTCATTCTTCCACATTCATGAAGTATTTCGATAAATTTGTCAATATAATGCCGCATAGCCTCCTAATGCCCAGAGGGACGGGCAGTCCATCAGCCACGGGTCCCCAGAGGTTTCCCCCACAGGGGGTTTTCCCTCTCCTGAGTGCTGAAGGATGATTCTTTGTGAGTCACGAGGCTACCACCAGCTTGGCCCTCCTATAGGGTACACAGATGTTAAATCAAAAGATAGATAGGTGGGTATATACATAGATGGTAAATCATTAGATAGATATGTGGGTAGGTACATAGATGGCAAATCATTAGCATAACCCAGCACAATACATATAGATAGATATTTATATAGACAGTTAAATAGATACATACAGTAGGTAGATAATGGATCAATAATTGACCGATCCTGGAGACATAATGAATAGTTGGCAAATCATTCTTTTAATGGCCAAATCATAGCTCGATTATTTAAAAAGAAGATGCATGCATAGTGCATGTTTCTAAAGCCCTCATACACAGTTGATGAGAAATAAAAATATACCGCTCCAAGGGCACTTTTGAGCAATATATATTTTTTTTTTCCCACTGGCCATATAGCTGATGACCCGCGTGTTTAGCAGGTCACTAGGAAATCAGTGAACGATGTCGTAACCGATTTCTAGAGTATCCAGTGGAATTGTCGATATAGTTAACTATATCGCAAGTGTCCCTGGTCTCCAGTGTGTATGGGGCTTAATTGTCAGTGTATACCAAGAACATATTATCATACCTCTTTCCTTTTTTTTTAGGTGAGTGGTCTACATGAAACCGATGAAGAAGTCCTAATATGCGACTACTGCAGGGTGACCGGGACCTGGACTGCAGAATCGTCCTCAAGTCAACGATCAAAGATGGTGCACAGCAACAAGAGACCCAAGCCAGGTAATTAATGAACATCATTAATTACTGATAATATGTTTTTTGGTATCCATTTGGGGTTTGTAGACAGGTGGTAAATCATTTGATAGACAAATAGGTGGGTGGGTATACAGATGTTAAATCAAAAGATAGATAGATAGATGGATGGGTGGGTAGATAGATGGTACATTTTAAGAGAGTTAGAGGGGTGGGTAGGTAGGTAGATAGATGGTAAATCATTAGATAGATCGATAGCTAGATAAATAGATGGCTGGGTAAGTCGGTAGATAGATAATTGGGTGGGTGAAGCGCAATACCTTTAAAAGATAGGTGGGTGGACACAGCATAATCATTGCGGTCATTACCATCCTCCATATACATCTCCTGCTACCTGATGTTTCCTCATATATACCCAGCCTTCTCGGGGAGAGATCCCTGTGGGAGGTAAGTATCTTCTCACAGACCAAGTTCCTAACTTGGATGTGTCTGCAGACTTGGAGCTACCCTAAAAAAATCCTTGGTGCTTGTTTATTATCTTTGGAGGTTCTAGCAGTAAAGACAAAGCTTCTCAAATGGGGATGGCCAGCCTCTTCAGCAAATTGCGCAGCTTTGTGAGGAATATGATTTGGGTAATATCAGGAGATGTGGACAGGAGCTTTATTAATGACATCAGCCAATGATAGCTATTAGGGTATATTTGTATATTTCGCTTCATATGAATGTATATGTCATTCTTCCACATTCATGAAGTATTTCGATAAATTTGTCAATATAATGCCGCATAGCCTCCTAATGCCCAGAGGGACGGGCAGTCCATCAGCCACGGGTCCCCAGAGGTTTCCCCCACAGGGGGTTTTCCCTCTCCTGAGTGCTGAGGGATGATTCTTTGTGAGTCACGAGGCTACCACCAGCTTGGCCCTCCTATAGGGTACACAGATGTTAAATCAAAAGATAGATAGGTGGGTATATACATAGATGGTAAATCATTAGATAGATATGTGGGTAGGTACATAGATGGCAAATCATTAGCATAACCCAGCACAATACATATAGATAGATATTTATATAGACAGTTAAATAGATACATACAGTAGGTAGATAATGGATCAATAATTGACCGATCCTGGAGACATAATGAATAGTTGGCAAATCATTCTTTTAATGGCCAAATCATAGCTCGATTATTTAAAAAGAAGATGCATGCATAGTGCATGTTTCTAAAGCCCTCATACACAGTTGATGAGAAATAAAAATGGGGATGGCCAGCCTCTTCAGCAAATTGCGCAGCTTTGTGAGGAATATGATTTGGGTAATATCAGGAGATGTGGACAGGAGCTTTATTAATGACATCAGCCAATGATAGCTATTAGGGTATATTTGTATATTTCGCTTCATATGAATGTATATGTCATTCTTCCACATTCATGAAGTATTTCGATAAATTTGTCAATATAATGCCGCATAGCCTCCTAATGCCCAGAGGGACGGGCAGTCCATCAGCCACGGGTCCCCAGAGGTTTCCCCCACAGGGGGTTTTCCCTCTCCTGAGTGCTGAAGGATGATTCTTTGTGAGTCACGAGGCTACCACCAGCTTGGCCCTCCTATAGGGTACACAGATGTTAAATCAAAAGATAGATAGGTGGGTATATACATAGATGGTAAATCATTAGATAGATATGTGGGTAGGTACATAGATGGCAAATCATTAGCATAACCCAGCACAATACATATAGATAGATATTTATATAGACAGTTAAATAGATACATACAGTAGGTAGATAATGGATCAATAATTGACCGATCCTGGAGACATAATGAATAGTTGGCAAATCATTCTTTTAATGGCCAAATCATAGCTCGATTATTTAAAAAGAAGATGCATGCATAGTGCATGTTTCTAAAGCCCTCATACACAGTTGATGAGAAATAAAAATATACCGCTCCAAGGGCACTTTTGAGCGATATTTTTTTTTTTTTTTCCACTGGCCATATAGCTGATGACCCGCGTGTTTAGCAGGTCACTAGGAAATCAGTGAACGATGTCGTAACCGATTTCTAGAGTATCCAGTGGAATTGACGATATAGTTAACTATATCGCAAGTGTCCCTGGTCTCCAGTGTGTATGGGGCTTAATTGTCAGTGTATACCAAGAACATATTATCATACCTCTTTCCTTTTTTTTTAGGTGAGTGGTCTACATGAAACCGATGAAGAAGTCCTAATATGCGACTACTGCAGGGTGACCGGGACCTGGACTGCAGAATCGTCCTCAAGTCAACGATCAAAGATGGTGCACAGCAACAAGAGACCCAAGCCAGGTAATTAATGAACATCATTAATTACTGATAATATGTTTTTTGGTATCCATTTGGGGTTTGTAGACAGGTGGTAAATCATTTGATAGACATATAGGTGGGTGGGTATACAGATGTTAAATCAAAAGATAGATAGATAGATGGATGGGTGGGTAGATAGATGGTACATTTTAAGAGAGTTAGAGGGGTGGGTAGGTAGGTAGATAGATGGTAAATCATTAGATAGATCGATAGCTAGATAAATAGATGGCTGGGTAAGTCGGTAGATAGATAATTGGGTGGGTGAAGCGCAATACCTTTAAAAGATAGGTTGGTGGACACAGCATAATCATTGCGGTCATTACCATCCTCCATATACATCTCCTGCTACCTGATGTTTCCTCATATATACCCAGCCTTCTCGGGGAGAGATCCCTGTGGGAGGTAAGTATCTTCTCACAGACCAAGTTCCTAACTTGAATGTGTCTGCAGACTTGGAGCTACCCTAAAAAAATCCTTGGTGCTTGTTTATTATCTTTGGAGGTTCTAGCAGTAAAGACAAAGCTTCTCAAATGGGGATGGCCAGCCTCTTCAGCAAATTGCGCAGCTTTGTGAGGAATA
This sequence comes from Crinia signifera, assembly GCF_055691185.1. NCBI lineage: Eukaryota > Metazoa > Chordata > Amphibia > Anura > Myobatrachidae > Crinia > Crinia signifera. Next base: position 40,364,306 of record NC_139222.1, read on the forward strand.
TGATTTGGGTAATATCAGGAGATGTGGACAGGAGCTTTATTAATGACATCAGCCAATGATAGCTATTAGGGTATATTTGTATATTTCGCTTCATATGAATGTATATGTCATTCTTCCACATTCATGAAGTATTTCGATAAATTTGTCAATATAATGCCGCATAGCCTCCTAATGCCCAGAGGGACGGGCAGTCCATCAGCCACGGGTCCCCAGAGGTTTCCCCCACAGGGGGTTTTCCCTCTCCTGAGTGCTGAAGGATGATTCTTTGTGAGTCACGAGGCTACCACCAGCTTGGCCCTCCTATAGGGTACACAGATGTTAAATCAAAAGATAGATAGGTGGGTATATACATAGATGGTAAATCATTAAATAGATATGTGGGTAGGTACATAAATGGCAAATCATTAGCATAACCCAGCACAATACATATAGATAGATATTTATATAGACAGTTAAATAGATACATACAGTAGGTAGATAATGGATTAATAATTGACCGATCCTGGAGACATAATGAATAGTTGGCAAATCATTCTTTTAATGGCCAAATCATAGCTCGATTATTTAAAAAGAAGATGCATGCATAGTGCATGTTTCTAAAGCCCTCATACACAGTTGATGAGAAATAAAAATATACCGCTCCAAGGGCACTTTTGAGCGATATTTTTTTTTTTTTTCCACTGGCCATATAGCTGATGACCCGCGTGTTTAGCAGGTCACTAGGAAATCAGTGAACGATGTCGTAACCGATTTCTAGAGTATCCAGTGGAATCGACGATATAGTTAACTATTTTGCAAGTGTCCCTGGTCTCCAGTGTGTATGGGGCTTAATTGTCAGTGTATACCAAGAACATATTATCATACCTCTTTCCTTTTTTTTTAGGTGAGTGGTCTACATGAAACCGATGAAGAAGTCCTAATATGCGACTACTGCAGGGTGACCGGGACCTGGACTGCAGAATCGTCCTCAAGTCAACGATCAAAGATGGTGCACAGCAACAAGAGACCCAAGCCAGGTAATTAATGAACATCATTAATTACTGATAATGTTTTTTGGTATCCATTTGGGGTTTGTAGACAGGTGGTAAATCATTTGATAGACAAATAGGTGGGTGGGTATACAGATGTTAAATCAAAAGATAGATAGATAGATAGATGGATGGGTGGGTAGATAGATGGTACATTTTAAGAGAGTTAGAGGGGTGGGTAGGTAGGTAGATAGATGGTAAATCATTAGATAGATCGATAGCTAGATAAATAGATGGCTGGGTAAGTCGGTAGATAGATAATTGGGTGGGTGAAGCGCAATACCTTTAAAAGATAGGTGGGTGGACACAGCATAATCATTGCGGTCATTACCATCCTCCATATACATCTCCTGCTACCTGATGTTTCCTCATATATACCCAGCCTTCTCGGGGATAGATCCCTGTGGGAGGTAAGTATCTTCTCACAGACCAAGTTCCTAACTTGGATGTGTCTGCAGACTTTGAGCTACCCTAAAAAAATCCTTGGTGCTTGTTTATTATCTTTGGAGGTTCTAGCAGTAAAGACAAAGCTTCTCAAATGGGGATGGCCAGCCTCTTCAGCAAATTGCGCAGCTTTGTGAGGAATATGATTTGGGTAATATCAGGAGATGTGGACAGGAGCTTTATTAATGACATCAGCCAATGATAGCTATTAGGGTATATTTGTATATTTCGCTTCATATGAATGTATATGTCATTCTTCCACATTCATGAAGTATTTCGATAAATTTGTCAATATAATGCCGCATAGCCTCCTAATGCCCAGAGGGACGGGTAGTCCATCAGCCACGGGTCCCCAGAGGTTTCCCCCACAGGGGGTTTTCCCTCTCCTGAGTGCTGAAGGATGATTCTTTGTGAGTCACGAGGCTACCACCAGCTTGGCCCTCCTATAGGGTACACAGATGTTAAATCAAAAGATAGATAGGTGGGTATATACATAGATGGTAAATCATTAGATAGATATGTGGGTAGGTACATAGATGGCAAATCATTAGCATAACCCAGCACAATACATATAGATAGATATTTATATAGACAGTTAAATAGATACATACAGTAGGTAGATAATGGATCAATAATTGACCGATCCTGGAGACATAATGAATAGTTGGCAAATCATTCTTTTAATGGCCAAATCATAGCTCGATTATTTAAAAAGAAGATGCATGCATAGTGCATGTTTCTAAAGCCCTCATACACAGTTGATGAGAAATAAAAATATACCGCTCCAAGGGCACTTTTGAGCGATATTTTTTTTTTTTTTTTTTTTACTGGCCATATAGCTGATGACCCGCGTGTTTAGCAGGTCACTAGGAAATCAGTGAACGATGTCGTAACCGATTTCTAGAGTATCCAGTGGAATTGTCGATATAGTTAACTATATCGCAAGTGTCCATGGTCTCCAGTGTGTATGGGGCTTAATTGTCAGTGTATACCAAGAACATATTATCATACCTCTTTCCTTTTTTTTTAGGTGAGTGGTCTACATGAAACCGATGAAGAAGTCCTAATATGCGACTACTGCAGGGTGACCGGGACCTGGACTGCAGAATCGTCCTCAAGTCAACGATCAAAGATGGTGCACAGCAACAAGAGACCCAAGCCAGGTAATTAATGAACATCATTAATTACTGATAATATGTTTTTTGTTATCCATTTGGGGTTTGTAGACAGGTGGTAAATCATTTGATAGACAAATAGGTGGGTGGGTATACAGATGTTAAATCAAAAGATAGATAGATAGATAGATAGATAGATAGATGGATGGGTGGGTAGATAGATGGTACATTTTAAGAGAGTTAGAGGGGTGGGTAGGTAGGTAGATAGATGGTAAATCATTAGATAGATCGATAGATAGATAAATAGATGGCTGGGTAAGTCGGTAGATAGATAATTGGGTGGGTGAAGCGCAATACCTTTAAAAGATAGGTGGGTGGACACAGCATAATCATTGCGGTCATTACCATCCTCCATATACATCTCCTGCTACCTGATGTTTCCTCATATATACCCAGCCTTCTCGGGGAGAGATCCCTGTGGGAGGTAAGTATCTTCTCACAGACCAAGTTCCTAACTTGGATGTGTCTGCAGACTTGGAGCTACCCTAAAAAAATCCTTGGTGCTTGTTTATTATCTTTGGAGGTTCTAGCAGTAAAGACAAAGCTTCTCAAATGGGGATGGCCATTCTCTTCAGCAAATTGCGCAGCTTTGTGAGGAATATGATTTGGGTAATATCAGGAGATGTGGACAGGAGCTTTATTAATGACATCAGCCAATGATAGCTATTAGGGTATATTTGTATATTTCGCTTCATATGAATGTATATGTCATTCTTCCACATTCATGAAGTATTTCGATAAATTTGTCAATATAATGCCGCATAGCCTCCTAATGCCCAGAGGGACGGGCAGTCCATCAGCCACGGGTCCCCAGAGGTTTCCCCCACAGGGAGTTTTCCCTCTCCTGAGTGCTGAAGGATGATTCTTTGTGAGTCACGAGGCTACCACCAGCTTTGCCCTCTTATAGGGTACACAGATGTTAAATCAAAAGATAGATAGGTGGGTATATACATAGATGGTAAATCATTAGATAGATATGTGGGTAGGTACATAGATGGCAAATCATTAGCATAACCCAGCACAATACATATAGATAGATATTTATATAGACAGTTAAATAGATACATACAGTAGGTAGATAATGGATCAATAATTGACCGATCCTGGAGACATAATGAATAGTTGGCAAATCATTCTTTTAATGGCCAAATCATAGCTCGATTATTTAAAAAGAAGATGCATGCATAGTGCATGTTTCTAAAGCCCTCATACACAGTTGATGAGAAATAAAAATATACCGCTCCAATGGCACTTTTGAGCGATATTTTTTTTTTTTTTTCCACTGGCCATATAGCTGATGACCCGCGTGTTTAGCAGGTCACTAGGAAATCAGTGAACGATGTTGTAACCGATTTCTAGAGTATCCAGTGGAATTGTCGATATAGTTAACTATATCGCAAGTGTCCCTGGTCTCCAGTGTGTATGGGGCTTAATTGTCAGTGTATACCAAGAACATATTATCATACCTCTTTCCTTTTTTTTTAGGTGAGTGGTCTACATGAAACCGATGAAGAAGTCCTAATATGCGACTACTGCAGGGTGACCGGGACCTGGACTGCAGAATCGTCCTCAAGTCAACGATCAAAGATGGTGCACAGCAACAAGAGACCCAAGCCAGGTAATTAATGAACATCATTAATTACTGATAATATGTTTTTTGGTATCCATTTGGGGTTTGTAGACAGGTGGTAAATCATTTGATAGACAAATAGGTGGGTGGGTATACAGATGTTAAATCAAAAGATAGATAGATAGATGGATGGGTGGGTAGATAGATGGTACATTTTAAGAGAGTTAGAGGGGTGGGTAGGTAGGTAGATAGATGGTAAATCATTAGATAGATCGATAGCTAGATAAATAGATGGCTGGGTAAGTCGGTAGATAGATAATTGGGTGGGTGAAGCGCAATACCTTTAAAAGATAGGTGGGTGGACACAGCATAATCATTGCGGTCATTACCATCCTCCATATACATCTCCTGCTACCTGATGTTTCCTCATATATACCCAGCCTTCTCGGGGAGAGATCCCTGTGGGAGGTAAGTATCTTCTCACAGACCAAGTTCCTAACTTGGATGTGTCTGCAGACTTGGAGCTACCCTAAAAAAATCCTTGGTGCTTGTTTATTATCTTTGGAGGTTCTAGCAGTAAAGACAAAGCTTCTCAAATGGGGATGGCCAGCCTCTTCAGCAAATTGCGCAGCTTTGTGAGGAATATGATTTGGGTAATATCAGGAGATGTGGACAGGAGCTTTATTAATGACATCAGCCAATGATAGCTATTAGGGTATATTTGTATATTTCGCTTCATATGAATGTATATGTCATTCTTCCACATTCATGAAGTATTTCGATAAATTTGTCAATATAATGCCGCATAGCCTCCTAATGCCCAGAGGGACGGGCAGTCCATCAGCCACGGGTCCCCAGAGGTTTCCCCCACAGGGGGTTTTCCCTCTCCTGAGTGCTGAAGGATGATTCTTTGTGAGTCACGAGGCTACCACCAGCATGGCCCTCCAATAGGGTACACAGATGTTAAATCGAAAGATAGATAGGTGGGTATATACAAAGATTGTAAATCATTAGATAGATATGTGGGTAGGTACATAGATGGCAAATCATTAGCATAACCCAGCACAATACATATAGATAGATATTTATATAGACAGTTAAATAGATACATACAGTAGGTAGATAATGGATCAATAATTGACTGATCCTGGAGACATAATGAATAGTTGGCAAATCATTCTTTTAATGGCCAAATCATAGCTCGATTATTTAAAAAGAAGATGCATGCATAGTGCATGTTTCTAAAGCCCTCATACACAGTTGATGAGAAATAAAAATATACCGCTCCAAGGGCACTTTTGAGCGATATTTTTTTTTTATTTTTTTCACTGGCCATATAGCTGATGACCCGCGTGTTTAGCAGGTCACTAGGAAATCAGTGAACGATGTCGTAACCGATTTCTAGAGTATCCAGTGGAATTGTCGATATAGTTAACTATATCGCAAGTGTCCCTGGTCTCCAGTGTGTATGGGGCTTAATTGTCAGTGTATACCAAGAACATATTATCATACCTCTTTCCTTTTTTTTTAGGTGAGTGGTCTACATGAAACCGATGAAGAAGTCCTAATATGCGACTACTGCAGGGTGACCGGGACCTGGACTGCAGAATCGTCCTCAAGTCAACGATCAAAGATGGTGCACAGCAACAAGAGACCCAAGCCAGGTAATTAATGAACATCATTAATTACTGATAATATGTTTTTTGTTATCCATTTGGGGTTTGTAGACAGGTGGTATATCATTTGATAGACAAATAGGTGGGTGGGTATACAGATGTTAAATCAAAAGATAGATAGATAGATAGATAGATAGATAGATAGATGGATGGGTGGGTAGATAGATGGTACATTTTAAGAGAGTTAGAGGGGTGGGTAGGTAGGTAGATAGATGGTAAATCATTAGATAGATCGATAGCTAGATAAATAGATGGCTGGGTAAGTCGGTAGATAGATAATTGGGTGGGTGAAGCGCAATACCTTTAAAAGATAGGTGGGTGGACACAGCATAATCATTGCGGTCATTACCATCCTCCATATACATCTCCTGCTACCTGATGTTTCCTCATATATACCCAGCCTTCTCGGGGAGAGATCCCTGTGGGAGGTAAGTATCTTCTCACAGACCAAGTTCCTAACTTGGATGTGTCTGCAGACTTGGAGCTACCCTAAAAAAATCCTTGGTGCTTGTTTATTATCTTTGGAGGTTCTAGCAGTAAAGACAAAGCTTCTCAAATGGGGATGGCCAGCCTCTTCAGCAAATTGCGCAGCTTTGTGAGGAATATGATTTGGGTAATATCAGGAGATGTGGACAGGAGCTTTATTAATGACATCAGCCAATGATAGCTATTAGGGTATATTTGTATATTTCGCTTCATATGAATGTATATGTCATTCTTCCACATTCATGAAGTATTTCGATAAATTTGTCAATATAATGCCGCATAGCCTCCTAATGCCCAGAGGGACGGGCAGTCCATCAGCCACGGGTCCCCAGAGGTTTCCCCCACAGGGGGTTTTCCCTCTCCTGAGTGCTGAAGGATGATTCTTTGTGAGTCACGAGGCTACCACCAGCTTGGCCCTCCTATAGGGTACACAGATGTTAAATCAAAAGATAGATAGGTGGGTATATACATAGATGGTAAATCATTAGATAGATATGTGGGTAGGTACATAGATGGCAAATCATTAGCATAACCCAGCACAATACATATAGATAGATATTTATATAGACAGTTAAATAGATACATACAGTAGGTAGATAATGGATCAATAATTGACCGATCCTGGAGACATAATGAATAGTTGGCAAATCATTCTTTTAATGGCCAAATCATAGCTCGATTATTTAAAAAGAAGATGCATGCATAGTGCATGTTTCTAAAGCCCTCATACACAGTTGATGAGAAATAAAAATATACCGCTCCAAGGGCACTTTTGAGCGATATTTTTTTTTTTTTTTCACTGGCCATATAGCTGATGACCCGCGTGTTTAGCAGGTCACTAGGAAATCAGTGAACGATGTTGTAACCGATTTCTAGAGTATCCAGTGGAATTGTCGATATAGTTAACTATATCGCAAGTGTCCCTGGTCTCCAGTGTGTATGGGGCTTAATTTTCAGTGTATACCAAGAACATATTATCATACCTCTTTCCTTTTTTTTTTAGGTGAGTGGTCTACATGAAACCGATGAAGAAGTCCTAATATGCGACTACTGCAGGGTGACCGGGACCTGGACTGCAGAATCGTCCTCAAGTCAACGATCAAAGATGGTGCACAGCAACAAGAGACCCAAGCCAGGTAATTAATGAACATCATTAATAGAGACAGGATTATATGCATTTGCATATTTGCATATGCATTCGCATATTTTGCCCATTCTCACTTGTTATTGCATATTTTACCTAAAATCTAGTGATGGTGCATAATTTAGGAACCACCACCTTTCCACCCACAAATCACAGCACTGATTTGCACTCCTGCTGGCCAGGTATTGGTAGAGTGTGCAGGCCGGGCCAATATGTGCGCAGTGTGGGGGGACATTGCTCTAGGCTGCCAGTCGGGGCGGGTTATGCCACAAAGCTCCTGAACCTTTGCCTGCCCCTGGCCTGGGACTTTGCGCCAAGAGAGAGACTTCTGCAGCAGAGGAGGTGGGCGGAAGGATTGTGACATCATGGGGTGCGGAGGAAACTTACAGTGAGTATGCGGCACAGGGAGAAAGCCTTCCACTGTGCCGCTTTCACATGCTATGCTGATATTTGATCCATCTGCGCTGGAGATGAGGGTCTGTGTAGTTGATAACAGAAGAGTCTAGGATGCTGCTGTCTGCTGTAGCAGCCTGGAAGAAAATAAATCATGTGTACCGCACTAAACATCTGCAGATGCTGTGGGCCTATTTTTGAGGTTTATTTGCAACTAGCAGGATGCTGATTTTTAAATAAATAAGTTAAAAATGACTTTTTTTATTATTTAATGTAGCATATTTTAACACATTTCATGCATATTTTAAGTATTTTTCCTGCATATTTGCATGCATATTTCAAGCTTTTTATAATGCATATAATCCTGTCTCTAATCATTAATTACTGATAATATGTTTTTTGGTATCCATTTGGGGTTTGTAGACAGGTGGTAAATCATTTGATAGACAAATAGGTGGGTGGGTATACAGATGTTAAATCAAAAGATAGATAGATAGATAGATAGATAGATAGATAGATAGATAGATAGATAGATAGATAGATGGATGGGTGGGTAGATAGATGGTACATTTTAAGAGAGTTAGAGGGGTGGGTAGGTAGGTAGATAGATGGTAAATCATTAGATAGATCGATAGCTAGATAAATAGATGGCTGGGTAAGTCGGTAGATAGATAATTGGGTGGGTGAAGCGCAATACCTTTAAAAGATAGGTGGGTGGACACAGCATAATCATTGCGGTCATTACCATCCTCCATATACATCTCCTGCTACCTGATGTTTCCTCATATATACCCAGCCTTCTCGGGGAGAGATCCCTGTGGGAGGTAAGTATCTTCTCACAGACCAAGTTCCTAACTTGGATGTGTCTGCAGACTTGGAGCTACCCTAAAAAAATCCTTGGTGCTTGTTTATTATCTTTGGAGGTTCTAGCAGTAAAGACAAAGCTTCTCAAATGGGGATGGCCAGCCTCTTCAGCAAATTGCGCAGCTTTGTGAGGAATATGATTTGGGTAATATCAGGAGATGTGGACAGGAGCTTTATTAATGACATCAGCCAATGATAGCTATTAGGGTATATTTGTATATTTCGCTTCATATGAATGTATATGTCATTCTTCCACATTCATGAAGTATTTCGATAAATTTGTCAATATAATGCCGCATAGCCTCCTAATGCCCAGAGGGACGGGCAGTCCATCAGCCACGGGTCCCCAGAGGTTTCCCCCACAGGGGGTTTTCCCTCTCCTGAGTGCTGAAGGATGATTCTTTGTGAGTCACGAGGCTACCACCAGCTTGGCCCTCCTATAGGGTACACAGATGTTAAATCAAAAGATAGATAGGTGGGTATATACATAGATGGTAAATCATTAGATAGATATGTGGGTAGGTACATAGATGGCAAATCATTAGCATAACCCAGCACAATACATATAGATAGATATTTATATAGACAGTTAAATAGATACATACAGTAGGTAGATAATGGATCAATAATTGACCGATCCTGGAGACATAATGAATAGTTGGCAAATCATTCTTTTAATGGCCAAATCATAGCTCGATTATTTAAAAAGAAGATGCATGCATAGTGCATGTTTCTAAAGCCCTCATACACAGTTGATGAGAAATAAAAATATACCGCTCCAAGGGCACTTTTGAGCGATATTTTTTTTTTTTTTTCCACTGGCCATATAGCTGATGACCCGCGTGTTTAGCAGGTCACTAGGAAATCAGTGAACGATGTTGTAACCGATTTCTAGAGTATCCAGTGGAATTGTCGATATAGTTAACTATATCGCAAGTGTCCCTGGTCTCCAGTGTGTATGGGGCTTAATTGTCAGTGTATACCAAGAACATATTATCATACCTCTTTCCTTTTTTTTTAGGTGAGTGGTCTACATGAAACCGATGAAGAAGTCCTAATATGCGACTACTGCAGGGTGACCGGGACCTGGACTGCAGAATCGTCCTCAAGTCAACGATCAAAGATGGTGCACAGCAACAAGAGACCCAAGCCAGGTAATTAATGAACATCATTAATTACTGATAATATGTTTTTTGGTATCCATTTGGGGTTTGTAGACAGGTGGTAAATCATTTGATAGACAAATAGGTGGGTGGGTATACAGATGTTAAATCAAAAGATAGATAGATAGATGGATGGGTGGGTAGATAGATGGTACATTTTAAGAGAGTTAGAGGGGTGGGTAGGTAGGTAGATAGATGGTAAATCATTAGATAGATCGATAGCTAGATAAATAGATGGCTGGGTAAGTCGGTAGATAGATAATTGGGTGGGTGAAGCGCAATACCTTTAAAAGATAGGTGGGTGGACACAGCATAATCATTGCGGTCATTACCATCCTCCATATACATCTCCTGCTACCTGATGTTTCCTCATATATACCCAGTCTTCTCGGGGAGAGATCCCTGTGGGAGTTAAGTATCTTCTCACAGACCAAGTTCCTAACTTGCATGTGTCTGCAGACTTGGAGCTACCCTAAAAAAATCCTTGGTGCTTGTTTATTATCTTTGGAGGTTCTAGCAGTAAAGACAAAGCTTCTCAAATGGGGATGGCCAGCCTCTTCAGCAAATTGCGCAGCTTTGTGAGGAATATGATTTGGGTAATATCAGGAGATGTGGACAGGAGCTTTATTAATGACATCAGCCAATGATAGCTATTAGGGTATATTTGTATATTTTGCTTCATATGAATGTATATGTCATTCTTCCACATTCATGAAGTATTTCGATAAATTTGTCAATATAATGCCGCATAGCCTCCTAATGCCCAGAGGGACGGGCAGTCCATCAGCCACGGGTCCCCAGAGGTTTCCCCCACAGGGGGTTTTCCCTCTCCTGAGTGCTGAAGGATGATTCTTTGTGAGTCACGAGGCTACCACCAGCTTGGCCCTCCTATAGGGTACACAGATGTTAAATCAAAAGATAGATAGGTGGGTATATACATAGATGGTAAATCATTAGATAGATATGTGGGTAGGTACATAGATGGCAAATCATTAGCATAACCCAGCACAATACATATAGATAGATATTTATATAGACAGTTAAATAGATACATACAGTAGGTAGATAATGGATCAATAATTGACCGATCCTGGAGACATAATGAATAGTTGGCAAATCATTCTTTTAATGGCCAAATCATAGCTCGATTATTTAAAAAGAAGATGCATGCATAGTGCATGTTTCTAAAGCCCTCATACACAGTTGATGAGAAATAAAAATATACCGCTCCAAGGGCACTTTTGAGCAATATATATTTTTTTTTTCCCACTGGCCATATAGCTGATGACCCGCGTGTTTAGCAGGTCACTAGGAAATCAGTGAACGATGTCGTAACCGATTTCTAGAGTATCCAGTGGAATTGTCGATATAGTTAACTATATCGCAAGTGTCCCTGGTCTCCAGTGTGTATGGGGCTTAATTGTCAGTGTATACCAAGAACATATTATCATACCTCTTTCCTTTTTTTTTAGGTGAGTGGTCTACATGAAACCGATGAAGAAGTCCTAATATGCGACTACTGCAGGGTGACCGGGACCTGGACTGCAGAATCGTCCTCAAGTCAACGATCAAAGATGGTGCACAGCAACAAGAGACCCAAGCCAGGTAATTAATGAACATCATTAATTACTGATAATATGTTTTTTGGTATCCATTTGGGGTTTGTAGACAGGTGGTAAATCATTTGATAGACAAATAGGTGGGTGGGTATACAGATGTTAAATCAAAAGATAGATAGATAGATAGATGGATGGGTGGGTAGATAGATGGTACATTTTAAGAGAGTTAGAGGGGTGGGTAGGTAGGTAGATAGATGGTAAATCATTAGATAGATCGATAGCTAGATAAATAGATGGCTGGGTAAGTCGGTAGATAGATAATTGGGTGGGTGAAGCGCAATATCTTTAAAAGATAGGTGGGTGGACACAGCATAATCATTGCGGTCATTACCATCCTCCATATACATCTCCTGCTACCTGATGTTTCCTCATATATACCCAGCCTTCTCGGGGAGAGATCCCTGTGGGAGGTAAGTATCTTCTCACAGACCAAGTTCCTAACTTGGATGTGTCTGCAGACTTGGAGCTACCCTAAAAAAATCCTTGGTGCTTGTCTATTATCTTTGGAGGTTCTAGCAGTAAAGACAAAGCTTCTCAAATGGGGATGGCCAGCCTCTTCAGCAAATTGCGCAGCTTTGTGAGGAATATGATTTGGGTAATATCAGGAGATGTGGACAGGAGCTTTATTAATGACATCAGCCAATGATAGCTATTAGGGTATATTTGTATATTTCGCTTCATATGAATGTATATGTCATTCTTCCACATTCATGAAGTATTTCGATAAATTTGTCAATATAATGCCGCATAGCCTCCTAATGCCCAGAGGGACGGGCAGTCCATCAGCCACGGGTCCCCAGAGGTTTCCCCCACAGGGGGTTTTCCCTCTCCTGAGTGCTGAAGGATGATTCTTTGTGAGTCACGAGGCTACCACCAGCTTGGCCCTCCTATAGGGTACACAGATGTTAAATCAAAAGATAGATAGGTGGGTATATACATAGATGGTAAATCATTAGATAGATATGTGGGTAGGTACATAGATGGCAAATCATTAGCATAACCCAGCACAATACATATAGATAGATATTTATATAGACAGTTAAATAGATACATACAGTAGGTAGATAATGGATCAATAATTGAACGATCCTGGAGACATAATGAATAGTTGGCAAATCATTCTTTTAATGGCCAAATCATAGCTCGATTATTTAAAAAGAAGATGCATGCATAGTGCATGTTTCTAAAGCCCTCATACACAGTTGATGAGAAATAAAAATATACCGCTCCAAGGGCACTTTTGAGCGATATTTTTTTTTTTTTTTTCACTGGCCATATAGCTGATGACCCGCGTGTTTAGCAGGTCACTAGGAAATCAGTGAACGATGTCGTAACCGATTTCTAGAGTATCCAGTGGAATTGTCGATATAGTTAACTATATCGCAAGTGTCCCTGGTCTCCAGTGTGTATGGGGCTTAATTGTCAGTGTATACCAAGAACATATTATCATACCTCTTTCCTTTTTTTTTAGGTGAGTGGTCTACATGAAACCGATGAAGAAGTCCTAATATGCGACTACTGCAGGGTGACCGGGACCTGGACTGCAGAATCGTCCTCAAGTCAACGATCAAAGATGGTGCACAGCAACAAGAGACCCAAGCCAGGTAATTAATGAACATCATTAATTACTGATAATATGTTTTTTGGTATCCATTTGGGGTTTGTAGACAGGTGGTAAATCATTTGATAGACAAATAGGTGGGTGGGTATACAGATGTTAAATCAAAAGATAGATAGATAGATAGATGGATGGGTGGGTAGATAGATGGTACATTTTAAGAGAGTTAGAGGGGTGGGTAGGTAGGTAGATAGATGGTAAATCATTAGATAGATCGATAGCTAGATAAATAGATGGCTGGGTAAGTCGGTAGATAGATAATTGGGTGGGTGAAGCGCAATACCTTTAAAAGATAGGTGGGTGGACACAGCATAATCATTGCGGTCATTACCATCCTCCATATACATCTCCTGCTACCTGATGTTTCCTCATATATACCCAGCCTTCTCGGGGAGAGATCCCTGTGGGAGGTAAGTATCTTCTCACAGACCAAGTTCCTAACTTGGATGTGTCTGCAGACTTGGAGCTACCCTAAAAAAATCCTTGGTGCTTGTTTATTATCTTTGGAGGTTCTAGCAGTAAAGACAAAGCTTCTCAAATGGGGATGGCCAGCCTCTTCAGCAAATTGAGCAGCTTTGTGAGGAATATGATTTGGGTAATATCAGGAGATGTGGACAGGAGCTTTATTAATGACATCAGCCAATGATAGCTATTAGGGTATATTTGTATATTTCGCTTCATATGAATGTATATGTCATTCTTCCACATTCATGAAGTATTTCGATAAATTTGTCAATATAATGCCGCATAGCCTCCTAATGCCCAGAGGGACGGGCAGTCCATCAGCCACGGGTCCCCAGAGGTTTCCCCCACAGGGGGTTTTCCCTCTCCTGAGTGCTGAAGGATGATTCTTTGTGAGTCACGAGGCTACCACCAGCTTGGCCCTCCTATAGGGTACACAGATGTTAAATCAAAAGATAGATAGGTGGGTATATACATAGATGGTAAATCATTAGATAGATATGTGGGTAGGTACATAGATGGCAAATCATTAGCATAACCCAGCACAATACATATAGATAGATATTTATATAGACAGTTAAATAGATACATACAGTAGGTAGATAATGGATCAATAATTGACCGATCCTGGAGACATAATGAATAGTTGGCAAATCATTCTTTTAATGGCCAAATCATAGCTCGATTATTTAAAAAGAAGATGCATGCATAGTGCATGTTTCTAAAGCCCTCATACACAGTTGATGAGAAATAAAAATATACCGCTCCAAGGGCACTTTTGAGCGATATTTTTTTTTTATTTTTTTCACTGGCCATATAGCTGATGACCCGCGTGTTTAGCAGGTCACTAGGAAATCAGTGAACGATGTCGTAACCGATTTCTAGAGTATCCAGTGGAATTGTCGATATAGTTAACTATATCGCAAGTGTCCCTGGTCTCCAGTGTGTATGGGGCTTAATTGTCAGTGTATACCAAGAACATATTATCATACCTCTTTCCTTTTTTTTTAGGTGAGTGGTCTACATGAAACCGATGAAGAAGTCCTAATATGCGACTACTGCAGGGTGACCGGGACCTGGACTGCAGAATCGTCCTCAAGTCAACGATCAAAGATGGTGCACAGCAACAAGAGACCCAAGCCAGGTAATTAATGAACATCATTAATTACTGATAATATGTTTTTTGTTATCCATTTGGGGTTTGTAGACAGGTGGTATATCATTTGATAGACAAATAGGTGGGTGGGTATACAGATGTTAAATCAAAAGATAGATAGATAGATGGATGGGTGGGTAGATAGATGGTACATTTTAAGAGAGTTAGAGGGGTGGGTAGGTAGGTAGATAGATGGTAAATCATTAGATAGATCGATAGCTAGATAAATAGATGGCTGGGTAAGTCGGTAGATAGATAATTGGGTGGGTGAAGCGCAATACCTTTAAAAGATAGGTGGGTGGACACAGCATAATCATTGCGGTCATTACCATCCTCCATATACATCTCCTGCTACCTGATGTTTCCTCATATATACCCAGCCTTCTCGGGGAGAGATCCCTGTGGGAGGTAAGTATCTTCTCACAGACCAAGTTCCTAACTTGGATGTGTCTGCAGACTTGGAGCTACCCTAAAAAAATCCTTGGTGCTTGTTTATTATCTTTGGAGGTTCTAGCAGTAAAGACAAAGCTTCTCAAATGGGGATGGCCAGCCTCTTCAGCAAATTGCGCAGCTTTGTGAGGAATATGATTTGGGTAATATCAGGAGATGTGGACAGGAGCTTTATTAATGACATCAGCCAATGATAGCTATTAGGGTATATTTGTATATTTCGCTTCATATGAATGTATATGTCATTCTTCCACATTCATGAAGTATTTCGATAAATTTGTCAATATAATGCCGCATAGCCTCCTAATGCCCAGAGGGACGGGCAGTCCATCAGCCACGGGTCCCCAGAGGTTTCCCCCACAGGGGGTTTTCCCTCTCCTGAGTGCTGAAGGATGATTCTTTGTGAGTCACGAGGCTACCACCAGCTTGGCCCTCCTATAGGGTACACAGATGTTAAATCAAAAGATAGATAGGTGGGTATATACATAGATGGTAAATCATTAGATAGATATGTGGGTAGGTACATAGATGGCAAATCATTAGCATAACCCAGCACAATACATATAGATAGATATTTATATAGACAGTTAAATAGATACATACAGTAGGTAGATAATGGATCAATAATTGACCGATCCTGGAGACATAATGAATAGTTGGCAAATCATTCTTTTAATGGCCAAATCATAGCTCGATTATTTAAAAAGAAGATGCATGCATAGTGCATGTTTCTAAAGCCCTCATACACAGTTGATGAGAAATAAAAATATACCGCTCCAAGGGCACTTTTGAGCAATATATATTTTTTTTTTTCCACTGGCCATATAGCTGATGACCCGCGTGTTTAGCAGGTCACTAGGAAATCAGTGAACGATGTCGTAACCGATTTCTAAAGTATCCAGTAGAATTGTCGATATAGTTAACTATATCGCAAGTGTCCCTGGTCTCCAGTGTGTATGGGGCTTAATTGTCAGTGTATACCAAGAACATATTATCATACCTCTTTCCTTTTTTTTTAGGTGAGTGGTCTACATGAAACCGATGAAGAAGTCCTAATATGCGACTACTGCAGGGTGACCGGGACCTGGACTGCAGAATCGTCCTCAAGTCAACGATCAAAGATGGTGCACAGCAACAAGAGACCCAAGCCAGGTAATTAATGAACATCATTAATTACTGATAATATGTTTTTTGGTATCCATTTGGGGTTTGTAGACAGGTGGTAAATCATTTGATAGACAAATAGGTGGGTGGGTATACAGATGTTAAATCAAAAGATAGATAGATAGATAGATAGATAGATAGATAGATAGATAGATAGATGGGTGGGTAGATAGATGGTACATTTTAAGAGAGTTAGAGGGGTGGGTAGGTAGGTAGATAGATGGTAAATCATTAGATAGATCGATAGCTAGATAAATAGATGGCTGGGTAAGTCGGTAGATAGATAATTGGGTGGGTGAAGCGCAATACCTTTAAAAGATAGGTGGGTGGACACAGCATAATCATTGCGGTCATTACCATCCTCCATATACATCTCCTGCTACCTGATGTTTCCTCATATATACCCAGCCTTCTCGGGGAGAGATCCCTGTGGGAGGTAAGTATCTTCTCACAGACCAAGTTCCTAACTTGGATGTATCTGCAGACTTGGAGCTACCCTAAAAAAATCCTTGGTGCTTGTCTATTATCTTTGGAGGTTCTAGCAGTAAAGACAAAGCTTCTCAAATGGGGATGGCCAGCCTCTTCAGCAAATTGCGCAGCTTTGTGAGGAATATGATTTGGGTAATATCAGGAGATGTGGACAGGAGCTTTATTAATGACATCAGCCAATGATAGCTATTAGGGTATATTTGTATATTTCGCTTCATATGAATGTATATGTCATTCTTCCACATTCATGAAGTATTTCGATAAATTTGTCAATATAATGCCGCATAGCCTCCTAATGCCCAGAGGGACGGGCAGTCCATCAGCCACGGGTCCCCAGAGGTTTCCCCCACAGGGGGTTTTCCCTCTCCTGAGTGCTGAAGGATGATTCTTTGTGAGTCACGAGGCTACCACCAGCTTGGCCCTCCTATAGGGTACACAGATGTTAAATCAAAAGATAGATAGGTGGGTATATACATAGATGGTAAATCATTAGATAGATATGTGGGTAGGTACATAGATGGCAAATCATTAGCATAACCCAGCACAATACATATAGATAGATATTTATATAGACAGTTAAATAGATACATACAGTAGGTAGATAATGGATCAATAATTGACCGATCCTGGAGACATAATGAATAGTTGGCAAATCATTCTTTTAATGGCCAAATCATAGCTCGATTATTTAAAAAGAAGATGCATGCATAGTGCATGTTTCTAAAGCCCTCATACACAGTTGATGAGAAATAAAAATATACCGCTCCAAGGGCACTTTTGAGCGATATTTTTTTTTTTTTTTTCACTGGCCATATAGCTGATGACCCGCGTGTTTAGCAGGTCACTAGGAAATCAGTGAACGATGTCGTAACCGATTTCTAGAGTATCCAGTGGAATTGTCGATATAGTTAACTATATCGCAAGTGTCCCTGGTCTCCAGTGTGTATGGGGCTTAATTGTCAGTGTATACCAAGAACATATTATCATACCTCTTTCCTTTTTTTTTAGGTGAGTGGTCTACATGAAACCGATGAAGAAGTCCTAATATGCGACTACTGCAGGGTGACCGGGACCTGGACTGCAGAATCGTCCTCAAGTCAACGATCAAAGATGGTGCACAGCAACAAGAGACCCAAGCCAGGTAATTAATGAACATCATTAATTACTGATAATATGTTTTTTGGTATCCATTTGGGGTTTGTAGACAGGTGGTAAATCATTTGATAGACAAATAGGTGGGTGGGTATACAGATGTTAAATCAAAAGATAGATAGATAGATAGATAGATAGATAGATAGATAGATAGATAGATAGATAGATAGATAGATAGATAGATGGATGGGTGGGTAGATAGATGGTACATTTTAAGAGAGTTAGAGGGGTGGGTAGGTAGGTAGATAGATGGTAAATCATTAGATAGATCGATAGCTAGATAAATAGATGGCTGGGTAAGTCGGTAGATAGATAATTGGGTGGGTGAAGCGCAATACCTTTAAAAGATAGGTGGGTGGACACAGCATAATCATTGCGGTCATTACCATCCTCCATATACATCTCCTGCTACCTGATGTTTCCTCATATATACCCAGCCTTCTCGGGGAGAGATCCCTGTGGGAGGTAAGTATCTTCTCACAGACCAAGTTCCTAACTTGGATGTGTCTGCAGACTTGGAGCTACCCTAAAAAAATCCTTGGTGCTTGTTTATTATCTTTGGAGGTTCTAGCAGTAAAGACAAAGCTTCTCAAATGGGGATGGCCAGCTTCTTCAGCAAATTGCGCAGCTTTGTGAGGAATATGATTTGGGTAATATCAGGAGATGTGGACAGGAGCTTTATTAATGACATCAGCCAATGATAGCTATTAGGGTATATTTGTATATTTCGCTTCATATGAATGTATATGTCATTCTTCCACATTCATGAAGTATTTCGATAAATTTGTCAATATAATGCCGCATAGCCTCCTAATGCCCAGAGGGACGGGCAGTCCATCAGCCACGGGTCCCCAGAGGTTTCCCCCACAGGGGGTTTTCCCTCTCCTGAGTGCTGAAGGATGATTCTTTGTGAGTCACGAGGCTACCACCAGCTTGGCCCTCCTATAGGGTACACAGATGTTAAATCAAAAGATAGATAGGTGGGTATATACATAGATGGTAAATCATTAGATAGATATGTGGGTAGGTACATAGATGGCAAATCATTAGCATAACCCAGCACAATACATATAGATAGATATTTATATAGACAGTTAAATAGATACATACAGTAGGTAGATAATGGATCAATAATTGACCGATCCTGGAGACATAATGAATAGTTGGCAAATCATTCTTTTAATGGCCAAATCATAGCTCGATTATTTAAAAAGAAGATGCATGCATAGTGCATGTTTCTAAAGCCCTCATACACAGTTGATGAGAAATAAAAATATACCGCTCCAAGGGCACTTTTGAGCGATATTTTTTTTTTTTCCACTGGCCATATAGCTGATGACCCGCGTGTTTAGCAGGTCACTAGGAAATCAGTGAACGATGTTGTAACCGATTTCTAGAGTATCCAGTGGAATTGTCGATATAGTTAACTATATCGCAAGTGTCCCTGGTCTCCAGTGTGTATGGGGCTTAATTGTCAGTGTATACCAAGAACATATTATCATACCTCTTTCCTTTTTTTTTAGGTGAGTGGTCTACATGAAACCGATGAAGAAGTCCTAATATGCGACTACTGCAGGGTGACCGGGACCTGGACTGCAGAATCGTCCTCAAGTCAACGATCAAAGATGGTGCACAGCAACAAGAGACCCAAGCCAGGTAATTAATGAACATCATTAATTACTGATAATATGTTTTTTGGTATCCATTTGGGGTTTGTAGACAGGTGGTAAATCATTTGATAGACAAATAGGTGGGTGGGTATACAGATGTTAAATCAAAAGATAGATAGATAGATAGATGGATGGGTGGGTAGATAGATGGTACATTTTAAGAGAGTTAGAGGGGTGGGTAGGTAGGTAGATAGATGGTAAATCATTAGATAGATCGATAGCTAGATAAATAGATGGCTGGGTAAGTCGGTAGATAGATAATTGGGTGGGTGAAGCGCAATACCTTTAAAAGATAGGTGGGTGGACACAGCATAATCATTGCGGTCATTACCATCCTCCATATACATCTCCTGCTACCTGATGTTTCCTCATATATACCCAGCCTTCTCGGGGAGAGATCCCTGTGGGAGGTAAGTATCTTCTCACAGACCAAGTTCCTAACTTGGATGTGTCTGCAGACTTGGAGCTACCCTAAAAAAATCCTTGGTGCTTGTTTATTATCTTTGGAGGTTCTAGCAGTAAAGACAAAGCTTCTCAAATGGGGATGGCCAGCCTCTTCAGCAAATTGCGCAGCTTTGTGAGGAATATGATTTGGGTAATATCAGGAGATGTGGACAGGAGCTTTATTAATGACATCAGCCAATGATAGCTATTAGGGTATATTTGTATATTTCGCTTCATATGAATGTATATGTCATTCTTCCACATTCATGAAGTATTTCGATAAATTTGTCAATATAATGCCGCATAGCCTCCTAATGCCCAGAGGGACGGGCAGTCCATCAGCCACGGGTCCCCAGAGGTTTCCCCCACAGGGGGTTTTCCCTCTCCTGAGTGCTGAAGGATGATTCTTTGTGAGTCACGAGGCTACCACCAGCTTGGCCCTCCTATAGGGTACACAGATGTTAAATCAAAAGATAGATAGGTGGGTATATACATAGATGGTAAATCATTAGATAGATATGTGGGTAGGTACATAGATGGCAAATCATTAGCATAACCCAGCACAATACATATAGATAGATATTTATATAGACAGTTAAATAGATACATACAGTAGGTAGATAATGGATCAATAATTGACCGATCCTGGAGACATAATGAATAGTTGGCAAATCATTCTTTTAATGGCCAAATCATAGCTCGATTATTTAAAAAGAAGATGCATGCATAGTGCATGTTTCTAAAGCCCTCATACACAGTTGATGAGAAATAAAAATATACCGCTCCAAGGGCACTTTTGAGCGATATTTTATTTTATTTTTTTCACTGGCCATATAGCTGATGACCCGCGTGTTTAGCAGGTCACTAGGAAATCAGTGAACGATGTTGTAACCGATTTCTAGAGTATCCAGTGGAATTGTCGATATAGTTAACTATATCGCAAGTGTCCCTGGTCTCCAGTGTGTATGGGGCTTAATTGTCAGTGTATACCAAGAACATATTATCATACCTCTTTCCTTTTTTTTTAGGTGAGTGGTCTACATGAAACCAATGAAGAAGTCCTAATATGCGACTACTGCAGGGTGACCGGGACCTGGACTGCAGAATCGTCCTCAAGTCAACGATCAAAGATGGTGCACAGCAACAAGAGACCCAAGCCAGGTAATTAATGAACATCATTAATTACTGATAATATGTTTTTTGGTATCCATTTGGGGTTTGTAGACAGGTGGTAAATCATTTGATAGACAAATAGGTGGGTGGGTATACAGATGTTAAATCAAAAGATAGATAGATAGATAGATAGATAGATAGATGGATGGGTGGGTAGATAGATGGTACATTTTAAGAGAGTTAGAGGGGTGGGTAGGTAGGTAGATAGATGGTAAATCATTAGATAGATCGATAGCTAGATAAATAGATGGCTGGGTAAGTCGGTAGATAGATAATTGGGTGGGTGAAGCGCAATACCTTTAAAAGATAGGTGGGTGGACACAGCATAATCATTGCGGTCATTACCATCCTCCATATACATCTCCTGCTACCTGATGTTTCCTCATATATACCCAGCCTTCTCGGGGAGAGATCCCTGTGGGAGGTAAGTATCTTCTCACAGACCAAGTTCCTAACTTGGATGTGTCTGCAGACTTGGAGCTACCCTAAAAAAATCCTTGGTGCTTGTTTATTATCTTTGGAGGTTCTAGCAGTAAAGACAAAGCTTCTCAAATGGGGATGGCCAGCCTCTTCAGCAAATTGCGCAGCTTTGTGAGGAATATGATTTGGGTAATATCAGGAGATGTGGACAGGAGCTTTATTAATGACATCAGCCAATGATAGCTATTAGGGTATATTTGTATATTTCGCTTCATATGAATGTATATGTCATTCTTCCACATTCATGAAGTATTTCGATAAATTTGTCAATATAATGCCGCATAGCCTCCTAATGCCCAGAGGGACGGGCAGTCCATCAGCCACGGGTCCCCAGAGGTTTCCCCCACAGGGGGTTTTCCCTCTCCTGAGTGCTGAAGGATGATTCTTTGTGAGTCACGAGGCTACCACCAGCTTGGCCCTCCTATAGGGTACACAGATGTTAAATCAAAAGATAGATAGGTGGGTATATACATAGATGGTAAATCATTAGATAGATATGTGGGTAGGTACATAGATGGCAAATCATTAGCATAACCCAGCACAATACATATAGATAGATATTTATATAGACAGTTAAATAGATACATACAGTAGGTAGATAATGGATCAATAATTGACCGATCCTGGAGACATAATGAATAGTTGGCAAATCATTCTTTTAATGGCCAAATCATAGCTCGATTATTTAAAAAGAAGATGCATGCATAGTGCATGTTTCTAAAGCCCTCATACACAGTTGATGAGAAATAAAAATATACCGCTCCAAGGGCACTTTTGAGCGATATTTTTTTATTATTTTTTTCACTGGCCATATAGCTGATGACCCGCGTGTTTAGCAGGTCACTAGGAAATCAGTGAACGATGTCGTAACCGATTTCTAGAGTATCCAGTGGAATTGTCGATATAGTTAACTATATCGCAAGTGTCCCTGGTCTCCAGTGTGTATGGGGCTTAATTGTCAGTGTATACCAAGAACATATTATCATACCTCTTTCCTTTTTTTTTAGGTGAGTGGTCTACATGAAACCGATGAAGAAGTCCTAATATGCGACTACTACAGGGTGACCGGGACCTGGACTGCAGAATCGTCCTCAAGTCAACGATCAAAGATGGTGCACAGCAACAAGAGACCCAAGCCAGGTAATTAATGAACATCATTAATTACTGATAATATGTTTTTTGTTATCCATTTGGGGTTTGTAGACAGGTGGTATATCATTTGATAGACAAATAGGTGGGTGGGTATACAGATGTTAAATCAAAAGATAGATAGATAGATGGATGGGTGGGTAGATAGATGGTACATTTTAAGAGAGTTAGAGGGGTGGGTAGGTAGGTAGATAGATGGTAAATCATTAGATAGATCGATAGCTAGATAAATAGATGGCTGGGTAAGTCGGTAGATAGATAATTGGGTGGGTGAAGCGCAATACCTTTAAAAGATAGGTGGGTGGACACAGCATAATCATTGCGGTCATTACCATCCTCCATATACATCTCCTGCTACCTGATGTTTCCTCATATATACCCAGCCTTCTCGGGGAGAGATCCCTGTGGGAGGTAAGTATCTTCTCACAGACCAAGTTCCTAACTTGGATGTGTCTGCAGACTTGGAGCTACCCTAAAAAAATCCTTGGTGCTTGTTTATTATCTTTGGAGGTTCTAGCAGTAAAGACAAAGCTTCTCAAATGGGGATGGCCAGCCTCTTCAGCAAATTGCGCAGCTTTGTGAGGAATATGATTTGGGTAATATCAGGAGATGTGGACAGGAGCTTTATTAATGACATCAGCCAATGATAGCTATTAGGGTATATTTGTATATTTCGCTTCATATGAATGTATATGTCATTCTTCCACATTCATGAAGTATTTCGATAAATTTGTCAATATAATGCCGCATAGCCTCCTAATGCCCAGAGGGACGGGCAGTCCATCAGCCACGGGTCCCCAGAGGTTTCCCCCACAGGGGGTTTTCCCTCTCCTGAGTGCTGAAGGATGATTCTTTGTGAGTCACGAGGCTACCACCAGCTTGGCCCTCCTATAGGGTACACAGATGTTAAATCAAAAGATAGATAGGTGGGTATATACATAGATGGTAAATCATTAGATAGATATGTGGGTAGGTACATAGATGGCAAATCATTAGCATAACCCAGCACAATACATATAGATAGATATTTATATAGACAGTTAAATAGATACATACAGTAGGTAGATAATGGATCAATAATTGACCGATCCTGGAGACATAATGAATAGTTGGCAAATCATTCTTTTAATGGCCAAATCATAGCTCGATTATTTAAAAAGAAGATGCATGCATAGTGCATGTTTCTAAAGCCCTCATACACAGTTGATGAGAAATAAAAATATACCGCTCCAAGGGCACTTTTGAGCGATATTTTTTTTTTTTCCACTGGCCATATAGCTGATGACCCGCGTGTTTAGCAGGTCACTAGGAAATCAGTGAACGATGTTGTAACCGATTTCTAGAGTATCCAGTGGAATTGTCGATATAGTTAACTATATCGCAAGTGTCCCTGGTCTCCAGTGTGTATGGGGCTTAATTGTCAGTGTATACCAAGAACATATTATCATACCTCTTTCCTTTTTTTTTAGGTGAGTGGTCTACATGAAACCGATGAAGAAGTCCTAATATGCGACTACTGCAGGGTGACCGGGACCTGGACTGCAGAATCGTCCTCAAGTCAACGATCAAAGATGGTGCACAGCAACAAGAGACCCAAGCCAGGTAATTAATGAACATCATTAATTACTGATAATATGTTTTTTGGTATCCATTTGGGGTTTGTAGACAGGTGGTAAATCATTTGATAGACAAATAGGTGGGTGGGTATACAGATGTTAAATCAAAAGATAGATAGATAGATAGATGGATGGGTGGGTAGATAGATGGTACATTTTAAGAGAGTTAGAGGGGTGGGTAGGTAGGTAGATAGATGGTAAATCATTAGATAGATCGATAGCTAGATAAATAGATGGCTGGGTAAGTCGGTAGATAGATAATTGGGTGGGTGAAGCGCAATACCTTTAAAAGATAGGTGGGTGGACACAGCATAATCATTGCGGTCATTACCATCCTCCATATACATCTCCTGCTACCTGATGTTTCCTCATATATACCCAGCCTTCTCGGGGAGAGATCCCTGTGGGAGGTAAGTATCTTCTCACAGACCAAGTTCCTAACTTGGATGTGTCTGCAGACTTGGAGCTACCCTAAAAAAATCCTTGGTGCTTGTTTATTATCTTTGGAGGTTCTAGCAGTAAAGACAAAGCTTCTCAAATGGGGATGGCCAGCCTCTTCAGCAAATTGCGCAGCTTTGTGAGGAATATGATTTGGGTAATATCAGGAGATGTGGACAGGAGCTTTATTAATGACATCAGCCAATGATAGCTATTAGGGTATATTTGTATATTTCGCTTCATATGAATGTATATGTCATTCTTCCACATTCATGAAGTATTTCGATAAATTTGTCAATATAATGCCGCATAGCCTCCTAATGCCCAGAGGGACGGGCAGTCCATCAGCCACGGGTCCCCAGAGGTTTCCCCCACAGGGGGTTTTCCCTCTCCTGAGTGCTGAAGGATGATTCTTTGTGAGTCACGAGGCTACCACCAGCTTGGCCCTCCTATAGGGTACACAGATGTTAAATCAAAAGATAGATAGGTGGGTATATACATAGATGGTAAATCATTAGATAGATATGTGGGTAGGTACATAGATGGCAAATCATTAGCATAACCCAGCACAATACATATAGATAGATATTTATATAGACAGTTAAATAGATACATACAGTAGGTAGATAATGGATCAATAATTGACCGATCCTGGAGACATAATGAATAGTTGGCAAATCATTCTTTTAATGGCCAAATCATAGCTCGATTATTTAAAAAGAAGATGCATGCATAGTGCATGTTTCTAAAGCCCTCATACACAGTTGATGAGAAATAAAAATATACCGCTCCAAGGGCACTTTTGAGCGATATTTTATTTTATTTTTTTCACTGGCCATATAGCTGATGACCCGCGTGTTTAGCAGGTCACTAGGAAATCAGTGAACGATGTTGTAACCGATTTCTAGAGTATCCAGTGGAATTGTCGATATAGTTAACTATATCGCAAGTGTCCCTGGTCTCCAGTGTGTATGGGGCTTAATTGTCAGTGTATACCAAGAACATATTATCATACCTCTTTCCTTTTTTTTTAGGTGAGTGGTCTACATGAAACCAATGAAGAAGTCCTAATATGCGACTACTGCAGGGTGACCGGGACCTGGACTGCAGAATCGTCCTCAAGTCAACGATCAAAGATGGTGCACAGCAACAAGAGACCCAAGCCAGGTAATTAATGAACATCATTAATTACTGATAATATGTTTTTTGGTATCCATTTGGGGTTTGTAGACAGGTGGTAAATCATTTGATAGACAAATAGGTGGGTGGGTATACAGATGTTAAATCAAAAGATAGATAGATAGATAGATAGATGGATGGGTGGGTAGATAGATGGTACATTTTAAGAGAGTTAGAGGGGTGGGTAGGTAGGTAGATAGATGGTAAATCATTAGATAGATCGATAGCTAGATAAATAGATGGCTGGGTAAGTCGGTAGATAGATAATTGGGTGGGTGAAGCGCAATACCTTTAAAAGATAGGTGGGTGGACACAGCATAATCATTGCGGTCATTACCATCCTCCATATACATCTCCTGCTACCTGATGTTTCCTCATATATACCCAGCCTTCTCGGGGAGAGATCCCTGTGGGAGGTAAGTATCTTCTCACAGACCAAGTTCCTAACTTGGATGTGTCTGCAGACTTGGAGCTACCCTAAAAAAATCCTTGGTGCTTGTTTATTATCTTTGGAGGTTCTAGCAGTAAAGACAAAGCTTCTCAAATGGGGATGGCCAGCCTCTTCAGCAAATTGCGCAGCTTTGTGAGGAATATGATTTGGGTAATATCAGGAGATGTGGACAGGAGCTTTATTAATGACATCAGCCAATGATAGCTATTAGGGTATATTTGTATATTTCGCTTCATATGAATGTATATGTCATTCTTCCACATTCATGAAGTATTTCGATAAATTTGTCAATATAATGCCGCATAGCCTCCTAATGCCCAGAGGGACGGGCAGTCCATCAGCCACGGGTCCCCAGAGGTTTCCCCCACAGGGGGTTTTCCCTCTCCTGAGTGCTGAAGGATGATTCTTTGTGAGTCACGAGGCTACCACCAGCTTGGCCCTCCTATAGGGTACACAGATGTTAAATCAAAAGATAGATAGGTGGGTATATACATAGATGGTAAATCATTAGATAGATATGTGGGTAGGTACATAGATGGCAAATCATTAGCATAACCCAGCACAATACATATAGATAGATATTTATATAGACAGTTAAATAGATACATACAGTAGGTAGATAATGGATCAATAATTGACCGATCCTGGAGACATAATGAATAGTTGGCAAATCATTCTTTTAATGGCCAAATCATAGCTCGATTATTTAAAAAGAAGATGCATGCATAGTGCATGTTTCTAAAGCCCTCATACACAGTTGATGAGAAATAAAAATATACCGCTCCAAGGGCACTTTTGAGCGATATTTTTTTATTATTTTTTTCACTGGCCATATAGCTGATGACCCGCGTGTTTAGCAGGTCACTAGGAAATCAGTGAACGATGTCGTAACCGATTTCTAGAGTATCCAGTGGAATTGTCGATATAGTTAACTATATCGCAAGTGTCCCTGGTCTCCAGTGTGTATGGGGCTTAATTGTCAGTGTATACCAAGAACATATTATCATACCTCTTTCCTTTTTTTTTAGGTGAGTGGTCTACATGAAACCGATGAAGAAGTCCTAATATGCGACTACTACAGGGTGACCGGGACCTGGACTGCAGAATCGTCCTCAAGTCAACGATCAAAGATGGTGCACAGCAACAAGAGACCCAAGCCAGGTAATTAATGAACATCATTAATTACTGATAATATGTTTTTTGTTATCCATTTGGGGTTTGTAGACAGGTGGTATATCATTTGATAGACAAATAGGTGGGTGGGTATACAGATGTTAAATCAAAAGATAGATAGATAGATGGATGGGTGGGTAGATAGATGGTACATTTTAAGAGAGTTAGAGGGGTGGGTAGGTAGGTAGATAGATGGTAAATCATTAGATAGATCGATAGCTAGATAAATAGATGGCTGGGTAAGTCGGTAGATAGATAATTGGGTGGGTGAAGCGCAATACCTTTAAAAGATAGGTGGGTGGACACAGCATAATCATTGCGGTCATTACCATCCTCCATATACATCTCCTGCTACCTGATGTTTCCTCATATATACCCAGCCTTCTCAGGGAGAGATCCCTGTGGGAGGTAAGTATCTTCTCACAGACCAAGTTCCTAACTTGGATGTGTCTGCAGACTTGGAGCTACCCTAAAAAAATCCTTGGTGCTTGTTTATTATCTTTGGAGGTTCTAGCAGTAAAGACAAAGCTTCTCAAATGGGGATGGCCAGCCTCTTCAGCAAATTGCGCAGCTTTGTGAGGAATATGATTTGGGTAATATCAGGAGATGTGGACAGGAGCTTTATTAATGACATCAGCCAATGATAGCTATTAGGGTATATTTGTATATTTCGCTTCATATGAATGTATATGTCATTCTTCCACATTCATGAAGTATTTCGATAAATTTGTCAATATAATGCCGCATAGCCTCCTAATGCCCAGAGGGACGGGCAGTCCATCAGCCATGGGTCCCCAGAGGTTTCCCCCACAGGGGGTTTTCCCTCTCCTGAGTGCTGAAGGATGATTCTTTGTGAGTCACGAGGCTACCACCAGCTTGGCCCTCCTATAGGGTACACAGATGTTAAATCAAAAGATAGATAGGTGGGTATATACATAGATGGTAAATCATTAGATAGATATGTGGGTAGGTACATAGATGGCAAATCATTAGCATAACCCAGCACAATACATATAGATAGATATTTATATAGACAGTTAAATAGATACATACAGTAGGTAGATAATGGATCAATAATTGACCGATCCTGGAGACATAATGAATAGTTGGCAAATCATTCTTTTAATGGCCAAATCATAGCTCGATTATTTAAAAAGAAGATGCATGCATAGTGCATGTTTCTAAAGCCCTCATACACAGTTGATGAGAAATAAAAATATACCGCTCCAAGGGCACTTTTGAGCGATATATTTTTTTTTTTTTTCCACTGGCCATATAGCTGATGACCCGCGTGTTTAGCAGGTCACTAGGAAATCAGTGAACGATGTTGTAACCGATTTCTAGAGTATCCAGTGGAATTGTCGATATAGTTAACTATATCGCAAGTGTCCCTGGTCTCCAGTGTGTATGGGGCTTAATTGTCAGTGTATACCAAGAACATATTATCATACCTCTTTCCTTTTTTTTTAGGTGAGTGGTCTACATGAAACCGATGAAGAAGTCCTAATATGCGACTACTGCAGGGTGACCGGGACCTGGACTGCAGAATCGTCCTCAAGTCAACGATCAAAGATGGTGCACAGCAACAAGAGACCCAAGCCAGGTAATTAATGAACATCATTAATTACTGATAATATGTTTTTTGGTATCCATTTGGGGTTTGTAGACAGGTGGTAAATCATTTGATAGACAAATAGGTGGGTGGGTATACAGATGTTAAATCAAAAGATAGATAGATAGATAGATGGATGGGTGGGTAGATAGATGGTACATTTTAAGAGAGTTAGAGGGGTGGGTAGGTAGGTAGATAGATGGTAAATCATTAGATAGATCGATAGCTAGATAAATAGATGGCTGGGTAAGTCGGTAGATAGATAATTGGGTGGGTGAAGCGCAATACCTTTAAAAGATAGGTGGGTGGACACAGCATAATCATTGCGGTCATTACCATCCTCCATATACATCTCCTGCTACCTGATGTTTCCTCATATATACCCAGCCTTCTCGGGGAGAGATCCCTGTGGGAGGTAAGTATCTTCTCACAGGCCAAGTTCCTAACTTGGATGTGTCTGCAGACTTGGAGCTACCCTAAAAAAATCCTTGGTGCTTGTTTATTATCTTTGGAGGTTCTAGCAGTAAAGACAAAGCTTCTCAAATGGGGATGGCCAGCCTCTTCAGCAAATTGCGCAGCTTTGTGAGGAATATGATTTGGGTAATATCAGGAGATGTGGACAGGAGCTTTATTAATGACATCAGCCAATGATAGCTATTAGGGTATATTTGTATATTTCGCTTCATATGAATGTATATGTCATTCTTCCACATTCATGAAGTATTTCGATAAATTTGTCAATATAATGCCGCATAGCCTCCTAATGCCCAGAGGGACGGGCAGTCCATCAGCCACGGGTCCCCAGAGGTTTCCCCCACAGGGGGTTTTCCCTCTCCTGAGTGCTGAAGGATGATTCTTTGTGAGTCACGAGGCTACCACCAGCTTGGCCCTCCTATAGGGTACACAGATGTTAAATCAAAAGATAGATAGGTGGGTATATACATAGATGGTAAATCATTAGATAGATATGTGGGTAGGTACATAGATGGCAAATCATTAGCATAACCCAGCACAATACATATAGATAGATATTTATATAGACAGTTAAATAGATACATACAGTAGGTAGATAATGGATCAATAATTGACCGATCCTGGAGACATAATGAATAGTTGGCAAATCATTCTTTTAATGGCCAAATCATAGCTCGATTATTTAAAAAGAAGATGCATGCATAGTGCATGTTTCTAAAGCCCTCATACACAGTTGATGAGAAATAAAAATATACCGCTCCAAGGGCACTTTTGAGCGATATTTTTTTTTTTTTTTTCACTGGCCATATAGCTGATGACCCGCGTGTTTAGCAGGTCACTAGGAAATCAGTGAACGATGTCGTAACCGATTTCTAGAGTATCCAGTGGAATTGTCGATATAGTTAACTATATCGCAAGTGTCCCTGGTCTCCAGTGTGTATGGGGCTTAATTGTCAGTGTATACCAAGAACATATTATCATACCTCTTTCCTTTTTTTTTAGGTGAGTGGTCTACATGAAACCGATGAAGAAGTCCTAATATGCGACTACTGCAGGGTGACCGGGACCTGGACTGCAGAATCGTCCTCAAGTCAACGATCAAAGATGGTGCACAGCAACAAGAGACCCAAGCCAGGTAATTAATGAACATCATTAATTACTGATAATATGTTTTTTGGTATCCATTTGGGGTTTGTAGACAGGTGGTAAATCATTTGATAGACAAATAGGTGGGTGGGTATACAGATGTTAAATCAAAAGATAGATAGATAGATAGATAGATAGATGGATGGGTGGGTAGATAGATGGTACATTTTAAGAGAGTTAGAGGGGTGGGTAGGTAGGTAGATAGATGGTAAATCATTAGATAGATCGATAGCTAGATAAATAGATGGCTGGGTAAGTCGGTAGATAGATAATTGGGTGGGTGAAGCGCAATACCTTTAAAAGATAGGTGGGTGGACACAGCATAATCATTGCGGTCATTACCATCCTCCATATACATCTCCTGCTACCTGATGTTTCCTCATATATACCCAGCCTTCTCGGGGAGAGATCCCTGTGGGAGGTAAGTATCTTCTCACAGACCAAGTTCCTAACTTGGATGTGTCTGCAGACTTGGAGCTACCCTAAAAAAATCCTTGGTGCTTGTTTATTATCTTTGGAGGTTCTAGCAGTAAAGACAAAGCTTCTCAAATGGGGATGGCCAGCCTCTTCAGCAATTTGCGCAGCTTTGTGAGGAATATGATTTGGGTAATATCAGGAGATGTGGACAGGAGCTTTATTAATGACATCAGCCAATGATAGCTATTAGGGTATATTTGTATATTTCGCTTCATATGAATGTATATGTCATTCTTCCACATTCATGAAGTATTTCGATAAATTTGTCAATATAATGCCGCATAGCCTCCTAATGCCCAGAGGGACGGGCAGTCCATCAGCCACGGGTCCCCAGAGGTTTCCCCCACAGGGGGTTTTCCCTCTCCTGAGTGCTGAAGGATGATTCTTTGTGAGTCACGAGGCTACCACCAGCTTGGCCCTCCTATAGGGTACACAGATGTTAAATCAAAAGATAGATAGGTGGGTATATACATAGATGGTAAATCATTAGATAGATATGTGGGTAGGTACATAGATGGCAAATCATTAGCATAACCCAGCACAATACATATAGATAGATATTTATATAGACAGTTAAATAGATACATACAGTAGGTAGATAATGGATCAATAATTGACCGATCCTGGAGACATAATGAATAGTTGGCAAATCATTCTTTTAATGGCCAAATCATAGCTCGATTATTTAAAAAGAAGATGCATGCATAGTGCATGTTTCTAAAGCCCTCATACACAGTTGATGAGAAATAAAAATATACCGCTCCAAGGGCACTTTTGAGCGATATTTTTTATTTTTTTTTCACTGGCCATATAGCTGATGACCCGCGTGTTTAGCAGGTCACTAGGAAATCAGTGAACGATGTTGTAACCGATTTCTAGAGTATCCAGTGGAATTGTCGATATAGTTAACTATATCGCAAGTGTCCCTGGTCTCCAGTGTGTATGGGGCTTAATTGTCAGTGTATACCAAGAACATATTATCATACCTCTTTCCTTTTTTTTTAGGTGAGTGGTCTACATGAAACCGATGAAGAAGTCCTAATATGCGACTACTGCAGGGTGACCGGGACCTGGACTGCAGAATCGTCCTCAAGTCAACGATCAAAGATGGTGCACAGCAACAAGAGACCCAAGCCAGGTAATTAATGAACATCATTAATTACTGATAATATGTTTTTTGGTATCCATTTGGGGTTTGTAGACAGGTGGTAAATCATTTGATAGACAAATAGGTGGGTGGGTATACAGATGTTAAATCAAAAGATAGATAGATAGATAGATGGATGGGTGGGTAGATAGATGGTACATTTTAAGAGAGTTAGAGGGGTGGGTAGGTAGGTAGATAGATGGTAAATCATTAGATAGATCGATAGCTAGATAAATAGATGGCTGGGTAAGTCGGTAGATAGATAATTGGGTGGGTGAAGCGCAATACCTTTAAAAGATAGGTGGGTGGACACAGCATAATCATTGCGGTCATTACCATCCTCCATATACATCTCCTGCTACCTGATGTTTCCTCATATATACCCAGCCTTCTCGGGGAGAGATCCCTGTGGGAGGTAAGTATCTTCTCACAGACCAAGTTCCTAACTTGGATGTGTCTGCAGACTTGGAGCTACCCTAAAAAAATCCTTGGTGCTTGTTTATTATCTTTGGAGGTTCTAGCAGTAAAGACAAAGCTTCTCAAATGGGGATGGCCAGCCTCTTCAGCAAATTGCGCAGCTTTGTGAGGAATATGATTTGGGTAATATCAGGAGATGTGGACAGGAGCTTTATTAATGACATCAGCCAATGATAGCTATTAGGGTATATTTGTATATTTCGCTTCATATGAATGTATATGTCATTCTTCCACATTCATGAAGTATTTCGATAAATTTGTCAATATAATGCCGCATAGCCTCCTAATGCCCAGAGGGACGGGCAGTCCATCAGCCACGGGTCCCCAGAGGTTTCCCCCACAGGGGGTTTTCCCTCTCCTGAGTGCTGAAGGATGATTCTTTGTGAGTCACGAGGCTACCACCAGCTTGGCCCTCCTATAGGGTACACAGATGTTAAATCAAAAGATAGATAGGTGGGTATATACATAGATGGTAAATCATTAGATAGATATGTGGGTAGGTACATAGATGGCAAATCATTAGCATAACCCAGCACAATACATATAAATAGATATTTATATAGACAGTTAAATAGATACATACAGTAGGTAGATAATGGATCAATAATTGACCGATCCTGGAGACATAATGAATAGTTGGCAAATCATTCTTTTAATGGCCAAATCATAGCTCGATTATTTAAAAAGAAGATGCATGCATAGTGCATGTTTCTAAAGCCCTCATACACAGTTGATGAGAAATAAAAATATACCGCTCCAAGGGCACTTTTGAGCGATATTTTATTTTATTTTTTTCACTGGCCATATAGCTGATGACCCGCGTTTTTAGCAGGTCACTAGGAAATCAGTGAACGATGTTGTAACCGATTTCTAGAGTATCCAGTGGAATTGTCGATATAGTTAACTATATCGCAAGTGTCCCTGGTCTCCAGTGTGTATGGGGCTTAATTGTCAGTGTATACCAAGAACATATTATCATACCTCTTTCCTTTTTTTTTAGGTGAGTGGTCTACATGAAACCGATGAAGAAGTCCTAATATGCGACTACTGCAGGGTGACCGGGACCTGGACTGCAGAATCGTCCTCAAGTCAACGATCAAAGATGGTGCACAGCAACAAGAGACCCAAGCCAGGTAATTAATGAACATCATTAATTACTGATAATATGTTTTTTGGTATCCATTTGGGGTTTGTAGACAGGTGGTAAATCATTTGATAGACAAATAGGTGGGTGGGTATACAGATGTTAAATCAAAAGATAGATAGATAGATAGATAGATGGATGGGTGGGTAGATAGATGGTACATTTTAAGAGAGTTAGAGGGGTGGGTAGGTAGGTAGATAGATGGTAAATCATTAGATAGATCGATAGCTAGATAAATAGATGGCTGGGTAAGTCGGTAGATAGATAATTGGGTGGGTGAAGCGCAATACCTTTAAAAGATAGGTGGGTGGACACAGCATAATCATTGCGGTCATTACCATCCTCCATATACATCTCCTGCTACCTGATGTTTCCTCATATATACCCAGCCTTCTCGGGGAGAGATCCCTGTGGGAGGTAAGTATCTTCTCACAGACCAAGTTCCTAACTTGGATGTGTCTGCAGACTTGGAGCTACCCTAAAAAAATCCTTGGTGCTTGTTTATTATCTTTGGAGGTTCTAGCAGTAAAGACAAAGCTTCTCAAATGGGGATGGCCAGCCTCTTCAGCAAATTGCGCAGCTTTGTGAGGAATATGATTTGGGTAATATCAGGAGATGTGGACAGGAGCTTTATTAATGACATCAGCCAATGATAGCTATTAGGGTATATTTGTATATTTCGCTTCATATGAATGTATATGTCATTCTTCCACATTCATGAAGTATTTCGATAAATTTGTCAATATAATGCCGCATAGCCTCCTAATGCCCAGAGGGACGGGCAGTCCATCAGCCACGGGTCCCCAGAGGTTTCCCCCACAGGGGGTTTTCCCTCTCCTGAGTGCTGAAGGATGATTCTTTGTGAGTCACGAGGCTACCACCAGCTTGGCCCTCCTATAGGGTACACAGATGTTAAATCAAAAGATAGATAGGTGGGTATATACATAGATGGTAAATCATTAGATAGATATGTGGGTAGGTACATAGATGGCAAATCATTAGCATAACCCAGCACAATACATATAGATAGATATTTATATAGACAGTTAAATAGATACATACAGTAGGTAGATAATGGATCAATAATTGACCGATCCTGGAGACATAATGAATAGTTGGCAAATCATTCTTTTAATGACCAAATCATAGCTCGATTATTTAAAAAGAAGATGCATGCATAGTGCATGTTTCTAAAGCCCTCATACACAGTTGATGAGAAATAAAAATATACCGCTCCAAGGGCACTTTTGAGCGATATTTTTTTATTATTTTTTTCACTGGCCATATAGCTGATGACCCGCGTGTTTAGCAGGTCACTAGGAAATCAGTGAACGATGTCGTAACCGATTTCTAGAGTATCCAGTGGAATTGTCGATATAGTTAACTATATCGCAAGTGTCCCTGGTCTCCAGTGTGTATGGGGCTTAATTGTCAGTGTATACCAAGAACATATTATCATACCTCTTTCCTTTTTTTTTAGGTGAGTGGTCTACATGAAACCGATGAAGAAGTCCTAATATGCGACTACTGCAGGGTGACCGGGACCTGGACTGCAGAATCGTCCTCAAGTCAACGATCAAAGATGGTGCACAGCAACAAGAGACCCAAGCCAGGTAATTAATGAACATCATTAATTACTGATAATATGTTTTTTGTTATCCATTTGGGGTTTGTAGACAGGTGGTATATCATTTGATAGACAAATAGGTGGGTGGGTATACAGATGTTAAATCAAAAGATAGATAGATAGATAGATGGATGGGTGGGTAGATAGATGGTACATTTTAAGAGAGTTAGAGGGGTGGGTAGGTAGGTAGATAGATGGTAAATCATTAGATAGATCGATAGCTAGATAAATAGATGGCTGGGTAAGTCGGTAGATAGATAATTGGGTTGGTGAAGCGCAATACCTTTAAAAGATAGGTGGGTGGACACAGCATAATCATTGCGGTCATTACCATCCTCCATATACATCTCCTGCTACCTGATGTTTCCTCATATATACCCAGCCTTCTCAGGGAGAGATCCCTGTGGGAGGTAAGTATCTTCTCACAGACCAAGTTCCTAACTTGGATGTGTCTGCAGACTTGGAGCTACCCTAAAAAAATCCTTGGTGCTTGTTTATTATCTTTGGAGGTTCTAGCAGTAAAGACAAAGCTTCTCAAATGGGGATGGCCAGCCTCTTCAGCAAATTGCGCAGCTTTGTGAGGAATATGATTTGGGTAATATCAGGAGATGTGGACAGGAGCTTTATTAATGACATCAGCCAATGATAGCTATTAGGGTATATTTGTATATTTCGCTTCATATGAATGTATATGTCATTCTTCCACATTCATGAAGTATTTCGATAAATTTGTCAATATAATGCCGCATAGCCTCCTAATGCCCAGAGGGACGGGCAGTCCATCAGCCATGGGTCCCCAGAGGTTTCCCCCACAGGGGGTTTTCCCTCTCCTGAGTGCTGAAGGATGATTCTTTGTGAGTCACGAGGCTACCACCAGCTTGGCCCTCCTATAGGGTACACAGATGTTAAATCAAAAGATAGATAGGTGGGTATATACATAGATGGTAAATCATTAGATAGATATGTGGGTAGGTACATAGATGGCAAATCATTAGCATAACCCAGCACAATACATATAGATAGATATTTATATAGACAGTTAAATAGATACATACAGTAGGTAGATAATGGATCAATAATTGACCGATCCTGGAGACATAATGAATAGTTGGCAAATCATTCTTTTAATGGCCAAATCATAGCTCGATTATTTAAAAAGAAGATGCATGCATAGTGCATGTTTCTAAAGCCCTCATACACAGTTGATGAGAAATAAAAATATACCGCTCCAAGGGCACTTTTGAGCGATATATATTTTTTTTTTTTCCACTGGCCATATAGCTGATGACCCGCGTGTTTAGCAGGTCACTAGGAAATCAGTGAACGATGTTGTAACCGATTTCTAGAGTATCCAGTGGAATTGTCGATATAGTTAACTATATCGCAAGTGTCCCTGGTCTCCAGTGTGTATGGGGCTTAATTGTCAGTGTATACCAAGAACATATTATCATACCTCTTTCCTTTTTTTTTAGGTGAGTGGTCTACATGAAACCGATGAAGAAGTCCTAATATGCGACTACTGCAGGGTGACCGGGACCTGGACTGCAGAATCGTCCTCAAGTCAACGATCAAAGATGGTGCACAGCAACAAGAGACCCAAGCCAGGTAATTAATGAACATCATTAATTACTGATAATATGTTTTTTGGTATCCATTTGGGGTTTGTAGACAGGTGGTAAATCATTTGATAGACAAATAGGTGGGTGGGTATACAGATGTTAAATCAAAAGATAGATAGATAGATAGATGGATGGGTGGGTAGATAGATGGTACATTTTAAGAGAGTTAGAGGGGTGGGTAGGTAGGTAGATAGATGGTAAATCATTAGATAGATCGATAGCTAGATAAATAGATGGCTGGGTAAGTCGGTAGATAGATAATTGGGTGGGTGAAGCGCAATACCTTTAAAAGATAGGTGGGTGGACACAGCATAATCATTGCGGTCATTACCATCCTCCATATACATCTCCTGCTACC
Organism: Crinia signifera; assembly: GCF_055691185.1. Taxonomy (NCBI): domain Eukaryota; kingdom Metazoa; phylum Chordata; class Amphibia; order Anura; family Myobatrachidae; genus Crinia; species Crinia signifera. The sequence continues at coordinate 40,402,213 of NC_139222.1, forward strand.
TGATGTTTCCTCATATATACCCAGCCTTCTCGGGGAGAGATCCCTGTGGGAGGTAAGTATCTTCTCACAGACCAAGTTCCTAACTTGGATGTGTCTGCAGACTTGGAGCTACCCTAAAAAAATCCTTGGTGCTTGTTTATTATCTTTGGAGGTTCTAGCAGTAAAGACAAAGCTTCTCAAATGGGGATGGCCAGCCTCTTCAGCAAATTGCGCAGCTTTGTGAGGAATATGATTTGGGTAATATCAGGAGATGTGGACAGGAGCTTTATTAATGACATCAGCCAATGATAGCTATTAGGGTATATTTGTATATTTCGCTTCATATGAATGTATATGTCATTCTTCCACATTCATGAAGTATTTCGATAAATTTGTCAATATAATGCCGCATAGCCTCCTAATGCCCAGAGGGACGGGCAGTCCATCAGCCATGGGTCCCCAGAGGTTTCCCCCACAGGGGGTTTTCCCTCTCCTGAGTGCTGAAGGATGATTCTTTGTGAGTCACGAGGCTACCACCAGCTTGGCCCTCCTATAGGGTACACAGATGTTAAATCAAAAGATAGATAGGTGGGTATATACATAGATGGTAAATCATTAGATAGATATGTGGGTAGGTACATAGATGGCAAATCATTAGCATAACCCAGCACAATACATATAGATAGATATTTATATAGACAGTTAAATAGATACATACAGTAGGTAGATAATGGATCAATAATTGACCGATCCTGGAGACATAATGAATAGTTGGCAAATCATTCTTTTAATGGCCAAATCATAGCTCGATTATTTAAAAAGAAGATGCATGCATAGTGCATGTTTCTAAAGCCCTCATACACAGTTGATGAGAAATAAAAATATACCGCTCCAAGGGCACTTTTGAGCGATATATTTTTTTTTTTTTCCACTGGCCATATAGCTGATGACCCGCGTGTTTAGCAGGTCACTAGGAAATCAGTGAACGATGTTGTAACCGATTTCTAGAGTATCCAGTGGAATTGTCGATATAGTTAACTATATCGCAAGTGTCCCTGGTCTCCAGTGTGTATGGGGCTTAATTGTCAGTGTATACCAAGAACATATTATCATACCTCTTTCCTTTTTTTTTAGGTGAGTGGTCTACATGAAACCGATGAAGAAGTCCTAATATGCGACTACTGCAGGGTGACCGGGACTGCAGAATCGTCCTCAAGTCAACGATCAAAGATGGTGCACAGCAACAAGAGACCCAAGCCAGGTAATTAATGAACATCATTCATTACTGATAATATGTTTTTTGGTATCCATTTGGGGTTTGTAGACAGGTGGTAAATCATTTGATAGACAAATAGGTGGGTGGGTATACAGATGTTAAATCAAAAGATAGATAGATAGATAGATGGATGGGTGGGTAGATAGATGGTACATTTTAAGAGAGTTAGAGGGGTGGGTAGGTAGGTAGATAGATGGTGAATCATTAGATAGATCGATAGCTAGATAAATAGATGGCTGGGTAAGTCGGTAGATAGATAATTGGGTGGGTGAAGCGCAATACCTTTAAAAGATAGGTGGGTGGACACAGCATAATCATTGCGGTCATTACCATCCTCCATATACATCTCCTGCTACCTGATGTTTCCTCATATATACCCAGCCTTCTCGGGGAGAGATCCCTGTGGGAGGTAAGTATCTTCTCACAGACCAAGTTCCTAACTTGGATGTGTCTGCAGACTTGGAGCTACCCTAAAAAAATCCTTGGTGCTTGTTTATTATCTTTGGAGGTTCTAGCAGTAAAGACAAAGCTTCTCAAATGGGGATGGCCAGCCTCTTCAGCAAATTGCGCAGCTTTGTGAGGAATATGATTTGGGTAATATCAGGAGATGTGGACAGGAGCTTTATTAATGACATCAGCCAATGATAGCTATTAGGGTATATTTGTATATTTCGCTTCATATGAATGTATATGTCATTCTTCCACATTCATGAAGTATTTCGATAAATTTGTCAATATAATGCCGCATAGCCTCCTAATGCCCAGAGGGACGGGCAGTCCATCAGCCACGGGTCCCCAGAGGTTTCCCCCACAGGGGGTTTTCCCTCTCCTGAGTGCTGAAGGATGATTCTTTGTGAGTCACGAGGCTACCACCAGCTTGGCCCTCCTATAGGGTACACAGATGTTAAATCAAAAGATAGATAGGTGGGTATATACATAGATGGTAAATCATTAGATAAATATGTGGGTAGGTACATAGATGGCAAATCATTAGCATAACCCAGCACAATACATATAGATAGATATTTATATAGACAGTTAAATAGATACATACAGTAGGTAGATAATGGATCAATAATTGACCGATCCTGGAGACATAATGAATAGTTGGCAAATCATTCTTTTAATGGCCAAATCATAGCTCGATTATTTAAAAAGAAGATGCATGCATAGTGCATGTTTCTAAAGCCCTCATACACAGTTGATGAGAAATAAAAATATACCGCTCCAAGGGCACTTTTGAGCGATATTTTTTTTTTTTTTTTTTCACTGGCCATATAGCTGATGACCCGCGTGTTTAGCAGGTCACTAGGAAATCAGTGAACGATGTTGTAACTGATTTCTAGAGTATCCAGTGGAATTGTCGATATAGTTAACTATATCGCAAGTGTCCCTGGTCTCCAGTGTGTATGGGGCTTAATTGTCAGTGTATACCAAGAACATATTATCATACCTCTTTCCTTTTTTTTTAGGTGAGTGGTCTACATGAAACCGATGAAGAAGTCCTAATATGTGACTACTGCAGGGTGACCGGGACCTGGACTGCAGAATCGTCCTCAAGTCAACGATCAAAGATGGTGCACAGCAACAAGAGACCCAAGCCAGGTAATTAATGAACATCATTAATTACTGATAATATGTTTTTTGGTATCCATTTGGGGTTTGTAGACAGGTGGTAAATCATTTGATAGACAAATAGGTGGGTGGGTATACAGATGTTAAATCAAAAGATAGATAGATAGATAGATGGATGGGTGGGTAGATAGATGGTACATTTTAAGAGAGTTAGAGGGGTGGGTAGGTAGGTAGATAGATGGTAAATCATTAGATAGATCGATAGCTAGATAAATAGATGGCTGGGTAAGTCGGTAGATAGATAATTGGGTGGGAGAAGCGCAATACCTTTAAAAGATAGGTGGGTGGACACAGCATAATCATTGCGGTCATTACCATCCTCCATATACATCTCCTGCTACCTGATGTTTCCTCATATATACCCAGCCTTCTCGGGGAGAGATCCCTGTGGGAGGTAAGTATCTTCTCACAGGCCAAGTTCCTAACTTGGATGTGTCTGCAGACTTGGAGCTACCCTAAAAAAATCCTTGGTGCTTGTTTATTATCTTTGGAGGTTCTAGCAGTAAAGACAAAGCTTCTCAAATGGGGATGGCCAGCCTCTTCAGCAAATTGCGCAGCTTTGTGAGGAATATGATTTGGGTAATATCAGGAGATGTGGACAGGAGCTTTATTAATGACATCAGCCAATGATAGCTATTAGGGTATATTTGTATATTTCGCTTCATATGAATGTATATGTCATTCTTCCACATTCATGAAGTATTTCGATAAATTTGTCAATATAATGCCGCATAGCCTCCTAATGCCCAGAGGGACGGGCAGTCCATCAGCCACGGGTCCCCAGAGGTTTCCCCCACAGGGGGTTTTCCCTCTCCTGAGTGCTGAAGGATGATTCTTTGTGAGTCACGAGGCTACCACCAGCTTGGCCCTCCTATAGGGTACACAGATGTTAAATCAAAAGATAGATAGGTGGGTATATACATAGATGGTAAATCATTAGATAGATATGTGGGTAGGTACATAGATGGCAAATCATTAGCATAACCCAGCACAATACATATAGATAGATATTTATATAGACAGTTAAATAGATACATACAGTAGGTAGATAATGGATCAATAATTGACCGATCCTGGAGACATAATGAATAGTTGGCAAATCATTCTTTTAATGGCCAAATCATAGCTCGATTATTTAAAAAGAAGATGCATGCATAGTGCATGTTTCTAAAGCCCTCATACACAGTTGATGAGAAATAAAAATATACCGCTCCAAGGGCACTTTTGAGCGATATTTTTTTATTATTTTTTTCACTGGCCATATAGCTGATGACCCGCGTGTTTAGCAGGTCACTAGGAAATCAGTGAACGATGTCGTAACCGATTTCTAGAGTATCCAGTGGAATTGTCGATATAGTTAACTATATCGCAAGTGTCCCTGGTCTCCAGTGTGTATGGGGCTTAATTGTCAGTGTATACCAAGAACATATTATCATACCTCTTTCCTTTTTTTTTAGGTGAGTGGTCTACATGAAACCGATGAAGAAGTCCTAATATGCGACTACAGCAGGGTGACCGGGACCTGGACTGCAGAATCGTCCTCAAGTCAACGATCAAAGATGGTGCACAGCAACAAGAGACCCAAGCCAGGTAATTAATGAACATCATTAATTACTGATAATATGTTTTTTGTTATCCATTTGGGGTTTGTAGACAGGTGGTATATCATTTGATAGACAAATAGGTGGGTGGGTATACAGATGTTAAATCAAAAGATAGATAGATAGATAGATAGATGGATGGGTGGGTAGATAGATGGTACATTTTAAGAGAGTTAGAGGGGTGGGTAGGTAGGTAGATAGATGGTAAATCATTAGATAGATCGATAGCTAGATAAATAGATGGCTGGGTAAGTCGGTAGATAGATAATTGGGTGGGTGAAGCGCAATACCTTTAAAAGATAGGTGGGTGGACACAGCATAATCATTGCGGTCATTACCATCCTCCATATACATCTCCTGCTACCTGATGTTTCCTCATATATACCCAGCCTTCTCGGGGAGAGATCCCTGTGGGAGGTAAGTATCTTCTCACAGACCAAGTTCCTAACTTGGATGTGTCTGCAGACTTGGAGCTACCCTAAAAAAATCCTTGGTGCTTGTTTATTATCTTTGGAGGTTCTAGCAGTAAAGACAAAGCTTCTCAAATGGGGATGGCCAGCCTCTTCAGCAAATTGCGCAGCTTTGTGAGGAATATGATTTGGGTAATATCAGGAGATGTGGACAGGAGCTTTATTAATGACATCAGCCAATGATAGCTATTAGGGTATATTTGTATATTTCGCTTCATATGAATGTATATGTCATTCTTCCACATTCATGAAGTATTTCGATAAATTTGTCAATATAATGCCGCATAGCCTTCTAATGCCCAGAGGGACGGGCAGTCCATCAGCCATGGGTCCCCAGAGGTTTCCCCCACAGGGGGTTTTCCCTCTCCTGAGTGCTGAAGGATGATTCTTTGTGAGTCACGAGGCTACCACCAGCTTGGCCCTCCTATAGGGTACACAGATGTTAAATCAAAAGATAGATAGGTGGGTATATACATAGATGGTAAATCATTAGATAGATATGTGGGTAGGTACATAGATGGCAAATCATTAGCATAACCCAGCACAATACATATAGATAGATATTTATATAGACAGTTAAATAGATACATACAGTAGGTAGATAATGGATCAATAATTGACCGATCCTGGAGACATAATGAATAGTTGGCAAATCATTCTTTTAATGGCCAAATCATAGCTCGATTATTTAAAAAGAAGATGCATGCATAGTGCATGTTTCTAAAGCCCTCATACACAGTTGATGAGAAATAAAAATATACCGCTCCAAGGGCACTTTTGAGCGATATTTTTTTTTTTTTTTTTTCACTGGCCATATAGCTGATGACCCGCGTGTTTAGCAGGTCACTAGGAAATCAGTGAACGATGTTGTAACTGATTTCTAGAGTATCCAGTGGAATTGTCGATATAGTTAACTATATCGCAAGTGTCCCTGGTCTCCAGTGTGTATGGGGCTTAATTGTCAGTGTATACCAAGAACATATTATCATACCTCTTTCCTTTTTTTTTAGGTGAGTGGTCTACATGAAACCGATGAAGAAGTCCTAATATGTGACTACTGCAGGGTGACCGGGACCTGGACTGCAGAATCGTCCTCAAGTCAACGATCAAAGATGGTGCACAGCAACAAGAGACCCAAGCCAGGTAATTAATGAACATCATTAATTACTGATAATATGTTTTTTGGTATCCATTTGGGGTTTGTAGACAGGTGGTAAATCATTTGATAGACAAATAGGTGGGTGGGTATACAGATGTTAAATCAAAAGATAGATAGATAGATAGATAGATGGATGGGTGGGTAGATAGATGGTACATTTTAAGAGAGTTAGAGGGGTGGGTAGGTAGGTAGATAGATGGTAAATCATTAGATAGATCGATAGCTAGATAAATAGATGGCTGGGTAAGTCGGTAGATAGATAATTGGGTGGGTGAAGCGCAATACCTTTAAAAGATAGGTGGGTGGACACAGCATAATCATTGCGGTCATTACCATCCTCCATATACATCTCCTGCTACCTGATGTTTCCTCATATATACCCAGCCTTCTCGGGGAGAGATCCCTGTGGGAGGTAAGTATCTTCTCACAGGCCAAGTTCCTAACTTGGATGTGTCTGCAGACTTGGAGCTACCCTAAAAAAATCCTTGGTGCTTGTTTATTATCTTTGGAGGTTCTAGCAGTAAAGACAAAGCTTCTCAAATGGGGATGGCCAGCCTCTTCAGCAAATTGCGCAGCTTTGTGAGGAATATGATTTGGGTAATATCAGGAGATGTGGACAGGAGCTTTATTAATGACATCAGCCAATGATAGCTATTAGGGTATATTTGTATATTTCGCTTCATATGAATGTATATGTCATTCTTCCACATTCATGAAGTATTTCGATAAATTTGTCAATATAATGCCGCATAGCCTCCTAATGCCCAGAGGGACGGGCAGTCCATCAGCCACGGGTCCCCAGAGGTTTCCCCCACAGGGGGTTTTCCCTCTCCTGAGTGCTGAAGGATGATTCTTTGTGAGTCACGAGGCTACCACCAGCTTGGCCCTCCTATAGGGTACACAGATGTTAAATCAAAAGATAGATAGGTGGGTATATACATAGATGGTAAATCATTAGATAGATATGTGGGTAGGTACATAGATGGCAAATCATTAGCATAACCCAGCACAATACATATAGATAGATATTTATATAGACAGTTAAATAGATACATACAGTAGGTAGATAATGGATCAATAATTGACCGATCCTGGAGACATAATGAATAGTTGGCAAATCATTCTTTTAATGGCCAAATCATAGCTCGATTATTTAAAAAGAAGATGCATGCATAGTGCATGTTTCTAAAGCCCTCATACACAGTTGATGAGAAATAAAAATATACCGCTCCAAGGGCACTTTTGAGCGATATTTTTTTATTATTTTTTTCACTGGCCATATAGCTGATGACCCGCGTGTTTAGCAGGTCACTAGGAAATCAGTGAACGATGTCGTAACCGATTTCTAGAGTATCCAGTGGAATTGTCGATATAGTTAACTATATCGCAAGTGTCCCTGGTCTCCAGTGTGTATGGGGCTTAATTGTCAGTGTATACCAAGAACATATTATCATACCTCTTTCCTTTTTTTTTAGGTGAGTGGTCTACATGAAACCGATGAAGAAGTCCTAATATGCGACTACAGCAGGGTGACCGGGACCTGGACTGCAGAATCGTCCTCAAGTCAACGATCAAAGATGGTGCACAGCAACAAGAGACCCAAGCCAGGTAATTAATGAACATCATTAATTACTGATAATATGTTTTTTGTTATCCATTTGGGGTTTGTAGACAGGTGGTATATCATTTGATAGACAAATAGGTGGGTGGGTATACAGATGTTAAATCAAAAGATAGATAGATAGATAGATGGATGGGTGGGTAGATAGATGGTACATTTTAAGAGAGTTAGAGGGGTGGGTAGGTAGGTAGATAGATGGTAAATCATTAGATAGATCGATAGCTAGATAAATAGATGGCTGGGTAAGTCGGTAGATAGATAATTGGGTGGGTGAAGCGCAATACCTTTAAAAGATAGGTGGGTGGACACAGCATAATCATTGCGGTCATTACCATCCTCCATATACATCTCCTGCTACCTGATGTTTCCTCATATATACCCAGCCTTCTCGGGGAGAGATCCCTGTGGGAGGTAAGTATCTTCTCACAGACCAAGTTCCTAACTTGGATGTGTCTGCAGACTTGGAGCTACCCTAAAAAAATCCTTGGTGCTTGTTTATTATCTTTGGAGGTTCTAGCAGTAAAGACAAAGCTTCTCAAATGGGGATGGCCAGCCTCTTCAGCAAATTGCGCAGCTTTGTGAGGAATATGATTTGGGTAATATCAGGAGATGTGGACAGGAGCTTTATTAATGACATCAGCCAATGATAGCTATTAGGGTATATTTGTATATTTCGCTTCATATGAATGTATATGTCATTCTTCCACATTCATGAAGTATTTCGATAAATTTGTCAATATAATGCCGCATAGCCTTCTAATGCCCAGAGGGACGGGCAGTCCATCAGCCATGGGTCCCCAGAGGTTTCCCCCACAGGGGGTTTTCCCTCTCCTGAGTGCTGAAGGATGATTTTTTGTGAGTCACGAGGCTACCACCAGCTTGGCCCTCCTATAGGGTACACAGATGTTAAATCAAAAGATAGATAGGTGGGTATATACATAGATGGTAAATCATTAGATAGATATGTGGGTAGGTACATAGATGGCAAATCATTAGCATAACCCAGCACAATACATATAGATAGATATTTATATAGACAGTTAAATAGATACATACAGTAGGTAGATAATGGATCAATAATTGACCGATCCTGGAGACATAATGAATAGTTGGCAAATCATTCTTTTAATGGCCAAATTATAGCTCGATTATTTAAAAAGAAGATGCATGCATAGTGCATGTTTCTAAAGCCCTCATACACAGTTGATGAGAAATAAAAATATACCGCTCCAAGGGCACTTTTGAGCGATATATATTTTTTTTTTTCCCACTGGCCATATAGCTGATGACCCGCGTGTTTAGCAGGTCACTAGGAAATCAGTGAACGATGTTGTAACCGATTTCTAGAGTATCCAGTGGAATTGTCGATATAGTTAACTATATCGCAAGTGTCCCTGGTCTCCAGTGTGTATGGGGCTTAATTGTCAGTGTATACCAAGAACATATTATCATACCTCTTTCCTTTTTTTTTAGGTGAGTGGTCTACATGAAACCGATGAAGAAGTCCTAATATGCGACTACTGCAGGGTGACCGGGACCTGGACTGCAGAATCGTCCTCAAGTCAACGATCAAAGATGGTGCACAGCAACAAGAGACCCAAGCCAGGTAATTAATGAACATCATTAATTACTGATAATATGTTTTTTGGTATCCATTTGGGGTTTGTAGACAGGTGGTATATCATTTGATAGACAAATAGGTGGGTGGGTATACAGATGTTAAATCAAAAGATAGATAGATAGATAGATAGATAGATAGATAGATAGATGGATGGGTGGGTAGATAGATGGTACATTTTAAGAGAGTTAGAGGGGTGGGTAGGTAGGTAGATAGATGGTAAATCATTAGATAGATCGATAGCTAGATAAATAGATGGCTGGGTAAGTCGGTAGATAGATAATTGGGTGGGTGAAGCGCAATACCTTTAAAAGATAGGTGGGTGGACACAGCATAATCATTGCGGTCATTACCATCCTCCATATACATCTCCTGCTACCTGATGTTTCCTCATATATACCCAGCCTTCTCGGGGAGAGATCCCTGTGGGAGGTAAGTATCTTCTCACAGACCAAGTTCCTAACATGGATGTGTCTGCAGACTTGGAGCTACCCTAAAAAAATCCTTGGTGCTTGTTTATTATCTTTGGAGGTTCTAGCAGTAAAGACAAAGCTTCTCAAATGGGGATGGCCAGCCTCTTCAGCAAATTGCGCAGCTTTGTGAGGAATATGATTTGGGTAATATCAGGAGATGTGGACAGGAGCTTTATTAATGACATCAGCCAATGATAGCTATTAGGGTATATTTGTATATTTCGCTTCATATGAATGTATATGTCATTCTTCCACATTCATGAAGTATTTCGATAAATTTGTCAATATAATGCCGCATAGCCTCCTAATGCCCAGAGGGACGGGCAGTCCATCAGCCACGGGTCCCCAGAGGTTTCCCCCACAGGGGGTTTTCCCTCTCCTGAGTGCTGAAGGATGATTCTTTGTGAGTCACGAGGCTACCACCAGCTTGGCCCTCCTATAGGGTACACAGATGTTAAATCAAAAGATAGATAGGTGGGTATATACATAGATGGTAAATCATTAGATAGATATGTGGGTAGGTACATAGATGGCAAATCATTAGCATAACCCAGCACAATACATATAGATAGATATTTATATAGACAGTTAAATAGATACATACAGTAGGTAGATAATGGATCAATAATTGACCGATCCTGGAGACATAATGAATAGTTGGCAAATCATTCTTTTAATGGCCAAATCATAGCTCGATTATTTAAAAAGAAGATGCATGCATAGTGCATGTTTCTAAAGCCCTCATACACAGTTGATGAGAAATAAAAATATACCGCTCCAAGGGCACTTTTGAGCGATATATATTTTTTTTTTTCCACTGGCCATATAGCTGATGACCCGCGTGTTTAGCAGGTCACTAGGAAATCAGTGAACGATGTCGTAACCGATTTCTAGAGTATCCAGTGGAATTGTCGATATAGTTAACTATATCGCAAGTGTCCCTGGTCTCCAGTGTGTATGGGGCTTAATTGTCAGTGTATACCAAGAACATATTATCATACCTCTTTCCTTTTTTTTTAGGTGAGTGGTCTACATGAAACCGATGAAGAAGTCCTAATATGCGACTACTGCAGGGTGACCGGGACCTGGACTGCAGAATCGTCCTCAAGTCAACGATCAAAGATGGTGCACAGCAACAAGAGACCCAAGCCAGGTAATTAATGAACATCATTAATTACTGATAATATGTTTTTTGGTATCCATTTGGGGTTTGTAGACAGGTGGTAAATCATTTGATAGACAAATAGGTGGGTGGGTATACAGATGTTAAATCAAAAGATAGATAGATAGATAGATAGATGGATGGGTGGGTAGATAGATGGTACATTTTAAGAGAGTTAGAGGGGTGGGTAGGTAGGTAGATAGATGGTAAATCATTAGATAGATCGATAGCTAGATAAATAGATGGCTGGGTAAGTCGGTAGATAGATAATTGGGTGGGTGAAGAGCAATACCTTTAAAAGATAGGTGGGTGGACACAGCATAATCATTGCGGTCATTACCATCCTCCATATACATCTCCTGCTACCTGATGTTTCCTCATATATACCCAGCCTTCTCGGGGAGAGATCCCTGTGGGAGGTAAGTATCTTCTCACAGACCAAGTTCCTAACTTGGATGTGTCTGCAGACTTGGAGCTACCCTAAAAAAATCCTTGGTGCTTGTTTATTATCTTTGGAGGTTCTAGCAGTAAAGACAAAGCTTCTCAAATGGGGATGGCCAGCCTCTTCAGCAAATTGCGCAGCTTTGTGAGGAATATGATTTGGGTAATATCAGGAGATGTGGACAGGAGCTTTATTAATGACATCAGCCAATGATAGCTATTAGGGTATATTTGTATATTTCGCTTCATATGAATGTATATGTCATTCTTCCACATTCATGAAGTATTTCGATAAATTTGTCAATATAATGCCGCATAGCCTCCTAATGCCCAGAGGGACGGGCAGTCCATCAGCCACGGGTCCCCAGAGGTTTCCCCCACAGGGGGTTTTCCCTCTCCTGAGTGCTGAAGGATGATTCTTTGTGAGTCACGAGGCTACCACCAGCTTGGCCCTATTATAGGGTACACAGATGTTAAATCAAAAGATAGATAGGTGGGTATATACATAGATGGTAAATCATTAGATAGATATGTGGGTAGGTACATAGATGGCAAATCATTAGCATAACCCAGCACAATACATATAGATAGATATTTATATAGACAGCTAAATAGATACATACAGTAGGTAGATAATGGATCAATAATTGACCGATCCTGGAGACATAATGAATAGTTGGCAAATCATTCTTTTAATGGCCAAATCATAGCTCGATTATTTAAAAAGAAGATGCATGCATAGTGCATGTTTCTAAAGCCCTCATACACAGTTGATGAGAAATAAAAATATACCGCTCCAAGGGCACTTTTGAGCGATATTTTTTTTTTTTTTTTTTTTTACTGGCCATATAGCTGATGACCCGCGTGTTTAGCAGGTCACTAGGAAATCAGTGAACGATGTCGTAACCGATTTCTAGAGTATCCAGTGGAATTGTCGATATAGTTAACTATATCGCAAGTGTCCCTGGTCTCCAGTGTGTATGGGGCTTAATTGTCAGTGTATACCAAGAACATATTATCATACCTCTTTCCTTTTTTTTTAGGTGAGTGGTCTACATGAAACCGATGAAGAAGTCCTAATATGCGACTACTGCAGGGTGACCGGGACCTGGACTGCAGAATCGTCCTCAAGTCAACGATCAAAGATGGTGCACAGCAACAAGAGACCCAAGCCAGGTAATTAATGAACATCATTAATTACTGATAATATGTTTTTTGGTATCCATTTGGGGTTTGTAGACAGGTGGTAAATCATTTGATAGACAAATAGGTGGGTGGGTATACAGATGTTAAATCAAAAGATAGATAGATAGATAGATAGATGGATGGGTGGGTAGATAGATGGTACATTTTAAGAGAGTTAGAGGGGTGGGTAGGTAGGTAGATAGATGGTAAATCATTAGATAGATCGATAGCTAGATAAATAGATGGCTGGGTAAGTCGGTAGATAGATAATTGGGTGGGTGAAGCGCAATACCTTTAAAAGATAGGTGGGTGGACACAGCATAATCATTGCGGTCATTACCATCCTCCATATACATCTCCTGCTACCTGATGTTTCCTCATATATACCCAGCCTTCTCGGGGAGAGATCCCTGTGGGAGGTAAGTATCTTCTCACAGACCAAGTTCCTAACTTGGATGTGTCTGCAGACTTGGAGCTACCCTAAAAAAATCCTTGGTGCTTGTTTATTATCTTTGGAGGTTCTAGCAGTAAAGACAAAGCTTCTCAAATGGGGATGGCCAGCCTCTTCAGCAAATTGCGCAGCTTTGTGAGGAATATGATTTGGGTAATATCAGGAGATGTGGACAGGAGCTTTATTAATGACATCAGCCAATGATAGCTATTAGGGTATATTTGTATATTTCGCTTCATATGAATGTATATGTCATTCTTCCACATTCATGAAGTATTTCGATAAATTTGTCAATATAATGCCGCATAGCCTCCTAATGCCCAGAGGGACGGGCAGTCCATCAGCCACGGGTCCCCAGAGGTTTCCCCCACAGGGGGTTTTCCCTCTCCTGAGTGCTGAAGGATGATTCTTTGTGAGTCACGAGGCTACCACCAGCTTGGCCCTCCTATAGGGTACACAGATGTTAAATCAAAAGATAGATAGGTGGGTATATACATAGATGGTAAATCATTAGATAGATATGTGGGTAGGTACATAGATGGCAAATCATTAGCATAACCCAGCACAATACATATAGATAGATATTTATATAGACAGTTAAATAGATACATACAGTAGGTAGATAATGGATCAATAATTGACCGATCCTGGAGACATAATGAATAGTTGGCAAATCATTCTTTTAATGGCCAAATCATAGCTCGATTATTTAAAAAGAAGATGCATGCATAGTGCATGTTTCTAAAGCCCTCATACACAGTTGATGAGAAATAAAAATATACCGCTCCAAGGGCACTTTTGAGCGATATATTTTTTTTTTTTTCCACTGGCCATATAGCTGATGACCCGCGTGTTTAGCAGGTCACTAGGAAATCAGTGAACGATGTCGTAACCGATTTCTAGAGTATCCAGTGGAATTGTCGATATAGTTAACTATATCGCAAGTGTCCCTGGTCTCCAGTGTGTATGGGGCTTAATTGTCAGTGTATACCAAGAACATATTATCATACCTCTTTCCTTTTTTTTTAGGTGAGTGGTGTACATGAAACCGATGAAGAAGTCCTAATATGCGACTACTGCAGGGTGACCGGGACCTGGACTGCAGAATCGTCCTCAAGTCAACGATCAAAGATGGTGCACAGCAACAAGAGACCCAAGCCAGGTAATTAATGAACATCATTAATTACTGATAATATGTTTTTTGGTATCCATTTGGGGTTTGTAGACAGGTGGTAAATCATTTGATAGACAAATAGGTGGGTGGGTATACAGATGTTAAATCAAAAGATAGATAGATAGATAGATAGATAGATAGATGGATGGGTGGGTAGATAGATGGTACATTTTAAGAGAGTTAGAGGGGTGGGTAGGTAGGTAGATAGATGGTAAATCATTAGATAGATCGATAGCTAGATAAATAGATGGCTGGGTAAGTCGGTAGATAGATAATTGGGTGGGTGAAGCGTAATACCTTTAAAAGATAGGTGGGTGGACACAGCATAATCATTGCGGTCATTACCATCCTCCATATACATCTCCTGCTACCTGATGTTTCCTCATATATACCCAGCCTTCTCGGGGAGAGATCCCTGTGGGAGGTAAGTATCTTCTCACAGACCAAGTTCCTAACTTGGATGTGTCTGCAGACTTGGAGCTACCCTAAAAAAATCCTTGGTGCTTGTTTATTATCTTTGGAGGTTCTAGCAGTAAAGACAAAGCTTCTCAAATGGGGATGGCCAGCCTCTTCAGCAAATTGCGCAGCTTTGTGAGGAATATGATTTGGGTAATATCAGGAGATGTGGACAGGAGCTTTATTAATGACATCAGCCAATGATAGCTATTAGGGTATATTTGTATATTTCGCTTCATATGAATGTATATGTCATTCTTCCACATTCATGAAGTATTTCGATAAATTTGTCAATATAATGCCGCATAGCCTCCTAATGCCCAGAGGGACGGGCAGTCCATCAGCCACGGGTCCCCAGAGGTTTCCCCCACAGGGGGTTTTCCCTCTCCTGAGTGCTGAAGGATGATTCTTTGTGAGTCACGAGGCTACCACCAGCTTGGCCCTCCTATAGGGTACACAGATGTTAAATCAAAAGATAGATAGGTGGGTATATACATAGATGGTAAATCATTAGATAGATATGTGGGTAGGTACATAGATGGCAAATCATTAGCATAACCCAGCACAATACATATAGATAGATATTTATATAGACAGTTAAATAGATACATACAGTAGGTAGATAATGGATCAATAATTGACCGATCCTGGAGACATAATGAATAGTTGGCAAATCATTCTTTTAATGGCCAAATCATAGCTCGATTATTTAAAAAGAAGATGCATGCATAGTGCATGTTTCTAAAGCCCTCATACACAGTTGATGAGAAATAAAAATATACCGCTCCAAGGGCACTTTTGAGCGATATATTTTTTTTTTTTCCACTGGCCATATAGCTGATGACCCGCGTGTTTAGCAGGTCACTAGGAAATCAGTGAACGATGTCGTAACCGATTTCTAGAGTATCCAGTGGAATTGTCGATATAGTTAACTATATCGCAAGTGTCCCTGGTCCCCAGTGTGTATGGGGCTTAATTGTCAGTGTATACCAAGAACATATTATCATACCTCTTTCCTTTTTTTTTAGGTGAGTGGTCTACATGAAACCGATGAAGAAGTCCTAATATGCGACTACTGCAGGGTGACCGGGACCTGGACTGCAGAATCGTCCTCAAGTCAACGATCAAAGATGGTGCACAGCAACAAGAGACCCAAGCCAGGTAATTAATGAACATCATTAATTACTGATAATATGTTTTTTGGTATCCATTTGGGGTTTGTAGACAGGTGGTAAATCATTTGATAGACAAATAGGTGGGTGGGTATACAGATGTTAAATCAAAAGATAGATAGAGAGATAGATGGATGGGTGGGTAGATAGATGGTACATTTTAAGAGAGTTAGAGGGGTGGGTAGGTAGGTAGATAGATGGTAAATCATTAGATAGATCGATAGCTAGATAAATAGATGGCTGGGTAAGTCGGTAGATAGATAATTGGGTGGGTGAAGCGCAATACCTTTAAAAGATAGGTGGGTGGACACAGCATAATCATTGCGGTCATTACCATCCTCCATATACATCTCCTGCTACCTGATGTTTCCTCATATATACCCAGCCTTCTCGGGGAGAGATCCCTGTGGGAGGTAAGTATCTTCTCACAGACCAAGTTCCTAACTTGGATGTGTCTGCAGACTTGGAGCTACCCTAAAAAAATCCTTGGTGCTTGTTTATTATCTTTGGAGGTTCTAGCAGTAAAGACAAAGCTTCTCAAATGGGGATGGCCAGCCTCTTCAGCAAATTGCGCAGCTTTGTGAGGAATATGATTTGGGTAATATCAGGAGATGTGGACAGGAGCTTTATTAATGACATCAGCCAATGATAGCTATTAGGGTATATTTGTATATTTCGCTTCATATGAATGTATATGTCATTCTTCCACATTCATGAAGTATTTCGATAAATTTGTCAATATAATGCCGCATAGCCTCCTAATGCCCAGAGGGACGGGCAGTCCATCAGCCACGGGTCCCCAGAGGTTTCCCCCACAGGGGGTTTTCCCTCTCCTGAGTGCTGAAGGATGATTCTTTGTGAGTCACGAGGCTACCACCAGCTTGGCCCTCCTATAGGGTACACAGATGTTAAATCAAAAGATAGATAGGTGGGTATATACATAGATGGTAAATCATTAGATAGATATGTGGGTAGGTACATAGATGGCAAATCATTAGCATAACCCAGCACAATACATATAGATAGATATTTATATAGACAGTAAAATAGATACATACAGTAGGTAGATAATGGATCAATAATTGACCGATCCTGGAGACATAATGAATAGTTGGCAAATCATTCTTTTAATGGCCAAATCATAGCTCAATTATTTAAAAAGAAGATGCATGCATAGTGCATGTTTCTAAAGCCCTCATACACAGTTGATGAGAAATAAAAATATACCGCTCCAAGGGGCTTTTTGAGCGATATTTTTTATTTTTTTCACTGGCCATATAGCTGATGACCCGCGTGTTTAGCAGGTCACTAGGAAATCAGTGAACGATGTCGTAACCGATTTCTAGAGTATCCAGTGGAATTGTCGATATAGTTAACTATATCGCAAGTGTCCCTGGTCTCCAGTGTGTATGGGGCTTAATTGTCAGTGTATACCAAGAACATATTATCATACCTCTTTCCTTTTTTTTTAGGTGAGTGGTGTACATGAAACCGATGAAGAAGTCCTAATATGCGACTACTGCAGGGTGACCGGGACCTGGACTGCAGAATCGTCCTCAAGTCAACGATCAAAGATGGTGCACAGCAACAAGAGACCCAAGCCAGGTAATTAATGAACATCATTAATTACTGATAATATGTTTTTTGGTATCCATTTGGGGTTTGTAGACAGGTGGTAAATCATTTGATAGACAAATAGGTGGGTGGGTATACAGATGTTAAATCAAAAGATAGATAGATAGATAGATAGATAGATAGATAGATGGATGGGTGGGTAGATAGATGGTACATTTTAAGAGAGTTAGAGGGGTGGGTAGGTAGGTAGATAGATGGTAAATCATTAGATAGATCGATAGCTAGATAAATAGATGGCTGGGTAAGTCGGTAGATAGATAATTGGGTGGGTGAAGCGTAATACCTTTAAAAGATAGGTGGGTGGACACAGCATAATCATTGCGGTCATTACCATCCTCCATATACATCTCCTGCTACCTGATGTTTCCTCATATATACCCAGCCTTCTCGGGAAGAGATCCCTGTGGGAGGTAAGTATCTTCTCACAGACCAAGTTCCTAACTTGGATGTGTCTGCAGACTTGGAGCTACCCTAAAAAAATCCTTGGTGCTTGTTTATTATCTTTGGAGGTTCTAGCAGTAAAGACAAAGCTTCTCAAATAGGGATGGCCAGCCTCTTCAGCAAATTGCGCAGCTTTGTGAGGAATATGATTTGGGTAATATCAGGAGATGTGGACAGGAGCTTTATTAATGACATCAGCCAATGATAGCTATTAGGGTATATTTGTATATTTCGCTTCATATGAATGTATATGTCATTCTTCCACATTCATGAAGTATTTCGATAAATTTGTCAATATAATGCCGCATAGCCTCCTAATGCCCAGAGGGACGGGCAGTCCATCAGCCACGGGTCCCCAGAGGTTTCCCCCACAGGGGGTTTTCCCTCTCCTGAGTGCTGAAGGATGATTCTTTGTGAGTCACGAGGCTACCACCGGCTTGGCCCTCCTATAGGGTACACAGATGTTAAATCAAAAGATAGATAGGTGGGTATATACATAGATGGTAAATCATTAGATAGATATGTGGGTAGGTACATAGATGGCAAATCATTAGCATAACCCAGCACAATACATATAGATAGATATTTATATAGACAGTTAAATAGATACATACAGTAGGTAGATAATGGATCAATAATTGACCGATCCTGGAGACATAATGAATAGTTGGCAAATCATTCTTTTAATGGCCAAATCATAGCTCGATTATTTAAAAAGAAGATGCATGCATAGTGCATGTTTCTAAAGCCCTCATACACAGTTGATGAGAAATAAAAATATACCGCTCCAAGGGCACTTTTGAGCGATATTTTTTTATTTATTTTTTTCACTGGCCATATAGCTGATGACCCGCGTGTTTAGCAGGTCACTAGGAAATCAGTGAACGATGTCGTAACCGATTTCTAGAGTATCCAGTGGAATTGTCGATATAGTTAACTATATCGCAAGTGTCCCTGGTCTCCAGTGTGTATGGGGCTTAATTGTCAGTGTATACCAAGAACATATTATCATACCTCTTTCCTTTTTTTTTAGGTGAGTGGTGTACATGAAACCGATGAAGAAGTCCTAATATGCGACTACTGCAGGGTGACCGGGACCTGGACTGCAGAATCGTCCTCAAGTCAACGATCAAAGATGGTGCACAGCAACAAGAGACCCAAGCCAGGTAATTAATGAACATCATTAATTACTGATAATATGTTTTTTGGTATCCATTTGGGGTTTGTAGACAGGTGGTAAATCATTTGATAGACAAATAGGTGGGTGGGTATACAGATGTTAAATCAAAAGATAGATAGATAGATAGATGGATGGGTGGGTAGATAGATGGTACATTTTAAGAGAGTTAGAGGGGTGGGTAGGTAGGTAGATAGATGGTAAATCATTAGATAGATCGATAGCTAGATAAATAGATGGCTGGGTAAGTCGGTAGATAGATAATTGGGTGGGTGAAGCGCAATACCTTTAAAAGATAGGTGGGTGGACACAGCATAATCATTGCGGTCATTACCATCCTCCATATACATCTCCTGCTACCTGATGTTTCCTCATATATACCCAGCCTTCTCGGGGAGAGATCCCTGTGGGAGGTAAGTATCTTCTCACAGACCAAGTTCCTAACTTGGATGTGTCTGCAGACTTGGAGCTACCCTAAAAAAATCCTTGGTGCTTGTTTATTATCTTTGGAGGTTCTAGCAGTAAAGACAAAGCTTCTCAAATGGGGATGGCCAGCCTCTTCAGCAAATTGCGTAGCTTTGTGAGGAATATGATTTGGGTAATATCAGGAGATGTGGACAGGAGCTTTATTAATGACATCAGCCAATGATAGCTATTAGGGTATATTTGTATATTTCGCTTCATATGAATGTATATGTCATTCTTCCACATTCATGAAGTATTTCGATAAATTTGTCAATATAATGCCGCATAGCCTCCTAATGCCCAGAGGGACGGGCAGTCCATCAGCCACGGGTCCCCAGAGGTTTCCCCCACAGGGGGTTTTCCCTCTCCTGAGTGCTGAAGGATGATTCTTTGTGAGTCACGAGGCTACCACCAGCTTGGCCCTCCTATAGGGTACACAGATGTTAAATCAAAAGATAGATAGGTGGGTATATACATAGATGGTAAATCATTAGATAGATATGTGGGTAGGTACATAGATGGCAAATCATTAGCATAACCCAGCACAATACATATAGATAGATATTTATATAGACAGTTAAATAGATACATACAGTAGGTAGATAATGGATCAATAATTGACCGATCCTGGAGACATAATGAATAGTTGGCAAATCATTCTTTTAATGGCCAAATCATAGCTCGATTATTTAAAAAGAAGATGCATGCATAGTGCATGTTTCTAAAGCCCTCATACACAGTTGATGAGAAATAAAAATATACCGCTCCAAGGGCACTTTTGAGCGATATTTTTTTTTTTTTCACTGGCCATATAGCTGATGACCCGCGTGTTTAGCAGGTCACTAGGAAATCAGTGAACGATGTCGTAACCGATTTCTAGAGTATCCAGTGGAATTGTCGATATAGTTAACTATATCGCAAGTGTCCCTGGTCTCCAGTGTGTATGGGGCTTAATTGTCAGTGTATACCAAGAACATATTATCATACCTCTTTCCTTTTTTTTTAGGTGAGTGGTCTACATGAAACCGATGAAGAAGTCCTATATGCGACTACTGCAGGGTGACCGGGACCTGGACTGCAGAATCGTCCTCAAGTCAACGATCAAAGATGGTGCACAGCAACAAGAGACCCAAGCCAGGTAATTAATGAACATCATTAATTACTGATAATATGTTTTTTGGTATCCATTTGGGGTTTGTAGACAGGTGGTAAATCATTTGATAGACAAATAGGTGGGTGGGTATACAGATGTTAAATCAAAAGATAGATAGATAGATGGATGGGTGGGTAGATAGATGGTACATTTTAAGAGAGTTAGAGGGGTGGGTAGGTAGGTAGATAGATGGTAAATCATTAGATAGATCGATAGCTAGATAAATAGATGGCTGGGTAAGTCGGTAGATAGATAATTGGGTGGGTGAAGCGCAATACCTTTAAAAGATAGGTTGGTGGACACAGCATAATCATTGCGGTCATTACCATCCTCCATATACATCTCCTGCTACCTGATGTTTCCTCATATATACCCAGCCTTCTCGGGGAGAGATCCCTGTGGGAGGTAAGTATCTTCTCACAGACCAAGTTCCTAACTTGGATGTGTCTGCAGACTTGGAGCTACCCTAAAAAAATCCTTGGTGCTTGTTTATTATCTTTGGAGGTTCTAGCAGTAAAGACAAAGCTTCTCAAATGGGGATGGCCAGCCTCTTCAGCAAATTGCGCAGCTTTGTGAGGAATATGATTTGGGTAATATCAGGAGATGTGGACAGGAGCTTTATTAATGACATCAGCCAATGATAGCTATTAGGGTATATTTGTATATTTCGCTTCATATGAATGTATATGTCATTCTTCCACATTCATGAAGTATTTCGATAAATTTGTCAATATAATGCCGCATAGCCTCCTAATGCCCAGAGGGACGGGCAGTCCATCAGCCACGGGTCCCCAGAGGTTTCCCCCACAGGGGGTTTTCCCTCTCCTGAGTGCTGAAGGATGATTCTTTGTGAGTCACGAGGCTACCACCAGCTTGGCCCTCCTATAGGGTACACAGATGTTAAATCAAAAGATAGATAGGTGGGTATATACATAGATGGTAAATCATTAAATAGATATGTGGGTAGGTACATAAATGGCAAATCATTAGCTTAACCCAGCACAATACATATAGATAGATATTTATATAGACAGTTAAATAGATACATACAGTAGGTAGATAATGGATCAATAATTGACCGATCCTGGAGACATAATAAATAGTTGGCAAATCATTCTTTTAATGGCCAAATCATAGCTCGATTATTTAAAAAGAAGATGCATGCATAGTGCATGTTTCTAAAGCCCTCATACACAGTTGATGAGAAATAAAAATATACCGCTCCAAGGGCACTTTTGAGCGATATTTTTTTTTTTTTTCCACTGGCCATATAGCTGATGACCCGCGTGTTTAGCAGGTCACTAGGAAATCAGTGAACGATGTCGTAACCGATTTCTAGAGTATCCAGTGGAATTGACGATATAGTTAACTATATCGCAAGTGTCCCTGGTCTCCAGTGTGTATGGGGCTTAATTGTCAGTGTATACCAAGAACATATTATCATACCTCTTTCCTTTTTTTTTAGGTGAGTGGTCTACATGAAACCGATGAAGAAGTCCTAATATGCGACTACTGCAGGGTGACCGGGACCTGGACTGCAGAATCGTCCTCAAGTCAACGATCAAAGATGGTGCACAGCAACAAGAGACCCAAGCCAGGTAATTAATGAACATCATTAATTACTGATAATATGTTTTTTGGTATCCATTTGGGGTTTGTAGACAGGTGGTAAATCATTTGATAGACAAATAGGTGGGTGGGTATACAGATGTTAAATCAAAAGATAGATAGATAGATAGATAGATAGATAGATAGATGGATGGGTGGGTAGATAGATGGTACATTTTAAGAGAGTTAGAGGGGTGGGTAGGTAGGTAGATAGATGGTAAATCATTAGATAGATCGATAGCTAGATAAATAGATGGCTGGGTAAGTCGGTAGATAGATAATTAGGTGGGTGAAGCGCAATACCTTTAAAAGATAGGTGGGTGGACACAGCATAATCATTGCGGTCATTACCATCCTCCATATACATCTCCTGCTACCTGATGTTTCCTCATATATACCCAGCCTTCTCGGGGAGAGATCCCTGTGGGAGGTAAGTATCTTCTCACAGACCAAGTTCCTAACTTGGATGTGTCTGCAGACTTGGAGCTACCCTAAAAAAATCCTTGGTGCTTGTTTATTATCTTTGGAGGTTCTAGCAGTAAAGACAAAGCTTCTCAAATGGGGATGGCCAGCCTCTTCAGCAAATTGCGCAGCTTTGTGAGGAATATGATTTGGGTAATATCAGGAGATGTGGACAGGAGCTTTATTAATGACATCAGCCAATGATAGCTATTAGGGTATATTTGTATATTTCGCTTCATATGAATGTATATGTCATTCTTCCACATTCATGAAGTATTTCGATAAATTTGTCAATATAATGCCGCATATCCTCCTAATGCCCAGAGGGACAGGCAGTCCATCAGCCACGGGTCCCCAGAGGTTTCCCCCACAGGGGGTTTTCTCTCATCTGAGTGCTGAAGGATGATTCTTTGTGAGTCACGAGGCTACCACCGGCTTGGCCCTCCTATAGGGTACACAGATGTTAAATCAAAAGATAGATAGGTGGGTATATACATAGGTGGTAAATCATTAGATAGATATGTGGGTAGGTACATAGATGGCAAATCATTAGCATAACCCAGCACAATACATATAGATAGATATTTATATAGACAGTTAAATAGATACATACAGTAGGTAGATAATGGATCAATAATTGACCGATCCTGGAGACATAATGAATAGTTGGCAAATCATTCTTTTAATGGCCAAATCATAGCTCGATTATTTAAAAAGAAGATGCATGCATAGTGCATGTTTCTAAAGCCCTCATACACAGTTGATGAGAAATAAAAATATACCGCTCCAAGGGCACTTTTAAACGATATTTTTTTTTTTTTTTACTGGCCATATAGCTGATGACCCGCGTGTTTAGCAGGTCACTAGGAAATCAGTGAACGATGTCGTAACCGATTTCTAGAGTATCCAGTGGAATTGTCGATATAGTTAACTATATCACAAGTGTCCCTGGTCTCCAGTGTGTATGGGGCTTAATTGTCAGTGTATACCAAGAACATATTATCATACCTCTTTCCTTTTTTTTTAGGTGAGTGGTCTACATGAAACCGATGAAGAAGTCCTAATATGCGACTACTGCAGGGTGACCGGGACCTGGACTGCAGAATCGTCCTCAAGTCAACGATCAAAGATGGTGCACAGCAACAAGAGACCCAAGCCAGGTAATTAATGAACATCATTAATTACTGATAATATGTTTTTTGGTATCCATTTGGGGTTTGTAGACAGGTATAAATCATTTGATAGACAAATAGGTGGGTGGGTATACAGATGTTAAATCAAAAGATAGATAGATAGATAGATGGATGGGTGGGTAGATAGATGGTACATTTTAAGAGAGTTAGAGGGGTGGGTAGGTAGGTAGATAGATGGTAAATAATTAGATAGATCGATAGCTAGATAAATAGATGGCTGGGTAAGTCGGTAGATAGATAATTGGGTGGGTGAAGCGCAATACCTTTAAAAGATAGGTGGGTGGACACAGCATAATCATTGCGGTCATTACCATCCTCCATATACATCTCCTGCTACCTGATGTTTCCTCATATATACCCAGCCTTCTCGGGGAGAGATCCCTGTGGGAGGTAAGTATCTTCTCACAGACCAAGTTCCTAACTTGGATGTGTCTGCAGACTTGGAGCTACCCTAAAAAAATCCTTGGTGCTTGTTTATTATCTTTGGAGGTTCTAGCAGTAAAGACAAAGCTTCTCAAATGGGGATGGCCAGCCTCTTCAGCAAATTGCGCAGCTTTGTGAGGAATATGATTTGGGTAATATCAGGAGATGTGGACAGGAGCTTTATTAATGACATCAGCCAATGATAGCTATTAGGGTATATTTGTATATTTCGCTTCATATGAATGTATATGTCATTCTTCCACATTCATGAAGTATTTCGATAAATTTGTCAATATAATGCCGCATAGCCTCCTAATGCCCAGAGGGACGGGCAGTCCATCAGCCACGGGTCCCCAGAGGTTTCCCCCACAGGGGGTTTTCCCTCTCCTGAGTGCTGAAGGATGATTCTTTGTGAGTCACGAGGCTACCACCAGCTTGGCCCTCCTATAGGGTACACAGATGTTAAATCAAAAGATAGATAAGTGGGTATATACATAGATGGTAAATCATTAGATAGATATGTGGGTAGGTACATAGATGGCAAATCATTAGCATAACCAAGCACAATACATATAGATAGATATTTATATAGACAGTTAAATAGATACATACAGTAGGTAGATAATGGATCAATAATTGACCGATCCTGGAGACATAATGAATAGTTGGCAAATCATTCTTTTAATGGCCAAATCATAGCTCGATTATTTAAAAAGAAGATGCATGCATAGTGCATGTTTCTAAAGCCCTCATACACAGTTGATGAGAAATAAAAATATACCGCTCCAAGGGCACTTTTGAGCGATATTTTTTTTTTTTTTTCACTGGCCATATAGCTGATGACCCGCGTGTTTAGCAGGTCACTAGGAAATCAGTGAACGATGTCGTAGCCGATTTCTAGAGTATCCAGTGGAATTGTCGATATAGTTAACTATATCGCAAGTGTCCCTGGTCTCCAGTGTGTATGGGGCTTAATTGTCAGTGTATACCAAGAACATATTATCATACCTCTTTCCTTTTTTTTTAGGTGAGTGGTCTACATGAAACCGATGAAGAAGTCCTAATATGCGACTACTGCAGGGTGACCGGGACCTGGACTGCAGAATCGTCCTCAAGTCAACGATCAAAGATGGTGCACAGCAACAAGAGACCCAAGCCAGGTAATTAATGAACATCATTAATTACTGATAATATGTTTTTTGGTATCCATTTGGGGTTTGTAGACAGGTGGTAAATCATTTGATAGACAAATAGGTGGGTGGGTATACAGATGTTAAATCAAAAGATAGATAGATAGATAGATAGATAGATAGATAGATAGATGGATGGGTGGGTAGATAGATGGTACATTTTAAGAGAGTTAGAGGGGTGGGTAGGTAGGTAGATAGATGGTAAATCATTAGATAGATCGATAGCTAGATAAATAGATGGCTGGGTAAGTCGGTAGATAGATAATTGGGTGGGTGAAGCGCAATACCTTTAAAAGATAGGTGGGTGGACACAGCATAATCATTGCGGTCATTACCATCCTCCATATACATCTCCTGCTACCTGATGTTTCCTCATATATACCCAGCCTTCTCGGGGAGAGATCCCTGTGGGAGGTAAGTATCTTCTCACAGACCAAGTTCCTAACTTGGATGTGTCTGCAGACTTGGAGCTACCCTAAAAAAATCCTTGGTGCTTGTTTATTATCTTTGGAGGTTCTAGCAGTAAAGACAAAGCTTCTCAAATGGGGATGGCCAGCCTCTTCAGCAAATTGCGCAGCTTTGTGAGGAATATGATTTGGGTAATATCAGGAGATGTGGACAGGAGCTTTATTAATGACATCAGCCAATGATAGCTATTAGGGTATATTTGTATATTTCGCTTCATATGAATGTATATGTCATTCTTCCACATTCATGAAGTATTTCGATAAATTTGTCAATATAATGCCGCATAGCCTCCTAATGCCCAGAGGGACGGGCAGTCCATCAGCCATGGGTCCCCAGAGGTTTCCCCCACAGGGGGTTTTCCCTCTCCTGAGTGCTGAAGGATGATTCTTTGTGAGTCACGAGGCTACCACCAGCTTGGCCCTCCTATAGGGTACACAGATGTTAAATCAAAAGATAGATAGGTGGGTATATACATAGATGGTAAATCATTAGATAGATATGTGGGTAGGTACATAGATGGCAAATCATTAGCATAACCCAGCACAATACATATAGATAGATATTTATATAGACAGTTAAATAGATACATACAGTAGGTAGATAATGGATCAATAATTGACCGATCCTGGAGACATAATGAATAGTTGGCAAATCATTCTTTTAATGGCCAAATCATAGCTCGATTATTTAAAAAGAAGATGCATGCATAGTGCATGTTTCTAAAGCCCTCATACACAGTTGATGAGAAATAAAAATATACCGCTCCAAGGGCACTTTTGAGCGATATTTTTTTTTATTTTTTTTTTTACTGGCCATATAGCTGATGACCCGCGTGTTTAGCAGGTCACTAGGAAATCAGTGAACGATGTCGTAACCGATTTCTAGAGTATCCAGTGGAATTGTCGATATAGTTAACTATATCGCAAGTGTCCCTGGTCTCCAGTGTGTATGGGGCTTAATTGTCTGTGTATACCAAGAACATATTATCATACCTCTTTCCTTTTTTTTTAGGTGAGTGGTCTACATGAAACCGATGAAGAAGTCCTAATATGCGACTACTGCAGGGTGACCGGGACCTGGACTGCAGAATCGTCCTCAAGTCAACGATCAAAGATGGTGCACAGCAACAAGAGACCCAAGCCAGGTAATTAATGAACATCATTAATTACTGATAATATGTTTTTTGGTATCCATTTGGGGTTTGTAGACAGGTGGTAAATCATTTGATAGACAAATAGGTGGGTGGGTATACAGATGTTAAATCAAAAGATAGATAGATAGATAGATGGATGGGTGGGTAGATGGTACATTTTAAGAGAGTTAGAGGGGTGGGTAGGTAGGTAGATAGATGGTAAATCATTAGATAGATCGATAGCTAGATAAATAGATGGCTGGGTAAGTCGGTAGATAGATAATTGGGTGGGTGAAGCGCAATACCTTTAAAAGATAGGTGGGTGGACACAGCATAATCATTGCGGTCATTACCATCCTCCATATACATCTCCTGCTACCTGATGTTTCCTCATATATACCCAGCCTTCTCGGGGAGAGATCCCTGTGGGAGGTAAGTATCTTCTCACAGACCAAGTTCCTAACTTGGATGTGTCTGCAGACTTGGAGCTACCCTAAAAAAATCCTTGGTGCTTGTTTATTATCTTTGGAGGTTCTAGCAGTAAAGACAAAGCTTCTCAAATGGGGATGGCCAGCCTCTTCAGCAAATTGCGCAGCTTTGTGAGGAATATGATTTGGGTAATATCAGGAGATGTGGACAGGAGCTTTATTAATGACATCAGCCAATGATAGCTATTAGGGTATATTTGTATATTTCGCTTCATATGAATGTATATGTCATTCTTCCACATTCATGAAGTATTTCGATAAATTTGTCAATATAATGCCGCATAGCCTCCTAATGCCCAGAGGGACGGGCAGTCCATCAGCCACGGGTCCCCAGAGGTTTCCCCCACAGGGGGTTTTCCCTCTCCTGAGTGCTGAAGGATGATTCTTTGTGAGTCACGAGGCTACCACCAGCTTGGCCCTCCTATAGGGTACACAGATGTTAAATCAAAAGATAGATAGGTGGGTATATACATAGATGGTAAATCATTAGATAGATATGTGGGTAGGTACATAGATGGCAAATCATTAGCATAACCCAGCACAATACATATAGATAGATATTTATATAGACAGTTAAATAGATACATACAGTAGGTAGATAATGGATCAATAATTGACCGATCCTGGAGACATAATGAATAGTTGGCAAATCATTCTTTTAATGGCCAAATCATAGCTCGATTATTTAAAAAGAAGATGCATGCATAGTGCATGTTTCTAAAGCCCTCATACACAGTTGATGAGAAATAAAAATATACCGCTCCAAGGGCACTTTTGAGCGATATTTTTTTTTTTTTCACTGGCCATATAGCTGATGACCCGCGTGTTTAGCAGGTCACTAGGAAATCAGTGAACGATGTCGTAACCGATTTCTAGAGTATCCAGTGGAATTGTCGATATAGTTAACTATATCGCAAGTGTCCCTGGTCTCCAGTGTGTATGGGGCTTAATTGTCAGTGTATACCAAGAACATATTATCATACCTCTTTCCTTTTTTTTTAGGTGAGTGGTCTACATGAAACCGATGAAGAAGTCCTATATGCGACTACTGCAGGGTGACCGGGACCTGGACTGCAGAATCGTCCTCAAGTCAACGATCAAAGATGGTGCACAGCAACAAGAGACCCAAGCCAGGTAATTAATGAACATCATTAATTACTGATAATATGTTTTTTGGTATCCATTTGGGGTTTGTAGACAGGTGGTAAATCATTTGATAGACAAATAGGTGGGTGGGTATACAGATGTTAAATCAAAAGATAGATAGATAGATGGATGGGTGGGTAGATAGATGGTACATTTTAAGAGAGTTAGAGGGGTGGGTAGGTAGGTAGATAGATGGTAAATCATTAGATAGATCGATAGCTAGATAAATAGATGGCTGGGTAAGTCGGTAGATAGATAATTGGGTGGGTGAAGCGCAATACCTTTAAAAGATAGGTTGGTGGACACAGCATAATCATTGCGGTCATTACCATCCTCCATATACATCTCCTGCTACCTGATGTTTCCTCATATATACCCAGCCTTCTCGGGGAGAGATCCCTGTGGGAGGTAAGTATCTTCTCACAGACCAAGTTCCTAACTTGGATGTGTCTGCAGACTTGGAGCTACCCTAAAAAAATCCTTGGTGCTTGTTTATTATCTTTGGAGGTTCTAGCAGTAAAGACAAAGCTTCTCAAATGGGGATGGCCAGCCTCTTCAGCAAATTGCGCAGCTTTGTGAGGAATATGATTTGGGTAATATCAGGAGATGTGGACAGGAGCTTTATTAATGACATCAGCCAATGATAGCTATTAGGGTATATTTGTATATTTCGCTTCATATGAATGTATATGTCATTCTTCCACATTCATGAAGTATTTCGATAAATTTGTCAATATAATGCCGCATAGCCTCCTAATGCCCAGAGGGACGGGCAGTCCATCAGCCACGGGTCCCCAGAGGTTTCCCCCACAGGGGGTTTTCCCTCTCCTGAGTGCTGAAGGATGATTCTTTGTGAGTCACGAGGCTACCACCAGCTTGGCCCTCCTATAGGGTACACAGATGTTAAATCAAAAGATAGATAGGTGGGTATATACATAGATGGTAAATCATTAAATAGATATGTGGGTAGGTACATAAATGGCAAATCATTAGCTTAACCCAGCACAATACATATAGATAGATATTTATATAGACAGTTAAATAGATACATACAGTAGGTAGATAATGGATCAATAATTGACCGATCCTGGAGACATAATAAATAGTTGGCAAATCATTCTTTTAATGGCCAAATCATAGCTCGATTATTTAAAAAGAAGATGCATGCATAGTGCATGTTTCTAAAGCCCTCATACACAGTTGATGAGAAATAAAAATATACCGCTCCAAGGGCACTTTTGAGCGATATTTTTTTTTTTTTTCCACTGGCCATATAGCTGATGACCCGCGTGTTTAGCAGGTCACTAGGAAATCAGTGAACGATGTCGTAACCGATTTCTAGAGTATCCAGTGGAATTGACGATATAGTTAACTATATCGCAAGTGTCCCTGGTCTCCAGTGTGTATGGGGCTTAATTGTCAGTGTATACCAAGAACATATTATCATACCTCTTTCCTTTTTTTTTAGGTGAGTGGTCTACATGAAACCGATGAAGAAGTCCTAATATGCGACTACTGCAGGGTGACCGGGACCTGGACTGCAGAATCGTCCTCAAGTCAACGATCAAAGATGGTGCACAGCAACAAGAGACCCAAGCCAGGTAATTAATGAACATCATTAATTACTGATAATATGTTTTTTGGTATCCATTTGGGGTTTGTAGACAGGTGGTAAATCATTTGATAGACAAATAGGTGGGTGGGTATACAGATGTTAAATCAAAAGATAGATAGATAGATAGATAGATGGATGGGTGGGTAGATAGATGGTACATTTTAAGAGAGTTAGAGGGGTGGGTAGGTAGGTAGATAGATGGTAAATCATTAGATAGATCGATAGCTAGATAAATAGATGGCTGGGTAAGTCGGTAGATAGATAATTGGGTGGGTGAAGCGCAATACCTTTAACCCCTTCACGACATATGACGTATATATACGTCATATGGCCGTTGCGGGGGAATCAAGCCAGCTCACGGAGTGAGCTGGCTTGACAGAGAGCAGGTAATGGCTGTATATTACAGCCAGGTCCCTGCTCTCACGGCCACGAGCGGCGAGTTCGCCGATCGTGGCCGTTTAACCCTTTAAGCACCGCGGGCAAAGCGCCCGCAGTGCTTAAATAGCTGATCGGAGGGGGGGCGCCCCCCTCCGGCGCCGATCGGGGCCCCCCGCAGCGAGATCGGAGGGTGCCGATCGGTTGCCATGGTAGCCAGGGGTCTAATGTAGACCCCTGTGCTGGCCGTATATGCATACCTATTACATCCTGCCTCAGGCAGGATGTAATAGGAAGTGCATAAAATCACTACGTTCAGCCATAGAGCTCTATGGCTGAACCTAGTACAGGCGATCGCGCCCCCTAGTGGTCAAGTACACTAGGGGGCCTTGTAGTAAAAGTAAAAAAAAAAAAAAAAATAAAGTTTAAAAATAAAAAAAAATAAAAAAATATTAAAAGTTCAAATCACCCCCCTTTCCCCATTTCCCAAATAAAAATAAAAAAATAAAAAAAATAAACATATTTGGTATCGCCGCGTTCCTAAAAGTCCGATCTATTAAAATATAACATTAGTTATCCCGCACGGTTAAAGGCGTAAACGGAAAATAATCCCCAACGCCAAAACTACGTTTTTTGGTCGCATCGCGTACCCAAAAAAAAATAACTAAAAGAGATCAGAAAGTCGCCCATATCCCATAATGGTATTAATTAAAAAGTACACTTCAGCCCGCAAAAAATGAGCCCTCACCCAGGTCCGTAGGTGGAAAAATAAAAAAGTTATAAGCCGCAGAACATGGCGACGCAACGCAAATTAGAAAAACCGTAAAAGTTGCGATTTTTTTTTTTAGTGGTAAAACATAACGAAAACTATATAAGTTTGGTATCGCCAGAATCGTAACGACCCATAGAATAAAGATAACCCATCATTTTAAACGAACTATGAACTCCAAAAAAACCGTAACCAGCGCAAAATTGTGCAATGGCGTTTTTTTTTTTTTTTACCCCACATTGAATTATTTCCTGATTCCCCAGAATATTATACGGTATAGTAAATGGTACCATTACAAAGTACAACTTGTCCCGCAAAAAAAAAGCCCTCATGTGTCTATATAGCCGGAAAATTAAAAAAGTTACGCTTATTTGAACGCAAGGAGGAAAAAAAAAAAAAAAATTACCTTAAAAGGCAATGTCGTGAAGGGGTTAAAAGATAGGTGGGTGGACACAGCATAATCATTGCGGTCATTACCATCCTCCATATACATCTCCTGCTACCTGATGTTTCCTCATATATACCCAGCCTTCTCGGGGAGAGATCCCTGTGGGAGGTAAGTATCTTCTCACAGACCAAGTTCCTAACTTGGATGTGTCTGCAGACTTGGAGCTACCCTAAAAAAATCCTTGGTGCTTGTTTATTATCTTTGGAGGTTCTAGCAGTAAAGACAAAGCTTCTCAAATGGGGATGGCCAGCCTCTTCAGCAAATTGCGCAGCTTTGTGAGGAATATGATTTGGGTAATATCAGGAGATGTGGACAGGAGCTTTATTAATGACATCAGCCAATGATAGCTATTAGGGTATATTTGTATATTTCGCTTCATATGAATGTATATGTCATTCTTCCACATTCATGAAGTATTTCGATAAATTTGTCAATATAATGCCGCATATCCTCCTAATGCCCAGAGGGACAGGCAGTCCATCAGCCACGGGTCCCCAGAGGTTTCCCCCACAGGGGGTTTTCTCTCATCTGAGTGCTGAAGGATGATTCTTTGTGAGTCACGAGGCTACCACCGGCTTGGCCCTCCTATAGGGTACACAGATGTTAAATCAAAAGATAGATAGGTGGGTATATACATAGGTGGTAAATCATTAGATAGATATGTGGGTAGGTACATAGATGGCAAATCATTAGCATAACCCAGCACAATACATATAGATAGATATTTATATAGACAGTTAAATAGATACATACAGTAGGTAGATAATGGATCAATAATTGACCGATCCTGGAGACATAATGAATAGTTGGCAAATCATTCTTTTAATGGCCAAATCATAGCTCGATTATTTAAAAAGAAGATGCATGCATAGTGCATGTTTCTAAAGCCCTCATACACAGTTGATGAGAAATAAAAATATACCGCTCCAAGGGCACTTTTAAACGATATTTTTTTTTTTTTTTACTGGCCATATAGCTGATGACCCGCGTGTTTAGCAGGTCACTAGGAAATCAGTGAACGATGTCGTAACCGATTTCTAGAGTATCCAGTGGAATTGTCGATATAGTTAACTATATCACAAGTGTCCCTGGTCTCCAGTGTGTATGGGGCTTAATTGTCAGTGTATACCAAGAACATATTATCATACCTCTTTCCTTTTTTTTTAGGTGAGTGGTCTACATGAAACCGATGAAGAAGTCCTAATATGCGACTACTGCAGGGTGACCGGGACCTGGACTGCAGAATCGTCCTCAAGTCAACGATCAAAGATGGTGCACAGCAACAAGAGACCCAAGCCAGGTAATTAATGAACATCATTAATTACTGATAATATGTTTTTTGGTATCCATTTGGGGTTTGTAGACAGGTATAAATCATTTGATAGACAAATAGGTGGGTGGGTATACAGATGTTAAATCAAAAGATAGATAGATAGATAGATGGATGGGTGGGTAGATAGATGGTACATTTTAAGAGAGTTAGAGGGGTGGGTAGGTAGGTAGATAGATGGTAAATAATTAGATAGATCGATAGCTAGATAAATAGATGGCTGGGTAAGTCGGTAGATAGATAATTGGGTGGGTGAAGCGCAATACCTTTAAAAGATAGGTGGGTGGACACAGCATAATCATTGCGGTCATTACCATCCTCCATATACATCTCCTGCTACCTGATGTTTCCTCATATATACCCAGCCTTCTCGGGGAGAGATCCCTGTGGGAGGTAAGTATCTTCTCACAGACCAAGTTCCTAACTTGGATGTGTCTGCAGACTTGGAGCTACCCTAAAAAAATCCTTGGTGCTTGTTTATTATCTTTGGAGGTTCTAGCAGTAAAGACAAAGCTTCTCAAATGGGGATGGCCAGCCTCTTCAGCAAATTGCGCAGCTTTGTGAGGAATATGATTTGGGTAATATCAGGAGATGTGGACAGGAGCTTTATTAATGACATCAGCCAATGATAGCTATTAGGGTATATTTGTATATTTCGCTTCATATGAATGTATATGTCATTCTTCCACATTCATGAAGTATTTCGATAAATTTGTCAATATAATGCCGCATAGCCTCCTAATGCCCAGAGGGACGGGCAGTCCATCAGCCACGGGTCCCCAGAGGTTTCCCCCACAGGGGGTTTTCCCTCTCCTGAGTGCTGAAGGATGATTCTTTGTGAGTCACGAGGCTACCACCAGCTTGGCCCTCCTATAGGGTACACAGATGTTAAATCAAAAGATAGATAAGTGGGTATATACATAGATGGTAAATCATTAGATAGATATGTGGGTAGGTACATAGATGGCAAATCATTAGCATAACCAAGCACAATACATATAGATAGATATTTATATAGACAGTTAAATAGATACATACAGTAGGTAGATAATGGATCAATAATTGACCGATCCTGGAGACATAATGAATAGTTGGCAAATCATTCTTTTAATGGCCAAATCATAGCTCGATTATTTAAAAAGAAGATGCATGCATAGTGCATGTTTCTAAAGCCCTCATACACAGTTGATGAGAAATAAAAATATACCGCTCCAAGGGCACTTTTGAGCGATATTTTTTTTTTTTTTTCACTGGCCATATAGCTGATGACCCGCGTGTTTAGCAGGTCACTAGGAAATCAGTGAACGATGTCGTAGCCGATTTCTAGAGTATCCAGTGGAATTGTCGATATAGTTAACTATATCGCAAGTGTCCCTGGTCTCCAGTGTGTATGGGGCTTAATTGTCAGTGTATACCAAGAACATATTATCATACCTCTTTCCTTTTTTTTTAGGTGAGTGGTCTACATGAAACCGATGAAGAAGTCCTAATATGCGACTACTGCAGGGTGACCGGGACCTGGACTGCAGAATCGTCCTCAAGTCAACGATCAAAGATGGTGCACAGCAACAAGAGACCCAAGCCAGGTAATTAATGAACATCATTAATTACTGATAATATGTTTTTTGGTATCCATTTGGGGTTTGTAGACAGGTGGTAAATCATTTGATAGACAAATAGGTGGGTGGGTATACAGATGTTAAATCAAAAGATAGATAGATAGATAGATGGATGGGTGGGTAGATGGTACATTTTAAGAGAGTTAGAGGGGTGGGTAGGTAGGTAGATAGATGGTAAATCATTAGATAGATCGATAGCTAGATAAATAGATGGCTGGGTAAGTCGGTAGATAGATAATTGGGTGGGTGAAGCGCAATACCTTTAAAAGATAGGTGGGTGGACACAGCATAATCATTGCGGTCATTACCATCCTCCATATACATCTCCTGCTACCTGATGTTTCCTCATATATACCCAGCCTTCTCGGGGAGAGATCCCTGTGGGAGGTAAGTATCTTCTCACAGACCAAGTTCCTAACTTGGATGTGTCTGCAGACTTGGAGCTACCCTAAAAAAATCCTTGGTGCTTGTTTATTATCTTTGGAGGTTCTAGCAGTAAAGACAAAGCTTCTCAAATGGGGATGGCCAGCCTCTTCAGCAAATTGCGCAGCTTTGTGAGGAATATGATTTGGGTAATATCAGGAGATGTGGACAGGAGCTTTATTAATGACATCAGCCAATGATAGCTATTAGGGTATATTTGTATATTTCGCTTCATATGAATGTATATGTCATTCTTCCACATTCATGAAGTATTTCGATAAATTTGTCAATATAATGCCGCATATCCTCCTAATGCCCAGAGGGACGGGCAGTCCATCAGCCACGGGTCCCCAGAGGTTTCCCCCACAGGGGGTTTTCCCTCTCCTGAGTGCTGAAGGATGATTCTTTGTGAGTCACGAGGCTACCACCAGCTTGGCCCTCCTATAGGGTACACAGATGTTAAATCAAAAGATAGATAAGTGGGTATATACATAGATGGTAAATCATTAGATAGATATGTGGGTAGGTACATAGATGGCAAATCATTAGCATAACCCAGCACAATACATATAGATAGATATTTATATAGACAGTTAAATAGATACATACAGTAGGTAGATAGTGGATCAATAATTGACCGATCCTGGAGACATAATGAATAGTTGGCAAATCATTCTTTTAATGGCCAAATCATAGCTCGATTATTTAAAAAGAAGATGCATGCATAGTGCATGTTTCTAAAGCCCTCATACACAGTTGATGAGAAATAAAAATATACCGCTCCAAGGGCACTTTTGAGCGATATTTTTTTTTTTTTTTTTTTCACTGGCCATATAGCTGATGACCCGCGTGTTTAGCAGGTCACTAGGAAATCAGTGAACGATGTCGTAACCGATTTCTAGAGTATCCAGTGGAATTGACGATATAGTTTTTTTTTTTTTTTTAATTACTTTTTATTAGTTTTTCTTTCAAGTAATACAAAGCAATATGCGACAAGAAAAAAACAAAAAACAATAGTGTCGTTCTGAACAGTGTCTGACCATGGTTATACATTGGTTGTACATTTGTTGGTCATTGGTTAAACATTAGAATGCTCTTCACAATATTGTTTCATATTCTGTTTTCGGAACTTGCATATATAAGACATTACAACCTTCTCTGCTATACATGAGTATTGTCACTTTAACTAGTCAGTGGCTCTAGAACTGCTGTCTATCTAAGTTTCAATCATGGGTAGGAAAAGATAATAAAGGATAATGCAGGTTTAACTTCAATATTAGCTTAAGTAGATAATTTCTAGAATACTTTTTCCAGACCTATTAACTTATCTGGGAGAAGAATCAGGTTAGAAGCTTGCTGCCTCTCAAGTTAGAATTTAGTTCGCAATGTTCACCATGTTAGTTAACTGAGTATTTGACACCTATGTGTTGAGCTACTACATGTATAGACATAACATATACATAAACATACAATTGACATTGACGAAGACAGAGGGGGAAAGGGGTGGGGGGGGGGGTATGCAAGGGGTAGCAGTGTCTCTTTCGCCTAGAGTAGTTTTTCCTAGTGTGTAGCAGGAATCAACATGTATTAATAATGGACTGAGATATTCTGTCCAAGTTTGCCAGCTTAAGTCTGTATGTCAACTTATCATCATGTCCTCTTGTCATCTCTCCCCACCATAGGCCTCACTCATCATAGAAGCTCGTCTACCTTGAAGGGTTCTAAATAAGCTGTTCTGAGTCCTTGCTGTTGCTCCAAGTTACACGCCATTAGGAAATGGTATTATGACTTCAATTCCCTGCTATGCTTTCGGTGATCAAGGGATTGACTCTGTTCCATGAGGAAGTTTCAAAGTAATTCATAATGGTATGTCTGGAATCTTGATCCAGGGATAATATGTATTTTTGCCATTTTAATTGGAATCTATGTATGTTACTATTTTCCTGTACCATTGTAGACTTAAGATCGAAGTACAAATATTGAAGTAATAAAGATTTTAGTTCCTGAATACTGGGTGCTGTCTTTTTTATCCAATGCTTTAAAATAAGTTTCTTCGCTAAGGTGAATATTAGTACTAATATCGGAGTATATTGCTTTAAGGTAGCGTTTAAAGTGTGGTTTACCCCAGCTTTTTGGAAGTCTAATAGAAGGCAAACCTCAGGAGTCATTGTTATTGAAGTTTGTAGTATATCATTAGTATATTTGATGGTTTTATACCAGAATCTGCGCACTTTCGAGCATTCCCAAAAGCAATGGATAAATTTTGCATTGCTCATTGAGCATTTATAGCAATGTCCTGGGTCATCTGCTACCATATATTTCCTTTGAGCTGGGGTAATAAAGGATTTGTATATAAATTTTAAATGTGTTTCCTGAAGATATGCCGAAGTCAAGTATCTGGTTAGTGCGCAATAGTTTTCTATAGTGTTTGTCGGCATGTCCCTTTCAAAAGTTATTTCGGGTTGCCATTTGTTCTCTAGATTTTTAATTTGATTTTCAAGTGTAGTGGTAGTTTCGACAAGGTAGGGGTATAATAGATTTAATCTGTATTTCCCTGTAGTTCTGAAGGTTAAAATTTTGAGAATTGGATGGGGGGGCGTACTATTGCTTGGTGTGAGGTTCAATGTTTGTGCATAGTGTCTTACCTGTAAATATAGATAAAACTGGGAGTTCGGTAGTGCATATGTTTGTGCCAATGTGTTGAAGGGTAGGATCCCTCCTCCCGGGTCGAAGACCTTGGTCACGAGAGACAAGCCACTTTGTTTCCATTTCAAGATCGTAGCATTAGTCAATGAGGGGGGGAAGCTAGGGTTGCCCCATAGTGGTATATAAGGGGAAGTATGTGGGTCTCGCTTGAGTTTCTTGTGTAAGTAGATCCAATTGAGATACGTATCTTTGAAAATAATGTTATCTAACAGTGTTTTCGGTATGTTAGCATATTTTTGGTGGAGCAATGCTGCTGGGGAAAATGGATAGAAATTTGCACAGTCCAGATTATAATCGGTGTATATAGATTTTTCCAACAGCCAGTCACTGGCATATCTGAATAGAACCGAGGCAGTATAAGCCTTAAAATCTGGTACTCGGAGTCCTCCATGCGATTTGGGTAACATTAATTTAGAAAGTGCAATCCTCGCTCTTTTCCCTTTCCATAAAAATTTAGTGAGTGCTGAGTTTATTTTTTGTATATCTATTTGTTTAAGGGCCAAGGGAAGGAGTTGTATGAAATAAAATATTTTAGGGAATATAATGGTCTTGATTACCGCTGCTCTCCCAAGTAGCGAGAGAGGCATTTGGTTCCATGTTTCTAAAAGTGTTAAGGTTTTTGTGATAATTTGTGAATAGTTTGCTTTATATAGATTTTCGGTTTTGTTTGTGATGTTTACCCCTAGGTACTTTATCTGGGTCTGAGCTAGTTTGAATTTATTGAAGATGGGGTCTTTGGACGTGTCTGCTGTGTGTTTTCCTACATACAGTAGTTCCGACTTATCTAAGTTGATTTTATATCCCGATATTAGACTAAATTGACGAATTAGGGAGAGAATTGCTGGTATTGATTTTTGTGGGTTTGTGACGTAGAGGATCATATCATCAGCGAAAAGTGATAGCTTTAGTTCATGTCTATTTATGTGGATTCCAGTGAAATCTTTGGATTGACGCAGGGTGAGGGCCAAGGGCTCAATGGCTATGGCGAACAAAAGAGGGGATAGGGGGCAGCCTTGTCTGGTTCCTTTAAAAAGTTGAAAATACTCTGATATCTGCCCGTTGGTTACTATTTGGGAGACTGGTTTATAATACAGTAATTTTACATATTCAATGAACTCCTTGGGAATACCAAAAAGTTCCATTGTCTTGATTAAGTGAGGCCACAATACAAGGTCAAAGGCCTTTTCTGCATCGATAGAGATAACTATGCCTGGTGGAAGGGTATCTGAGGTATTTTGCATCTTTTGAATAGCTGTTATTGTTTTGCGCACATTCACTACTGATTGCCTGCCCATTATAAAACCTGTCTGATCAGGATGGATTATTAAAGGCATTAGGGGTTTTAAACGATCAGTCAGTATTTTTGCTAATATCTTGTAATCGGAGTTTAACAAAGAGATCGGTCTGTAAGACCCTGGGTTTGTCAAATCTCTACCCGTTTTTGGGAGCGTTTTAATAAAAGCTGCGTTAAAAAGTGAAGGGGGGGACTTAGTTTGTAGTATGTGGTTGAAGGCCTTGGTCAGGGGTTGTATAACCTGGTTTTTCATTATTTTGTAAAAGCTGTTCCCAAATCCGTCTGGGCCCGGTGCTTTACCTTTCTTTAGATTTTTTATTACCAATGCCACTTCTTCTGTTGTGATGGGATCTAGGAGTGAGTTGGTTTTGTCAGCTGGGATTTTGGGAAATATTATTGACGTGTACAGCGAAGAGGGTAAGTCCTCCTGTACATCTACTGTTATTTTGGTAGGGGGGTTGTTTGCATATAGATGCGAATAAAAGTCTTTTAAGACCTGAGCTATTTGAGTGTTGGAGGTAGTTAGTTGTCCATTAGGAAGCTTAAGGGGTTGAACTACGGTTGGGTTTCTAGTTCCGTTAAGCATATTTGTTAATAATTTGCCCGTTTTGTTTCCAAAATTATGATAGCGATAATTAATGCTGTATAAGTATTTGTTGCCTCTATTGTGTAGGTATTCATTTAAGTGTGTGTTGGCTGATGTGTAGAGTTGGCGGTTACCTGTTGTGGGGTTTTGTTGATATCTAGTGTATGCTAGTGTTAATTTCTGCTGGAGTGATATAAAAGCGGATGAGTAACTTTTGTTCAATTTGGCTACGTAAGATAGGATATTCCCTCTCAGTACCGCTTTAGCAGTGACCCAGAACAGAGCTGGGTCTGAATCGGCATGTGATAAATTATTTGAACAATAATCTTCCCAGTCTTTCCTCAATTTGTCAGTGAAGGTGGTAGATGTAAGAAGATGATTCGGGAATCGCCAGGCAGATCTAGTTGAAGGCTCTTCTGTTACTAAGACCCTAAACCAGACGAGTGAGTGATCAGATACTACTATTGGCTCGATCTCTGTGGCTGTGACTCTCGGGAGCTGAATTGACGATATAGTTAACTATATCGCAAGTGTCCCTGGTCTCCAGTGTGTATGGGGCTTAATTGTCAGTGTATACCAAGAACATATTATCATACCTCTTTCCTTTTTTTTTAGGTGAGTGGTCTACATGAAACCGATGAAGAAGTCCTAATATGCGACTACTGCAGGGTGACCGGGACCTGGACTGCAGAATCGTCCTCAAGTCAACGATCAAAGATGGTGCACAGCAACAAGAGACCCAAGCCAGGTAATTAATGAACATCATTAATTACTGATAATATGTTTTTTGGTATCCATTTGGGGTTTGTAGACAGGTGGTAAATCATTTGATAGACAAATAGGTGGGTGGGTATACAGATGTTAAATCAAAAGATATATAGATAGATAGATAGATAGATAGATGGATGGGTGGGTAGATAGATGGTACATTTTAAGAGAGTTAGAGGGGTGGGTAGGTAGGTAGATAGATGGTAAATCATTAGATAGATCGATAGCTAGATAAATAGATGGCTGGGTAAGTCGGTAGATAGATAATTGGGTGGGTGAAGCGCAATACCTTTAAAAGATAGGTGGGTGGACACAGCATAATCATTGCGGTCATTACCATCCTCCATATACATCTCCTGCTACCTGATGTTTCCTCATATATACCCAGCCTTCTCGGGGAGAGATCCCTGTGGGAGGTAAGTATCTTCTCACAGACAAAGTTCCTAACTTGGATGTGTCTGCAGACTTGGAGCTACCCTAAAAAAATCCTTGGTGCTTGTTTATTATCTTTGGAGGTTCTAGCAGTAAAGACAAAGCTTCTCAAATGGGGATGGCCAGCCTCTTCAGCAAATTGCGCAGCTTTGTGAGGAATATAATTTGGGTAATATCAGGAGATGTGGACAGGAGCTTTATTAATGACATCAGCCAATGATAACTATTAGGGTATATTTGTATATTTCGCTTCATATGAATGTATATGTCATTCTTCCACATTCATGAAGTATTTCGATAAATTTGTCAATATAATGCCGCATAGCCTCCTAATGCCCAGAGGGACGGGCAGTCCATCAGCCACGGGTCCCCAGAGGTTTCCCCCACAGGGGGTTTTCCCTCTCCTGAGTGCTGAAGGATGATTCTTTGTGAGTCACGAGGCTACCACCGGCTTGGCCCTCCTATAGGGTACACAGATGTTAAATCAAAAGATAGATAGGTGGGTATATACATAGATGGTAAATCATTAGATAGATATGTGGGTAGGTACATAGATAGCAAATCATTAGCATAACCCAGCACAATACATATAGATAGATATTTATATAGACAGTTAAATAGATACATACAGTAGGTAGATAATGGATCAATAATTGACCGATCCTGGAGACATAATGAATAGTTGGCAAATCATTCTTTTAATGGCCAAATCATTGCTCGATTATTTAAAAAGAAGATGCATGCATAGTGCATGTTTCTAAAGCCCTCATACACAGTTGATGAGAAATAAAAATATACCGCTCCAAGGGCACTTTTGAGCGATATTTTTTTTTTTTCACTGGCCATATAGCTGATGACCCGCGTGTTTAGCAGGTCTCTAGGAAATCAGTGAATGATGTCGTAACCGATTTCTAGAGTATCCAGTGGAATTGTCGATATAGTTAACTATATCGCAAGTGTCCCTGGTCTCCAGTGTGTATGGGGCTTAATTGTCAGTGTATACCAAGAACATATTATCATACCTCTTTCCTTTTTTTTTAGGTGAGTGGTCTACATGAAACCGATGAAGAAGTCCTAATATGCGACTACTGCAGGGTGACCGGGACCTGGACTGCAGAATCGTCCTCAAGTCAACGATCAAAGATGGTGCACAGCAACAAGAGACCCAAGCCAGGTAATTAATGAACATCATTAATTACTGATAATATGTTTTTTGGTATCCATTTGGGGTTTGTAGACAGGTGGTAAATCATTTGATAGACAAATAGGTGGGTGGGTATACAGATGTTAAATCAAAAGATAGATAGATAGATAGATAGATGGATGGGTGGGTAGATAGATTGTACATTTTAAGAGAGTTAGAGGGGTGGGTAGGTAGGTAGATAGATGGTAAATCATTAGATAGATCGATAGCTAGATAAATAGATGGCTGGGTAAGTCGGTAGATAGATAATTGGGTGGGTGAAGCGCAATACCTTTAAAAGATAGGTGGGTGGACACAGCATAATCATTGCGGTCATTACCATCCTCCATATACATCTCCTGCTACCTGATGTTTCCTCATATATACCCAGCCTTCTCGGGGAGAGATCCCTGTGGGAGGTAAGTATCTTCTCACAGACCAAGTTCCTAACTTGGATGTGTCTGCAGACTTGGAGCTACCCTAAAAAAATCCTTGGTGCTTGTTTATTATCTTTGGAGGTTCTAGCAGTAAAGACAAAGCTTCTCAAATGGGGATGGCCAGCCTCTTCAGCAAATTGCGCAGCTTTGTGAGGAATATGATTTGGGTAATATCAGGAGATGTGGACAGGAGCTTTATTAATGACATCAGCCAATGATAGCTATTAGGGTATATTTGTATATTTCGCTTCATATGAATGTATATGTCATTCTTCCACATTCATGAAGTATTTCGATAAATTTGTCAATATAATGCCGCATAGCCTCCTAATGCCCAGAGGGACGGGCAGTCCATCAGCCACGGGTCCCCAGAGGTTTCCCCCACAGGGGGTTTTCCCTCTCCTGAGTGCTGAAGGATGATTCTTTGTGAGTCACGAGGCTACCACCAGCTTGGCCCTCCTATAGGGTACACAGATGTTAAATCAAAAGATAGATAAGTGGGTATATACATAGATGGTAAATCATTAGATAGATATGTGGGTAGGTACATAGATGGCAAATCATTAGCATAACCCAGCACAATACATATAGATAGATATTTATATAGACAGTTAAATAGATACATACAGTAGGTAGATAATGGATCAATAATTGACCGATCCTGGAGACATAATGAATAGTTGGCAAATCATTCTTTTAATGGCCAAATCATAGCTCGATTATTTAAAAAGAAGATGCATGCATAGTGCATGTTTCTAAAGCCCTCATACACAGTTGATGAGAAATAAAAATATACCGCTCCAAGGGCACTTTT
The DNA here is from genome assembly GCF_055691185.1 of Crinia signifera. Taxonomy (NCBI): domain Eukaryota; kingdom Metazoa; phylum Chordata; class Amphibia; order Anura; family Myobatrachidae; genus Crinia; species Crinia signifera. The sequence continues at coordinate 40,445,866 of NC_139222.1, forward strand.
GAGCGATATTTTTTTTTTTTTTTCACTGGCCATATAGCTGATGACCCGCGTGTTTAGCAGGTCACTAGGAAATCAGTGAACGATGTCGTAACCGATTTCTAGAGTATCCAGTGGAATTGACGATATAGTTAACTATATCGCAAGTGTCCCTGGTCTCCAGTGTGTATGGGGCTTAATTGTCAGTGTATACCAAGAACATATTATCATACCTCTTTCCTTTTTTTTTAGGTGAGTGGTCTACATGAAACCGATGAAGAAGTCCTAATATGCGACTACTGCAGGGTGACCGGGACCTGGACTGCAGAATCGTCCTCAAGTCAACGATCAAAGATGGTGCACAGCAACAAGAGACCCAAGCCAGGTAATTAATGAACATCATTAATTACTGATAATATGTTTTTTGGTATCCATTTGGGGTTTGTAGACAGGTGGTAAATCATTTGATAGACAAATAGGTGGGTGGGTATACAGATGTTAAATCAAAAGATAGATAGATAGATAGATGGATGGGTGGGTAGATAGATGGTACATTTTAAGAGAGTTAGAGGGGTGGGTAGGTAGGTAGATAGATGGTAAATCATTAGATAGATCGATAGCTAGATAAATAGATGGCTGGGTAAGTCGGTAGATAGATAATTGGGTGGGTGAAGCGCAATACCTTTAAAAGATAGGTGGGTGGACACAGCATAATCATTGCGGTCATTACCATCCTCCATATACATCTCCTGCTACCTGATGTTTCCTCATATATACCCAGCCTTCTCGGGGAGAGATCCCTGTGGGAGGTAAGTATCTTCTCACAGACCAAGTTCCTAACTTGGATGTGTCTGCAGACTTGGAGCTACCCTAAAAAAATCCTTGGTGCTTGTTTATTATCTTTGGAGGTTCTAGCAGTAAAGACAAAGCTTCTCAAATGGGGATGGCCAGCCTCTTCAGCAAATTGCGCAGCTTTGTGAGGAATATGATTTGGGTAATATCAGGAGATGTGGACAGGAGCTTTATTAATGACATCAGCCAATGATAGCTATTAGGGTATATTTGTATATTTCGCTTCATATGAATGTATTTGTCATTCTTCCACATTCATGAAGTATTTCGATAAATTTGTCAATATAATGCCGCATAGCCTCCTAATGCCCAGAGGGACGGGCAGTCCATCAGCCACGGGTCCCCAGAGGTTTCCCCCACAGGGGGTTTTCCCTCTCCTGAGTGCTGAAGGATGATTCTTTGTGAGTCACGAGGCTACCACCGGCTTGGCCCTCCTATAGGGTACACAGATGTTAAATCAAAAGATAGATAGGTGGGTATATACATAGATGGTAAATCATTAGATAGATATGTGGGTAGGTACATAGATGGCAAATCATTAGCATAACCCAGCACAATACATATAGATAGATATTTATATAGACAGTTAAATAGATACATACAGTAGGTAGATAATGGATCAATAATTGACCGATCCTGGAGACATAATGAATAGTTGGCAAATCATTCTTTTAATGGCCAAATCATAGCTCGATTATTTAAAAAGAAGATGCATGCATAGTGCATGTTTCTAAAGCCCTCATACACAGTTGATGAGAAATAAAAATATACCGCTCCAAGGGCACTTTTGAGCGATATTTTTTTTTTTTTTTCACTGGCCATATAGCTGATGACCCGCGTGTTTAGCAGGTCACTAGGAAATCAGTGAACGATGTCGTAACCGATTTCTAGAGTATCCAGTGGAATTGACGATATAGTTAACTATATCGCAAGTGTCCCTGGTCTCCAGTGTGTATGGGGCTTAATTGTCAGTGTATACCAAGAACATATTATCATACCTCTTTCCTTTTTTTTTAGGTGAGTGGTCTACATGAAACCGATGAAGAAGTCCTAATATGCGACTACTGCAGGGTGACCGGGACCTGGACTGCAGAATCGTTCTCAAGTCAACGATCAAAGATGGTGCACAGCAACAAGAGACCCAAGCCAGGTAATTAATGAACATCATTAATTACTGATAATATGTTTTTTGGTATCCATTTGGGGTTTGTAGACAGGTGGTAAATCATTTGATAGACAAATAGGTGGGTGGGTATACAGATGTTAAATCAAAAGATAGATAGATAGATAGATAGATAGATAGATAGATAGATAGATAGATGGATGGGTGGGTAGATAGATGGTACATTTTAAGAGAGTTAGAGGGGTGGGTAGGTAGGTAGATAGATGGTAAATCATTAGATAGATCGATAGCTAGATAAATAGATGGCTGGGTAAGTCGGTAGATAGATAATTGGGTGGGTGAAGCGCAATACCTTTAAAAGATAGGTGGGTGGACACAGCATAATCATTGCGGTCATTACCATCCTCCATATACATCTCCTGCTACCTGATGTTTCCTCATATATACCCAGCCTTCTCGGGGAGAGATCCCTGTGGGAGGTAAGTATCTTCTCACAGACAAAGTTCCTAACTTGGATGTGTCTGCAGACTTGGAGCTACCCTAAAAAAATCCTTGGTGCTTGTTTATTATCTTTGGAGGTTCTAGCAGTAAAGACAAAGCTTCTCAAATGGGGATGGCCAGCCTCTTCAGCAAATTGCGCAGCTTTGTGAGGAATATGATTTGGGTAATATCAGGAGATGTGGACAGGAGCTTTATTAATGACATCAGCCAATGATAACTATTAGGGTATATTTGTATATTTCGCTTCATATGAATGTATATGTCATTCTTCCACATTCATGAAGTATTTCGATAAATTTGTCAATATAATGCCGCATAGCCTCCTAATGCCCAGAGGGACGGGCAGTCCATCAGCCACGGGTCCCCAGAGGTTTCCCCCACAGGGGGTTTTCCCTCTCCTGAGTGCTGAAGGATGATTCTTTGTGAGTCACGAGGCTACCACCGGCTTGGCCCTCCTATAGGGTACACAGATGTTAAATCAAAAGATAGATAGGTGGGTATATACATAGATGGTAAATCATTAGATAGATATGTGGGTAGGTACATAGATGGCAAATCATTAGCATAACCCAGCACAATACATATAGATAGATATTTATATAGACAGTTAAATAGATACATACAGTAGGTAGATAATGGATCAATAATTGACCGATCCTGGAGACATAATGAATAGTTGGCAAATCATTCTTTTAATGGCCAAATCATTGCTCGATTATTTAAAAAGAAGATGCATGCATAGTGCATGTTTCTAAAGCCCTCATACACAGTTGATGAGAAATAAAAATATACCGCTCCAAGGGCACTTTTGAGCGATATTTTTTTTTTTTTTTTTTTTTCACTGGCCATATAGCTGATGACCCGCGTGTTTAGCAGGTCTCTAGGAAATCAGTGAACGATGTCGTAACCGATTTCTAGAGTATCTAGTGGAATTGTCGATATAGTTAACTATATCGCAAGTGTCCCTGGTCTCCAGTGTGTATGGGGCTTAATTGTCAGTGTATACCAAGAACATATTATCATACCTCTTTCCTTTTTTTTTAGGTGAGTGGTCTACATGAAACCGATGAAGAAGTCCTAATATGCGACTACTGCAGGGTGACCGGGACCTGGACTGCAGAATCGTCCTCAAGTCAACGATCAAAGATGGTGCACAGCAACAAGAGACCCAAGCCAGGTAATTAATGAACATCATTAATTACTGATAATATGTTTTTTGGTATCCATTTGGGGTTTGTAGACAGGTGGTAAATCATTTGATAGACAAATAGGTGGGTGGGTATACAGATGTTAAATCAAAAGATAGATAGATAGATGGATGGGTGGGTAGATAGATGGTACATTTTAAGAGAGTTAGAGGGGTGGGTAGGTAGGTAGATAGATGGTAAATCATTAGATAGATCGATAGCTAGATAAATAGATGGCTGGGTAAGTCGGTAGATAGATAATTGGGTGGGTGAAGCGCAATACCTTTAAAAGATAGGTGGGTGGACACAGCATAATAATTGCGGTCATTACCATCCTCCATATACATCTCCTGCTACCTGATGTTTCCTCATATATACCCAGCCTTCTCGGGGAGAGATCCCTGTGGGAGGTAAGTATCTTCTCACAGACCAAGTTCCTAACTTGGATGTGTCTGCAGACTTGGAGCTACCCTAAAAAAATCCTTGGTGCTTGTTTATTATCTTTGGAGGTTCTAGCAGTAAAGACAAAGCTTCTCAAATGGGGATGGCCAGCCTCTTCAGCAAATTGCGCAGCTTTGTGAGGAATATGATTTGGGTAATATCAGGAGATGTGGACAGGAGCTTTATTAATGACATCAGCCAATGATAGCTATTAGGGTATATTTGTATATTTCGCTTCATATGAATGTATATGTCATTCTTCCACATTCATGAAGTATTTCGATAAATTTGTCAATATAATGCCGCATAGCCTCCTAATGCCCAGAGGGACGGGCAGTCCATCAGCCACGGGTCCCCAGAGGTTTCCTCCACAGGGGGTTTTCCCTCTCCTGAGTGCTGAAGGATGATTCTTTGTGAGTCACGAGGCTACCACCAGCTTGGCCCTCCTATAGGGTACACAGATGTTAAATAAATAGATAGATAAGTGGGTATATACATAGATGGTAAATCATTAGATAGATATGTGGGTAGGTACATAGATGGCAAATCATTAGCATAACCCAGCACAATACATATAGATAGATATTTATATAGACAGTTAAATAGATACATACAGTAGGTAGATAATGGATCAATAATTGACCGATCCTGGAGACATAATGAATAGTTGGCAAATCATTCTTTTAATGGCCAAATCATAGCTCGATTATTTAAAAAGAAGATGCATGCATAGTGCATGTTTCTAAAGCCCTCATACACAGTTGATGAGAAATAAAAATATACCGCTCCAAGGGCACTTTTGAGCGATATTTTTTTTTTTTTTTTCACTGGCCATATAGCTGATGACCCGCGTGTTTAGCAGGTCACTAGGAAATCAGTGAACGATGTCGTAACCGATTTCTAGAGTATCCAGTGGAATTGACGATATAGTTAACTATATCGCAAGTGTCCCTGGTCTCCAGTGTGTATGGGGCTTAATTGTCAGTGTATACCAAGAACATATTATCATACCTCTTTCCTTTTTTTTTAGGTGAGTGGTCTACATGAAACCGATGAAGAAGTCCTAATATGCGACTACTGCAGAGTGACCGGGACCTGGACTGCAGAATCGTCCTCAAGTCAACGATCAAAGATGGTGCACAGCAACAAGAGACCCAAGCCAGGTAATTAATGAACATCATTAATTACTGATAATATGTTTTTTGGTATCCATTTGGGGTTTGTAGACAGGTAGTAAATCATTTGATAGACAAATAGGTGGGTGGGTATACAGATGTTAAATCAAAAGATAGATAGATAGATAGATAGATAGATAGATAGATAGATAGATAGATAGATGGATGGGTGGGTAGATAGATGGTACATTTTAAGAGAGTTAGAGGGGTGGGTAGGTAGGTAGATAGATGGTAAATCATTAGATAGATCGATAGCTAGATAAATAGATGGCTGGGTAAGTCGGTAGATAGATAATTGGGTGGGTGAAGCGCAATACCTTTAAAAGATAGGTGGGTGGACACAGCATAATCATTGCGGTCATTACCATCCTCCATATACATCTCCTGCTACCTGATGTTTCCTCATATATACCCAGCCTTCTCGGGGAGAGATCCCTGTGGGAGGTAAGTATCTTCTCACAGACCAAGTTCCTAACTTGGATGTGTCTGCAGACTTGGAGCTACCCTAAAAAAATCCTTGGTGCTTGTTTATTATCTTTGGAGGTTCTAGCAGTAAAGACAAAGCTTCTCAAATGGGGATGGCCAGCCTCTTCAGCAAATTGCGCAGCTTTGTGAGGAATATGATTTGGGTAATATCAGGAGATGTGGACAGGAGCTTTATTAATGACATCAGCCAATGATAGCTATTAGGGTATATTTGTATATTTCGCTTCATATGAATGTATATGTCATTCTTCCACATTCATGAAGTATTTCGATAAATTTGTCAATATAATGCCGCATAGCCTCCTAATGCCCAGAGGGACGGGCAGTCCATCAGCCACGGGTCCCCAGAGGTTTCCCCCACAGGGGGTTTTCCCTCTCCTGAGTGCTGAAGGATGATTCTTTGTGAGTCACGAGGCTACCACCGGCTTGGCCCTCCTATAGGGTACACAGATGTTAAATCAAAAGATAGATAGGTGGGTAAATACATAGATGGTAAATCATTAGATAGATATGTGGGTAGGTACATAGATGGCAAATCATTAGCATAACCCAGCACAATACATATAGATAGATATTTATATAGACAGTTAAATAGATACATACAGTAGGTAGATAATGGATCAATAATTGACCGATCCTGGAGACATAATGAATAGTTGGCAAATCATTCTTTTAATGGCCAAATCATTGCTCGATTATTTAAAAAGAAGATGCATGCATAGTGCATGTTTCTAAAGCCCTCATACACAGTTGATGAGAAATAAAAATATACCGCTCCAAGGGCACTTTTGAGCGATATTTTTTTTTTTTTTTTTTTCACTGGCCATATAGCTGATGACCCGCGTGTTTAGCAGGTCTCTAGGAAATCAGTGAACGATGTCGTAACCGATTTCTAGAGTATCCAGTGGAATTGTCGATATAGTTAACTATATCGCAAGTGTCCCTGGTCTCCAGTGTGTATGGGGCTTAATTGTCAGTTTATACCAAGAACATATTATCATACCTCTTTCCTTTTTTTTTAGGTGAGTGGTCTACATGAAACCGATGAAGACGTCCTAATATGCGACTACTGCAGGGTGACCGGGACCTGGACTGCAGAATCGTCCTCAAGTCAACGATCAAAGATGGTGCACAGCAACAAGAGACCCAAGCCAGGTAATTAATGAACATCATTAATTACTGATAATATGTTTTTTGGTATCCATTTGGGGTTTGTAGACAGGTGGTAAATCATTTGATAGACAAATAGGTGGGTGGGTATACAGATGTTAAATCAAAAGATAGATAGATAGATAGATGGATGGGTGGGTAGATAGATGGTACATTTTAAGAGAGTTAGTGGGGTGGGTAGGTAGGTAGATAGATGGTAAATCATTAGATAGATCGATAGCTAGATAAATAGATGGCTGGGTAAGTCGGTAGATAGATAATTGGGTGGGTGAAGCGCAATACCTTTAAAAGATAGGTGGGTGGACACAGCATAATCATTGCGGTCATTACCATCCTCCATATACATCTCCTGCTACCTGATGTTTCCTCATATATACCCAGCCTTCTCGGGGAGAGATCCCTGTGGGAGGTAAGTATCTTCTCACAGACCAAGTTCCTAACTTGGATGTGTCTGCAGACTTGGAGCTACCCTAAAAAAATCCTTGGTGCTTGTTTATTATCTTTGGAGGTTCTAGCAGTAAAGACAAAGCTTCTCAAATGGGGATGGCCAGCCTCTTCAGCAAATTGTGCAGCTTTGTGAGGAATATGATTTGGGTAATATCAGGAGATGTGGACAGGAGCTTTATTAATGACATCAGCCAATGATAGCTATTAGGGTATATTTGTATATTTCGCTTCATATGAATGTATATGTCATTCTTCCACATTCATGAAGCATTTCGATAAATTTGTCAATATAATGCCGCATAGCCTCCTAATGCCCAGAGGGACGGGCAGTCCATCAGCCACGGGTCCCCAGAGGTTTCCCCCACAGGGGGTTTTCCCTCTCCTGAGTGCTGAAGGATGATTCTTTGTGAGTCACGAGGCTACCACCGGCTTGGCCCTCCTATAGGGTACACAGATGTTAAATCAAAAGATAGATAGGTGGGTATATACATAGATGGTAAATCATTAGATAGATATGTGGGTAGGTACATAGATGGCAAATCATTAGCATAACCCAGCACAATACATATAGATAGATATTTATATAGACAGTTAAATAGATACATACAGTAGGTAGATAATGGATCAATAATTGACCGATCCTGGAGACATAATGAATAGTTGGCAAATCATTCTTTTAATGGCCAAATCATTGCTCGATTATTTAAAAAGAAGATGCATGCATAGTGCATGTTTCTAAAGCCCTCATACACAGTTGATGAGAAATAAAAATATACCGCTCCAAGGGCACTTTTGAGCGATATTTTTTTTTTTTTTTTTTCACTGGCCATATAGCTGATGACCCGCGTGTTTAGCAGGTCTCTAGGAAATCAGTGAACGATGTCGTAACCGATTTCTAGAGTATCCAGTGGAATTGTCGATATAGTTAACTATATCGCAAGTGTCCCTGGTCTCCAGTGTGTATGGGGCTTAATTGTCAGTGTATACCAAGAACATATTATCATACCTCTTTCCTTTTTTTTTAGGTGAGTGGTCTACATGAAACCGATGAAGAAGTCCTAATATGCGACTACTGCAGGGTGACCGGGACCTGGACTGCAGAATCGTCCTCAAGTCAACGATCAAAGATGGTGCACAGCAACAAGAGACCCAAGCCAGGTAATTAATGAACATCATTAATTACTGATAATATGTTTTTTGGTATCCATTTGGGGTTTGTAGACAGGTGGTAAATCATTTGATAGACAAATAGGTGGGTGGGTATACAGATGTTAAATCAAAAGATAGATAGATAGATAGATAGATAGATAGATAGATAGATAGATAGATAGATGGATGGGTGGGTAGATAGATGGTACATTTTAAGAGAGTTAGTGGGGTGGGTAGGTAGGTAGATAGATGGTAAATCATTAGATAGATCGATAGCTAGATAAATAGATGGCTGGGTAAGTCGGTAGATAGATAATTGGGTGGGTGAAGCGCAATACCTTTAAAAGATAGGTGGGTGGACACAGCATAATCATTGCGGTCATTACCATCCTCCATATACATCTCCTGCTACCTGATGTTTCCTCATATATACCCAGCCTTCTCGGGGAGAGATCCCTGTGGGAGGTAAGTATCTTCTCACAGACCAAGTTCCTAACTTGGATGTGTCTGCAGACTTGGAGCTACCCTAAAAAAATCCTTGGTGCTTGTTTATTATCTTTGGAGGTTCTAGCAGTAAAGACAAAGCTTCTCAAATGGGGATGGCCAGCCTCTTCAGCAAATTGCGCAGCTTTGTGAGGAATATGATTTGGGTAATATCAGGAGATGTGGACAGGAGCTTTATTAATGACATCAGCCAATGATAGCTATTAGGGTATATTTGTATATTTCGCTTCATATGAATGTATATGTCATTCTTCCACATTCATGAAGTATTTCGATAAATTTGTCAATATAATGCCGCATAGCCTCCTAATGCCCAGAGGGACGGGCAGTCCATCAGCCACGGGTCCCCAGAGGTTTCCTCCACAGGGGGTTTTCCCTCTCCTGAGTGCTGAAGGATGATTCTTTGTGAGTCACGAGGCTACCACCAGCTTGGCCCTCCTATAGGGTACACAGATGTTAAATAAAAAGATAGATAAGTGGGTATATACATAGATGGTAAATCATTAGATAGATATGTGGGTAGGTACATAGATGGCAAATCATTAGCATAACCCAGCACAATACATATAGATAGATATTTATATAGACAGTTAAATAGATACATACAGTAGGTAGATAATGGATCAATAATTGACCGATCCTGGAGACATAATGAATAGTTGGCAAATCATTCTTTTAATGGCCAAATCATAGCTCGATTATTTAAAAAGAAGATGCATGCATAGTGCATGTTTCTAAAGCCCTCATACACAGTTGATGAGAAATAAAAATATACCGCTCCAAGGGCACTTTTGAGCGATATTTTTTTTTTTTTTTTCACTGGCCATATAGCTGATGACCCGCGTGTTTAGCAGGTCACTAGGAAATCAGTGAACGATGTCGTAACCGATTTCTAGAGTATCCAGTGGAATTGACGATATAGTTAACTATATCGCAAGTGTCCCTGGTCTCCAGTGTGTATGGGGCTTAATTGTCAGTGTATACCAAGAACATATTATCATACCTCTTTCCTTTTTTTTTAGGTGAGTGGTCTACATGAAACCGATGAAGAAGTCCTAATATGCGACTACTGCAGGGTGACCGGGACCTGGACTGCAGAATCGTCCTCAAGTCAACGATCAAAGATGGTGCACAGCAACAAGAGACCCAAGCCAGGTAATTAATGAACATCATTAATTACTGATAATATGTTTTTTGGTATCCATTTGGGGTTTGTAGACAGGTAGTAAATCATTTGATAGACAAATAGGTGGGTGGGTATACAGATGTTAAATCAAAAGATAGACAGATAGATAGATAGATAGATAGATAGATAGATGGATGGGTGGGTAGATAGATGGTACATTTTAAGAGAGTTAGAGGGGTGGGTAGGTAGGTAGATAGATGGTAAATCATTAGATAGATCGATAGCTAGATAAATAGATGGCTGGGTAAGTCGGTAGATAGATAATTGGGTGGGTGAAGCGCAATACCTTTAAAAGATAGGTGGGTGGACACAGCATAATCATTGCGGTCATTACCATCCTCCATATACATCTCCTGCTACCTGATGTTTCCTCATATATACCCAGCCTTCTCGGGGAGAGATCCCTGTGGGAGGTAAGTATCTTCTCACAGACCAAGTTCCTAACTTGGATGTGTCTGCAGACTTGGAGCTACCCTAAAAAAATCCTTGGTGCTTGTTTATTATCTTTGGAGGTTCTAGCAGTAAAGACAAAGCTTCTCAAATGGGGATGGCCAGCCTCTTCAGCAAATTGCGCAGCTTTGTGAGGAATATGATTTGGGTAATATCAGGAGATGTGGACAGGAGCTTTATTAATGACATCAGCCAATGATAGCTATTAGGGTATATTTGTATATTTCGCTTCATATGAATGTATATGTCATTCTTCCACATTCATGAAGTATTTCGATAAATTTGTCAATATAATGCCGCATAGCCTCCTAATGCCCAGAGGGACGGGCAGTCCATCAGCCACGGGTCCCCAGAGGTTTCCCCCACAGGGGGTTTTCCCTCTCCTGAGTGCTGAAGGATGATTCTTTGTGAGTCACGAGGCTACCACCGGCTTGGCCCTCCTATAGGGTACACAGATGTTAAATCAAAAGATAGATAGGTGGGTATATACATAGATGGTAAATCATTAGATAGATATGTGGGTAGGTACATAGATGGCAAATCATTAGCATAACCCAGCACAATACATATAGATAGATATTTATATAGACAGTTAAATAGATACATACAGTAGGTAGATAATGGATCAATAATTGACCGATCCTGGAGACATAATGAATAGTTGGCAAATCATTCTTTTAATGGCCAAATCATTGCTCGATTATTTAAAAAGAAGATGCATGCATAGTGCATGTTTCTAAAGCCCTCATACACAGTTGATGAGAAATAAAAATATACCGCTCCAAGGGCACTTTTGAGCGATATTTTTTTTTTTTTTTTTTCCACTGGCCATATAGCTGATGACCCGCGTGTTTAGCAGGTCTCTAGGAAATCAGTGAACGATGTCGTAACCGATTTCTAGAGTATCCAGTGGAATTGTCGATATAGTTAACTATATCGCAAGTGTCCCTGGTCTCCAGTGTGTATGGGGCTTAATTGTCAGTTTATACCAAGAACATATTATCATACCTCTTTCCTTTTTTTTTAGGTGAGTGGTCTACATGAAACCGATGAAGACGTCCTAATATGCGACTACTGCAGGGTGACCGGGACCTGGACTGCAGAATCGTCCTCAAGTCAACGATCAAAGATGGTGCACAGCAACAAGAGACCCAAGCCAGGTAATTAATGAACATCATTAATTACTGATAATATGTTTTTTGGTATCCATTTGGGGTTTGTAGACAGGTGGTAAATCATTTGATAGACAAATAGGTGGGTGGGTATACAGATGTTAAATCAAAAGATAGATAGATAGATAGATAGATGGATGGGTGGGTAGATAGATGGTACATTTTAAGAGAGTTAGTGGGGTGGGTAGGTAGGTAGATAGATGGTAAATCATTAGATAGATCGATAGCTAGATAAATAGATGGCTGGGTAAGTCGGTAGATAGATAATTGGGTGGGTGAAGCGCAATACCTTTAAAAGATAGGTGGGTGGACACAGCATAATCATTGCGGTCATTACCATCCTCCATATACATCTCCTGCTACCTGATGTTTCCTCATATATACCCAGCCTTCTCGGGGAGAGATCCCTGTGGGAGGTAAGTATCTTCTCACAGACCAAGTTCCTAACTTGGATGTGTCTGCAGACTTGGAGCTACCCTAAAAAAATCCTTGGTGCTTGTTTATTATCTTTGGAGGTTCTAGCAGTAAAGACAAAGCTTCTCAAATGGGGATGGCCAGCCTCTTCAGCAAATTGCGCAGCTTTGTGAGGAATATGATTTGGGTAATATCAGGAGATGTGGACAGGAGCTTTATTAATGACATCAGCCAATGATAGCTATTAGGGTATATTTGTATATTTCGCTTCATATGAATGTATATGTCATTCTTCCACATTCATGAAGCATTTCGATAAATTTGTCAATATAATGCCGCATAGCCTCCTAATGCCCAGAGGGACGGGCAGTCCATCAGCCACGGGTCCCCAGAGGTTTCCCCCACAGGGGGTTTTCCCTCTCCTGAGTGCTGAAGGATGATTCTTTGTGAGTCACGAGGCTACCACCGGCTTGGCCCTCCTATAGGGTACACAGATGTTAAATCAAAAGATAGATAGGTGGGTATATACATAGATGGTAAATCATTAGATAGATATGTGGGTAGGTACATAGATGGCAAATCATTAGCATAACCCAGCACAATACATATAGATAGATATTTATATAGACAGTTAAATAGATACATACAGTAGGTAGATAATGGATCAATAATTGACCGATCCTGGAGACATAATGAATAGTTGGCAAATCATTCTTTTAATGGCCAAATCATTGCTCGATTATTTAAAAAGAAGATGCATGCATAGTGCATGTTTCTAAAGCCCTCATACACAGTTGATGAGAAATAAAAATATACCGCTCCAAGGGCACTTTTGAGCGATATTTTTTTTTTTTTTTTTTTCACTGGCCATATAGCTGATGACCCGCGTGTTTAGCAGGTCTCTAGGAAATCAGTGAACGATGTCGTAACCGATTTCTAGAGTATCCAGTGGAATTGTCGATATAGTTAACTATATCGCAAGTGTCCCTGGTCTCCAGTGTGTATGGGGCTTAATTGTCAGTGTATACCAAGAACATATTATCATACCTCTTTCCTTTTTTTTTAGGTGAGTGGTCTACATGAAACCGATGAAGAAGTCCTAATATGCGACTACTGCAGGGTGACCGGGACCTGGACTGCAGAATCGTCCTCAAGTCAACGATCAAAGATGGTGCACAGCAACAAGAGACCCAAGCCAGGTAATTAATGAACATCATTAATTACTGATAATATGTTTTTTGGTATCCATTTGGGGTTTGTAGACAGGTGGTAAATCATTTGATAGACAAATAGGTGGGTGGGTATACAGATGTTAAATCAAAAGATAGATAGATAGATAGATAGATAGATAGATAGATAGATAGATAGATAGATAGATAGATGGATGGGTGGGTAGATAGATGGTACATTTTAAGAGAGTTAGTGGGGTGGGTAGGTAGGTAGATAGATGGTAAATCATTAGATAGATCGATAGCTAGATAAATAGATGGCTGGGTAAGTCGGTAGATAGATAATTGGGTGGGTGAAGCGCAATACCTTTAAAAGATAGGTGGGTGGACACAGCATAATCATTGCGGTCATTACCATCCTCCATATACATCTCCTGCTACCTGATGTTTCCTCATATATACCCAGCCTTCTCGGGGAGAGATCCCTGTGGGAGGTAAGTATCTTCTCACAGACCAAGTTCCTAACTTGGATGTGTCTGCAGACTTGGAGCTACCCTAAAAAAATCCTTGGTGCTTGTTTATTATCTTTGGAGGTTCTAGCAGTAAAGACAAAGCTTCTCAAATGGGGATGGCCAGCCTCTTCAGCAAATTGCGCAGCTTTGTGAGGAATATGATTTGGGTAATATCAGGAGATGTGGACAGGAGCTTTATTAATGACATCAGCCAATGATAGCTATTAGGGTATATTTGTATATTTCGCTTCATATGAATGTATATGTCATTCTTCCACATTCATGAAGTATTTCGATAAATTTGTCAATATAATGCCGCATAGCCTCCTAATGCCCAGAGGGACGGGCAGTCCATCAGCCATGGGTCCCCAGAGGTTTCCCCCACAGGGGGTTTTCCCTCTCCTGAGTGCTGAAGGATGATTCTTTGTGAGTCACGAGGCTACCACCAGCTTGGCCCTCCTATAGGGTACACAGATGTTAAATCAAAAGATAGATAGGTGGGTATATACATAGATGGTAAATCATTAAATAGATATGTGGGTAGGTACATAAATGGCAAATCATTAGCATAACCCAGCACAATACATATAGATAGATATTTATATAGACAGTTAAATAGATACATACAGTAGGTAGATAATGGATCAATAATTGACCGATCCTGGAGACATATTGAATAGTTGGCAAATCATTCTTTTAATGGCCAAATCATAGCTCGATTATTTAAAAAGAAGATGCATGCATAGTGCATGTTTCTAAAGCCCTCATACACAGTTGATGAGAAATAAAAATATACCGCTCCAAGGGCACTTTTGAGCGATATTTTTTTTTTTTTTTTTCACTGGCCATATAGCTGATGACCCGCGTGTTTAGCAGGTCACTAGGAAATCAGTGAACGATGTCGTAACCGATTTCTAGAGTATCCAGTGGAATTGACGATATAGTTAACTATATCGCAAGTGTCCCTGGTCTCCAGTGTGTATGGGGCTTAATTGTCAGTGTATACCAAGAACATATTATCATACCTCTTTCCTTTTTTTTTAGGTGAGTGGTCTACATGAAACCGATGAAGAAGTCCTAATATGCGACTACTGCAGGGTGACCGGGACCTGGACTGCAGAATCGTCCTCAAGTCAACGATCAAAGATGGTGCACAGCAACAAGAGACCCAAGCCAGGTAATTAATGAACATCATTAATTACTGATAATATGTTTTTTGGTATCCATTTGGGGTTTGTAGACAGGTGGTAAATCATTTGATAGACAAATAGGTGGGTGGGTATACAGATGTTAAATCAAAAGATAGATAGATAGATAGATGGATGGGTGGGTAGATAGATGGTACATTTTAAGAGAGTTAGTGGGGTGGGTAGGTAGGTAGATAGATGGTAAATCATTAGATAGATTGATAGCTAGATAAATAGATGGCTGGGTAAGTCGGTAGATAGATAATTGGGTGGGTGAAGCGCAATACCTTTAAAAGATAGGTGGGTGGACACAGCATAATCATTGCGGTCATTACCATCCTCCATATACATCTCCTGCTACCTGATGTTTCCTCATATATACCCAGCCTTCTCGGGGAGAGATCCCTGTGGGAGGTAAGTATCTTCTCACAGACCAAGTTCCTAACTTGGATGTGTCTGCAGACTTGGAGCTACCCTAAAAAAATCCTTGGTGCTTGTTTATTATCTTTGGAGGTTCTAGCAGTAAAGACAAAGCTTCTCAAATGGGGATGGCCAGCCTCTTCAGCAAATTGCGCAGCTTTGTGAGGAATATGATTTGGGTAATATCAGGAGATGTGGACAGGAGCTTTATTAATGACATCAGCCAATGATAGCTATTAGGGTATATTTGTATATTTCGCTTCATATGAATGTATATGTCATTCTTCCACATTCATGAAGTATTTCGATAAATTTGTCAATATAATGCCGCATAGCCTCCTAATGCCCAGAGGGACGGGCAGTCCATCAGCCATGGGTCCCCAGAGGTTTCCCCCACAGGGGGTTTTCCCTCTCCTGAGTGCTGAAGGATGATTCTTTGTGAGTCACGAGGCTACCACCAGCTTGGCCCTCCTATAGGGTACACAGATGTTAAATCAAAAGATAGATAGGTGGGTATATACATAGATGGTAAATCATTAAATAGATATGTGGGTAGGTACATAAATGGCAAATCATTAGCATAACCCAGCACAATACATATAGATAGATATTTATATAGACAGTTAAATAGATACATACAGTAGGTAGATAATGGATCAATAATTGACCGATCCTGGAGACATAATGAATAGTTGGCAAATCATTCTTTTAATGGCCAAATCATAGCTCGATTATTTAAAAAGAAGATGCATGCATAGTGCATGTTTCTAAAGCCCTCATACACAGTTGATGAGAAATAAAAATATACCGCTCCAAGGGCACTTTTGAGCGATATTTTTTTTTTTTTTTTTTTTAACTGGCCATATAGCTGATGACCCGCGTGTTTAGCAGGTCACTAGGAAATCAGTGAACGATGTCGTAACCGATTTCTAGAGTATCCAGTGGAATTGTCGATATAGTTAACTATATCGCAAGTGTCCCTGGTCTCCAGTGTGTATGGGGCTTAATTGTCAGTGTATACCAAGAACATATTATCATACCTCTTTCCTTTTTTTTTAGGTGAGTGGTCTACATGAAACCGATGAAGAAGTCCTAATATGCGACTACTGCAGGGTGACCGGGACCTGGACTGCAGAATCGTCCTCAAGTCAACGATCAAAGATGGTGCACAGCAACAAGAGACCCAAGCCAGGTAATTAATGAACATCATTAATTACTGATAATATGTTTTTTGGTATCCATTTGGGGTTTGTAGACAGGTGGTAAATCATTTGATAGACAAATAGGTGGGTGGGTATACAGATGTTAAATCAAAAGATAGATAGATAGATAGATGGATGGGTGGGTAGATAGATGGTACATTTTAAGAGAGTTAGAGGGGTGGGTAGGTAGGTAGATAGATGGTAAATCATTAGATAGATCGATAGCTAGATAAATAGATGGCTGGGTAAGTCGGTAGATAGATAATTGGGTGGGTGAAGCGCAATACCTTTAAAAGATAGGTGGGTGGACACAGCATAATCATTGCGGTCATTACCATCCTCCATATACATCTCCTGCTACCTGATGTTTCCTCATATATACCCAGCCTTCTCGGGGAGAGATCCCTGTGGGAGGTAAGTATCTTCTCACAGACAAAGTTCCTAACTTGGATGTGTCTGCAGACTTGGAGCTACCCTAAAAAAATCCTTGGTGCTTGTTTATTATCTTTGGAGGTTCTAGCAGTAAAGACAAAGCTTCTCAAATGGGGATGGCCAGCCTCTTCAGCAAATTGCGCAGCTTTGTGAGGAATATGATTTGGGTAATATCAGGAGATGTGGACAGGAGCTTTATTAATGACATCAGCCAATGATAGCTATTAGGGTATATTTGTATATTTCGCTTCATATGAATGTATATGTCATTCTTCCACATTCATGAAGTATTTCGATAAATTTGTCAATATAATGCCGCATAGCCTCCTAATGCCCAGAGGGACGGGCAGTCCATCAGCCACGGGTCCCCAGAGGTTTCCCCCACAGGGGGTTTTCCCTCTCCTGAGTGCTGAAGGATGATTCTTTGTGAGTCACGAGGCTACCACCGGCTTGGCCCTCCTATAGGGTACACAGATGTTAAATCAAAAGATAGATAGGTGGGTATATACATAGATGGTAAATCATTAGATAGATATGTGGGTAGGTACATAGATGGCAAATCATTAGCATAACCCAGCACAATACATATAGATAGATATTTATATAGACAGTTAAATAGATACATACAGTAGGTAGATAATGGATCAATAATTGACCGATCCTGGAGACATAATAAATAGTTGGCAAATCATTCTTTTAATGGCCAAATCATAGCTCGATTATTTAAAAAGAAGATGCATGCATAGTGCATGTTTCTAAAGCCCTCATACACAGTTGATGAGAAATAAAAATATACTGCTCCAAGGGCACTTTTGAGCGATATTTTTTTTTTTTTTTCCACTGGCCATATAGCTGATGACCCGCGTGTTTAGCAGGTCACTAGGAAATCAGTGAACGATGTCGTAACCGATTTCTAGAGTATCCAGTGGAATTGACGATATAGTTAACTATATTGCAAGTGTCCCTGGTCTCCAGTGTGTATGGGGCTTAATTGTCAGTGTATACCAAGAACATATTATCATACCTCTTTCCTTTTTTTTTAGGTGAGTGGTCTACATGAAACCGATGAAGAAGTCCTAATATGCGACTACTGCAGGGTGACCGGGACCTGGACTGCAGAATCGTCCTCAAGTCAACGATCAAAGATGGTGCACAGCAACAAGAGACCCAAGCCAGGTAATTAATGAACATCATTAATTACTGATAATATGTTTTTTGGTATCCATTTGGGGTTTGTAGACAGGTGGTAAATCATTTGATAGACAAATAGGTGGGTGGGTATACAGATTTTAAATCAAAAGATAGATAGATAGATAGATGGATGGGTGGGTAGATAGATGGTACATTTTAAGAGAGTTAGAGGGGTGGGTAGGTAGGTAGATAGATGGTAAATCATTAGATAGATCGATAGCTAGATAAATAGATGGCTGGGTAAGTCGGTAGATAGATAATTGGGTGGGTGAAGCGCAATACCTTTAAAAGATAGGTGGGTGGACACAGCATAATCATTGCGGTCATTACCATCCTCCATATACATCTCCTGCTACCTGATGTTTCCTCATATATACCCAGCCTTCTCGGGGAGAGATCCCTGTGGGAGGTAAGTATCTTCTCACAGACCAAGTTCCTAACTTGGATGTGTCTGCAGACTTGGAGCTACCCTAAAAAAATCCTTGGTGCTTGTTTATTATCTTTGGAGGTTCTAGCAGTAAAGACAAAGCTTCTCAAATGGGGATGGCCAGCCTCTTCAGCAAATTGCGCAGCTTTGTGAGGAATATGATTTGGGTAATATCAGGAGATGTGGACAGGAGCTTTATTAATGACATCAGCCAATGATAGCTATTAGGGTATATTTGTATATTTCGCTTCATATGAATGTATATGTCATTCTTCCACATTCATGAAGTATTTCGATAAATTTGTCAATATAATGCCGCATAGCCTCCTAATGCCCAGAGGGACGGGCAGTCCATCAGCCACGGGTCCCCAGAGGTTTCCCCCACAGGGGGTTTTCCCTCTCCTGAGAGCTGAAGGATGATTCTTTGTGAGTCACGAGGCTACCACCAGCTTGGCCCTCCTATAGGGTACACAGATGTTAAATCAAAAGATAGATAGGTGGGTATATACATAGATGGTAAATCATTAAATAGATATGTGGGTAGGTACATAAATGGCAAATCATTAGCATAACCCAGCACAATACATATAGATAGATATTTATATAGACAGTTAAATAGATACATACAGTAGGTAGATAATGGATCAATAATTGACCGATCCTGGAGACATAATAAATAGTTGGCAAATCATTCTTTTAATGGCCAAATCATAGCTCGATTATTTAAAAAGAAGATGCATGCATAGTGCATGTTTCTAAAGCCCTCATACACAGTTGATGAGAAATAAAAATATACCGCTCCAAGGGCACTTTTGAGCGATATTTTTTTTTTTTTTTCCACTGGCCATATAGCTGATGACCCGCGTGTTTAGCAGGTCACTAGGAAATCAGTGAACGATGTCGTAACCGATTTCTAGAGTATCCAGTGGAATTGACGATATAGTTAACTATATCGCAAGTGTCCCTGGTCTCCAGTGTGTATGGGGCTTAATTGTCAGTGTATACCAAGAACATATTATCATACCTCTTTCCTTTTTTTTTAGGTGAGTGGTCTACATGAAACCGATGAAGAAGTCCTAATATGCGACTACTGCAGGGTGACCGGGACCTGGACTGCAGAATCGTCCTCAAGTCAACGATCAAAGATGGTGCACAGCAACAAGAGACCCAAGCCAGGTAATTAATGAACATCATTAATTACTGATAATATGTTTTTTGGTATCCATTTGGGGTTTGTAGACAGGTGGTAAATCATTTGATAGACAAATAGGTGGGTGGGTATACAGATGTTAAATCAAAAGATAGATAGATAGATAGATAGATAGATAGATAGATAGATGGATGGGTGGGTAGATAGATGGTACATTTTAAGAGAGTTAGTGGGGTGGGTAGGTAGGTAGATAGATGGTAAATCATTAGATAGATCGATAGCTAGATAAATAGATGGCTGGGTAAGTCGGTAGATAGATAATTGGGTGGGTGAAGCGCAATACCTTTAAAAGATAGGTGGGTGGACACAGCATAATCATTGCGGTCATTACCATCCTCCATATACATCTCCTGCTACCTGATGTTTCCTCATATATACCCAGCCTTCTCGGGGAGAGATCCCTGTGGGAGGTAAGTATCTTCTCACAGACCAAGTTCCTAACTTGGATGTGTCTGCAGACTTGGAGCTACCCTAAAAAAATCCTTGGTGCTTGTTTATTATCTTTGGAGGTTCTAGCAGTAAAGACAAAGCTTCTCAAATGGGGATGGCCAGCCTCTTCAGCAAATTGCGCAGCTTTGTGAGGAATATGATTTGGGTAATATCAGGAGATGTGGACAGGAGCTTTATTAATGACATCAGCCAATGATAGCTATTAGGGTATATTTGTATATTTCGCTTCATATGAATGTATATGTCATTCTTCCACATTCATGAAGTATTTCGATAAATTTGTCAATATTTTGCCGCATATCCTCCTAATGCCCAGAGGGACAGGCAGTCCATCAGCCACGGGTCCCCAGAGGTTTCCCCCACAGGGGGTTTTCTCTCATCTGAGTGCTGAAGGATGATTCTTTGTGAGTCACGAGGCTACCACCAGCTTGGCCCTCCTATAGGGTACACAGATGTTAAATCAAAAGATAGATAGGTGGGTATATACATAGATGGTAAATCATTAGATAGATATGTGGGTAGGTACATAGATGGCAAATCATTAGCATAACCCAGCACAATACATATAGATAGATATTTATATAGACAGTTAAATAGATACATACAGTAGGTAGATAATGGATCAATAATTGACCGATCCTGGAGACATAATGAATAGTTGGCAAATCATTCTTTTAATGGCCAAATCATAGCTCGATTATTTAAAAAGAAGATGCATGCATAGTGCATGTTTCTAAAGCCCTCATACACAGTTGATGAGAAATAAAAATATACCGCTCCAAGGGCACTTTTAAACGATATTTTTTTTTTTTTTTACTGGCCATATAGCTGATGACCCGCGTGTTTAGCAGGTCACTAGGAAATCAGTGAACGATGTCGTAACCGATTTCTAGAGTATCCAGTGGAATTGACGATATAGTTAACTATATCGCAAGTGTCCCTGGTCTCCAGTGTGTATGGGGCTTAATTGTCAGTGTATACCAAGAACATATTATCATACCTCTTTCCTTTTTTTTTAGGTGAGTGGTCTACATGAAACCGATGAAGAAGTCCTAATATGCGACTACTGCAGGGTGACCGGGACCTGGACTGCAGAATCGTCCTCAAGTCAACGATCAAAGATGGTGCACAGCAACAAGAGACCCAAGCCAGGTAATTAATGAACATCATTAATTACTGATAATATGTTTTTTGGTATCCATTTGGGGTTTGTAGACAGGTGGTAAATCATTTGATAGACAAATAGGTGGGTGGGTATACAGATGTTAAATCAAAAGATAGATAGATAGATAGATAGATAGATAGATAGATGGATGGGTGGGTAGATAGATGGTACATTTTAAGAGAGTTAGTGGGGTGGGTAGGTAGGTAGATAGATGGTAAATCATTAGATAGATCGATAGCTAGATAAATAGATGGCTGGGTAAGTCGGTAGATAGATAATTGGGTGGGTGAAGCGCAATACCTTTAAAAGATAGGTGGGTGGACACAGCATAATCATTGCGGTCATTACCATCCTCCATATACATCTCCTGCTACCTGATGTTTCCTCATATATACCCAGCCTTCTCGGGGAGAGATCCCTGTGGGAGGTAAGTATCTTCTCACAGACCAAGTTCCTAACTTGGATGTGTCTGCAGACTTGGAGCTACCCTAAAAAAATCCTTGGTGCTTGTTTATTATCTTTGGAGGTTCTAGCAGTAAAGACAAAGCTTCTCAAATGGGGATGGCCAGCCTCTTCAGCAAATTGCGCAGCTTTGTGAGGAATATGATTTGGGTAATATCAGGAGATGTGGACAGGAGCTTTATTAATGACATCAGCCAATGATAGCTATTAGGGTATATTTGTATATTTCGCTTCATATGAATGTATATGTCATTCTTCCACATTCATGAAGTATTTCGATAAATTTGTCAATATTTTGCCGCATATCCTCCTAATGCCCAGAGGGACAGGCAGTCCATCAGCCACGGGTCCCCAGAGGTTTCCCCCACAGGGGGTTTTCTCTCATCTGAGTGCTGAAGGATGATTCTTTGTGAGTCACGAGGCTACCACCAGCTTGGCCCTCCTATAGGGTACACAGATGTTAAATCAAAAGATAGATAGGTGGGTATATACATAGATGGTAAATCATTAGATAGATATGTGGGTAGGTACATAGATGGCAAATCATTAGCATAACCCAGCACAATACATATAGATAGATATTTATATAGACAGTTAAATAGATACATACAGTAGGTAGATAATGGATCAATAATTGACCGATCCTGGAGACATAATGAATAGTTGGCAAATCATTCTTTTAATGGCCAAATCATAGCTCGATTATTTAAAAAGAAGATGCATGCATAGTGCATGTTTCTAAAGCCCTCATACACAGTTGATGAGAAATAAAAATATACCGCTCCAAGGGCACTTTTAAACGATATTTTTTTTTTTTTTTACTGGCCATATAGCTGATGACCCGCGTGTTTAGCAGGTCACTAGGAAATCAGTGAACGATGTCGTAACCGATTTCTAGAGTATCCAGTGGAATTGACGATATAGTTAACTATATCGCAAGTGTCCCTGGTCTCCAGTGTGTATGGGGCTTAATTGTCAGTGTATACCAAGAACATATTATCATACCTCTTTCCTTTTTTTTTAGGTGAGTGGTCTACATGAAACCGATGAAGAAGTCCTAATATGCGACTACTGCAGGGTGACCGGGACCTGGACTGCAGAATCGTCCTCAAGTCAACGATCAAAGATGGTGCACAGCAACAAGAGACCCAAGCCAGGTAATTAATGAACATCATTAATTACTGATAATATGTTTTTTGGTATCCATTTGGGGTTTGTAGACAGGTGGTAAATCATTTGATAGACAAATAGGTGGGTGGGTATACAGATGTTAAATCAAAAGATAGATAGATAGATAGATAGATAGATGGATGGGTGGGTAGATAGATGGTACATTTTAAGAGAGTTAGTGGGGTGGGTAGGTAGGTAGATAGATGGTAAATCATTAGATAGATCGATAGCTAGATAAATAGATGGCTGGGTAAGTCGGTAGATAGATAATTGGGTGGGTGAAGCGCAATACCTTTAAAAGATAGGTGGGTGGACACAGCATAATCATTGCGGTCATTACCATCCTCCATATACATCTCCTGCTACCTGATGTTTCCTCATATATACCCAGCCTTCTCGGGGAGAGATCCCTGTGGGAGGTAAGTATCTTCTCACAGACCAAGTTCCTAACTTGGATGTGTCTGCAGACTTGGAGCTACCCTAAAAAAATCCTTGGTGCTTGTTTATTATCTTTGGAGGTTCTAGCAGTAAAGACAAAGCTTCTCAAATGGGGATGGCCAGCCTCTTCAGCAAATTGCGCAGCTTTGTGAGGAATATGATTTGGGTAATATCAGGAGATGTGGACAGGAGCTTTATTAATGACATCAGCCAATGATAGCTATTAGGGTATATTTGTATATTTCGCTTCATATGAATGTATATGTCATTCTTCCACATTCATGAAGTATTTCGATAAATTTGTCAATATTTTGCCGCATATCCTCCTAATGCCCAGAGGGACAGGCAGTCCATCAGCCACGGGTCCCCAGAGGTTTCCCCCACAGGGGGTTTTCTCTCATCTGAGTGCTGAAGGATGATTCTTTGTGAGTCACGAGGCTACCACCAGCTTGGCCCTCCTATAGGGTACACAGATGTTAAATCAAAAGATAGATAGGTGGGTATATACATAGATGGTAAATCATTAGATAGATATGTGGGTAGGTACATAGATGGCAAATCATTAGCATAACCCAGCACAATACATATAGATAGATATTTATATAGACAGTTAAATAGATACATACAGTAGGTAGATAATGGATCAATAATTGACCGATCCTGGAGACATAATGAATAGTTGGCAAATCATTCTTTTAATGGCCAAATCATAGCTCGATTATTTAAAAAGAAGATGCATGCATAGTGCATGTTTCTAAAGCCCTCATACACAGTTGATGAGAAATAAAAATATACCGCTCCAAGGGCACTTTTAAACGATATTTTTTTTTTTTTTTTTTACTGGCCATATAGCTGATGACCCGCGTGTTTAGCAGGTCACTAGGAAATCAGTGAACGATGTCGTAACCGATTTCTAGAGTATCCAGTGGAATTGACGATATAGTTAACTATATCGCAAGTGTCCCTGGTCTCCAGTGTGTATGGGGCTTAATTGTCAGTGTATACCAAGAACATATTATCATACCTCTTTCCTTTTTTTTTAGGTGAGTGGTCTACATGAAACCGATGAAGAAGTCCTAATATGCGACTACTGCAGGGTGACCGGGACCTGGACTGCAGAATCGTCCTCAAGTCAACGATCAAAGATGGTGCACAGCAACAAGAGACCCAAGCCAGGTAATTAATGAACATCATTAATTACTGATAATATGTTTTTTGGTATCCATTTGGGGTTTGTAGACAGGTGGTAAATCATTTGATAGACAAATAGGTGGGTGGGTATACAGATGTTAAATCAAAAGATAGATAGATAGATAGATGGATGGGTGGGTAGATAGATGGTACATTTTAAGAGAGTTAGTGGGGTGGGTAGGTAGGTAGATAGATGGTAAATCATTAGATAGATCGATAGCTAGATAAATAGATGGCTGGGTAAGTCGGTAGATAGATAATTGGGTGGGTGAAGCGCAATACCTTTAAAAGATAGGTGGGTGGACACAGCATAATCATTGCGGTCATTACCATCCTCCATATACATCTCCTGCTACCTGATGTTTCCTCATATATACCCAGCCTTCTCGGGGAGAGATCCCTGTGGGAGGTAAGTATCTTCTCACAGACCAAGTTCCTAACTTGGATGTGTCTGCAGACTTGGAGCTACCCTAAAAAAATCCTTGGTGCTTGTTTATTATCTTTGGAGGTTCTAGCAGTAAAGACAAAGCTTCTCAAATGGGGATGGCCAGCCTCTTCAGCAAATTGCGCAGCTTTGTGAGGAATATGATTTGGGTAATATCAGGAGATGTGGACAGGAGCTTTATTAATGACATCAGCCAATGATAGCTATTAGGGTATATTTGTATATTTCGCTTCATATGAATGTATATGTCATTCTTCCACATTCATGAAGTATTTCGATAAATTTGTCAATATAATGCCGCATATCCTCCTAATGCCCAGAGGGACAGGCAGTCCATCAGCCACGGGTCCCCAGAGGTTTCCCCCACAGGGGGTTTTCTCTCATCTGAGTGCTGAAGGATGATTCTTTGTGAGTCACGAGGCTACCACCAGCTTGGCCCTCCTATAGGGTACACAGATGTTAAATCAAAAGATAGATAGGTGGGTATATACATAGATGGTAAATCATTAGATAGATATGTGGGTAGGTACATAGATGGCAAATCATTAGCATAACCCAGCACAATACATATAGATAGATATTTATATAGACAGTTAAATAGATACATACAGTAGGTAGATAATGGATCAATAATTGACCGATCCTGGAGACATAATGAATAGTTGGCAAATCATTCTTTTAATGGCCAAATCATAGCTCGATTATTTAAAAAGAAGATGCATGCATAGTGCATGTTTCTAAAGCCCTCATACACAGTTGATGAGAAATAAAAATATACTGCTCCAAGGGCACTTTTAAACGATATTTTTTTTTTTTTTTTTTTTACTGGCCATATAGCTGATGACCCGCGTGTTTAGCAGGTCACTAGGAAATCAGTGAACGATGTCGTAACCGATTTCTAGAGTATCCAGTGGAATTGTCGATATAGTTAACTATATCGCAAGTGTCCCTGGTCTCCAGTGTGTATGGGGCTTAATTGTCAGTGTATACCAAGAACATATACCTCTTTCCTTTTTTTTTAGGTGAGTGGTCTACATGAAACCGATGAAGAAGTCCTAATATGCGACTACTGCAGGGTGACCGGGACCTGGACTGCAGAATCGTCCTCAAGTCAACGATCAAAGATGGTGCACAGCAACAAGAGACCCAAGCCAGGTAATTAATGAACATCATTAATTACTGATAATATGTTTTTTGGTATCCATTTGGGGTTTGTAGACAGGTGGTAAATCATTTGATAGACAAATAGGTGGGTGGGTATACAGATGTTAAATCAAAAGATAGATAGATAGATAGATGGATGGGTGGGTAGATAGATGGTACATTTTAAGAGAGTTAGAGGGGTGGGTAGGTAGGTAGATAGATGGTAAATCATTAGATAGATCGATAGCTAGATAAATAGATGGCTGGGTAAGTCGGTAGATAGATAATTGGGTGGGTGAAGCGCAATACCTTTAAAAGATAGGTGGGTGGACACAGCATAATCATTGCGGTCATTACCATCCTCCATATACATCTCCTGCTACCTGATGTTTCCTCATATATACCCAGCCTTCTCGGGGAGAGATCCCTGTGGGAGGTAAGTATCTTCTCACAGACCAAGTTCCTAACTTGGATGTGTCTGCGTCTGCAGACTTGGAGCTACCCTAAAAAAATCCTTGGTGCTTGTTTATTATCTTTGGAGGTTCTAGCAGTAAAGACAAAGCTTCTCAAATGGGGATGGCCAGCCTCTTCAGCAAATTGCGCAGCTTTGTGAGGAATATGATTTGGGTAATATCAAGAGATGTGGACAGGAGCTTTATTAATGACATCAGCCAATGATAGCTATTAGGGTATATTTGTATATTTCGCTTCATATGAATGTATATGTCATTCTTCCACATTCATGAAGTATTTCGATAAATTTGTCAATATAATGCCGCATAGCCTCCTAATTCCCAGAGGGACGGGCAGTCCATCAGCCACGGGTCCCCAGAGGT
The DNA here is from genome assembly GCF_055691185.1 of Crinia signifera. Classification (NCBI taxonomy): domain Eukaryota; kingdom Metazoa; phylum Chordata; class Amphibia; order Anura; family Myobatrachidae; genus Crinia; species Crinia signifera. The sequence goes on from NC_139222.1 coordinate 40,473,149, forward strand.
TTCCCCCACAGGGGGTTTTCCCTCTCCTGAGTGCTGAAGGATGATTCTTTGTGAGTCACGAGGCTACCACCAGCTTGGCCCTCCTATAGGGTACACAGATGTTAAATCAAAAGATAGATAAGTGGGTATATACATAGATGGTAAATCATTAGATAGATATGTGGGTAGGTACATAGATGGCAAATCATTAGCATAACCCAGCACAATACATATAGATAGATATTTATATAGACAGTTAAATAGATACATACAGTAGGTAGATAATGGATCAATAATTGACCGATCCTGGAGACATAATGAATAGTTGGCAAATCATTCTTTTAATGGCCAAATCATAGCTCGATTATTTAAAAAGAAGATGCATGCATAGTGCATGTTTCTAAAGCCCTCATACACAGTTGATGAGAAATAAAAATATACCGCTCCAAGGGCACTTTTGAGCGATATTTTTTTATTTTTTTTTTCACTGGCCATATAGCTGATGACCCGCGTGTTTAGCAGGTCACTAGGAAATCAGTGAACGATGTCGTAGCCGATTTCTAGAGTATCCAGTGGAATTGTCGATATAGTTAACTATATCGCAAGTGTCCCTGGTCTCCAGTGTGTATGGGGCTTAATTGTCAGTGTATACCAAGAACATATTATCATACCTCTTTCCTTTTTTTTTAGGTGAGTGGTCTACATGAAACCGATGAAGAAGTCCTAATATGCGACTACTGCAGGGTGACCGGGACCTGGACTGCAGAATCGTCCTCAAGTCAACGATCAAAGATGGTGCACAGCAACAAGAGACCCAAGCCAGGTAATTAATGAACATCATTAATTACTGATAATATGTTTTTTGGTATCCATTTGGGGTTTGTAGACAGGTGGTAAATCATTTGATAGACAAATAGGTGGGTGGGTATACAGATGTTAAATCAAAAGATAGATAGATAGATAGATAGATGGATGGGTGGGTAGATAGATGGTACATTTTAAGAGAGTTAGAGGGGTGGGTAGGTAGGTAGATAGATGGTAAATCATTAGATAGATCGATAGCTAGATAAATAGATGGCTGGGTAAGTCGGTAGATAGATAATTGGGTGGGTGAAGCGCAATACCTTTAAAAGATAGGTGGGTGGACACAGCATAATCATTGCGGTCATTACCATCCTCCATATACATCTCCTGCTACCTGATGTTTCCTCATATATACCCAGCCTTCTCGGGGAGAGATCCCTGTGGGAGGTAAGTATCTTCTCACAGACCAAGTTCCTAACTTGGATGTGTCTGCAGACTTGGAGCTACCCTAAAAAAATCCTTGGTGCTTGTTTATTATCTTTGGAGGTTCTAGCAGTAAAGACAAAGCTTCTCAAATGGGGATGGCCAGCCTCTTCAGCAAATTGCGCAGCTTTGTGAGGAATATGATTTGGGTAATATCAGGAGATGTGGACAGGAGCTTTATTAATGACATCAGCCAATGATAGCTATTAGGGTATATTTGTATATTTCGCTTCATATGAATGTATATGTCATTCTTCCACATTCATGAAGTATTTCGATAAATTTGTCAATATAATGCCGCATAGCCTCCTAATGCCCAGAGGGACGGGCAGTCCATCAGCCACGGGTCCCCAGAGGTTTCCCCCACAGGGGGTTTTCCCTCTCCTGAGTGCTGAAGGATGATTCTTTGTGAGTCACGAGGCTACCACCAGCTTGGCCCTCCTATAGGGTACACAGATGTTAAATCAAAAGATAGATAGGTGGGTATATACATAGATGGTAAATCATTAGATAGATATGTGGGTAGGTACATAGATGGCAAATCATTAGCATAACCCAGCACAATACATATAGATAGATATTTATATAGACAGTTAAATAGATACATACAGTAGGTAGATAATGGATCAATAATTGACCGATCCTGGAGACATAATGAATAGTTGGCAAATCATTCTTTTAATGGCCAAATCATAGCTCGATTATTTAAAAAGAAGATGCATGCATAGTGCATGTTTCTAAAGCCCTCATACACAGTTGATGAGAAATAAAAATATACCGCTCCAAGGGCACTTTTGAGCGATATTTTTTTTTTTTTTTTTTTTTACTGGCCATATAGCTGATGACCCGCGTGTTTAGCAGGTCACTAGGAAATCAGTGAACGATGTCGTAACCGATTTCTAGAGTATCCAGTGGAATTGTCGATATAGTTAACTATATCGCAAGTGTCCCTGGTCTCCAGTGTGTATGGGGCTTAATTGTCAGTGTATACCAAGAACATATTATCATACCTCTTTCCTTTTTTTTTAGGTGAGTGGTCTACATGAAACCGATGAAGAAGTCCTAATATGCGACTACTGCAGGGTGACCGGGACCTGGACTGCAGAATCGTCCTCAAGTCAACGATCAAAGATGGTGCACAGCAACAAGAGACCCAAGCCAGGTAATTAATGAACATCATTAATTACTGATAATATGTTTTTTGGTATCCATTTGGGGTTTGTAGACAGGTGGTAAATCATTTGATAGACAAATAGGTGGGTGGGTATACAGATGTTAAATCAAAAGATAGATAGATAGATGGATGGGTGGGTAGATAGATGGTACATTTTAAGAGAGTTAGAGGGGTGGGTAGGTAGGTAGATAGATGGTAAATCATTAGATAGATCGATAGCTAGATAAATAGATGGCTGGGTAAGTCGGTAGATAGATAATTGGGTGGGTGAAGCGCAATACCTTTAAAAGATAGGTGGGTGGACACAGCATAATCATTGCGGTCATTACCATCCTCCATATACATCTCCTGCTACCTGATGTTTCCTCATATATACCCAGCCTTCTCGGGGAGAGATCCCTGTGGGAGGTAAGTATCTTCTCACAGACCAAGTTCCTAACTTGGATGTGTCTGCAGACTTGGAGCTACCCTAAAAAAATCCTTGGTGCTTGTTTATTATCTTTGGAGGTTCTAGCAGTAAAGACAAAGCTTCTCAAATGGGGATGGCCAGCCTCTTCAGCAAATTGCGCAGCTTTGTGAGGAATATGATTTGGGTAATATCAGGAGATGTGGATAGGAGCTTTATTAATGACATCAGCCAATGATAGCTATTAGGGTATATTTGTATATTTCGCTTCATATGAATGTATATGTCATTCTTCCACATTCATGAAGTATTTCGATAAATTTGTCAATATAATGCCGCATAGCCTCCTAATGCCCAGAGGGACGGGCAGTCCATCAGCCACGGGTCCCCAGAGGTTTCCCCCACAGGGGGTTTTCCCTCTCCTGAGTGCTGAAGGATGATTCTTTGTGAGTCACGAGGCTACCACCAGCTTGGCCCTCCTATAGGGTACACAGATGTTAAATCAAAAGATAGATAAGTGGGTATATACATAGATGGTAAATCATTAGATAGATATGTGGGTAGGTACATAGATGGCAAATCATTAGCATAACCCAGCACAATACATATAGATAGATATTTATATAGACAGTTAAATAGATACATACAGTAGGTAGATAATGGATCAATAATTGACCGATCCTGGAGACATAATGAATAGTTGGCAAATCATTCTTTTAATGGCCAAATCATAGCTCGATTATTTAAAAAGAAGATGCATGCATAGTGCATGTTTCTAAAGCCCTCATACACAGTTGATGAGAAATAAAAATATACCGCTCCAAGGGCACTTTTGAGCGATATTTTTTTTTTTTTTTTCACTGGCCATATAGCTGATGACCCGCGTGTTTAGCAGGTCACTAGGAAATCAGTGAACGATGTCGTAACCGATTTCTAGAGTATCCAGTGGAATTGACGATATAGTTAACTATATCGCAAGTGTCCCTGGTCTCCAGTGTGTATGGGGCTTAATTGTCAGTGTATACCAAGAACATATTATCATACCTCTTTCCTTTTTTTTTAGGTGAGTGGTCTACATGAAACCGATGAAGAAGTCCTAATATGCGACTACTGCAGGGTGACCGGGACCTGGACTGCAGAATCGTCCTCAAGTCAACGATCAAAGATGGTGCACAGCAACAAGAGACCCAAGCCAGGTAATTAATGAACATCATTAATTACTGATAATATGTTTTTTGGTATCCATTTGGGGTTTGTAGACAGGTGGTAAATCATTTGATAGACAAATAGGTGGGTGGGTATACAGATGTTAAATCAAAAGATAGATAGATAGATAGATAGATAGATAGATAGATAGATGGATGGGTGGGTAGATAGATGGTACATTTTAAGAGAGTTAGAGGGGTGGGTAGGTAGGTAGATAGATGGTAAATCATTAGATAGATCGATAGCTAGATAAATAGATGGCTGGGTAAGTCGGTAGATAGATAATTGGGTGGGTGAAGCGCAATACCTTTAAAAGATAGGTGGGTGGACACAGCATAATCATTGCGGTCATTACCATCCTCCATATACATCTCCTGCTACCTGATGTTTCCTCATATATACCCAGCCTTCTCGGGGAGAGATCCCTGTGGGAGGTAAGTATCTTCTCACAGACAAAGTTCCTAACTTGGATGTGTCTGCAGACTTGGAGCTACCCTAAAAAAATCCTTGGTGCTTGTTTATTATCTTTGGAGGTTCTAGCAGTAAAGACAAAGCTTCTCAAATGGGGATGGCCAGCCTCTTCAGCAAATTGCGCAGCTTTGTGAGGAATATGATTTGGGTAATATCAGGAGATGTGGACAGGAGCTTTATTAATGACATCAGCCAATGATAACTATTAGGGTATATTTGTATATTTCGCTTCATATGAATGTATATGTCATTCTTCCACATTCATGAAGTATTTCGATAAATTTGTCAATATAATGCCGCATAGCCTCCTAATGCCCAGAGGGACGGGCAGTCCATCAGCCACGGGTCCCCAGAGGTTTCCCCCACAGGGGGTTTTCCCTCTCCTGAGTGCTGAAGGATGATTCTTTGTGAGTCACGAGGCTACCACCGGCTTGGCCCTCCTATAGGGTACACAGATGTTAAATCAAAAGATAGATAGGTGGGTATATACATAGATGGTAAATCATTAGATAGATATGTGGGTAGGTACATAGATGGCAAATCATTAGCATAACCCAGCACAATACATATAGATAGATATTTATATAGACAGTTAAATAGATACATACAGTAGGTAGATAATGGATCAATAATTGACCGATCCTGGAGACATAATGAATAGTTGGCAAATCATTCTTTTAATGGCCAAATCATTGCTCGATTATTTAAAAAGAAGATGCATGCATAGTGCATGTTTCTAAAGCCCTCATACACAGTTGATGAGAAATAAAAATATACCGCTCCAAGGGCACTTTTGAGCGATATTTTTTTTTTTTCACTGGCCATATAGCTGATGACCCGCGTGTTTAGCAGGTCTCTAGGAAATCAGTGAACGATGTCATAACCGATTTCTAGAGTATCCAGTGGAATTGTCGATATAGTTAACTATATCGCAAGTGTCCCTGGTCTCCAGTGTGTATGGGGCTTAATTGTCAGTGTATACCAAGAACATATTATCATACCTCTTTCCTTTTTTTTTAGGTGAGTGGTCTACATGAAACCGATGAAGAAGTCCTAATATGCGACTACTGCAGGGTGACCGGGACCTGGACTGCAGAATCGTCCTCAAGTCAACGATCAAAGATGGTGCACAGCAACAAGAGACCCAAGCCAGGTAATTAATGAACATCATTAATTACTGATAATATGTTTTTTGGTATCCATTTGGGGTTTGTAGACAGGTGGTAAATCATTTGATAGACAAATAGGTGGGTGGGTATACAGATGTTAAATCAAAAGATAGATAGATGGATGGGTGGGTAGATAGATGGTACATTTTAAGAGAGTTAGAGGGGTGGGTAGGTAGGTAGATAGATGGTAAATCATTAGATAGATCGATAGCTAGATAAATAGATGGCTGGGTAAGTCGGTAGATAGATAATTGGGTGGGTGAAGCGCAATACCTTTAAAAGATAGGTGGGTGGACACAGCATAATCATTGCGGTCATTACCATCCTCCATATACATCTCCTGCTACCTGATGTTTCCTCATATATACCCAGCCTTCTCGGGGAGAGATCCCTGTGGGAGGTAAGTATCTTCTCACAGACCAAGTTCCTAACTTGGATGTGTCTGCAGACTTGGAGCTACCCTAAAAAAATCCTTGGTGCTTGTTTATTATCTTTGGAGGTTCTAGCAGTAAAGACAAAGCTTCTCAAATGGGGATGGCCAGCCTCTTCAGCAAATTGCGCAGCTTTGTGAGGAATATGATTTGGGTAATATCAGGAGATGTGGACAGGAGCTTTATTAATGACATCAGCCAATGATAGCTATTAGGGTATATTTGTATATTTCGCTTCATATGAATGTATATGTCATTCTTCCACATTCATGAAGTATTTCGATAAATTTGTCAATATAATGCCGCATAGCCTCCTAATGCCCAGAGGGACGGGCAGTCCATCAGCCACGGGTCCCCAGAGGTTTCCCCCACAGGGGGTTTTCCCTCTCCTGAGTGCTGAAGGATGATTCTTTGTGAGTCACGAGGCTACCACCAGCTTGGCCCTCCTATAGGGTACACAGATGTTAAATCAAAAGATAGATAAGTGGGTATATACATAGATGGTAAATCATTAGATAGATATGTGGGTAGGTACATAGATGGCAAATCATTAGCATAACCCAGCACAATACATATAGATAGATATTTATATAGACAGTTAAATAGATACATACAGTAGGTAGATAATGGATCAATAATTGACCGATCCTGGAGACATAATGAATAGTTGGCAAATCATTCTTTTAATGGCCAAATCATAGCTCGATTATTTAAAAAGAAGATGCATGCATAGTGCATGTTTCTAAAGCCCTCATACACAGTTGATGAGAAATAAAAATATACCGCTCCAAGGGCACTTTTAAACGATATTTTTTTTTTTTTTTTTTTACTGGCCATATAGCTGATGACCCGCGTGTTTAGCAGGTCACTAGGAAATCAGTGAACGATGTCGTAACCGATTTCTAGAGTATCCAGTGGAATTGTCGATATAGTTAACTATATCGCAAGTGTCCCTGGTCTCCAGTGTGTATGGGGCTTAATTGTCAGTGTATACCAAGAACATATTATCATACCTCTTTCCTTTTTTTTTAGGTGAGTGGTCTACATGAAACCGATGAAGAAGTCCTAATATGCGACTACTGCAGGGTGACCGGGACCTGGACTGCAGAATCGTCCTCAAGTCAACGATCAAAGATGGTGCACAGCAACAAGAGACCCAAGCCAGGTAATTAATGAACATCATTAATTACTGATAATATGTTTTTTGGTATCCATTTGGGGTTTGTAGACAGGTGGTAAATCATTTGATAGACAAATAGGTGGGTGGGTATACAGATGTTAAATCAAAAGATAGATAGATAGATAGATAGATGGATGGGTGGGTAGATAGATGGTACATTTTAAGAGAGTTAGAGGGGTGGGTAGGTAGGTAGATAGATGGTAAATCATTAGATAGATCGATAGCTAGATAAATAGATGGCTGGGTAAGTCGGTAGATAGATAATTGGGTGGGTGAAGCGCAATACCTTTAAAAGATAGGTGGGTGGACACAGCATAATCATTGCGGTCATTACCATCCTCCATATACATCTCCTGCTACCTGATGTTTCCTCATATATACCCAGCCTTCTCGGGGAGAGATCCCTGTGGGAGGTAAGTATCTTCTCACAGACCAAGTTCCTAACTTGGATGTGTCTGCAGACTTGGAGCTACCCTAAAAAAATCCTTGGTGCTTGTTTATTATCTTTGGAGGTTCTAGCAGTAAAGACAAAGCTTCTCAAATGGGGATGGCCAGCCTCTTCAGCAAATTGCGCAGCTTTGTGAGGAATATGATTTGGGTAATATCAGGAGATGTGGACAGGAGCTTTATTAATGACATCAGCCAATGATAGCTATTAGGGTATATTTGTATATTTCGCTTCATATGAATGTATATGTCATTCTTCCACATTCATGAAGTATTTCGATAAATTTGTCAATATAATGCCGCATATCCTCCTAATGCCCAGAGGGACAGGCAGTCCATCAGCCACGGGTCCCCAGAGGTTTCCCCCACAGGGGGTTTTCTCTCATCTGAGTGCTGAAGGATGATTCTTTGTGAGTCACGAGGCTACCACCAGCTTGGCCCTCCTATAGGGTACACAGATGTTAAATCAAAAGATAGATAGGTGGGTATATACATAGATGGTAAATCATTAGATAGATATGTGGGTAGGTACATAGATGGCAAATCATTAGCATAACCCAGCACAATACATATAGATAGATATTTATATAGACAGTTAAATAGATACATACAGTAGGTAGATAATGGATCAATAATTGACCGATCCTGGAGACATAATGAATAGTTGGCAAATCATTCTTTTAATGGCCAAATCATAGCTCGATTATTTAAAAAGAAGATGCATGCATAGTGCATGTTTCTAAAGCCCTCATACACAGTTGATGAGAAATAAAAATATACCGCTCCAAGGGCACTTTTAAACGATATTTTTTTTTTTTTTACTGGCCATATAGCTGATGACCCGCGTGTTTAGCAGGTCACTAGGAAATCAGTGAACGATGTCGTAACCGATTTCTAGAGTATCCAGTGGAATTGTCGATATAGTTAACTATATCGCAAGTGTCCCTGGTCTCCAGTGTGTATGGGGCTTAATTGTCAGTGTATACCAAGAACATATTATCATACCTCTTTCCTTTTTTTTTAGGTGAGTGGTCTACATGAAACCGATGAAGAAGTCCTAATATGCGACTACTGCAGGGTGACCGGGACCTGGACTGCAGAATCGTCCTCAAGTCAACGATCAAAGATGGTGCACAGCAACAAGAGACCCAAGCCAGGTAATTAATGAACATCATTAATTACTGATAATATGTTTTTTGGTATCCATTTGGGGTTTGTAGACAGGTGGTAAATCATTTGATAGACAAATAGGTGGGTGGGTATACAGATGTTAAATCAAAAGATAGATAGATGGATGGGTGGGTAGATAGATGGTACATTTTAAGAGAGTTAGAGGGGTGGGTAGGTAGGTAGATAGATGGTAAATCATTAGATAGATCGATAGCTAGATAAATAGATGGCTGGGTAAGTTGGTAGATAGATAATTGGGTGGGTGAAGCGCAATACCTTTAAAAGATAGGTGGGTGGACACAGCATAATCATTGCGGTCATTACCATCCTCCATATACATCTCCTGCTACCTGATGTTTCCTCATATATACCCAGCCTTCTCGGGGAGAGATCCCTGTGGGAGGTAAGTATCTTCTCACAGACCAAGTTCCTAACTTGGATGTGTCTGCAGACTTGGAGCTACCCTAAAAAAATCCTTGGTGCTTGTTTATTATCTTTGGAGGTTCTAGCAGTAAAGACAAAGCTTCTCAAATGGGGATGGCCAGCCTCTTCAGCAAATTGCGCAGCTTTGTGAGGAATATGATTTGGGTAATATCAGGAGATGTGGACAGGAGCTTTATTAATGACATCAGCCAATGATAGCTATTAGGGTATATTTGTATATTTCGCTTCATATGAATGTATATGTCATTCTTCCACATTCATGAAGTATTTCGATAAATTTGTCAATATAATGCCGCATAGCCTCCTAATGCCCAGAGGGACGGGCAGTCCATCAGCCACGGGTCCCCAGAGGTTTCCCCCACAGGGGGTTTTCCCTCTCCTGAGTGCTGAAGGATGATTCTTTGTGAGTCACGAGGCTACCACCAGCTTGGCCCTCCTATAGGGTACACAGATGTTAAATCAAAAGATAGATAAGTGGGTATATACATAGATGGTAAATCATTAGATAGATATGTGGGTAGGTACATAGATGGCAAATCATTAGCATAACCCAGCACAATACATATAGATAGATATTTATATAGACAGTTAAATAGATACATACAGTAGGTAGATAATGGATCAATAATTGACCGATCCTGGAGACATAATGAATAGTTGGCAAATCATTCTTTTAATGGCCAAATCATAGCTCGATTATTTAAAAAGAAGATGCATGCATAGTGCATGTTTCTAAAGCCCTCATACACAGTTGATGAGAAATAAAAATATACCGCTCCAAGGGCACTTTTAAACGATATTTTTTTTTTTTTTACTGGCCATATAGCTGATGACCCGCGTGTTTAGCAGGTCACTAGGAAATCAGTGAACGATGTCGTAACCGATTTCTAGAGTATCCAGTGGAATTGTCGATATAGTTAACTATATCGCAAGTGTCCCTGGTCTCCAGTGTGTATGGGGCTTAATTGTCAGTGTATACCAAGAACATATTATCATACCTCTTTCCTTTTTTTTTAGGTGAGTGGTCTACATGAAACCGATGAAGAAGTCCTAATATGCGACTACTGCAGGGTGACCGGGACCTGGACTGCAGAATCGTCCTCAAGTCAACGATCAAAGATGGTGCACAGCAACAAGAGACCCAAGCCAGGTAATTAATGAACATCATTAATTACTGATAATATGTTTTTTGGTATCCATTTGGGGTTTGTAGACAGGTGGTAAATCATTTGATAGACAAATAGGTGGGTGGGTATACAGATGTTAAATCAAAAGATAGATAGATAGATAGATGGATGGGTGGGTAGATAGATGGTACATTTTAAGAGAGTTAGAGGGGTGGGTAGGTAGGTAGATAGATGGTAAATCATTAGATAGATCGATAGCTAGATAAATAGATGGCTGGGTAAGTCGGTAGATAGATAATTGGGTGGGTGAAGCGCAATACCTTTAAAAGATAGGTGGGTGGACACAGCATAATCATTGCGGTCATTACCATCCTCCATATACATCTCCTGCTACCTGATGTTTCCTCATATATACCCAGCCTTCTCGGGGAGAGATCCCTGTGGGAGGTAAGTATCTTCTCACAGACCAAGTTCCTAACTTGGATGTGTCTGCAGACTTGGAGCTACCCTAAAAAAATCCTTGGTGCTTGTTTATTATCTTTGGAGGTTCTAGCAGTAAAGACAAAGCTTCTCAAATGGGGATGGCCAGCCTCTTCAGCAAATTGCGCAGCTTTGTGAGGAATATGATTTGGGTAATATCAGGAGATGTGGACAGGAGCTTTATTAATGACATCAGCCAATGATAGCTATTAGGGTATATTTGTATATTTCGCTTCATATGAATGTATATGTCATTCTTCCACATTCATGAAGTATTTCGATAAATTTGTCAATATAATGCCGCATATCCTCCTAATGCCCAGAGGGACAGGCAGTCCATCAGCCACGGGTCCCCAGAGGTTTCCCCCACAGGGGGTTTTCTCTCATCTGAGTGCTGAAGGATGATTCTTTGTGAGTCACGAGGCTACCACCAGCTTGGCCCTCCTATAGGGTACACAGATGTTAAATCAAAAGATAGATAGGTGGGTATATACATAGATGGTAAATCATTAGATAGATATGTGGGTAGGTACATAGATGGCAAATCATTAGCATAACCCAGCACAATACATATAGATAGATATTTATATAGACAGTTAAATAGATACATACAGTAGGTAGATAATGGATCAATAATTGACCGATCCTGGAGACATAATGAATAGTTGGCAAATCATTCTTTTAATGGCCAAATCATAGCTCGATTATTTAAAAAGAAGATGCATGCATAGTGCATGTTTCTAAAGCCCTCATACACAGTTGATGAGAAATAAAAATATACCGCTCCAAGGGCACTTTTAAACGATATTTTTTTTTTTTTACTGGCCATATAGCTGATGACCCGCGTGTTTAGCAGGTCACTAGGAAATCAGTGAACGATGTCGTAACCGATTTCTAGAGTATCCAGTGGAATTGTCGATATAGTTAACTATATCGCAAGTGTCCCTGGTCTCCAGTGTGTATGGGGCTTAATTGTCAGTGTATACCAAGAACATATTATCATACCTCTTTCCTTTTTTTTTAGGTGAGTGGTCTACATGAAACCGATGAAGAAGTCCTAATATGCGACTACTGCAGGGTGACCGGGACCTGGACTGCAGAATCGTCCTCAAGTCAACGATCAAAGATGGTGCACAGCAACAAGAGACCCAAGCCAGGTAATTAATGAACATCATTAATTACTGATAATATGTTTTTTGGTATCCATTTGGGGTTTGTAGACAGGTGGTAAATCATTTGATAGACAAATAGGTGGGTGGGTATACAGATGTTAAATCAAAAGATAGATAGATAGATAGATGGATGGGTGGGTAGATAGATGGTACATTTTAAGAGAGTTAGAGGGGTGGGTAGGTAGGTAGATAGATGGTAAATCATTAGATAGATCGATAGCTAGATAAATAGATGGCTGGGTAAGTCGGTAGATAGATAATTGGGTGGGTGAAGCGCAATACCTTTAAAAGATAGGTGGGTGGACACAGCATAATCATTGCGGTCATTACCATCCTCCATATACATCTCCTGCTACCTGATGTTTCCTCATATATACCCAGCCTTCTCGGGGAGAGATCCCTGTGGGAGGTAAGTATCTTCTCACAGACCAAGTTCCTAACTTGGATGTGTCTGCGTCTGCAGACTTGGAGCTACCCTAAAAAAATCCTTGGTGCTTGTTTATTATCTTTGGAGGTTCTAGCAGTAAAGACAAAGCTTCTCAAATGGGGATGGCCAGCCTCTTCAGCAAATTGCGCAGCTTTGTGAGGAATATGATTTGGGTAATATCAGGAGATGTGGACAGGAGCTTTATTAATGACATCAGCCAATGATAGCTATTAGGGTATATTTGTATATTTCGCTTCATATGAATGTATATGTCATTCTTCCACATTCATGAAGTATTTCGATAAATTTGTCAATATAATGCCGCATAGCCTCCTAATTCCCAGAGGGACGGGCAGTCCATCAGCCACGGGTCCCCAGAGGTTTCCCCCACAGGGGGTTTTCCCTCTCCTGAGTGCTGAAGGATGATTCTTTGTGAGTCACGAGGCTACCACCAGCTTGGCCCTCCTATAGGGTACACAGATGTTAAATCAAAAGATAGATAAGTGGGTATATACATAGATGGTAAATCATTAGATAGATATGTGGGTAGGCACATAGATGGCAAATCATTAGCATAACCCAGCACAATACATATAGATAGATATTTATATAGACAGTTAAATAGATACATACAGTAGGTAGATAATGGATCAATAATTGACCGATCCTGGAGACATAATGAATAGTTGGCAAATCATTCTTTTAATGGCCAAATCATAGCTCGATTATTTAAAAAGAAGATGCATGCATAGTGCATGTTTCTAAAGCCCTCATACACAGTTGATGAGAAATAAAAATATACCGCTCCAAGGGCACTTTTGAGCGATATTTTTTTATTTTTTTTTTCACTGGCCATATTGCTGATGACCCGCGTGTTTAGCAGGTCACTAGGAAATCAGTGAACGATGTCGTAGCCGATTTCTAGAGTATCCAGTGGAATTGTCGATATAGTTAACTATATCGCAAGTGTCCCTGGTCTCCAGTGTGTATGGGGCTTAATTGTCAGTGTATACCAAGAACATATTATCATACCTCTTTCCTTTTTTTTTAGGTGAGTGGTCTACATGAAACCGATGAAGAAGTCCTAATATGCGACTACTGCAGGGTGACCGGGACCTGGACTGCAGAATCGTCCTCAAGTCAACGATCAAAGATGGTGCACAGCAACAAGAGACCCAAGCCAGGTAATTAATGAACATCATTAATTACTGATAATATGTTTTTTGGTATCCATTTGGGGTTTGTAGACAGGTGGTAAATCATTTGATAGAAAAATAGGTGTTTGGGTATACAGATGTTAAATCAAAAGATAGATAGATAGATAGATAGATAGATAGATAGATAGATAGATAGATAGATAGATAGATAGATAGATAGATGGATGGGTGGGTAGATAGATGGTACATTTTAAGAGAGTTAGAGGGGTGGGTAGGTAGGTAGATAGATGGTAAATCATTAGATAGATCGATAGCTAGATAAATAGATGGCTGGGTAAGTCGGTAGATAGATAATTGGGTGGGTGAAGCGCAATACCTTTAAAAGATAGGTGGGTGGACACAGCATAATCATTGCGGTCATTACCATCCTCCATATACATCTCCTGCTACCTGATGTTTCCTCATATATACCCAGCCTTCTCGGGGAGAGATCCCTGTGGGAGGTAAGTATCTTCTCACAGACCAAGTTCCTAACTTGGATGTGTCTGCAGACTTGGAGCTACCCTAAAAAAATCCTTGGTGCTTGTTTATTATCTTTGGAGGTTCTAGCAGTAAAGATAAAGCTTCTCAAATGGGGATGGCCAGCCTCTTCAGCAAATTGCGCAGCTTTGTGAGGAATATGATTTGGGTAATATCAGGAGATGTGGACAGGAGCTTTATTAATGACATCAGCCAATGATAGCTATTAGGGTATATTTGTATATTTCGCTTCATATGAATGTATATGTCATTCTTCCACATTCATGAAGTATTTCGATAAATTTGTCAATATAATGCCGCATAGCCTCCTAATGCCCAGAGGGACGGGCAGTCCATCAGCCACGGGTCCCCAGAGGTTTCCCCCACAGGGGGTTTTCCCTCTCCTGAGTGCTGAAGGATGATTCTTTGTGAGTCACGAGGCTACCACCGGCTTGGCCCTCCTATAGGGTACACAGATGTTAAATCAAAAGATAGATAGGTGGGTATATACATAGATGGTAAATCATTAGATAGATATGTGGGTAGGTACATAGATGGCAAATCATTAGCATAACCCAGCACAATACATATAGATAGATATTTATATAGACAGTTAAATAGATACATACAGTAGGTAGATAATGGATCAATAATTGACCGATCCTGGAGACATAATGAATAGTTGGCAAATCATTCTTTTAATGGCCAAATCATTGCTCGATTATTTAAAAAGAAGATGCATGCATAGTGCATGTTTCTAAAGCCCTCATACACAGTTGATGAGAAATAAAAATATACCGCTCCAAGGGCACTTTTGAGCGATATTTTTTTTTTTTTTTTTCCACTGGCCATATAGCTGATGACCCGCGTGTTTAGCAGGTCTCTAGGAAATCAGTGAACGATGTCGTAACCGATTTCTAGAGTATCCAGTGGAATTGTCGATATAGTTAACTATATCGCAAGTGTCCCTGGTCTCCAGTGTGTATGGGGCTTAATTGTCAGTGTATACCAAGAACATATTATCATACCTCTTTCCTTTTTTTTTAGGTGAGTGGTCTACATGAAACCGATGAAGAAGTCCTAATATGCGACTACTGCAGGGTGACCGGGACCTGGACTGCAGAATCGTCCTCAAGTCAACGATCAAAGATGGTGCACAGCAACAAGAGACCCAAGCCAGGTAATTAATGAACATCATTAATTACTGATAATATGTTTTTTGGTATCCATTTGGGGTTTGTAGACAGGTGGTAAATCATTTGATAGACAAATAGGTGGGTGGGTATACAGATGTTAAATCAAAAGATAGATAGATAGATAGATGGATGGGTGGGTAGATAGATGGTACATTTTAAGAGAGTTAGAGGGGTGGGTAGGTAGGTAGATAGATGGTAAATCATTAGATAGATCGATAGCTAGATAAATAGATGGCTGGGTAAGTCGGTAGATAGATAATTGGGTGGGTGAAGCGCAATACCTTTAAAAGATAGGTGGGTGGACACAGCATAATCATTGCGGTCATTACCATCCTCCATATACATCTCCTGCTACCTGATGTTTCCTCATATATACCCAGCCTTCTCGGGGAGAGATCCCTGTGGGAGGTAAGTATCTTCTCACAGACCAAGTTCCTAACTTGGATGTGTCTGCGTCTGCAGACTTGGAGCTACCCTAAAAAAATCCTTGGTGCTTGTTTATTATCTTTGGAGGTTCTAGCAGTAAAGACAAAGCTTCTCAAATGGGGATGGCCAGCCTCTTCAGCAAATTGCGCAGCTTTGTGAGGAATATGATTTGGGTAATATCAGGAGATGTGGACAGGAGCTTTATTAATGACATCAGCCAATGATAGCTATTAGGGTATATTTGTATATTTCGCTTCATATGAATGTATATGTCATTCTTCCACATTCATGAAGTATTTCGATAAATTTGTCAATATAATGCCGCATAGCCTCCTAATTCCCAGAGGGACGGGCAGTCCATCAGCCACGGGTCCCCAGAGGTTTCCCCCACAGGGGGTTTTCCCTCTCCTGAGTGCTGAAGGATGATTCTTTGTGAGTCACGAGGCTACCACCAGCTTGGCCCTCCTATAGGGTACACAGATGTTAAATCAAAAGATAGATAAGTGGGTATATACATAGATGGTAAATCATTAGATAGATATGTGGGTAGGCACATAGATGGCAAATCATTAGCATAACCCAGCACAATACATATAGATAGATATTTATATAGACAGTTAAATAGATACATACAGTAGGTAGATAATGGATCAATAATTGACCGATCCTGGAGACATAATGAATAGTTGGCAAATCATTCTTTTAATGGCCAAATCATAGCTCGATTATTTAAAAAGAAGATGCATGCATAGTGCATGTTTCTAAAGCCCTCATACACAGTTGATGAGAAATAAAAATATACCGCTCCAAGGGCACTTTTGAGCGATATTTTTTTATTTTTTTTTTCACTGGCCATATAGCTGATGACCCGCGTGTTTAGCAGGTCACTAGGAAATCAGTGAACGATGTCGTAGCCGATTTCTAGAGTATCCAGTGGAATTGTCGATATAGTTAACTATATCGCAAGTGTCCCTGGTCTCCAGTGTGTATGGGGCTTAATTGTCAGTGTATACCAAGAACATATTATCATACCTCTTTCCTTTTTTTTTAGGTGAGTGGTCTACATGAAACCGATGAAGAAGTCCTAATATGCGACTACTGCAGGGTGACCGGGACCTGGACTGCAGAATCGTCCTCAAGTCAACGATCAAAGATGGTGCACAGCAACAAGAGACCCAAGCCAGGTAATTAATGAACATCATTAATTACTGATAATATGTTTTTTGGTATCCATTTGGGGTTTGTAGACAGGTGGTAAATCATTTGATAGACAAATAGGTGTTTGGGTATACAGATGTTAAATCAAAAGATAGATAGATAGATAGATAGATAGATAGATAGATGGATGGGTGGGTAGATAGATGGTACATTTTAAGAGAGTTAGAGGGGTGGGTAGGTAGGTAGATAGATGGTAAATCATTAGATAGATCGATAGCTAGATAAATAGATGGCTGGGTAAGTCGGTAGATAGATAATTGGGTGGGTGAAGCGCAATACCTTTAAAAGATAGGTGGGTGGACACAGCATAATCATTGCGGTCATTACCATCCTCCATATACATCTCCTGCTACCTGATGTTTCCTCATATATACCCAGCCTTCTCGGGGAGAGATCCCTGTGGGAGGTAAGTATCTTCTCACAGACCAAGTTCCTAACTTGGATGTGTCTGCAGACTTGGAGCTACCCTAAAAAAATCCTTGGTGCTTGTTTATTATCTTTGGAGGTTCTAGCAGTAAAGATAAAGCTTCTCAAATGGGGATGGCCAGCCTCTTCAGCAAATTGCGCAGCTTTGTGAGGAATATGATTTGGGTAATATCAGGAGATGTGGACAGGAGCTTTATTAATGACATCAGCCAATGATAGCTATTAGGGTATATTTGTATATTTCGCTTCATATGAATGTATATGTCATTCTTCCACATTCATGAAGTATTTCGATAAATTTGTCAATATAATGCCGCATAGCCTCCTAATGCCCAGAGGGACGGGCAGTCCATCAGCCACGGGTCCCCAGAGGTTTCCCCCACAGGGGGTTTTCCCTCTCCTGAGTGCTGAAGGATGATTCTTTGTGAGTCACGAGGCTACCACCGGCTTGGCCCTCCTATAGGGTACACAGATGTTAAATCAAAAGATAGATAGGTGGGTATATACATAGATGGTAAATCATTAGATAGATATGTGGGTAGGTACATAGATGGCAAATCATTAGCATAACCCAGCACAATACATATAGATAGATATTTATATAGACAGTTAAATAGATACATACAGTAGGTAGATAATGGATCAATAATTGACCGATCCTGGAGACATAATGAATAGTTGGCAAATCATTCTTTTAATGGCCAAATCATTGCTCGATTATTTAAAAAGAAGATGCATGCATAGTGCATGTTTCTAAAGCCCTCATACACAGTTGATGAGAAATAAAAATATACCGCTCCAAGGGCACTTTTGAGCGATATTTTTTTTTTTTTTTTTCCACTGGCCATATAGCTGATGACCCGCGTGTTTAGCAGGTCTCTAGGAAATCAGTGAACGATGTCGTAACCGATTTCTAGAGTATCCAGTGGAATTGTCGATATAGTTAACTATATCGCAAGTGTCCCTGGTCTCCAGTGTGTATGGGGCTTAATTGTCAGTGTATACCAAGAACATATTATCATACCTCTTTCCTTTTTTTTTAGGTGAGTGGTCTACATGAAACCGATGAAGAAGTCCTAATATGCGACTACTGCAGGGTGACCGGGACCTGGACTGCAGAATCGTCCTCAAGTCAACGATCAAAGATGGTGCACAGCAACAAGAGACCCAAGCCAGGTAATTAATGAACATCATTAATTACTGATAATATGTTTTTTGGTATCCATTTGGGGTTTGTAGACAGGTGGTAAATCATTTGATAGACAAATAGGTGGGTGGGTATACAGATGTTAAATCAAAAGATAGATAGATAGATAGATGGATGGGTGGGTAGATAGATGGTACATTTTAAGAGAGTTAGTGGGGTGGGTAGGTAGGTAGATAGATGGTAAATCATTAGATAGATCGATAGCTAGATAAATAGATGGCTGGGTAAGTCGGTAGATAGATAATTGGGTGGGTGAAGCGCAATACCTTTAAATGATAGGTGGGTGGACACAGCATAATCATTGCGGTCATTACCATCCTCCATATACATCTTCTGCTACCTGATGTTTCCTCATATATACCCAGCCTTCTCGGGGAGAGATCCCTGTGGGAGGTAAGTATCTTCTCACAGACCAAGTTCCTAACTTGGATGTGTCTGCAGACTTGGAGCTACCCTAAAAAAATCCTTGGTGCTTGTTTATTATCTTTGGAGGTTCTAGCAGTAAAGACAAAGCTTCTCAAATGGGGATGGCCAGCCTCTTCAGCAAATTGCGCAGCTTTGTGAGGAATATGATTTGGGTAATATCAGGAGATGTGGACAGGAGTGTGAGGGTACGAGTTCCTCAATCACTCAGACACCGAGCAGATGAAACCAGAAGAATGGTTTATTTTCCACAGCACGCACAAATAGACAATAAACAGTGGCAAAGGTAAATTGCAGAGTAGAAAGATATTCAGGTAGCAGGCCCAAACAGACAGTCCTTGTATAGTCACAGTCCCAGATCAGTTCCACAGGGCAAACTATCACTTATCCCACACCGCAGTGATAGCATATAAGTCCACACGATACCTAGACAGAGCATAACCTCTTAGTCCAGGACAGTCCATCAAATCTCTTCCTGGCTAGTCTGCAAGTCATTTTAAAAACTTCTCAAATTCCCACGGTGATCGCATCATCTGTGGGGTTGCCCAAGTTTCTGATTGGTGGATTCAAGCATAAGGTATATCCCACCTTCAATCCACAGTTGTCCAACTGCTGCTCTCAACCCCTGCTGGGTCGGTTCCAGTAAGTCTGGAAGTGGCCAGGGATATGCAGAGCAAGATACAATACAACACAGGATTACGTTATGGGCTGATCACCCCCTGTGGTGCCGGGTTCCACTAAGTCTGGTATTGACACAAAGGAGCTGAAGGTAGAGACACAATCATAGTCTGATTACATTATGTCCTGATTACCCCCTGTGAACATTTCCTGTTGGTAGCAGGGGAATTGGATCACCCCCTGTGAAGATTGTCCCTCAGCTAACACCCTCCTGTGATAGCAGGAACAAAAGTATGGTAATGGGACATAACCTTTTGGTGAATTATTTCCTGGGTATTTCCTGGCAGACCATATTAGGGCAAGAGCGATCTGATCTGGAAATACACACAGATTTGGGGGATAGAAACATCTATGGAGAATAAGAGGGTACCGACGGACTAAAATAGTACATTAATTACTACACCTAATAAAATATAGTAATTACAGATTTACAGTGAGTATGATAACCTCACATTCCTTCCCCTACTATTGTAGTCCCGGTACCAAGCTGTTCTGGAACCAATAACAACCTGGAATAGCGGGATGCAGAGCAGAGAATCTGGGGTTTGGATGTACCACCGGAGTCCCACAGGGTGACATCATACCAAACCCATCTTGTAAAAGGCGGCTGGTTTGCAGAACCAGCCAGGGCATGATTACAGTCTAAGTCATACATTGGAACTAACAAGGGATGTAGCGATTCCTCTTCTTCGGATTCTGGGTAACCCCCCTCTGCAACATTGTAACCTACTAATACTTGTGCCTCGGGCACAATGGGGCAGGGACCACTTTCCACCTCCCCCTCTTGCCCAAGGAACAGGGGCCAAACAGCAGGCCAATATAGGGGCTCTGGCCCTGGCACTTCCACCACCCCGTCATGTCCTTCCTCCCCCAAACCCAAACTAGGGGCATGGCAAATTTCAGCCCAGCATTTGGTCTCAATGTCCAGGGCTGAGGAGGGACCCTCCATCAGGAACAATTCCGCTGGTGGCTGCAGGGCAAGCTGGTCCACGGCCAGTACTACCCCCTCAAAAGCCTGGGTCTCACCTGCCGCTTCCTCTGCGCAGTCCTCAGTCTCCAGGATAACCTCCTTCCCCAGCTGAATATGCTGGGCAGCCTGAAGCACGACATCATCTGCGACTGGTATGCTTGTGGCCTGGATGTTGTCGAACACTCCTCTAACCACGGCGATCTCTTCTTGGACGCAGTCCTCATAGATCCCCTGGCAGCAGGATAATAGCTCTTCATCTTCCATCTCAGCAAAAGGGAAGCTGTAGTGCAGCTCCTCCTGAATAACCTCCTTCACTTTGGGGATAACCTCCCCCTGTATAGAACACTGAGCAGCTTCCTCCCTCGGATGGGGGAGAAGCAGTTGCAAACGGTGCCTTTCATCACGCCCCCTGCGACACTGATCTTGCCATGCTGGGGTATCCAGGAGCCCCCGATCAATCGCCTCTTCCTCTGCCACCACGAAGCACTCCTCCAGACACTGCAATTGTTCCCACACACTCAACTGTGCCCCGAAATGGAGGATACATGCCCGATAATCAGCAAAGGCATTTGTAGGATCTCCCTGATCGTGAAGGATCTGCTGAAGGATTTCCCTGCGCGTGCAGGATTGAACTGGTATACCTCGCAGCTGACATTCTGCTATCAGCTCCTCCATACTCATTTCTTCAAGGGCAGTTAGGGGCCCCCCTGACAACGACCCTTCTCTTGCGGTAACAATTAATTCTGTGGCAGACCCCTCGGTTGTCTGCCCAGATTGCAGTAGCCCCCTTCTAGACCTTTCCTCTGGTTCTATCTGGGGCCTCAATTTATTCTGGACTTGTCCTTCAGCCTCAGAATATTGTCCTCTTTGTAGCATCTGGGTAACTGTAGCAATCACTTCCTCTGTAAATTCTACAAACTCTGGCTCTCCCAGCAGATTCCACGAGGTGGCCTCACCTTTACAGTGCAGGAATGCATCCCCCAGGTAACACAACTTGTCCTGTATGCTGGATACTCTCCACCCGCTGACCATCTGCTGAGCTTCTTGCCAGTACTCCCAGATATAATGCATCTTTCTGACAATAAATAACAGATCCGGCTTCCCAGCCTGCCGATACACTGAAGAACCTCCATCCCTGAGCTCCTCTGCTACAGGGGTCTTGAGGCATCGATTTTCTTTCCTTGTAAACATTTTCCCTTTCACAGGACTGACACCTGCTCACTTGCTGAACATCACCTTATTGCATTTTCCGTTTCCTTACATATGGTCTGATCCTCTGTTCTCTGTGCTTTCTGTGCTCGATGGTTGGTGTCTGAATGATCCCACTGTCGCTGCCGCCAAATGTGAGGGTACGAGTTCCTCAATCACTCAGACACCGAGCAGATGAAACCAGAAGAATGGTTTATTTTCCACAGCACGCACAAATAGACAATAAACAGTGGCAAAGGTAAATTGCAGAGTAGAAAGATATTCAGGTAGCAGGCCCAAACAGACAGTCCTTGTATAGTCACAGTCCCAGATCAGTTCCACAGGGCAAACTATCACTTATCCCACACCGCAGTGATAGCATATAAGTCCACACGATACCTAGACAGAGCATAACCTCTTAGTCCAGGACAGTCCATCAAATCTCTTCCTGGCTAGTCTGCAAGTCATTTTAAAAACTTCTCAAATTCCCACGGTGATCGCATCATCTGTGGGGTTGCCCAAGTTTCTGATTGGTGGATTCAAGCATAAGGTATATCCCACCTTCAATCCACAGTTGTCCAACTGCTGCTCTCAACCCCTGCTGGGTCGGTTCCAGTAAGTCTGGAAGTGGCCAGGGATATGCAGAGCAAGATACAATACAACACAGGATTACGTTATGGGCTGATCACCCCCTGTGGTGCCGGGTTCCACTAAGTCTGGTATTTACACAAAGGAGCTGAAGGTAGAGACACAATCATAGTCTGATTACATTATGTCCTGATTACCCCCTGTGAACATTTCCTGTTGGTAGCAGGGGAATTGGATCACCCCCTGTGAAGATTGTCCCTCAGCTAACACCCTCCTGTGATAGCAGGAACAAAAGTATGGTAATGGGACATAACCTTTTGGTGAATTATTTCCTGGGTATTTCCTGGCAGACCATATTAGGGCAAGAGCGATCTGATCTGGAAATACACACAGATTTGGGGGATAGAAACATCTATGGAGAATAAGAGGGTACCGACGGACTAAAATAGTACATTAATTACTACACCTAATAAAATATAGTAATTACAGATTTACAGTGAGTATGATAACCTCACACGCATGCCATACACCCGATGCACTGCGATGCGATTTTAGCCCCCTATGCGATGATAATTTGTATAAGGACCCTAATGGGTGCTTACAATGTTAAATGCACCCCCACGCCACCCCCCAGTATAAACGTGAACCCGAAGAATAGCGAGCCCGCGAGGGGCGGCGGTACGTGTCCTCCAACCTTTTCATTCCACCACTATCCACGTTGGCGTGGAGTTGATTTTATAAAGTGTGGCGAGCCCGAAGCGCGGCGAGCCCCGCGAGGGGACGCGTATACCTCGCGGGACTCGCTGCGCTCGCCACGCTTCGGTCTCGGTGGCTCGCTGCGCTCGCCACACTCTATAAAATCAACTCCACGCCGACGTGGATAGTGGGGGTATGAAAAGGTCGGAGGACGCGTACCGCCGCCCCGCGCAGGCTTGCAGGGCTCGCCACGCTTCGGGTTCACGTTTATACTGTGGGGGTTGCGTGGGGGTGCATTTAACATTGTAAGCACCCATTAGGGTGATTATACAAGTTATAATCGCACCCCATCGCATTGTATGGCATTGTATGCCATATATACAATGCCATACAATTTTAAAACTGCATGACATTGGGGAACATTGTGCGATATCACATCGCATACCATCGCATGCCTTGTGGTCTGCGATGCGATGGGCGACGTGATACTAAACAAGTACCGAATAAAACCCTTTTTCTCTTTCTGTTTTAATTGCAGGATTGCTGTCATGTGTGCCGTATAATTCCATATGTGCTGCCAAGTGTGCCGTATCAGTTCAGGGGTGCCGCAATCTGTGCTGAATAATTCCTGGGGTGAGTCCAGTCTGCTGTGTCAGTCCAAGGGTGATGCTAAATGTGCCGTATCAGTCTAGGGGTGATGCTACCTGTGCTGTATCAGTCCAGAGGTGATGCTACCTGTGCCGTATCAGTCCAGAGGTGATGCTACCTGTGCCGTATCAGTCCAGAGGTGATGCTACCTGTGCCGTATCAGTCCAGAGGTGATGCTACCTGTGCCATAACAGTCCAGAGTTGATGCTAAATGTGCCGTATCAGTCTAGGGGTGATGCTACCTGTGCCGTATCAGTCCAGGGGTGATGCTACCTGTGCCGTATCAGTCCAGGGGTGATGATAAATGTGCCGTATCAGTCCAGGGGTGATGCTACCTGTGCCGTATCAGTCCAGGGGTGATGCTACCTGTGCCATATCAGTCCAGGGGTGATGCTCCCTGTGCCGTATCAGTCCAGGGGTGATGCTACTTGTGCCGTATCAGTCTAGAGGTGATGCTACCTGTGCCATATCAGTCCAGGGGTAATGCTAAATGTGCCGTATCAGTCTAGAGGTGATGCTACCTGTGCCGTATCAGTCCAGGGGTGATGCTTCCTGTGCCATATCAGTCTAGCAGTGATGCTAAGTGTGTCATGCCAGTCCAGGGGTGATGCTACCTCATACCTCCCAACTTTTGTATGTGCCGGTCAGGACAGGGTGGGATTTTTCGGGGGGCGTGGCCTATCAGGAAGGGGGCGTGTTTTTTGCCGCAATGGGGGCATGCCCGGCAGCTCTATGACTCCCAACTCCCCCCCCCCCCCCGCCGCGGGACACTGCCAGCGGCGGGAGGGACGTGGGAATGTCCCAAAATATCGAGACGTTCCCGCGATAAGCGGGACAGTTGGGAGGTATGCTACCTGCGCCATATCAGTCCAGGGGTGATGCTACCTGCACCATATCAGTCCAGGGGTGATGCTACCTATGCTGTATCAGTCTAGCAGTGATGCTAAGTGTGTCATGTCAGTCCAGGGGTGATGCTAAATGTGCTGTATCAGTCCAGGGGTTATTCTAAGTGTGTCATGTCAGTCCAGGGGTGATGCTAAGTGTGTCATGTCAGTCTAGGGGTGATGCTACCTGTGCCGTATCAGTCCAGGGGTGATGCTACCTGTGCCATATCAGTCCAGGGGTGATGCTAAGTGTGCCATATCAGTCCAGGGGTGATGCTAAGTGTGCAATATCAGTCCAGGGGTGATGCTACCTGTGCCGTATCAGTCCAGGGGTGATGCTACCTGTGCCGTATCAGTCCAGGGGTGATGCTACCTGTGCCATATCAGTCCAGGGGTGATGCTAAGTGTGTCATGTCAGTCCAGTTTTTGTGCCGCCCACTTGTGTCGCTTTGCATAGTCATCCAGCTACCTCGGTGCAAACTTTTGGCATAAAAACATTATTGTGAGGTGTTCAGGATTTATTGTGAGGTGTTCAGGATAGACTGGAAATGGATGGAAATTAATGATATTGAGGTTAATAATAGCAGAGGAGGCAAAAAAAACAAATCTGTGATTTTAGTGATTTTTATGGTTTTTGGCAAATAAATACAGATCCAAAACACGAAGGGGTGGCTGCTGCTGCTGCTGCTGCTCTTCTCCTCACTAGTGACTGGGCTGAGCCTCGAGGCTGGGCAGGGCTCCTCCAGTGCACACAGTGTGCAACATGTGACTTCCTGTTAGATCAGGAAGCTAGGGATGGCCATTGCCATCGATGGCAATTCTGCAACAGGCCATCGATAGTGCTAAACTATGCAATGGATGACCATTGATAATTTTACATATCGATGCTCATCCATTGTGTTTGATTGGCCTGTGGGCCAATCAAAACACCGGGGCGGGGCTTCGCGGGTGCCCGGGGCGGAGCTATGCTCCGTGTCCCGGCACTTTGAAAAAAAGAAAAAAAAAACAAAACATCGTTTTGCTGTTCCATCGATGGAGGGAAACCATCTGGTTCTCCCCCATCGATGGCAAAAGTATTCGACATCGGCCATGAACCATCGATGATTTCGAATCATCGATGGTCGATGGCCATCCCTACAGGAAATATCTGACAGGACAGGGCAGCACAGAGGAGAGGGAAGGAGCAGGTGAGGGGATCCTGCTGCTGGTGCTGCTGCCTGTCATACAGTATGACAGGCGCAGGCTAAGGCACACAGCATTATTACTAGAGCGCACCTGACCTTCCGCTGCGCCTCTGCTGTATTCCTCCTGTGGTGTCCACTGTCCGGTCCTCGGCCAATTGTGTGGGTGGCGCTACACCCGCGAGTGGGTGGAGCCATGTTCAGCTATCGGCCTCACATGCGGCCGGCCTCCCGGGAAAGTTCCCGGTGACTTAAATGGCCAATCCGCCCCTGTTGGCAGCCACCAGCACTGGTTTTGCCTGTTACCTTGTCCATTAATAATATGAATTGATCCTAGCCCACCAACCCAAGGCACCCCTGCAAGTGTCCTGAGGCACCCCAGGGTGCCTAGGCACACAGTTTGGGAATCACTGGTCTAAGTGATAAAATCATAGCAATTATCGGTGATGAATTCATTGGGGTGTATTCAATGCCGTGGGCGAGTGGTGACAGCGAGCAGGGCAGGGCCGGCTCTACCTCTAGGCAGCTTTAGGCAGCTGCCTAGGGCGCTGGAATCCGTGGGGGCGCCACCAAGTCGGAAAATATAAAAATCAAGGATATCTATGAGGATTCATGTTGTACTTAATGCAGATAAGGGCTGTGAAACTTCTAAGACCTCAACCCCATACTTTCTCTTGAGACATACTTCCCTACTTTGCTGCCACCTCCTCCTTGTACTCTGTTGTGGGTGGTACATGATTTAGTTATTTTTTTGATGTGGGGGTTGGGAGGGGTGGGGGGGAAGAGGTTGAAGTATTGCCTAGGATGCTGAGAAGCCTTACACCGGCCCTGGAGCAGGGCTGTCTGCTTGTTGTCACCGCTCGCCTGGTCAGTATTCAACTGACACCCCCCGCGCGCATACACTGATGTACTACTAGAAAAACACATTTATCTATTACCATCTGTGTAATTCCTCAGGTACACGCACAGTATGTATACAGCGATGTGATCTAACACGAACACCAGTGACAGAAATGACCAACCTAAAAGGTAGATATTGCCGCATTTATACAGCTTCATAATCAGGAACGAATACTCTTTAATGTCGTCACCATGGATGTGGGCCCCGAAGACTCGCAGCCCAGTGGTCTGGTCTGAATTAGGCCATATGTTACATGCTGTTTTGAAAAATGACAGGCGCTGATTGGTTGGTGCTTTATCACTCTCCATTTTATCACTTTTCAAACTAAAGGTGTGTACACACGGGGAGGTATATTGCTCAGTGTCTCCTTTTCATCAGCGACCAGAGATGGTCGCTGATGAAAAGGAACCTCTGCCGGGGGAGCCGCAGAGGTAATCAACTGGTCGCAGCAGCAAACTCCTGCGACCAGCGATTAGAATGGGGCTGGAAACGGGAGCGATTTATAGCAGGGGCACACTCCCATCACTGGCAATATGGTCACCAGCGACCATATTTCCAGCGATTATAGCCCATATCGCTACCGTGTGTACACAGCTTTAGCACATCCCCTTAGTACTTGCCCATTACCTCGTTAGCTGCTATATTGCATGCAGAGAACCATGTCACCAGCCTCACCACTGCGTCGCCCAGACTGAAGGGCCATAGGTTAACCCTAGGAGTTGATGTTCCTCAATAGTGACTTGAGATGGCTCCGCGGGTGCCTGTCTTCTTTCTTGGATGGCAGCTTTTCCTGTGATGATTGGTGGTTACATAAACTATATAATCACAGCTGTGTATGCATTTGCATGCCAACCTGATTTATACTCTATGTGCAAATGCCCCGTTGCCATCCAGTGTCCCCCATGTAGCCACACGAGGAGATGAAGTTCAGTTGTGCACAGCCCATATTGGCCACAGATCCATAGAGATGTATATGTCTGACTTGGACAACATGCGCAGGGTGGTACATATGAGATGCCGCTGCTTCAGGCCTTCTGTGGTTATAGAAAACAAGCCCTTTACTGGATTGCATTTCATTGGGGAATGGCTTTGTGGTGCTTTAACCCTTTGAGTGCCAATGAATTTGTCAAAATAGGTGTGAAAATTGCCAAGCAAACATCATCATAACGACCGGCAATGTTACCTTATATAGGAAATATCTGTTTTTACACTTTTGTTATTGGAATTGATATAACAAACCTGGCAATTTTAGCAGATATTTTGAACATCTCTCACAGAGATGTTGGTCTCAAAGGGTTAAAAAAAAATAACAACACACATATGCCATTACGCTGACTTGGTAAAATGATGGTAATCTCCATTGTTATAGTGTTGGATGTCAGTACGGTCACTTTGCACGGAGGGGTTTTACACAGACACGATTTATAAACATGTTGGTGTAACTACCTGACATTACTGAAGGAAGAGATGTAAGTAGGGGTGGCCAACACATCCCCTGGCCAAGCTCTCCAAGCATGTGTCTGCACCAGGTGACGGGTAGTCATACCCATCCAGGGGCACTGACGGGGTGCATGGGCCCCGCTATGGTTACCGGACCTTGTTAAAAAAAATGTTTTTGCACAGGCAGTGGGCACTACAGGTGGGTGGCAGGGAGGGATCACGCCTGCATCAGGGCTGCAGCATCTGCCTCTCTCCCCAGCTCCGCACACAGCACTGAGCAGCATGTCCTGAGCAGAAGAGAGAGTCTGTGCTGTGGCAGCCTTTCATTTCTCCCAACTGCCCGGCTCCCTGCAACAGGGGAGGAGGAACCTCCAGCAGACCTGGGCCCGGGTAATAAGTATTGGCTCCCCCCTCTGAATGCCACTGCACCCACCTACAGCTGGTCACACCAGAGGCGGATTTAAACCTCACGGTGCCCAAGGCAAGAGACCGGTTTGAGGCCCTCCTCAAACAATCCATAGCACTATAATATTGCTGCTGATTGCAGGCGCCATAGATAAAGTACCTTGGTGCATGCAGGGTTTACCTATAAATGCTCAGCTGCATGAACATCGGCATTGAGTACAAATCTGAATCAGGCTCTAGGTCTTATGGAAGTAGCTGACTACCTGGGTCACATGTACAGTAACCTGGTTTCCCACATACAGTGGATGACACCATATGTTTTATATCCTATTAAAGGGACTTTGGGAATGTGCGCTGGTCCATGTGATGCCATGACATCAGGCAGTAGTCATGCAATGCTACTCTGGGAATGTTTTGGATGGCCAGGATATCTTTATGGGGCCCCTTGGGACGTGCTGGGCCCTAGGCAGGTGCAGTGGTTACTTATGGTAAATCTGCCTCTGGGCCACACCCATTTGCATGGTATATTACAAAGGACGCAGGCCCTTACCTGACCGTCCAGGCAGAAAGAGAGGAATCGGATCATTCGTCATACTGCATATAGGTCTACAAGCATTAGGTCGACTTGCATTTAGGTCGACCTGACTGAAGGTCGACATGGGTTATGTCGACGTGGTCATTAGGTCGACAGGGTCATTAGGTCGACATGTGTTAGGTCGACAGGTGTTAGATCGAGAGGGTCATTATGTCGACCGGTATAAGGTCGACAGGGTCATTAGGTCGACAGTGAAAAAGTCGACATTTTTTTCCACTTTTCAAGCGTCGACAGAGTCAACATAGCACCGCGTCCCCTCGCATGGCTCGCTGCACTCGCCATGCTTCGGGCACACTATTTGATTCTCCCACCACGCCCTAGTGGATGGTAGGGCATGAAATCCCGCCTGTCGGCACATGTCGACTCATAAAACAGTCAAATGACCCCATGTCGACCTTTTGCCTGTCGACCTTCCCATGTCGACCTAATGACCCTTTCGACCTTATAAAAGTCGACCTAATGACCCTGTCGACCTAAGTCATGTCAACCTTCAGTCATGTCGACCTAAATGCAGGTCGACCTAGTGGTGTAGACCTAAATGCTGTAGACAATATGACCATATCCCGAAAGAGAATACACCCTTTGCTAAATTGTGAGAGAATTGTGTATGAATCGCTAATTGCTATTCTATCGCAAGTCCATATGCAATTCCCCAACCCTCAAGAGGTTCTTGCTGTCTGTGCAAATGTGAGTAACTGTGACCCTTAGAAATCTAGAATGTGACGGCAGATAAGAATCACTTGGCCCATCTAGTCTGCCCCTTTTTTAGACATGTTGGAGCCTAGAAAGTCGGCTCCTTATTGGCTGCTAGGTGGCCAATAGAATCATTCGGAGGAGAGGCGTGGAAGATGAATGTTCTCTGCGTCTCTCCTCAGTCCGAGCGGGGTGATGTGCGACTTGGACTGCGGCAGAGAGAAGAAGACGGGATCTTCGCCAGAGGACCTGGTGAGTAGGATTTCCTTCCACAGGTCCCCAAATGGATTTCTTTGGATCCTGGACCCTGGACTCTTCAGCCCTGGAGACCCGGACCCCGGTCCAGCCCCGGAACCAAGATCCCGGACTCTGCAGCCAACGGACCCAGGAACCAAGGCACCAGACCCTGGACCATGGAGCCCCGGGACCTACCAACGGGCTCAAGATAGGTAAGTATCAGTATGTGTGGGCTTTGGCTGTATCAAAGTTTTATTTTTCATATGTCAGTGTGTATTTATTTGACTATTTTTCATACTGTGGAATTACAAGTACCAGCGGGCTCTTTAATGCCCCGCATGCTGGGACTTGTGGTTCTCCAAGTCCCAGCTTGCGGGGGAGGCTTGCTGGGACTCATAGTTCCACAGTATTAAACAATAGTTTATTCTTTTTTTACACTGCAATCAGTGCGATGCCCACTGCCCAGGGGCACCGGGGACAGCACCAGGCTTCAGCCTGGTCAGGTAAGTCCCGGAGGGGGACCCCTTTATTGGGGGGGTACCCACTCCCCCAGGGCCCCTGGCCAGGCTGACTGGTCAGTAGGGATGAATGTTTTGGCCACGGGACCTTATATAATAAGTGTACCCCGGCTGTGACATTACCCTGCTGGCTGGTTTGGTCTGGGGCTGGTTCTTAAAATACAGGGGACCCCTACTCATTTTGTCCCCCGTATTTTGGGAACCAGCCCTGGACCTGGAGCCTGGGGCTGGTTTTAAAAAATCGGGGAACCCCTATTTGTTGTGTTTCCTGATTTTTCATTACCAGCCCTGGCTCTTTCAGCCTGGTGCTGGTTACAGCTGTGGAGGGGACCACACGCGTTTTTTTTTTTTTTTTTTAATTCTTATTTTATTAACACTGAAGGCTGCAAATACGACAGGAAAATAAAGTGTGTTTTCCTGCCGTTTTTGCCCGGCCATTCGTGGCCGTTTTACACTAATTAGCGGTCGTATTTTCAATACAGCCGCTTAGTAAATCAGGAATCACCATTCTTTTGAATGGTGATTTCTGTCGTATTCTATCGATGGTGTATTCATTCGTATTTGTAAATACAAATACGAATGTCCCATCAATACGAATACGAAAATTTGTAGTTTTGGCATAGTAAATGGCAAAAATACGAATAAGCCCCCCCAAAATCGTATTTTCGTATGAAAATACGATTTTTTTCCCACTAATTTTTCTTAGTAAATTTCCCTCGTTACCTCAAACCATATTTGATCCTTATTTTTTTGTAAGGATATCAATATGCCTATCCCAAGCATGTTTACATTGTACTACTGTATTTGCCGCTACCACCACTACTCTTTCTGTGAAGTAATTCTTCCTCAAATTTCCCCCCTTCCATTAATCACAGACCCTCCTCTTAAATACCTGGGCACAACTGCATTTTTCAGAAACACCTGGAATATGGCAGGTTTCCACCCCCCCCCCCCCCCAAACGCCGGTTTCCTGTCAGTCGCATGGCCAGATGCACTAAGCTTCAAAAGTGATAAAATGGAGAGTGATGAAAAGCCAGCCAATCAGCTCCTACCTGACATGTCACAGACTGTGTTTAAAAAATGTCAGGCAGGTGCTGATTGGTTGGTTGTTTAACACTCTCCATTTTATCACTTTTGAAGCTTAGTGCATCTGGCCCAGAGTCTGGACAGTTTGTGTCTATGATCCATTTGCATTTTCTGACGCTAATCACCCTTGCACATGCATTATGCAACATAGGATTAACATCTATCTGACCCCCACGCCAGCCACAAAATAATAATATAACCATAAAATACCATTAATAAAATTATATAACAGAAAGACTCAGACACAGTGATTGCCATTCATTGGTTATTTATTTATTTATTTATTAGAACTAAATCAATTAGGAAATGTATGGTGGCCATTACCTTCCACCATCTGAGGGGTGTCCCATGTATATACCATATAATCACACAATCATAAGTAACCATAATATAAATAAAGACTCAGAGACATGTATTTGGCAGAATAAAAGGTGGAATTTATTTGAAACACATTAAAAATATTTAAATATATTTAAACTAAGATTGGTGGCAAAGGGGTCTATTGGGGAAGCAGTGAGAAGAGTGGAGGGAGGAGCCAGTAGAGATGTTACCAATAGCAACCAATCACAATTCTCCCCTCTTTCCACTGCTTCGTAGATAGCTCCCAAAGCATTAAAATTTAGTAAAATGGATGATCTGCCAAAAAAAAAAATGTTTAATTGAATGCCAATTAGCCGAATAATGAAAAGCTTCAGGGCCAATCAGAAGCAACATAAAGACACATGAGGGAATAGGGGGTTGGGGGAGAGCAAGGATAACACAAGTAGAACTCGGCAAGAGGTGAAACCAAAATCCTGCTGAGGGACTGAAGAATTTGAAATTGAAAGCCAAATTTTAATGTGCCAAATTAAGTCCGTCAGTTCAGGTAAAAAAGGTAAAATCCCTCAAGACTTCTGCTGACAACAGCAGCAAGTAGCTAATCCCCGAGTAGGGTAGACAGGGGGAGACAAGACAACAAGGACATGACCAGTTAGAATAGTACTTACGTCCTTGGATTGCACCCCTGGATGTTTGGGGGCAATGATGTTCTTGATTTCCTCTAAAGATGACGCTGGGGAAATCTGCTCAGGTCAAAGCATCGTGCGCGGCACAGGGGGCAGATGCTGTTGACGTCCAGCCACTGTGTCAGGCATGAGACGTGGAAAACATGCCTGCAGGATGTGACCGCCACTTCCTCACAAACCCGAAACTGGGAGATGCAGATGGTGCAGGACTCTACAGCGCCGCCTCCTGTAAAGGTGCATCTCCTGTAGGATGGAAGGCGGGCAAGGATGACTGCTGGTCTCCGTGCTACCAAGGATGGTGCTGCCGCTGCTGGTGCTCCTGAGGACGGTGCCGCTGCTGGTTGGTCTGCTGCAGATGGTACGCCTGAAGATGGTCTGCGGCGTCCAGATCGTAGCCAGGAGGTGTTCGGATATGGCCCAGTTCCAAATAACTGGGCCAGTTCCCTCCGGCTCATTGTTGATGGTAAATTGCACCAAAGGTGCACAGAAAAAAAAGAAAAAAAGAAAAGAAAACACAGATGTTAATGTGCGCTGATCTCTCTGATCACTGATAATACCTGGAGGAAACTCGCTGTAAAAGCTGGATCTCTCTAGGGGGGGTATTTTTTTCTTGTGCTCACCTCTGCTCCTGCTCAAGAAATGCCAGTGAGAGGCCAGCACACTGAGGTTTTACACCTGGCATGTGGCATGCGGGCGGCAGTTGGAAATGGCAGTTGGTCTCTCTGTCCCATGCCTCACATCATCTTCCCACTGATATTACACAGTAACACATTTGGGAAATCAGTGAAAAGTGACAGATTAGTGCTCAGGGGTCACCACACCAAGGGCAGGGTGGTTTTTGGGCATGGGGACCCAGTTTTTTTAATCTGTCATTGCCTCTGCCATCTCTTCACTGTTGTGACAGCTACCATTCCTGAGGAGCAAACATATCTATCTATATTTCTACACATATCTATATATATATATATATATATATATATATATATATATATACTAGGTGATTCATCGCGCCCTACGGGCGCTCTTCACACCGTCGAAAGGGGCTGCGCCCCCTTAATTTGTGAACATTTGTATATGAGAAAGATGGTTAGAATTGTATGAAAGATGGCCTGCATTGCAACTTGAGTTATAGGTGAAATGTGTTAAATAGAGAGCATATGATGTGGAAGGGGGTGTGTTTTGTTTTGTTTAATTAAAAAGCGGTTACAGAGTAAGATGTACATTAGTGTGGATGGTACCGTGACATTTGTGGGTGGGGGGGGGGGGGGGGCTGTGTGTGCGTGTTGTTTAGGTGTGTGTGTGCAATAGTATAGTAGGGTGTTTCTGAGTCAGCGGCTCCCCACTGGCGGAGGTCACGACACAGGAAAACAGGAGGCTGGGTAGTGATAGGGGTGTGTGGGCATAAGGGGGACTAAAGAGGAGGGTGGGAAATACTGTGCAGCTTCTGCCAGTGGGTGAGGGTCCAGCGTGGCAGTACAGGAGTACAGGATGGTGGCCCTTAGTCAGTGTCTTCTCCTACTGGGTGGGAGTTTGGGTGCATGAGAGCAGGAGGCTGGGCTATGAGGCATGATAGGGGCATGTGGGCAAAACAGCATCAGCGACTCCCCAGTGGTGGAAGTTACGGTTCAGGAGAGCAGGAAGCTGGGTAGTGATAGGGGTGTGTGAGTATACGGGGGACTAAAGAGGGGCTTAGGGGTGCTGCCTTGGGTGTATGCCGTGAATTGCGGGAGGGGGAGGGTCTGGTCGCGGGGGGGGGTGTGGGTACCGCTAATTGTGGGAGGGGGGCGTGGGGGGTTGCAGTGAATCGCGGGAGGGTGGGTCGCGGGGGCGGGGGGTTGCCGCAATGACAGGAGGGGGGGTCAGGGGTGGGGAATCGCGGTAGGGGGGTCGTGGGGGCACCGTGAACAGCGGAAGGGGGGCCCGGGGGTTGGCGCGAATCGTGGGAGGGGGGTCGCGGGGTGCCGCAATCGCAGGAGGGGGGGGTGTCACGGGGAGGGGCCGCAATCGCAGGAGGGGGGGGTGTCACGGGGTGGAGCCGCGAATCGCGGGAGTCACCGGGGGTGCCGCGAATTGCGGGGTGTGTGCTGCAAATCGCGGGAGGGGGTCGCGGGGGGTGCCGCGAATCGCCACAAGAAAAAATCAAAACGGAAAGTTCAACACATGTAAATGTTGACATAAGTGTGGCACTTCATCGGTGTCCATGTCGACACATGAGAATGAATATGAAAACATTAAAAAAAGAAAAATAAATCTTCAAAAACTCATGTCAACCTTTTTCATTGTCGACCATAGCCGTGCCAGTGTTTAGCATGTGCCATTTAATCCTGGGGTTGCCGTGAATCGCGCGCGGGGGTGGGGGGGAGGGAGGAGGTGAGGGGTGTCCGCGAATCACGGGAGGAGGGGTCGTGGGTGGATGCCGTGAATTGCGGGAGGGGGGGTCGCGGGGGTGGGTGGGTGCCGCGAATTGTGGGAGGGGGGGGCGCGTGGGGTTTCAGTGAATCCGCGGGAGGGTGGGTCGCGGGGGCGGGGGGTTGCCGCAATGACAGGAGGGGGGTCAGGGGTGGGGAATCGCGGTAGGGGGGGTCGTGGGGGGCACCGTGAACCACGGGAGGGGGGGCCCGGGGGGTTGGCGCGAATCATGGGAGGGGGGGTCGCGGGGTGCCGCGAATCGCAGGAGGGGAGGGTGTCACTGAGTGGGGCCGTGAATTGTGGGAGTCACCGGGGGTGCCGCGAATTGCGGGGGGTGTGCTGCAAATCGCGGGAGGGGGGTCGCGGGGGGTGCCGCGAATTGCCACAAGAAAAAAATCAACACAGAAGGTCAACACATGTAAATGTTGAAATAAGTGTGGCACTTCATTGGTGTCCATGTCGACACATGAGAATGAATATGAAAACATTGAAAAAGTGAAAATAAATCTTGTCAACCTTTTTCATTGTCGACCATAGCCATGTCAGTGTTTTGCATGTGCCATTTAATCGTGGGGATGCCGTGAATGGGGGGGGGGGGGGGGAGGGAGGGAGGTGCATACCTCCCAACATGACCCTCTCCAGGAGGGACACATTGCTCTGTTTCTGGACTTTCTTCTTAATTTATGGATTACCATCACCTGTGCTTAAACACCTTCTTATCAATTACCCTGTTTAAAACAGGTGATGACAATCATGAATTAAGATGGAAGTCCACAACCCAGCGTTACAGCTCCAGACACACTTTGAGTGACAGATGTAGCCAAATATATAAGAGATATATATATATATATATATATATATATATATATATTTATTAGGGATTGCCATCGATGGCATTTCTGCAACTGGCCATTGATAGTGCTAAATTATGCAATGGATGACCATCGATATTTTTACATATTGATGGTCATCCATTATGTTTGATTGATTGGCCTGTGGGCGATCAAAATATAGGGGGCGGGGCTTAGCGGGTGTTGGAGCTATGCATCGTGTCCCGGCGCTTTGACAAAAAACAGCAAAACATTGTTTTGCCGTTCCATTGATGGAGGGAAACCATCTGGTTCTCCCCCATCGATGGCAAAAGTATTCGACATCGGCCATGAACCATCGATGATTTCGAATCATCGATGGGCGATGGCCATCCCTAATATATATATATATATATATATATATATATATATATAAACAATTGGGGGTTTGGATTCTGTATTGCGCTAAATACTAATGCAGCACCTCCAAAATTCCTCCTGTTAGTGAGGAATAACAAGAAATACAAAGAAAAGGGGTGATTGGAGTGCGCAACCTAATTGTCTCTATGGTCACGTATATGACATGTGCCACCCAGTTTGTCCAATCAATACTCAGAAGTCCTTTCTGAAGGTATTTTCTGTATGTCCAATATTGAGTTTGTTTGCAGTAATCATGCGATTTTCATTTTTGAAAAAACTTTTTATTTCAAAAAGCAACCCGACGCGTTTCGTCTTTACGACTTCATCAGGGGTACAACTGGGAATGGTACAGAAAGAAAGAGGGGTACTTTTAAGTACATAAAATACAATTTTTTGTGTTAGAATTTAACAAATAAAATAATTATTATATTACATACCCGATGTATCTCTTATATATTTGGCTACATCTGTCACTCAAAGTGTGTCTGGAGCTGTAACGCTGGGTTTGTGGACTTCCATCTTAATTTATGATTGTCATCACCTGTTTTAAACAGGGTAATTGATAAGAAGGTGTTTAAGCACAGGTGATGGTAATCCATAAATTAAGAAGAAAGTCCAGAAACAGAGCAATGTGTCCCTCCTGGAGAGGGTCATGTTGGGAGGTATGCACTCCCTCCCCCCCCCCCCCCCCCCCATTCACGGCATACCCACGATTAAATGGCACATGCAAAACACTGACATGGCTATGGTCGACAATGAAAAAGGTTGACAAGATTTATTTTTCACTTTTTCAATGTTTTCATATTCATTCTCATGTGTCGACATGGACACCAATGAAGTGCCACACTTATTTCAACATTTACATGTGTTGACCTTTCTGTGTTGATTTTTTTCTTGTGGCAATTCGCGGCACCCCCCGCGACCCCCCTCCCGCGATTTGCAGCACACCCCCGCAATTCGCGGCACCCCCGGTGACTCCCGCAATTCGCGGCCCCACTCAGTGACACCCTCCCCTCCTGCGATTCGCGGCACCCCGCGACCCCCCCTCCCATGATTCGCGCCAACCCCCCGGGCCCCCCCTCCCGTGGTTCACGGTGCCCCCCACGACCCCCCTACCGCGATTCCCCACCCCCTGACCCCCCCCTCCTGTCATTGCGGCAACCCCCCGCCCCCGCGACCCACCCTCCCGCGATTCACTGAAACCCCACGCGCCCCCCCCTCCCACAATTCGCGGCACCCACCCACCCCCACGACCCCCCCTCCCGCAATTCACGGCATCCACCCACGACCCCTCCTCCCGTGATTCGCGGACACCCCTCACCTCCTCCCTCCCCCCCCACCCCCGCGCGCGATTCACGGCAACCCCAGGATTAAATGGCACATGCTAAACACTGGCACGGCTATGGTCGACAATGAAAAAGGTTGACATGAGTTTTTGAAGATTTATTTTCTTTTTTTTAATGTTTTCATATTCATTCTCATGTGTCGACATGGACACCGATGAAGTGCCACACTTATGTCAACATTTACATGTGTTGAACTTTCCGTTTTGATTTTTTCTTGTGGCGATTCGCGGCACCCCCCGCGACCCCCCTCCCGCGATTTGCAGCACACACCCCGCAATTCGCGGCACCCCCGGTGACTCCCGCGATTCGCGGCTCCACCCCGTGACACCCCCCCCTCCTGCGATTGCGGCCCCTCCCCGTGACACCCCCCCCCTCCTGCGATTGCGGCACCCCGCGACCCCCCCTCCCACGATTCGCGCCAACCCCCCGGGGCCCCCCTTCCGCTGTTCACGGTGCCCCCCACGACCCCCCTACCGCGATTCCCCACCCCTGACCCCCCCTCCTGTCATTGCGGCAACCCCCCGCCCCCGCGACCCACCCTCCCGCGATTCACTGCAACCCCCCACGCCCCCCCTCCCACAATTAGCGGTACCCACACCCCCCCCCGCGACCCTCCCCCTCCCGCAATTCACGGCATACACCCACGGCAGCACCCTAAGCCCCTCTTTAGTCCCCCGTATACTCACACACCCCTATCACTACCCAGCTTCCTGCTCTCCTGAACCGTAACTTCCACCACTGGGGAGTCGCTGATGCTGTTTTGCCCACATGCCCCTATCATGCCTCATAGCCCAGCCTCCTGCTCTCATGCACCCAAACTCCCACCCAGTAGGAGAAGACACTGACTAAGGGCCACCATCCTGTACTCCTGTACTGCCACGCTGGACCCTCACCCACTGGCAGAAGCTGCACAGTATTTCCCACCCTCCTCTTTAGTCCCCCTTATGCCCACACACCCCTATCACTACCCAGCCTCCTGTTTTCCTGTGTCGTGACCTCCACCAGTGGGGAGCCGCTGACTCAGAAACACCCTACTATACTATTGCACACACACACCTAAACAACACGCACACACAGCCCCCCCCCCCCCACCCACAAATGTCACGGTACCATCCACACTAATGTACATCTTACTCTGTACCGCTTTTTAATTAAACAAAACAAAACACACCCCCTTCCACATCATATGCTCTCTATTTAACACATTTCACCTATAACTCAAGTTGCAATGCAGGCCATCTTTCATACAATTCTAACCATCTTTCTCATATACAAATGTTCACAAATTAAGGGGGCGCAGCCCCTTTCGACGGTGTGAAGAGCGCCCGTAGGGCGCGATGAATCACCTAGTGATTATATAAATGACAATCCATACAATAGGTATTGCCGATTGAAGTGGATTTAAATGTATCTGAAATATTTAAAAAATATATGTATAATTAAAATAAGTTACTATAAGGTTACTCAATAAGAAAAAGGGGGGGGGGGGAGGGAGAGCTAGCTATCATAGGGTGAGTGAGGTTTCTTTCACTTACCAATATGGTATTGAAGGTATAGCCAACCTTTTATAAAAAGTTGGATATTCAAAAAATGGTGGTGGATCTATTTTGGATGTTCACAATTGGAGGGTGATTAATCGGTCACCAGTTTAGATCTGTTTTAGGATAATATTTACCATTAGAGATTTATCCATACATTATATGAAAAAAAAAAAAGAGAATCAAATAAATTGGAAAGTATATAAAAGAGTTTTCCTAATTTACATAAAATAGTGGGTGACTCTAGATAATTATATTTAGTCATAAAATGGATTAGGTTTCTTATCACTCACCAATATAGTACTGTGGGTGTGGCCCACCTTTTAACAGATAGTTGGATATTCGTTGGTTTGTGGGTGATCAATCGGTCACCAACTTGGATCTGTTTTTGGGATAGTAACTACCATTAGCAATCAGTTTCTTCATTGTATATAAATAAAATTATATTTAGGAAGGTTTCCCTTATTAACATAATAAAATTGATGGCTCTATGTAATGGATTGTATTCTATTGGATAAGAATAAAAATAAAAATAAAAATAAAAATAAAAATAAAAAATTGCCCCAGAATACACTGGATTAGCATAATATAATATGTTATTTAAGACTCTAAATTAAGTTGATCAGCTCTAATATATAGATTATTACAATGTATATACACCATCCATGTGGCATTCTCTAATCAGCTCCAGTATAATTTCACAGGGAAGGTCCAAATAGTTTCAATAATACAAATATGGAGTGAAGATTCCAACATGGATACATAGTGCAACAATACATGAATAACTGGGCTGGATGGATGAAATTTGACACATATGTGAGACTTAAATACACAATGTAACGATACATGAGTGGCTAAGTTGGATAAACAAAGCCTGATATATATACAAGATAACATTTCATTGTTAGATACAAAGTATGCACTTGTTGGCTTACCAGGGACTCTTCCAAATGAATACCTCCTCCTCGCTCACTCTGGTGTATAGTGAGGGACGTGCTTGCTGTGTATTTATAGCGATGCAGGCTCTAATTACTTCCTGTTTAATGTAAAGCTAATTAAGTGCTTTTCCCCATAAATAATAAGTGTAAATGCGTTGGCTAGTTGATGATAGGATTGTCTGATATTAAAGGTTCACTGGCTTATGACATTGCTAAAATAACTGATCTCTGTGCTATGTATGATAGACAATGATGTCTGTGTATAATATATAGGTGTAATAGGTATTCTGATGTGAAATATATTAGCAATGTAAACTTAGCTTTTATTTTATTTTGTTACTGACACATTTGTATAGGTGCCATCATTGTAATGTTAATGGTGTTTTACTTATACCATACTCTACAGTGAATGCACAAATGCACTGAGATCTCTATGAGCAACAAATGCTGCGAGACAACTGTATCAATCATTTCTTTTGTCATATACAGTAGCCGACATCCTCACCCTGCCAGATGTACTAAGCTCGATAACGTGAAGAGTGATAATGTAACGGCCAATCAGTTTCTAAATGCCATGTTACAGACTGTGTTTGAAAAATGAAAGCTAGGAGCTGGTTGGTTGGAGGTTTATACCTCTCTACTTTATCACTTTTTAAAGCTTAGTACATTTTTTAATGAAGGAGGTGTTCATGAATGATTATGCAAACGCAGGGGGGGGGGGACTTTGGCCCTCCATCTGTTGCTGAACTACACATCCCAGCATGCACTGCTACATGTTTTGCTATTGGCCATGTTAAAACTGCAGCAAAAGCATTCTGGGATGTGTAGTTCAACAACAGCTGGAGGGCCGAAGGTTCCCCATCCCTGCCTTAAATTGTGACAACAATAGTTGGTATATAATATGATCAATATAGCTGCCACCACATCATGCAGTGTTCCAGCTTCTTCTACCACATTTACTGTATGTGTGGATCTGAGCCCTCAAACATCGCACTGGACCAGAGAGCAGCTGCCAGGAGGAAGAGACAGGAGCCTTACCATGAAGTGTGAGATTGTGAAAGTGCAGCACTGGTTCTATTATGTTTGTGTATTTATTTATTATTATATGTTTAACCTTTTCTGACTACTTATTGTATTTAAATGTTTGAAAGAGCCTATACTAGTGGTTCCCAAACTGTGCGCCTAGGCTCCCTGGGGTGCCTCGGGGCACTTGCAGGGGTGCCTCGGGTTGGTCGTCAAGGACCAATTTAAATTATTTATGAACAATTATTTCTGGACAAAACCAGTGCTGGTGGCTGCCAATCATAAAATATGTACAATCAGAACCAAATCCTGCCCGTTACCACATAACTGAACCTAAGAAGCACATATAAACACAATCTACTTAATTTGATATATATTTTTGGGGCCTAGGGGTGGCTTGGAAAAATTCTTATACTCTAGGGTGCCGTGATTAGAAAAAGATT
Organism: Crinia signifera; assembly: GCF_055691185.1. Lineage (NCBI taxonomy): Eukaryota > Metazoa > Chordata > Amphibia > Anura > Myobatrachidae > Crinia > Crinia signifera. The sequence goes on from NC_139222.1 coordinate 40,514,929, forward strand.
GGGAACCCCTGGCCTATACTATAGACCATCTGTACTGTTAAATATCAATACAGTATCCAGTGTATGAAAATACGGTACTTGTTTCCTAGCACGGCGCCCATCGTGACCCATCGCATACCTTAAGTTAAGGTATGCGATGGGACCCGACCGACGCTATTTTGGGCTATTTTTAGCATTTTCCCGACAATTACAAAATCGGGTCCATCGCATGCCATTATAATGGCATGCGATGCGACCGACACAATTTAACATTGACTGCATTGTAATCAGGGATATTTTTGTGCAGGCTCCAGCAGGAACTGAGGCCCTTATACTAGTTCATTCTTTCAGACAAAATATTTCTTAGATGGACAAAACCATGTGCACTGCAGGTGAGGCAGGTGTTACTTGTGCAGAGATAATTAGATTTGGGTGGGGATTTACACCTGCCTCACCTGCAGGGCACATGGTTTTGTCCATCTAAGAAATATTTTGTCAGAAAGAATGAACTAGAATAAGGGCCTCAGTTCCTGCTGGAGCCTGCACAAAAATAGCCCTGATTGTAATCAATGTTAAAATCCTATGTAAAATCGGGTCCATTGTATGCCATTATAATGGCATACAATGCAACCAATGCGATGGACCTGATTTTACATAGGGAACAATGTTAAATGGCCCACCATACCCGATATTTGATTGTATACCCACCCTGATGGGTAATTTGTATGTGAAATGTCCCCCCATTGTTAACGCCACCCCACGATGAACACCAACCCGAAGCGTGGCGAGCGGCGGCGATACGCGTCCTTTGACCTTTTCATACCCCCACTATCCACGTCGGCGTGAAGGCGATTTTATATAGCGTGGCGAGCGCAGTGAGCCCCATGAGGGGACGCGTAATACCTGTGAAGTAATGGGCGTCTCCTCCCGGGGCTCGCTGTGCTCGCCACGCTACAGGCTCGGTGGCTCGCTGCCCTCGCCACACTATATACAGTCAACTCCACGCCAACGTGGATAGTGGGGGTATGAAAAGGTCGGAGGACGCGTACTGCTGCGCTTGCCATGCTTCGGGTTGGCGTTGATCGTGGGGTGGCATTAACAATGGGGGGGGCATTTGACCCATCAGGGTAGGTATACAATGAAAATTGGGGTCTAGGGGGGCATTTTACATTGGTTCCAATGTAAAAATCGGGTAGATCTCATTGCATGTGATTTGGTTGCATGCGACGCGATTTTTGCGGACCCGATGGATACAATTAAAATCGTTGGCGCCGTGCTAGGAAACAAGTACCGAAAAGACCAATTTTCAGGGCTGTTACCGCTCCCCCAGACTCCTGTACTTACTCCGATGCCTTGCAGAGTGGGAGATTTTGGACTACGTTTGGAAACCCCCCTCTAAAAATCCTGCATTTGCCACTGCTGCCAGTGGTGGAATTCCAATGCTGTGGGCAATTACCAGGTCAATAGCTATTGCATGCAGTCAGTGGTGCCGATAAAGGGGTACTAATTACCAGTCTGATGGAGGGGCCCAATGGGGCCCCATTACCTGCCAGCAGCAGCTCTTAAGGGTGCATGGCCACGCCCCCTGAAACATGCCGGGGCCCAGCTAGGCTCTGTACTACCCAGCATGCAATAGGCTCCTGACGTTGGCACCTCTTTGTTACACATCTTCATCATCCTGCACATTGGTCCTTTCACTTTTGATGAGCACATTTTCACCTTCCAGTTTTCAGTGGGGCTGATGCATGTAACGAGCACCTGGAAATGGGGAGGCCTTGGTACTTTTCTCATGTTTTATAGTAACACTTGTCCATATAACAGGACTATGATTTGTCACATGCTGTGCCGTGCAGTCCCCCAGTTATTGCAGGCGTTCTCCATCGTCACATTAATGCATATATACAGATGGAGCCCTCCCCAGCCAGCCTTCTCTGGAGAGCCATGGTGAGCCAAGGCCTATTGTTCTCAGCAGCAATACAATACATACAACAATACAGTACGGGATTAGCAGAGTAATGGGTACTTGTTTATTATCTGGGCGCCCAAATTTTTCATTGCATGCCACTACTTAAGGCATGCGATGCGATTTTTCATTGTAAAGACCAGATTTTTAATTGTATAGTCACCCATGGGTGATCTCATACCCCCACTATCCACTATCCAACTACGCATGGATATGCCGCTATTGGCCGCCTTGCGGCCTAGCGGCCAATCAGGAGCCGCTAGGCCGCAAGGCGGCCAATAGCGGCATTCGGGAGGCGGAGCCGCACGATGTACACAAACACCGGTTTGTTTTTTTGCCAAGACCCTTACCTGGACTACGTCGCCCCGGGACAGGTGAGTATGGTTTCCACAGCTTCCACATGGATTTCGTCGGACTCCGGACGCCATCGCCGACAGCGACGTCGACATGAAGAACGCCGACACAGGACCAGAAGACGACACAGGACCAGGGCTACCTACGGGAAGAAGATAGGTAAATATTAGTATGTGTGGGCTTTGTATGTATTAAAGTTTTATTTTAAGTGTGTGTCAGTGTGTTTTATTGTACTATTTTTAATACTGTGGCACTACAAGACCCAGCGGGCCCTTTAATGCCCCGCAGGCTGGGACTTGTGGTTCTCCAAGTCCCAGCTTGCGGGGAGGCTTGCTGGGACTCATAGTGCCCCAGTATTAGACAATAGTTTAATCTTTTTTTTACACCAAGATCAGCTCGATGCCCACCGCCCAGGGGCATCGAGGACAGTACCAGGCTTCAGCCTGGTCAGGTAAGTCCTGGAGGGGGGGGACCCCTTTATTGGGGGGGTCCCCACTCCCCCAGGCCAGGCTGACTGGTCAGGGTGTTAATGCTTTGGCCTGGGGGACTTGTATAAAAAGTCTCCCCCCGGCTGTGGCATTACCCTGCTGGCTGGTTTGGCCTGGGGCTGGTTCTTGAAATACGGGGGACCCCTACTCATTTTGTCCCCCGTATTTTGGGAACCAGCCCCAGACCTGGAGCCTGGGGCTGGTTGTTAAAAATCGGGGAACCCCTATTTGTCGGGTTCCCTGATTTTTAATTACCGGCCCGGCTCCTTCAGCCTGGTGCTGGTTTCGGCTGTGGGGGGGACCCCACGCCGTTTTTTTTTTAAATTTATTTTTCTATTTTTTTTTACACACTGCAGCCTGCACGGATCTGACTGATCCGTGCAGACTGCTACAAATAATTTGTATTAGCGGCCGTATATACGGCCGCTAATACGAATTGTTACACCATCGGAGGGTTACAAAGCAGTCGTATCTGACTGCTTTGTAATTTCCCCTCCGGAACACGACTTTGCATACGACTTAAACAGTCGCATGCAGCCGTAGGGGAAATACCAATACGAAAAACTAGGTTTTTCATATTGGTGAATTTCCCCCCTTAAGTCCAGAATGAAATGACTGACACTGAGTATCCTCTCCTGAAATATTGACGTCCTGGTCTATAGGATCTGGCTTCACGAAATAGCTGTCTGGAAGATTGCGGTACAGGGAATATATTTCTTCGGTCCTGGGGCAGTCATACCGACTTACCCCCCTGAAATCATCTGGATCATCTCATCCAATTTGGGGCCGAACAGAAAGGTAACCCTCAAACGGTACAGCTGACCGCCTGTTCTTGGAATGTGCGTACGCATTCCATGGTTTAAGCCACAGGGCTCACCCGCTGCCATGGCCCTAGCCAAAAATACTACTGTATCCAAGGAGGCCTCCTGCATGATTTCTAGACTTAGAAGGATGTACTGTTGAGATATCCTATCTTCGTTGTCTGTATGCATCTTAGTACCCCATAATCTAAGGGCTCTGGATACAGATGCAATAGCCACCCCAGACTTCAAAGATACTGCCGAAGACAGATGCAACTTTCGCCATGAACTCTTTAGCTTTCTGTCCATTGCGTCTTTAAACACCGACCCATCTTCCAATGGGATAGTGGTCCTAGAAGTCAGCTCCGCCACGGCAGCATCAACTTTTGGAATTCCACACCAAGCCAGAAACTGCTCATCCATAAATGGGAACATTTTCTCAATTCTACTCAGGCTACCGACTCTCGTCAAAGCCGGCCCACTCCTTGGATATCATTTCTTTCACCCCTTTATGTAACGGGAAAGCTCTGACTTCAGCATGCTCTCCACCACGTCTAGGTTGAAGGATCTATCTTCTAATTAAATTTCAATACATATGTGGCCCTGTACGTGTCTGCACTTTACCACTTACTGTATCTACAGTATGATAGCATTGCAAAACACAATGTCTGATTTGGCCTCCATATGCGCCCTGCAATGACTGAATGGGTTAATGCATTCCTCTCAGTAGAGGAATGAGGTACTAAAAGTAAATTGACCAGAGGACTGGGTTATTATTGTGTTCAACTGAAAGTAGTTTTGGTGCGCTGCGTACTAATTGCTCCACCGAACGCGGTGCACATGAACTACTGCCCTCCGAGACATGAAAGCTACTTGTTTGATCCGAAGATTTTGGGAGTGTTAGGAGGCGGCCGCTCGGTGAGCGGTCCGAGGGAACGCCTAGCACTTTTCGTCAACACCCATGTTTAGGCCCCAATTTACGCCCAGTTTTGCCCGCTTTCATACCGCACCCATAGCTACGCCCACATTACGCTCATATTGTCCGAGAGTGTTCAGTGGACATTCTTTGTGTGTTGCGATCTGTCTGAATGCGGAGTGCCACCGTTGCACATGCGCATTGCGTAATTTACGCATGCGCACTCAGCAGGAATACGCAATCCGAACGAATGTGTACCTGTCCGAGTCAATCAGAATAAGCCCCATAGTGCTTCTAACATACAGTGCTGAGCAGTTGTACTTCTCCTGTGTGTGCGCGTGTGTGAGTGTTTTATATATTGGCTTTGTTGTAGAACAACAAGTACCAGTGGGCCCTTTACTGCCCCACATGCTGGGACTTTTGGTTCTCCAAGTCCCCGCATACGGTGCAGGCTTGCTGGGACTTGTAGTTCCACAACAAAGTACAATAGTTTATTCTATTTTTCACACTACAATCAGCCCAGTGCCCACCTCCCAGGGACACAGGGGACAGCCCCGGGCATCAGCCTGGGCAGGGTTAATTCTGGAGGGGGGGCTCTCCCCCAGGGTCCCTGCCTGAGCGGACCAGTCAGGGGGTATAATGCTTCAGCGGCGGGACCTTATATAATAAGTATCCCCAGGCTGTGCCATAAGCCTGCTGGCTGGTTGGGCCCATGGCTGGTTCTCAAAATATGGGTGACCCCTATTTATTTTGTCCCTCGTATTTTGGGAACCAGGACCGGCCCTTGAGCCTCTGACTGATCCGTGCTGGCTTCTGCAAAATACAGTACACACTTTTGCGCGTTGGATCACTATTTTGGGCACATTCAATGATAAACCTCCATCTGCAGGAGAAAGGCAACAAGCAATGGGCCGGCATCTTCAGCTGAGTGATTAATGCATACAGGCAGGCGGTTTTGGGACACTCATTTGATGCACTGCACCTATGTATTTGCACATGCATTCGCTACATGATGGACCCATTGTGCAGAACAATTTGGAAAGATGGTCTACAGCAGGAGTGGCCAGACTTTTGTAACCCGGGATCTACTTTTTGTACAATTACTTTCTGGGGATCTACCAGCATCTCCCCCTGTGTAAAATATACCCCTCCAAATGCAATAATTCCCTTACACATTAAGCCACACAATGTGCCCGAAACTAACATCCTGCCACAAGGACTGCGGTGAAATTCACATTGTGACACAGGGAAATTCCCAAAATTCACAATCTGACTCAAGGAATGAGCCAAATTTCCCATTGTGACACAGGGAATGAGCCCGAAATTCACATTGTGACACAGGGAATGAGCCCGAAATTCACATTGTGACACAGGGAATAAAACCTGAAATTCACATTCTGACACAGGGAATGAGCCCGAAATTCACATTGTGACACAGGGAATGAGCCCGAAATTCACTTTCTGACACAGGGAATGATCCCGAAATTCACATTGTGACACAGGGAATGAGCCAAATTTCCCATTGTGACACAGGGAATGAGCCCGAAATTCACAATCTGACACAGGGAATGAGCCCGAAATTCACATTCTGACACAGGGAATGATCCCGAAATTCACATTGTGACACAGGGAATGAGCCCAAAATTCACAATCTGACACAGGGACTGTGCCCGAAATTCACATTGTGACACAGGGAATGAACCCAAAATTCACATTGTGACACAGGGAATGAGCCCAAAATTCACATTGTGACACAGGGAATGAGCCCAAAATTCACAATCTGACACAGGGAATGTGCCCAAAATTCACATTGTGACACAGGGAATGTGCCCGAAATTCACATTGTGACACAGGGAATGAGCCCGAAATTCACATTGTGACACAGGGAATGTGCCCGAAATTCACATTGTGACACAGGGAAATTCCCAAAATTCACAATCTGACACAATGAATGAGCCCGAAATTCACATTGTGACACAGGGAATGAGCCCGAAATTCACATTTTGACACAGGGAATGAGCCCGAAATTCACATTTTGACACAGGGAATGATCCCGAAATTCACAATCTGACACAGGGAATGTGCCCGAAATTCACATTGTGACACAGGGAATGAACCCAAAATTCACATTGTGACACAGGGAATGAGCCCGAAATTCACATTGTGACACAGGGAATGTGCCCGAAATTCACATTGTGACACAGGGAATGAGCCAAATTTCCCATTGTGACACAGGGAAGGAGCCCAAAATTCACTTTCTGACACAGGGAATGATCCCGAAATTCACATTGTGACACAGGGAATGATCCCGAAATTCACATTGTGACACAGGGAATGATCCCGAAATTCACATTGTGACACAGGGAAATTCCCAAAATTCACAATCTGACACAAGGAATGAGCCAAATTTCCCATTGTGACACAGGGAATGAGCCCGAAATTCACATTTTGACACAGGGAATGATCCCGAAATTCACATTGTGACACAGGGAATGAACCCAAAATTCACATTGTGACACAGGAAATGAGCCCGAAATTCACATTCTGACAAAGGGAATGATCCCGAAATTCACATTGTGACACAGGGAATGATCCCGAAATTCACATTGTGACACAAGGAATGAGCCAAATTTCCCATTGTGACACAGGGAATGAGCCCGAAATTCACAATCTGACACAGGGAATGAGCCCGAAATTCACATTCTGACACAGGGAATGATCCCGAAATTCACATTGTGACACAGGGAATGAGCCCAAAATTCACAATCTGACACAGGGAATGAGCCCGAAATTCACATTGTGACACAGGGAATGAACCCAAAATTCACATTGTGACACAGGGAATGAGCCCAAAATTCACATTGTGACACAGGGAATGAGCCCAAAATTCACAATCTGACACAGGGAATGTGCCCGAAATTCACATTGTGACACAGGGAATGAGCCCAAAATTCACATTGTGACACAGGGAATGTGCCCGAAATTCACATTGTGACACAGGGAATGTGCCCGAAATTCACATTGTGACACAGGGAATGAGCCCGAAATTCACATTGTGACACAGGGAATGTGCCCGAAATTCACATTGTGACACAGGGAAATTCCCAAAATTCACAATCTGACACAAGGAATGAGCCCGAAATTCACATTGTGACACAGGGAATGAGCCCGAAATTCACATTTTGACACAGGGAATGAGCCCGAAATTCACATTTTGACACAGGGAATGATCCCGAAATTTGCACTTTGCACGGAGGGGTTTTTAACAGACACGATTTATAAACATGTTGGTGTAACTACCTGACATTACTGAAGGAAGAGATGTAAGTAGAGGTGGCCAACACATCCCCTGGCCCAAGCTCTCCAAGCATGTGTCTGCACCAGGTGACGGGTAGCCATACCCATCCAGGGGCACTGACGGGGTGCTTGGGCCCCGCTATGGTTACCGGACCTTGTTAAAAAAAATGTTTTTGCACAGGCAGTGGGCACTACAGGTGGGTGGCAGGGAGGGATCACGCCTGCATCAGGGCTGCAGAATCTGCCTCTCTCCCCAGCTCCGCACACAGCACTGAGCAGCATGTCCTGAACAGTAGAGAGAGGCTGTGCTGTGGCAGCCTTTCATTTCTCCCAACTGCCCGGCTCCCTGCAACAGGGGAGGGGGAATCTCCAGCAGACCTGGGCCCAGGTAATAAGTACTGGCTCCCCCCTCTGAATGCCACTGCACCCACCTACAGCTGGTCACACCAGAGGCGGATTTAAACCTCACGATGCCCAAGGCAAGATACCGGTTTGAGGCCCTCCTCAAACAATCCATAGCACTATAATCTTGCTGCTGATTGCAGGCGCCATAGATAAAGTACCTTGGCGCATGCAGGGTTTACCTATAAATGCTCAGCTGCATGAACATCGGCATTGAGTACAAATCTGAATCAGGCTCTAGGCTCTTATGGAAGTAGCTGACTACCTGGGTCACATGTACAGTAACCTGGTTTCCAACATACAGTGGATGACACCATATGTTTTATATCCTATTAAAGGGACTTTGGGAGTGTGCGCTGGTCCATGTGATGCCATGACATCAGGCAGTAGTCATGCAATGCTACTCTGGGAATGTTTTGGATGGCCAGGATATCTTTATGGGGCCCCTTGGGACGTGCTGGGCCCTAGGCAGGTGCAGGGGTTACTTGTGGTAAATATGCCTCTGGGCCACACCGATTTGCATGGTATATTTACAAAGGACGCAGGCACTTACCTGACCGTCCAGGCAGAAAGAGAATACACCCTTTGCTAAATTGTGAGAGAATTGTGTATGAATCGCTAATTGCTATTCTATCGCAAGTCCATATGCAATTCCCCAACCCTCAAGAGGTTTTTGCTGTCTGTACAAATGTGAGTAACTGTGACCCTTAGAAACCTAGAATTTGACGGCAGATAAGAACCACTTGGCCCATCTAGTCTGCCCCTTTTTCAGACGTTGGAGCTGAGAAAGTCGGCTCCTGATTGGCCGCTAGGCGGCCAATAGAATCATTCGGAGGAGAGGCGCGGAAGATGAATGTTCTCTGCGTCTCTCCTCAGTCCGAGCGGGGTGATGCGCGACTTGGACTACGGCAGAGAGAAGAAGACGGGATCTTCGCCAGAGGACCTGGTGAGTAGGATTTCCTTCCACAGGTCCCCAAATGGATTTCTTCGGATCCTGGACCCTGGACTCTTCAGCCCTGGAGACCCGGACCCCAGAACCAAGGCCCATGACCACGGACTCTGCAGCCACGGACCCAGGAACCAAGGAACCAGACCCTGGACCATGGAGCCCCGGACCCAGGGACATACCAACGTTCTCAAGATAGGTAAGTATCAGTATGTGTGGGCTTTGGCTGTATTAAAGTTTTATTTTTCATATGTCAGTGTGTATTTATTTGACTATTTTTCATACTGTGGAACTACAAGTACCAGCGGGCCCTTTAATGCCCCGCATGCTGGGACTTGTGGTTCTCCAAGTCCCAGCTTGCGGGGGAGACTTGCTGGGACTCATAGTTCCACAGTATTAAACAATAGTTTATTCTTTTTTTTACACGGCAATCAGCTCGATGCCCACCGCCCAGGGGCATCGAGGACAGCACCAGGCTTCAGCCTGGTCAAGTAAGTCCTGGAGGGGGGGGGGACCCCTTTATTGGGGGGGTCCCCACTCCCCCAGGGCCCCTGGCAGGCTGACTGGTCAATAGGGATGAATGTTTTGGCCGCGGGACCTTATATAATAAGTGTCCCCTGGCTGTGGCATTGCCCTGCTGGCTGATTTGGTCTGGGGCTGGTTCTTAAAATACAGGGGACCCCTACTCATTTTGTCCCCCGTATTTTGGGAACTAGCCCTGGACCTGGAGCCTGGGGCTGGTTTTAAAAAATCGGAGAACCCCTATTTGTCGGGTTTCCTGATTTTTTTATTACCTGCCCTGGCTCTTTCCGCCTGGTGCTGGTTACGGCTGTGGGGGGACCCCACGCCGGTTTTTTTTTTTTATATATTTTTTTAATATATTTTTTTTAATTCTTATTTTTTTAACACTGAAGGCTGCAAATGTGACAGGAAAATATAGTGTATTTTCCTGCCGTATTTGCCCGGCAATTCGCGTCCGTTTTATGCTAATTAGCGGTCGTATTTTCAATACAGCCGCTTATTAAATCAGGAACCACCATTCTTTTGAATGGTGATTTCTGTCGTATTCTATCGATGGTGTATTTATTCGTATTTGTAAATACAAATACGAATGTCCCATCAATACGAAAATTCGTATTTTTGGCATAGTAAATGCCAAAAATATGAATAAGCCCCCCAAAAATCGTATTTTCGTATGAAAATACAATTTTTTCCATAATTTTTTCTTAATAAATTTCCCCCGTTACCTCAAACCATATTTGATCCTTATTTTTTTGTAAGGATATCAATATGCCTATCCAAAGCATGTTTACATTGTACTACTGTATTTGCCGCTACCACCTCTGATGGGAGGCTATTCCACCCCCCCCCTTCCATTAATCTAGGAGTGTGACAGTGGTCATTGCTGACATCACAGACCCTCCTCTTAAATACCTGGGCACGGCTGCATTTTTCAGAAACACCTGGAATATGGCAGGTTTCAACCCCCCCCCCCCCCCCCAAGCGCCGGTTTCCTGTCAGTCACATGGCCAGATGCACTAAGCTTCAAAAGTGATAAAGTGGAGAGTGATGAACAACCAGCCAATCAGCTCCTACCTGACATGTCACAGACTGTGTTTGAAAAATGTCAGGCAGGTGCTGATTGGTTGGTTGTTTAACACTCTCCATTTTATCACTTTTGAAGCTTAGTGCATCTGTCCCAGAGTCTGGACAGTTTGTGTTTATGATCCATTTGCATTTTCTGACGCTAATCACCCTTGCACATGCATTATGCCACATAGGATTAACATCTTCTATCTGATCCCCACGTCAGCCACAAAATAATAATATAACCATAAAATACCATTAATAAAATTATATAACAGAAAGACTCAGACACAGTGATTGCCATTCATTGGTTATTTATTTATTTATTTATTAGAACTAAATCAATTAGGAAATGTATGGTGCCCATTACCTTCCACCATCTGAGGGGTGTCCCATGTATATACCATATAATCACACAATCATAAGTAACCATAATATAAATAAAGACTCAGAGACATGTATTTGGCAGAATAAAAGGTGGAATTTATTTGAAACACATTAAAAATATTTAAATATGTTTAAACTAAGATTGGTGGCAAAGGGGTCTATTGGGGAAGCAGTGAGAAGAGTGGAGGGAGGAGCCAGTAGAGATGTTACCAATAGCAACCAATCACAATTCTCCCCTCTTTCCACTGCTTCGTGGATAGCTCCCAAAGCATTAAAATTTAGTAAAATGGATGATCTGCCAAAAAAAAAAAAATGTTTAATTGAATGCCAATTAGCCGAATAATGACAAGCTTCAGGGCCAATCAGAAGCAACTATAAAGACACATGAGGGAATAGGGGGTTGGGGGAGAGCAAGGATAACACAAGTAGAACTCGGCAAGAGGTGAAACCAAAATCCTGCTGAGGGACTGAAGAATTTGAAATTGAAAGCCAAATTTTTATGTGCCAAATTAAGTCCGTCAGTTCAGGTAAAAAAGGTAAAATCCCTCAAGACTTCTGCTGACAACAGCAGCAAGTAGCTAATCCCCGAGTAGGGTAGACAGGGGGAGACAAGACAACAAGGACATGACCAGTTAGAATAGTACTTACGTCCTTGGATTGCACCCCTGGATGTTTGGGGGCAATGATGTTCTTGATTTCCTCTAAAGATGACGCTGGGGAAATCTGCTCAGGTCAAAGCATCGGGTGCGGCACAGGGGGCAGATGCTGTTGACGTCCAGCCACTGTGTCAGGCATGAGACGTGGAAAACATGCCTGCAGGATGTGACCGCCACTTCCTCACAAACCCGAAACTGGGAGATGCAGATGGTGCAGGACTCTACAGCGCCGCCTCCTGTAAAGGTGCATCTCCTGTAGGATGGAAGGCGGGCAAGGATGACTGCTGGTCTCCGTGCTACCAAGGATGGTGCTGCCGCTGCTGGTGCTGCTGAGGACGGTGCCGCTGCTGGTTGGGCTGCTGCAGATGGTACGCCTGAAGATGGTCTGCGGCGTCCAGATCGTAGCCAGGAGGTGTTCGGATATGGCCCAGTTCCAAATAACTGGGCCAGTTCCCTCCGGCTCATTGTCGATGGTAAATTGCACCAAAGGTGCACAAAAAAAAAGAAAAAAAGAAAAGAAAACACAGATGTTAATGTGCGCTGATCTCTCTGATCACTGATAATACCTGGAGGAAACTCGCTGTAAAAGCTGGATCTCTCTAGGGGGGTATTTTTTTCTTGTGCTCACCTCTGCTCCTGCTCAAGAAATGCCAGTGAGAGGCCAGCACACTGAGGTTTTACACCTGGCATGTGGCATGCGGGCGGCAGTTGGAAATGGCAGTTGGTCTCTCTGTCCCATGCCTCACATCATCTTCCCACTGATATTACACAGTAACACATTTGGGAAATCAGTGAAAAGTGACAGATTAGTGCTCAGGGGTCACCACACCAAGGGCAGGGTGGTTTTTGGGCATGGGGAACCAGTTTTTTTAATCTGTCATTGCCTCTGCCATCTCTCCACTGTTGTGACAGCTACCATTCCTGAGGAGCAAACATATCTATCTATATTTCTACACATATCTATCTATCTATCTATCTATCTATCTATATATATATATATATATATTTATTAGGGATGGCCATCGTTGCCATCGATGGCAATTCTGCAACTGGCCATCGATAGTGCTAAACTATGCAATGGATGACCATCGATATTTTTACATTTTGATGGTCATCCATTATGTTTGATTGATTGGCCTGTGAGCCAATCAAAATATAGGGGGCGGGGCTTAGCGGGTGTCGGAGCTATGCATCGTGTCCAGGCGCTTTGACAAAAAACAGCAAAACATTGTTTTGCTGTTCCATTGATGGAGGGAAACCATCTGGTTCTCCCCCATCGATGGCAAAAGTATTCGACATCGGCCATGAACCATCGATGATTTCGAATCATCGATGGGCGATGGCCATCCCTAATATATATATATATATATATATATATATATATATATATATATATATATATCCATAAAGGGAAACAGTTTCCACAGAGCGCACTCACCAGACTTCAGAAAAATAGTTTAAAACTTCCAAATTTTAATTTATCTTTTTAAAATTCAACATGGTAGTCGACGTTTCGGGACATTGCATGACCCTTTTTCAAGACCTTACTCCAGCCTGATCTCCTGCTGACAGCGATAACACTGTCCCCCTGCGTCCAGCCTTAAATGCCACAAAGTCCGCCCATCAAGGTAAATACCCAGCCTATCATGGCAAGTATTGCTCAAAAAATCAGCTGTTAAATTATATCACATACCTGTCCTGATGTAGGAAATCCCGCCGCTCACTCGTGGTGCGGCGTGCGTTCCATACATACTCCTGCATCACCGCAGCTTCAGCGCGGCGTGCGTTCCATAGAGAGGAAGTAGTCACTCAGACTTCCTTCCAAGCACCCGGTCACATGGTGCTCCGCCAAGGCGGAAGCAGGTTACTAAGGAGTGGATATTAATTATTACCCGGTCACATGATACACTACAAGATGAGACGCTGCGTGCGTTCCATCAGTGGGTCCAGTATGTCCACTCCTTAGTAACCTGCTTCCACCTTGGTGGAATGCAGGAAGTGAAAGCATAACGCATTAGACCCGCAGATGGAACGCACGTAGCGTCACATCCGGCGGAGCACCATGTGACCTTTTGTGGCATTTAAGGCTGGACGCAGGGGGACAGTGTTATCGCTGTCAGCAGGAGATCAGGCTGGAGTAAGGTCTTGAAAAAGGGTCGTGCAATGGCCCGAAACGTCGACTACCATGTTGAATTTTAAAAGGATGAATTAAAATTTGGAAGTTTTTAAACTATTTTTCTGAAGTCTGGTGAGTGCGCTCTGTGGAAACTGTTTCCCTTTATGGATATGGATTGGCACGCATAGGATCCCCTCTGTGAAGCCTGGGCTCATCTGGCACCCCAGCAAACGTCTCCAGGAGTATTGTGAGTGCAACTTTATACTTTGGATATATATATAACAAACAGTAGATCCAGCACTCGTCTGGGTCATATAGTGGAATGCTCCGGTGCCTACTTTGGATGTCAGACTCCCAAATAAAGTTCGAATTGAAGAGGCACTCGTCAGACTTCGTAAGATGCAATCAAAAGATTTTTATTCTTACATGTTTCGGGACAGATACTCCCGTCGTCGTTCCCTGACGACGGGAGTATCTGTCCCGAAACATGTAGGAATACAAATCTTTTGATTGCATCTTACGAAGTCTGACGAGTGCCTCTTCATTTCGAACTTTATATATATATATATATATATATATATATATATATATATATATACAAAAGAAGTAAGGAGAAATAGCGCACCAATGAGCAATAAATTCAATATTTTTACTTGAAAAAATAAAAGCTCACATACATGAAGGTTAGGGGTTAACAGCTTGCCAGCACAGGGTATCAGCATCCACACGCTGTCAGTTCGGCGGAGGGACCGGGACCAGTCCTGCAATACAGGTCGCTAGGCCAGCCCTCTGACGAAGTCGATGACGAAATGCGTTGGAGCGTGGCCTAGCGACGTCAATTGAATGAAGGAGTACGCTTGTGAATCGGCTCCAGAAACCACTAGGTGCTGGGCACCATTTTCTCATGCTGATTTGTCTGCGGTACCCTATACCGCCACCCTTGGTACGTGATCTTATCCCCACTCTGTGTGCTTTTATTGTTCACCAATAAAATTGTCAACTTTTACCCGCACTATGGAGTGCCTGTTCTTATTCTACCAATAGATATATATATATATATATACTAGGTGATTCATCGCGCCCTACGGGCGCTCTTCACACCGTCGTAAGGGGCTGCGCCCCCTTAATTTGTGAACATTTGTTTATGAGAAAGATGGTTAGAATTGTATGAAAGATGGCCTGTATTGCAACTTGAGTTATAGGTGAAATGTGTTAAATAGAGAGCATATGATGTGGAAGGGGGTGTGTATTGTTTTGTTTAATTAAAAAGCGGTTACAGAGTAAGATGTACATTGATAGTGTGGATGGTACAGTGACATTTGTGGGTGTGTGGGGGGGGGGCTGTGTGTGCATGTTGTTTAGGTGTGTGTGTGCAATAGTATAATAGGGTGTTTCTGAGTCAGCGGCTCCCCACTGGCGGAGGTCACGACACAGGAAAACAGGAGGCTGGGTAGTGATAGGGGAGTGTGGGCATAAGGGGGACTAAAGAGGAGGGTGGGAGATACTGTGCAGCTTCTGCCAGTGGGTGAGGGTCCAGCATGGCAGTACAGGAGTACAGGATGGTGGCCCTTCGTCAGTGTCTCCTCCTACTGGGTGGGAGTTTGGGTGCATGAGAGCAGGAGGCTGGGCTATGAGGCATGATAGGGGCATGTGGGCAAAACAGCGTCAGCGACTCCCCAGTGGTGGAAGTTACGGTTCAGGAGATCAGGAAGCTGGGTAGTGATAGGGGTGTGTTAGTATACGGGGTACTAAAGAGGGGCTTAGGGGTGCCGTGAATTGCGGGAGGGGCGCTGGGGGTGCTGTGAATCGCGGGAGAGGGTCCGCAAAGCGTGGGAGGGGGCGTGAATTGCGCGAGGGGGGGTTGCGAATCGAGGGAGGGGGGGTGCGCGGGGGTACGTGAATTGCAGGAGGGGGGGGCACGGGGCGCGATGAATCACCTAGTTGGTTATATATTCTTGTAGAAGGATGGTAGGATGTTGCTGTCATTCAGAATGCGGGAGGGGGGGCGCGGAGGGTTGCAGTGAATCGCGGGAGGGTGGGTCGCGGGGGCGGGGGGTTGCCGCAATGACAGGAGGGGGGTCAGGGGTGGGGAATCGCGGTAGGGGGGGTCGTGGGGGGCACCGTGAACCGCGGGAGGGGGGGCCCGGGGGGTTGGCGCGAATCGTGGGAGGGGGGGTCGCGGGGTGCCGCGAATCGCAGGAGGGGTGGTGTCACGGGGTGGGGCCGCGAATTGCGGGGGGTGTGCTGCAAATCGCGGGAGGGGGGTCGCGGGGGGTGCCGCGAATCGCCACAAGAAAAAATCAACACAGAACGTTCAACACATGTAAATGTTGACATAAGTGTGGCACTTCATCGGTGTCCATGTCGACACATGAGAATGAATATGAATACATTCAAAAAAAGAAAAATAAATCTTCAAAAGCTCATGTCAACCTTTTTCATTGTCGACCACAGCCGTGCCAGTGTTTTGCATGTGCCATTTAATCCTGGGGTTGCCGTGAATCGCGCGTGGGGGTGGGGGGTGGGGAGGGAGGAGGTGAGGGGTGTCCGCGAATCACGGGAGGAGGGGTCGTGGGTGGACGCCGTGAATTGCGGGAGGGGGGGTCGCGGGGGGGGGGTGTGGGTGCCGCGAATTGTGGGAGGGGGGGGTGCGGGGGGTTGCAGTGAATCGCGGGAGGGTGGGTCGCGGGGTTGCCGCAATGACAGGAGGGGGGGTCAGGGGTAGGAAAGCGCGGTAGGGGGGGTCGTGGGGGGCACCGTGAACCGCAGGAGGGGGGGCCCGGGGGGTGGGCGTGAATCGTGGGAGGGGGGTCGCGGGGTGCCGCGAATCGCAGGAGGGGGGGTGTCACGGGGTGGGGCCGCGAATCGCAGGAGTCACCGGGGGTGCCGCGAATTGCGGGGGGTGTGCTGCAAATCACGGGAGGGGGGTCGCGGGGGTGCCGCGAATCGCCACAAGAAAAAATCAACACAGAAAGGTCAACACATGTAAATGTTGACATAAGTGTGGCACTTCATTGGTGTCCATGTCGACACATGAGAATGAATATGAAAACATTGAAAAAGTGAAAAATAAATCTTGTCAACCTTTTTCATTGTCGACCATAGCCATGTCAGTGTTTTGCATGTGCCATTTAATCGTGGGGATGCCGTGAATGGGGGGGGGGGGGGGGGGGGGGGGAGGTGCATACCTCCCAACATGACCCTCTCCAGGAGGGACACATTGCTCTGTTTCTGGACTTTCTTCTTAATTTATGGATTACCATCACCTGTGCTTAAACACCTTTCTTATCAATTACCCTGTTTAAAACAGGTGATGACAATCATAAATTAAGATGGAAGTCCACAACCCAGCGTTACAGCTCCAGACACACTTTGAGTGACAGATGTAGCCAAATATATAAGAGATATATACACACACACACAAATACATACATACATCTTTGCGGCCACAGCTTATGCTACGGAACTTACATATCGTAGCACCCGCACCACCCTGGGTCCACGCCACCCTCCTGTGTCCACGCCACCGCCATAAAGTTGTGGCGAGCGAAGTGAGCCTGCAATGGGACAATGATGCTATTCTGAAAGCGGCTAATGTAACTGGCGTAAGCTGTGGCCGCAAAGATGAGGAATTACCAACAATTCTGTCCTTAAGAATCTTCTGTCTCTGGAGAATGTGGTGAATGACAATGTTTGACGACAATAGTGGTGGTGGGGGGGGGGGGGGGGTTCTGATTTCTGTTCAATATATGGCGGTCAATGAGGTTTATGTCTGTGTGCTATGTATGATAGACAATGATGTCTGTGTATAATATATAGGTGTAATAGGTATTCTGATGTGAAATATATTAGCAATGCAAACTTAGCTTTTATTTTATTTTGTTACTGACACATTTGTATAGGTGCCATCATTGTAATGTTAATGGTGTTTTACTTATACCATACTCTACAGTGAATGCACAAATGCACTGAGATCTCTATGAGCAACAAATGCTGCGAGACAACTGTATCAATCATTTCTTTTGTCATATACAGTAGCCGACATCCTCACCCTGCCAGATGTACTAAGCTTGATAACGTGAAGAGTGATAATGTAACGGCCAATCAGTTTCTAAATGCCATGTTACAGACTGTGTTTGAAAAATGAAAGCTAGGAGCTGGTTGGTTGGAGGTTTATACCTCTCTACTTTATCACTTTTTAAAGCTTAGTACATTTTTTAATGAAGGAGGTGTTCATGAATGATTATGCAAACGCGGGGGGGGACTTTGGCCCTCCATCTGTTGCTGAACTACACATCCCAGCATGCACTGCTACATGTTTTGCTATCGGCCATGTTAAAACTGCAGCAAAAGCATTCTGGGATGTGTAGTTCAACAACAGCTGGAGGGCCGAAGGTTCCCCATCCCTGCCTTAAATTGTGACAACAATAGTTGGTATATAATATGATCAATATAGCTGCCACCACATCATGCAGTGTTCCAGCTTCTTCTACCACATTTACTGTATGTGTGGATCTGAGCCCTCAAACATCGCACTGGACCAGAGAGCAGCTGCCAGGAGGAAGAGACAGGAGCCTTACCATGAAGTGTGAGATTGTGAAAGTGCAGCACTGGTTCTATTATGTTTGTGTATTTATTTATTATTATATGTTTAACCTTTTCTGACTACTTATTGTATTTAAATGTTTGAAAGAGCTTATACTATAGACCATCTGTATCAGTATGTGTGGGCTTTGGCTGTATTAAAGTTTTATTTTTCATATGTCAGTGTGTATTTATTTGACTATTTTTCATACTGTGGAACTACAAGTACCATCGGGCCCTTTAATGACCCGCATGCTGGGACTTGTGGTTCTCCAAGTCCCAGCTTGCGGGGGGAGGCTTGCTGGGACTATTAGTTCCACAGTATTAAACAATAGTTTATTCTTTTTTTTACACTGCAATCAGCTCGATGCCCACCGCCCAGGGGCACCGGTGACAGCACTGGTCAGGTAAGTCCTGGAGGGGGAGCCCTTTATTGGGGGGGTCCCCACTCCCCCAGGGCCCCTGGCCAGGCTGACTGGTCAGTAGGGATGAATGTTTTGGCCGCGGGACTTTATATAGTAAGTGTACCCCGGCTGTGACATTACCCTGCTGGCTGGTTTGGTCTGGGGCTGGTTCTTAAAATACAGGGGACCCCTACTCATTTTGTCCCCCGTATTTTGGGAACCCCTATTTGTCGGGTTTCCTGATTTTTTATTACCAGCCCCAGCTCTTCCAGCCTGGTGCTGGTTACGGCTGTGGAGGGGGACCCCACGCCGTTTTTTTTTATTTTATTTTTTTTATTCTTATTTTTTTAACACTGAAGGCTGCAAATACAACAGGAAAATAAAGTGTATTTTCCTGCCGTTTTTGCCATTCGCGGCCGTTTTACGCTAATTAGCGGTCGGATTTTCAATACAGCCGCTTAGTAAATCAGGAATTACCATTCTTTTGAATGGTGATTTTTGTCGTATTCTATCGATGTATTTGTAAATACAAATACGAATGTCCGATCAATACGAATACGAAAATTCGTATTTTTGGCATAGTAAATGCCAAAAATACGAATAAGCCCCCAAAAAATCTTATTTTTGTATGAAAATACAGTTTTTTTCCACAAATTTTTTTTAGTAAATTTCCCCCGTTACCTCAAACCATATTTGATCCTTATTTTTTTGTAAGGATATCAATATGCCTATCCCATGCATGTTTACATTGTACTACTGTATTTGCCGCTACCACCACTACTCTTTCTGTGAAGTAATTCTTCCTCAAGTTTCCCCCCTTCCGTTAATCTAGGACTGTCATTGCTGACATCACAGACCCTCCTCTTAAATACCTGGGCACGACTGCATTTTTCAGAAACACCTGGAATATGGCAGGTTTCCACCCCCCCCCCCCCAAACGCCGGTTTCCTGTCAGTCGCATGGCCAGATGCACTAAGCTTCAAAAGTGATAAAATGGAGAGTGATGAACAGCCAGCCAATCAGCTCCCACCTGCCGTGTCACAGACTGTGTTTGAAAAATGTCAGGCAGGTGCTGATTGGTTGGTTGTTTAACACTCTCCATTTTATCACTTTTGAATCTTAGTGCATCTGGCCCAGAGTCTGGACAGTTTGTGTTTATGATCCATTTGCATTTTCTGACGCTAATCACCCTTGCACATGCATTATGCGACATAGGATTAACATCTTCTATCTGACCCCCACGCCAGCCACAAAATAATAATATAACCATAAAATACCATTAATAAAATTATATAACAGAAAGACTCAGACACAGTGATTGCCATTCATTGGTTATTTATTTATCTATTAGAACTAAATCAATTAGGAAATGTATGGTGCCCATTTCCTTCCACCATCTGAGGGGTGTCCCGTGTATATACCATATAATCACACAATCATAAGTAACCATAATATAAATAAAGACTCAGAGACATGTATTTGGCAGAATAAAAGGTGGAATTTATTTGAAACACATTAAAAATATTTAAATATGTTTAAACTAAGATTGGTGGCAAAGGGGTCTATTGGGGAAGCAGTGAGAAGAGTGGAGGGAGGAGCCAGTAGAGATGTTACCAATAGCAACCAATCACAATTCTCCCCTCTTTCCACTGCTTCGTGGATAGCTCCCAAAGCATTAAAATTTAGTAAAATGGATGATCTGCCAAAAAAAAAAAATGTTTAATTGAATGCCAATTAGCCAAATAATGACAAGCTTCAGGGCCAATCAGAAGCAACATAAAGACACATGAGGGAATAGGGGGTTGGGGGAGAGCAAGGATAACACAAGTAGAACTCGGCAAGAGGTGAAACCAAAATCCTGCTGAGGGACTGAAGAATTTGAAATTGAAAGCCAAATTTTAATGTGCCAAATTAAGTCCGTCAGTTCAGGTAAAAAAGGTAAAATCCCTCAAGACTTCTGCTGACAACAGCAGCAAGTAGCTAATCCCCGAGTAGGGTAGACAGGGGGAGACAAGACAACAAGGACATGACCAGTTAGAATAGTACTTACGTCCTTGGATTGCACCCCTGGATGTTTGGGGGCAATGATGTTCTTGATTTCCTCTAAAGATGACGCTGGGGAAATCTGCTCAGGTCAAAGCATCGTGCGCGGCACAGGGGGCAGATGCTGTTGACGTCCAGCCACTGTGTCAGGCATGAGACGTGGAAAACATGCCTGCAGGATGTGACCGCCACTTCCTCACAAACCCGAAACTGGGAGATGCAGATGGTGCAGGACTCTACAGCGCCGCCTCCTGTAAAGGTGCATCTCCTGTAGGATGGAAGGCGGGCAAGGATGACTGCTGGTCTCCGTGCTACCAAGGATGGTGCTGCCGCTGCTGGTGCTCCTGAGTACGGTGCCGCTGCTGGTTGGTCTGCTGCAGATGGTACGCCTGAAGATGGTCTGCGACGTCCAGATCGTAGCCAGGAGGTGTTCGGATATGGCCCAGTTCCAAATAACTGGGCCAGTTCCCTCCGGCTCATTGTTGATGGTAAATTGCACCAAAGGTGCACAGAAAAAAAAAGAAAAGAAAACACAGATGTTAATGTGCGCTGATCTCTCTGATCACTGATAATACCTGGAGGAAACGCGCTGTAAAAGCTGGATCTCTCTAGGGGGGTATTTTATTCTTGTGCTCACCTCTGCTCCTGCTCAAGAAATGCCAGTGAGAGGCCAGCACACTGAGGTTTTACACCTGGCATGTGGCATGCGGGCGGCAGTTGGAAATGGCAGTTGGTCTCTCTGTCCCATGCCTCACATCATCTTCCCACTGATATTACACAGTAACACATTTGGGAAATCAGTGAAAAGTGACAGATTAGTGCTCAGGGGTCACCACACCAAGGGCAGGGTGGTTTTTGGGCATGGGGACCCAGTTTTTTTAATCTGTCATTGCCTCTGCCATCTCTTCACTGTTGTGACAGCTACCATTCCTGAGGAGCAAACATATCTATCTATATTTCTACACATATCTATATATATATATATATATATATATATATATATATATATACTAGGTGATTCATCGCGCCCTACGGGCGCTCTTCACACCGTCGAAAGGGGCTGCGCCCCCTTAATTTGTGAACATTTGTATATGAGAAAGATGGTTAGAATTGTATGAAAGATGGCCTGCATTGCAACTTGAGTTATAGGTGAAATGTGTTAAATAGAGAGCATATGATGTGGAAGGGGGTGTGTTTTGTTTTGTTTAATTAAAAAGCGGTTACAGAGTAAGATGTACATTGATAGTGTGGATGGTACCGTGACATTTGTGGGTGTGGGGGGGGGGGGGGGGCTGTGTGTGCGTGTTGTTTAGGTGTGTGTGTGTGCAATAGTATAGTAGGGTGTTTCTGAGTCAGCGGCTCCCCACTGGCGGAGGTCACGACACAGGAAAACAGGAGGCTGGGTAGTGATAGGGGTGTGTGGGCATAAGGGGGACTAAAGAGGAGGGTGGGAAATACTGTGCAGCTTCTGCCAGTGGGTGAGGGTCCAGCGTGGCAGTACAGGAGTACAGGATGGTGGCCCTTAGTCAGTGTCTCCTCCTACTGGGTGGGAGTTCGGGTGCATGAGAGCAGAAGGCTGGGCTATGAGGCATGATAGGGGCATGTGGGCAAAACAGCATCAGCGACTCCCCAGTGGTGGAAGTTACGGTTCAGGAGAGCAGGAAGCTGGGTAGTGATAGGGGTGTGTGAGTATACGGGGGACTAAAGAGGGGCTTAGGGGTGCTGCCGTGGGTGTATGCCGTGAATTGCGGGAGGGGGAGGGTCGTGGGGGGGGGTGTGGGTACCGCTAATTGTGGGAGGGGGGGGCGTGGGGGGTTGCAGTGAATCGCGGGAGGGTGGGTCGCGGGGGCGGGGGGTTGCCGCAATGACAGGAGGGGGGGTCAGGGGTGGGGAATCGCGGTAGGGGGGTCGTGGGGGGCACCGTGAACAGCGGGAGGGGGGCCCCGGGGGGTTGGCGCGAATCGTGGGAGGGGGGGTCGCGGGGTGCCGCAATCGCAGGAGGGGGGGGTGTCACGGGGAGGGGCCGCAATCGCAGGAGGGGGGGGGGTGTGTCACGGGGTGGAGCCGCGAATCGCGGGAGTCACCGGGGGTGCCGCGAATTGCGGGGTGTGTGCTGCAAATCGCGGGAGGGGGGTCGCGGGGGGTGCCGTGAATCGCCACAAGAAAAAATCAAAACGGAAAGTTCAACACATGTAAATGTTGACATAAGTGTGGCACTTCATCGGTGTCCATGTCGACACATGAGAATGAATATGAAAACATTAAAAAAAAGAAAAATAAATCTTCAAAAACTCATGTCAACCTTTTTCATTGTCGACCATAGCCGTGCCAGTGTTTTGCATGTGCCATTTAATCCTGGGGTTGCCGTGAATCGCGTGCGGGGGTGGGGGGGGAGGGAGGAGGTGAGGGGTGTCCGCGAATCACGGGAGGAGGGGTCGTGGGTGGATGCCGTGAATTGCGGGAGGGGGGGTCGCGGGGGTGGGTGGGGGCCGCGAATTGTGGGAGGGGGGGGGCGCGTGGGGTTTCAGTGAATCGCGGGAGGGTGGGTCGCGGGGGCGGGGGGTTTCTTCTTAATTTATGGATTACCATCACCTGTGCTTAAACACCTTCTTATCAATTACCCTGTTTAAAACAGGTGATGACAATCATAAATTAAGATGGAAGTCCACAACCCAGCGTTACAGCTCCAGACACACTTTGAGTGACAGATGTAGCCAAATATATAAGAGATATATATATATATATATATATATATATATTTATTAGGGATTGCCATCGATGGCAATTCTGCAACTGGCCATTGATAGTGCTAAATTATGCAATGGATGACCATCGATATTTTTACATATTGATGGTCATTCATTACGTTTGATTGATTGGCCTGTGGGCGAATCAAAATATAGGGGGCGGGGCTTAGCGGGTGTTGGAGCTATGCATCGTGTCCCGGCGCTTTGACAAAAAACAGCAAAACATTGTTTTGCTGTTCCATTGATGGAGGGAAACCATCTGGTTCTCCCCCATCGATGGCAAAAGTATTCGACATCGGCCATGAACCATCAATGATTTTGAATCATCGATGGGCGATGGCCATCCCTAATATATATATATATATATATATATATATATATATATATATATATATATATATTTCCAAAGGAGGCAGCACTCAGGAGGCGGTTGTTAATGTAGAAAAAACGTCTGTATTAAAATACAAGCTTTCGGGGTGTGACCCCCTTCATCAGGTACAGACAACGTTGTCTGTACCTGATGAAGGGGGTCACACCCCGAAAGCTTGTATTTTAATACAGACGTTTTTTCTACATTAACAACCGCCTCCTGAGTGCTGCCTCCTTTGGAAATATATCTGTGTATTTTGTCCGGGCACCGGGGCCTTCTATACATTGAGAACAAGCTGAGTGCCGGCTGATTTGGACTCCTATATATATATATATATATATATATATATATATATATATATATATATATATATATATATATATATATATATATATATATATATATATATATATATATATACAAAAGAAGTAAGGAGAAAGAGCGCACCAATGAGCAATAAATTCAATATTTTTACTTAAAAAAAATAAAAGCTCACATACATAAAGGTTAGGGGTTAACAGCTTGCCAGCACAGGGTATCAGCATCCACACGCTGTCAGTTCAGCGGAGGGACCGGGACCAGTCCTGCAATACAGGTCGCTAGGCCAGCCCTCTGACGAAGTCGATGACGAAACGCGTTGGGTCGTGGCCTAGCAATGTCAATTGAACGAAGGTACGCTTGTGAATCGGCTCCAGAAACCACTAGGTGCTGGGCACCATTTTCTCATGCTGATTTGTCTGCGGTACCCTATACCGCCACCCTTGGTACGTGATCTTATCCCCACTCTGTGTGCTTTTATTGTTCACCAATAAAATTGTCAACTTTCACCCGCACTATGGAGCGCCTGTTCTTATTCTACCAATATATATATATATATACACACACAAATACATTCATACATCTTTACGGCCACAGCTTATGCTACGGAACTTCCGTATCGT
Organism: Crinia signifera; assembly: GCF_055691185.1. NCBI lineage: Eukaryota > Metazoa > Chordata > Amphibia > Anura > Myobatrachidae > Crinia > Crinia signifera. The sequence continues at coordinate 40,539,909 of NC_139222.1, forward strand.
AGCCCGCACCACCCTGGGTCCACACCACCCTCCCGTGTCCACGCCACCATCCATTACCTTTAGTAAAGTTGTGGCGAGCGAAGTGAGCCTGCAAGGGGACAATGATGCTATTCTGAAAGCGGCTAATGTAACTGGCGTAAGCTGTGGCCGCAAAGATGAGGAATTACCAACAATTCTGTCCTTAAGAATCTTCTGTCTCTGGAGAATGTGGTGAATGACAATGTTTGACGACAATAGTGGTGGTGGTGGGGGGGGGGGTGTTCTGATTTCTGTTCAATATATGGCGGTCAATGAGGTTTATGTCTGTGTGCTATGTATGATAGACAATGATGTCTGTGTATAATATATAGGTGTAATAGGTATTCTGATGTGAAATATATTAGCAATGCAAACTTAGCTTTTATTTTATTTTGTTACTGACACATTTGTATAGGTGCCATCATTGTAATGTTAATGGTGTTTTACTTATACCATACTCTACAGTGAATGCACAAATGCACTGAGATCTCTATGAGCAACAAATGCTGCGAGACAACTGTATCAATCATTTCTTTTGTCATATACAGTAGCCGACATCCTCACCCTGCCAGATGTACTAAGCTTGATAACGTGAAGAGATAATGTAACGGCCAATCAGTTTCTAAATGCCATGTTACAGACTGTGTTTGAAAAATGAAAGCTAGGAGCTGGTTGGTTGGAGGTTTATACCTCTCTACTTTATCACTTTTTAAAGCTTAGTACATTTTTTAATGAAGGAGGTGTTCATAAATGATTATGCAAACGCAGGGGGGGAGGGGGGGACTTTGGCCCTCCATCTGTTGCTGAACTACACATCCCAGCATGCACTGCTACATGTTTTGCTATTGGCCATGTTAAAACGGCAGCAAAAGCATTCTGGGATGTGTAGTTCAACAACAGCTGGAGGGCCGAAGGTTCCCCATCCCTGCCTTAAATTGTGACAACAATAGTTGGTATATAATATGATCAATATAGCTGCCACCACATCATGCAGTGTTCCAGCTTCTTCTACCACATTTACTGTATGTGTGGATCTGAGCCCTCAAACATCGCACTGGACCAGAGAGCAGCTGCCAGGAGGAAGAGACAGGAGCCTTACCATGAAGTGTGAGATTGTGAAAGTGCAGCACTGGTTCTATTATGTTTGTGTATTTATTTATTATTATATGTTTAACCTTTTCTGACTACTTATTGTATTTAAATGTTTGAAAGAGCCTATACCAGTGGTTCCCAAACTGTGCGCCTAGGCTCCCTGGGGTGCCTCGGGACACTTGCAGGGGTGCCTCGGGTTGGTCGTCAAGGACCAATTCAAATTATTTATGAACAATTATTTCTGGACAAAACCAGTGCTGGTGGCTGCCAATCATAAAATATGTACAATCAGAACCAAATCCTGCCCGTTACCACATAACTGAACCTAAGAAGCACATATAAACACAATCTACTTAATTTGATATATATTTTTGGGGCCTAGGGGTGGCTTGGAAAAATTCTTATACTCTAGGGTGCCGTGATTAGAAAAAGATTGGGAACCCCTGGCCTATACTATAGACCATCTGTACTGTTAAATATCAATACAGTATCCAGTGTATGAAAAGACGGTACTTGTTTCCTAGCACGGCGCCCATCGTGACCCATCGCATACCTTAAGTTAAGGTATGCGATGGGACCCGACCGACGCTATTTTGGGCTATTTTTAGCATTTTCCCGACAATTACAAAATCGGGTCCATCGCATGCCATTATAATGGCATGCGATGCGACCGACACAATTTAACATTGACTGCATTGTAATCAATGTTAAAATCCTATGTAAAATCGGGTCCATTGTATGCCATTATAATGGCATACAATGCAACCAATGCGATGGACCTGATTTTACATAGGGAACAATGTTAAATGGCCCACCATACCCGATATTTGATTGTATACCCACCCTGATGGGTAATTTGTATGTGAAATGGCCCCCCATTGTTAACGCCACCCCACGATGAACGCCAACCCGAAGCGTGGCGAGCGGCGGCGATACGCGTCCTTTGACCTTTTCATACCCCCACTATCCACGTCGGCGTGAAGGCGATTTTATATAGCGTGGCGAGCGCAGCGAGCCCCATGAGGGGACGCGTAATACCTGTGAAGTAATGGGCGTCTCCTCCCGGGGCTCGCTGTGCTCGCCACGCTACAGGCTCGGTGGCTCGCTGCCCTCGCCACACTATATACAGTCAACTCCACGCCAACGTGGATAGTGGGGGTATGAAAAGGTCGGAGGACGCGTACTGCTGCGCTTGCCATTCTTCGGGTTGGCGTTGATCGTGGGGTGGCATTATTAATGGGGGGGCATTTGACCCATCAGGGTAGGTATACAATGAAAATTGGGGTCTAGGGGGGCATTTTAGATTGGGCCCAATGTAAAAATCGGGTAGATCTCATTGCATGTGATTTGGTTGCATGCGACGCGATTTTTGCGGACCCGATGGATACAATTAAAATCGTTGGCGCCGTGCTAGGAAACAAGTACTGAAAAGACCAATTTTCAGGGCTGTGACCGCTCCCCCAGACTCCTGTACTTACTCCGATGCCTTGCAGAGTGGGAGATTTTGGACTACATTTGGAAACCCCCTCTAAAAATCCTGCGTTTGCCACTGCTGCCAGTGGTGGAATTCCAATGCTGTGGGCAATTACCAGGTCAATAGCTATTGCATGCAGTCAGTGGTGCCAATAAAGGGGGTACTAATTACCAGTCTGATGGAGGGGCCCAAAGGGGCCCCATTACCTGCCAGCAGCAGCTCTGCTCAATCCAGCACATGCTTCCAGGTGCTGGGCTGCAGTGTGGCCAGGGTGGTGATTAAAGTGCTATTTTTCTCTAGATTTTAACTAAAGGGTGCATGGCCACGCCTCCTGAAACGTACCGGGGCCCAGCTCCTGACGTTGGCACCTCTTTGTTACAGATCTTCATCATCCTGCACAATGGTCCTTTCACTTTTGATGAGCACATTTTCACCTTCCAGTTTTCAGTGGGGCTGATGCATGTAACGAGCACCTGGAAATGGGGAGGCCTTGGTACTTTTCTCATGTTTTATAGTAACACTTGTCCATATAACAGGACTATGATTTGTCACATGCTGTGCCGTGCAGTCCCCCAGTTATTGCAGGCGTTCTCCATCGTCACATTAATGCATATATACAGATGGAGCCCTCCCCAGCCAGCCTTCTCTGGAGAGCCATGGTGAGCCAAGGCCTATTGTTCTCAGCAGCAATACAATACATACAACAATACAGTATGGGATTAGCAGAGTAATGGGTACTTGTTTATTATCTGGGCGCCCAAATTTTTCATTGCATGCCACTACTTAAGGCATGCGATGCTATGCGATTTTTCATTGTAAAGACCAGATTTATAATTGTATAGTCACCCATGGGTGATCTCATACCCCCACTATCCAACTACGCATGGAGATGCCGCTATTCGCCGCCTTGCGGCCTAGCGGCCAATCAGGAGCATTCGGGCCAATCAGCGGCATTCGGGAGGCGGAGCCGCACGATGTACACAAACACCGGTTTGTTTTTTTGCCAAGACCCTTACCTGGACTACGTCGCCCCGGGACAGGTGAGTATGGTTTCCACAGCTTCCACATGAATTTCGTCGGACTCCGGACGCCATCGCCGACAGCGACGTCGACATGAAGAACGCCGACACAGGACCAGAAGATGACACAGGACCAGGGCTACCTACGGGAAGAAGATAGGTAAGTATTAGTATGTGTGGGCTTTGTATGTATTAAAGTTTTATTTTAAGTGTGTGTCAGTGTGTTTTATTGTACTATTTTTAATACTGTGGCACTACAAGACCCAGCGGGCCCTTTAATGCCCCGCAGGCTGTGACTTGTGGTTCTCCAAGTCCCGGCTTGTGGGGGAGGCTTGCTGGGACTCATAGTGCCCCAGTATTAGACAATAGTTTAATCTTTTTTTACACCAAGATCAGCTCGATGCCCACCGCCCAGGGGCATCGAGGACAGTACCAGGCTTCAGCCTGGTCAGGTAATCCTGGAGGGGGGGGACCCCTTTATTGGGGGGGTCCCCACTCCCCCAGGGCCCCTGGCCAGGCTGACTGGTCAGGGGGTTAATGCTTTGGCCGGGGGGACTTGTATAAAAAGTCTACCCCCGGCTGTGGCATTACCCTGCTGGCTGGTTTGGCCTGGGGCTGGTTCTTGAAATACGGGGGACCCCTACTCATTTTGTCCCCCGTATTTTGGGAACCAGCCCCGGACCTGGAGCCTGGGGCTGGTTGTTAAAAATCGGGGAACCCCTATTTGTCGGGTTCCCTGATTTTTAATTACCGGCCCCGGCTCCTTCAGCCTGGTGCTGGTTTCGGCTGTGGGGGGGACCCCACGCCGTTTTTTTTTAAAACTTATTTATTTTTCTATTTTTTTTTTACACACTGCAGCCTGCACGGATCTGACTGATCCGTGCAGACTGCTACAAATAATTCGTATTAGCGGCCGTATATACGGCCGCTAATACGAATTGTTACACCATCGGAGATTTACAAAGCAGTCGTATCTGACTGCTTTGTAATTTCCCCTCCGGAACACGACTTTGCATACGACTTAAACAGTCGTATGCAGCCGTAGGGGAAATACCAATACGAAAAACTAGGTTTTTCATATTGGTAAATTTCCCCCCTTAAGTCCAGAATGGTTCTGTAACCACCCGTACTCTTTGGGACTAGAAACAGATTTGAATAGAAACCCTTTGTTTGCGGACAATGAGGCACTAGCTATTCTGCCCCAATTTGCAACAATTGCTGGACCTTTAGAACAGAGCTTGCTCTTGCGCTTTTTCTTTTGGAATACTTGATCTGACAAACTTGTTTCCCTGGAACAAGCTAAAAACTCGATCCTGTAGCCCTCTTTCACAATCTTTATGACCCATCTGTCTCTGATGGAACACTCCCAAACTACTGCATATTCCAACAGACGAGCCCCCAACTTCACAGGTCCGGCATAGTCATTGCGGCAATCCTCTCCTAGAAGATGTTTGAAATGACTGACGCTGAGTATCCTCTCCTGAAATATTGACGTCCTGGTCTATAGGATCTGGCTTCACGAAATAGCTGTCTGGAAGATTGCGGTACAGGGAATATATTTCTTCGGTCCTGGGACAGTCAAACCGACTTACCCCCCTGAAATCATCTGGATCATCTCATCCAATTTGGGGCCGAACAGAAAGGTAACCCTCAAACGGTACAGCTGACCGCCTGTTCTTGGAATGTGCGTACGCATTCCATGGTTTAAGCCACAGGGCTCACCCGCTGCCATGGCCCTAGCCAAAAATACTACTGTATCCAAGGAGGCCTCCTGCATGATTTCTAGACTTAGAAGGATGTACTGTTGAGAGATCCTATCTTCGTTGTCTGTATGCATCTTAGTACCCCATAATCTAAGGGCTCTGGATACAGATGCAATAGCCACCCCAGACTTCAAAGATACTGCCGAAGACAGATGCAACTTTCGCCATGAACTCTTTAGCTTTCTGTCCATTGCGTCTTTAAACGCCGATACATCTTCCAATGGGATAGTGGTCCTAGAAGTCAGCTCCGCCACGGCAGCATCAACTTTTGGAATTCCACACCAAGCCAGAAACTGCTCATCCATAAATGGGAACATTTTCTCAATTCTACTCAGGCTACCGACTCTCGTCAAAGCCGGCCCACTCCTTGGATATCATTTCTTTCACCCCTTTATGTAACGGGAAAGCTCTGACTTCAGCATGCTCTCCACCACGTCTAGGTTGAAGGATCTATCTTCTAATTAAATTTCAATACATATGTGGCCCTGTACGTGTCTGCACTTTACCACTTACTGTATCTACAGTATGATAGCATTGCAAAACACAATGTCTGATTTGGCCTCCATGTGCGCCCTGCAATGACTGAATGGGTTAATGCATTCCTCTCAGTAGAGGAATGAGGTACTAAAAGTAAATTGACCAGGGGACTGGGTTATTATTGTGTTCAACTGAAAGTAGTTTTGGTGCGCTGCGTACTAATTGCCCCACCGAACGCGGTGCACATGAACTACTGCCCTCCGAGACATGAAAGCTACTTGTTTGATCCGAAGATTTTGGGAGTGTTAGGAGGCGGCCGCTCGGTGAGCGGTCCGAGGGAACGCCTAGCACTTTTCGTCAACACCCATGTTTACGCCCCAATTTACGCCCAGTTTTGCCCGCTTTCATACCGCACCCATAGCTACGCCCACATTACGCTCATATTGTCCGAGAGTGTTCAGTGGACATTCTTTGTGTGTTGTGATCTGTCTGAATGCGGAGTGCCACCGTTGCACATGCGCACTCAGCAGGAATACGCAATCCGAACGAATGTGTACCTGTCCGAGTCAATCAGAATAAGCCCCATAGTGCTTCTAACACACAGTGCTGAGCAGTTGTACTTCTCCTGTGTGTGCGCGTGTGTGAGTGTTTTATATATTGGCTTTGTTGTAGAACAACAAGTACCAGTGGGCCCTTTACTGCCCCACATGCTGGGACTTTTGGTTCTCCAAGTCCCCGCATACGGTGCAAGCTTGCTGGGACTTGTAGTTCCACAACAAAGTACAATAGTTTATTCTATTTTTCACACTACAATCAGCCCAGTGCCCACCTCCCAGGGACACAGGGGACAGCCCCGGGCATCAGCCTGGGCAGGGTTAATTCTGGAGGGGGGGCTCTCCCCCAGGGTCCCTGCCTGAGCGGACCAGTCCGGGGGTATAATGCTTCAGCGGCGGGACCTTATATAATAAGTATCCCCAGGCTGTGCCATAAGCCTGCTGGCTGATTGTGCCCATGGCTGGTTCTCAAAATATGGGTGACCCCTATTTATTTTGTCCCTCGTATTTTGGGAACCAGGACCGGCCCTTGAGCCTCTGACTGATCCGTGCTGGCTTCTGCAAAATACAGTACACACTTTTGCGCGTTGGATCACTATTTTGGGCACATTCAATGATAAACCTCCATCTGCAGGAGAAAGGCAACGTACATCCTCACCCTTCACCACCATCCCACCCAACTGACTGCAGCAAACAAGCAATGGGCCGGCATCTTCAGCTGAGTGATTAATGCATACAGGCAGGCGGTTTTGGGACACTCATTTGATGCACTGCACCTATGTATTTGCACATGCATTCGCTACATGATGGACCCATTGTGCAGAACAATTTGGAAAGATGTCTACAGCAGGAGTGGCCGGACTTTTGTAACCCGGGATCTACTTTTTGTACAATTACTTTCTGGGGATCTACCAGCATCTCCCCCTGTGTAAAATATACCCCTCCAAATGCAATACATCCCTTACACATTAAGCCACACAATGTGCCCGAAACTAACATCCTGCCACAAGGACTGCGGATAAATTCACATTGTGACACAGGGAATGAGCCCGAAATTCACATTGTGACACAGGGAATGAGCCCGAAATTCACATTGTGACACAGGGAATGACCCCGAAATTCACATTGTGACACAGGGAATGAGCCCGAAATTCACATTTTGACACAGGGAATAATCCCGAAATTCACATTGTGACACAGGGAATGAGCCCGAAATTCACATTGTGACACAGGGAATGAGCCCGAAATTCACATTGTGACACAGGGAATGAGCCAAATTTCCCATTGTGACACAGGGAATGAGCCCGAAATTCACAATCTGACACAGGGAATGATCCCGAAATTCACATTTTGACACAGGGAATGATCCCGAAATTCACATTGTGACACAGGGAATGAGCCAAATTTCCCATTGTGACACAGGGAATGAGCCCGAAATTCACAATCTGACACAGGGAATGAGCCCGAAATTCACATTCTGACACAGGGAATGATCCCGAAATTCACATTGTGACACAGGGAATGAGCCCAAAATTCACAATCTGACACAGGGAATGTGCCCGAAATTCACATTGTGACACAGGGAATGAACCCAAAATTCACATTGTGACACAGGGAATGAGCCCAAAATTCACATTGTGACACAGGGAATGAGCCCAAAATTCACAATCTGACACAGGGAATGTGCCCGAAATTCACATTGTGACACAGGGAATGAACCCAAAATTCACATTGTGACACAGGGAATGAGCCCAAAATTCACATTTTGACACAGGGAATGAGCCCAAAATTCACACTGTGACACAGGTAATGAGCCCGAAATTCACATTCTGACACAGGGAATGAGCTCAAAATTCACATTCTGACACAGGGAATGAGCTCAAAATTCACATTGTGACACAGGAAATGTGCTCGAAATTCACATTGTGACACAGGGAATGAGCTCAAAATTCACATTGTGACACAGGGAATGTTCCCGAAATTCACATTGTGACACAGGGAATGTGCCTGAAATTCACATTGTGACACAGGGAATGGGCCCGAAATTCACATTGTGACACAGGGAATGAGCCCGAAATGCACATTCTGACACAGGGAATGTGCCCAAAATTCACATTGTGACACAGGGAATGAGCCCGAAATTCACATTGTGACACAGGGAATGAGCCCGAAATTCACAATCTGACACAGGGAATGTGCCCGAAATTCACATTGTGACACAGGGAATGAACCCAAAATTCACATTCTGACACAGGGAATGATCCCGAAATTCACATTGTGACACAGGGAATGAGCCCAAAATTCACAATCTGACACAGGGAATGTGCCCGAAATTCACATTGTGACACAGGGAATGAACCCAAAATTCACATTGTGACACAGGGAATGAGCCCAAAATTCACATTGTGACACAGGGAATGAGCCCAAAATTCACAATCTGACACAGGGAATGTGCCCGAAATTCACATTGTGACACAGGGAATGAACCCAAAATTCACATTGTGACACAGGGAATGAGCCCAAAATTCACATTTTGACACAGGGAATGAGCCCAAAATTCACACTGTGACACAGGTAATGAGCCCGAAATTCACATTCTGACACAGGGAATGAGCTCAAAATTCACATTCTGACACAGGGAATGAGCTCAAAATTCACATTGTGACACAGGAAATGTGCTCGAAATTCACATTGTGACACAGGGAATGAGCTCAAAATTCACATTGTGACACAGGGAATGTTCCCGAAATTCACATTGTGACACAGGGAATGTGCCTGAAATTCACATTGTGACACAGGGAATGGGCCCGAAATTCACATTGTGACACAGGGAATGAGCCCGAAATGCACATTCTGACACAGGGAATGTGCCCAAAATTCACATTGTGACACAGGGAATGAGCCCGAAATTCACATTGTGACACAGGGAATGAGCCCGAAATTCACAATCTGACACAGGTAATGAGCCCGAAATTCACATTGTGACACAGGGAATGAGCCCAAAATTCACATTGTGGCACAGGGAATGAGCCCAAAATTCACAATCTGACACAGGGAATGTGCCCGAAATTCACATTGTGACACAGGGAATGAACCCAAAATTCACATTGTGACACAGGGAATGAGCCCAAAATTCACATTGTGACACAGGGAATGAGCCCGAAATTCACACTGTGACACAGGTAATGAGCCCGAAATTCACATTCTGACACAGGGAATGAGCTCAAAATTCACATTGTGACACAGGGAATGAGCTCAAAATTCACATTGTGACACAGGGAATGTGCCCGAAATTCACATTGTGGCACAGGGAATGAGCCCGAAATTCACACTGTGACACAGGTAATGATCCCGAAATTCACATTGTGACACAGGGAATGAGCCCAAAATTCACAATCTGACACAAGGAATGTGCCCGAAATTCACATTGTGACACAGGGAATGAACCCAAAATTCACATTGTGACACAGGGAATGAGCCCAAAATTCACATTGTGGCACAGGGAATGAGCCCGAAATTCACACTGTGACACAGGTAATGAGCCCGAAATTCACATTCTGACACAGGGAATGAGCTCAAAATTCACATTCTGACACAGGGAATGAGCTCAAAATTCACATTGTGACACAGGGAATGTGCCCGAAATTCACATTGTGACACAGGGAATGTGCCCGAAATTCACATTGTGACACAGGGAATGAGCCCGAAATTCACATTGTGACACAGGGAATGAGCCCGAAATTCACATTCTGACACAGGGAATGTGCCCAAAATTCACATTGTGACACAGGGAATGAGCCCGAAATTCACATTCTGACACAGGTAATGAGCCCGAAATTCACATTCTGACACAGGGAATGAGCCCGAAATTCACATTTTGACACAGGGAATGAGCCCAAAATTCACATTCTGACACAGGGAATGTGCCCGAAATTCACAATCTGACACAGGGAATGTGCCCGAAATTCACATTCTGACAATGGGAATGAGTCAGAAATTACACAGCACACATGGGGGCACCTGTGGACTGATATGGGACACATGGGGACACACTCCAGCTGCTGTGCCCGCTCCACACTGCAGCTATTTTGCCCGCTCAGCCGCCGCTCACAGTTCCTGCCTTCGCTTCCCAAGCGTTCTCAGTCCTGCACTGCGCCAGTAATTGAATCATTGATTGATTGATTGATGAATGCAGGAAGGCAGGCCGTTTTAGGATGCTCAGACTCATTTGAAGCAATACACCTATGCATTTGCTACATAAAAATGTGGAAAGATGGCATACAGTGTATCATTTGGTGGCTACTTCTTGTGTCCCTTATTTTTCCTTCCAGGATACAAGCCTGTTTGCATGTTTGGGGCGTTTGAGCCCAGGGCTGTTCTCAAAATAAAGGGGAAACCTACTCCTTTTGTGCTGCATATTTTGGGAACCAGGCCAGGCCAAGAGCCTGGTGATGATTTCAGGAATTCAGAGGGACCCCAACTTCATTTTCCCCATGAATTTCTGGCACCAGGACCGGCTCTGAGCCGTTAATTGCCGGGCAGGGGGACCGCACGCCATTTTTAAAATGATTTATTTATTTTATCTATTTTTTTTTATACTGAAGCCTGCATGGATCAGTCAGATCCATGCAGGCTTCAGTATAAAAAAAATAGATAAAGTCAAATATGCCTGGAAAATGAGGAGTATACGGCTGGATAGTAAATTAGGAATTACCATTGGACTGAATAGTGATTTTTAATCGTGCAGTGTTCTCCCCAGAAACTTTTTCCAGCCGGGTGGCATCAAGAAGTAGCCAGGTGGGGGTATTCGCAATAAAAATAGTGGTTGCGCTGCAGTGTCAAAGGGGCGTGTTAAGCACCGCCTACTGGCACTCATTGCAGTTAAAAAAAGTCTTAGCCCACACCACCAAACACCCACCAAAAATAAGGGCCTACTACACGTCACACACCCATTACATGCCGTAATGCCCATTACACGTTATGCCACACACTGTAATGCCCATTATACATTATGCCATGCCATAATACCTATTACATATTATACCACATGCCATAATGTCTAATGTGTAGCACAGTGTAATGTAACAGAATATAATGTAATAACAGTGCAAGGTAAAACGCAGTATAGCACAGTATAACACACTTTAATGTGACAATTGTAGTAGTGTATACTATGAGGCATAACAACACTGATTGCACGGTGTATGATGTGTGTCTCAGTCACTACACACATGTATCACATTTGGAAAGTTTAGTAGGTGCACTGCCTCAACAAGCATCCCCAGACCTCACTGCGATTCCCACCGTGTAATACCTGACAAACATCCTGGCAAAACACCTGAAATCCCCCGCAAACTTGCAGATTCTTCTCACATGCAGACTGCCGAAGGCAGCGGTCAAACATGAACACAGTGAGTAGGTTGCCGATGCCGTCTCCATTCTGTGTGCACATGCCCACATATCCTGTTGCCACCATGTCAGTAAGCAGCGGCGCCCGGGCACTGGCTGGGGACCGGCTGAGGAGATTGCACGGAGGAGACACATTATCCAGTCAGCAGAAGTGGGATCTCTCCTCAGACATACATTTCCCCAATGGGAGAGATCACATTCTAGCTATGATTATATAAACTAGCAAATAAACAATAGCTAGAATCTGGTTGCTATGGGCAACACCACCTATGCTCCCTATCTGCTGTTTGGTTTCTAAAACAATGGTGAGCCTTTGCCTGATGCAAACGGCATACATGCCCTTTCTCTAATTAGCAGTCAGGTCTAAATCATTCACCCACTCTGGCCTCGCACACCAAATCACTATAGCGCCCCACCCCCAGCCAGCACCACCTTGTGCCCCAGCCGACATCTGCAATCATCATGAGCACCCCCCATGCCCACATCCACTTAGCGCTGCAGATGCTTCTGTGTGCTGTCTCCCAGCATGGCTGCTGTATGTGTAGGTCAGCTGGAACCTGCCCAAAAAAATCTCCAAAACAGGAAGCACTGTGTACCTCTGATCTCTCACTGCATTACAAGTTCCCATATATACCTTCCATTCACAGTCCCCCTGTACATGTATAACCCCCCCCCCCGTACAGGTTCCAATATGTACTCCTCCAGTACAGGTTCCCATACTGTATGTACTTCCCCCCTACAGGTTCCTATATATACCTACCAGTAAAGGTTCCCATATATACCTCCCATCCCCTACTGTACAGGTTCCCATATGTACCTCCCATCCCCCCTGTACAGGTTCCCATATGTACCCACCCCCCCCCCCCACACTTCAGTAAAGGGATCCATATGTACCCCCCAGTACAGGTTCCCATACTGCATGTACTTCTCCCCTACAGGTTCCCATATTTATACCTCCCAGTAAAGGATCCCATGTGTACAACCCTCCCTCAGTACAGGTCCCCATATATACCTATATATACCCCCTGTACAGGTTCCCATATGTAAACCCCCCCCCCACCTTCAATACAGGTTCCCATATATACCTCCCATCCTCCGCTTTACAGGTTCCCATATGCACCTCTCCTCTCCCCCCAGTACAGGTTCCCATTTGCACCTCTCCTCTCCCCCCAGTACAGGTTCCCATATAAACCTCCCATCCCCCACAGTACAGGTTCCCATATATACCTCCCATCCCCCACAGTACAGGTTCCCATATGCACCTCTCCTCTCCCCCCAGTACAGGTTCCCATATAAACCTCCCATCCCCCACAGTACAGGTTCCCATATATACCTCCCATCCCCCACAGTACAGGTTCCCATATACACCTCTCCTCTCCCCCCAGTACAGGTTCCCATATGCACCTCTCCTCTCCCCCCAGTACAGGTTCCTATATAAACCTCCCATCCCCCACAGTACAGGTTCGCATATGTACCTCTCCTCTTCCCCCAGTACAGGGATCCATATGTACCCCCCTCTGCCTCAAGTACAGGTTCCCATATGCAAACCCCCCCCCCCCCCCCCCAGTACAGGTTTGCATATGTACCTCTCCTCTCCCCCCAGTACAGGTTTCCATATGTACCCCCCCCCCCAAGTACAGGTTCCCATATGCAAACCCCCCCCCCCAGTACAGGTTTCCATATGTACCTCCTTGTAGTACATACAGAACCCCCATGAAATGAGCATTCTAGGGGTGGGCCGCTTACCTTGATGTCAATGTCCTTGCTCCCATTGCCAGCATGCAGTGAGGATTAGGAGATCTCAATGCTCAGGCCGGGGTCTATCTGCTTGTGCATCTGGTAACACGTCTCCATCCAAACTACTGCAATCTCCATGTGACCAATGGTTAGCCCGTTGTCTGCCCCCAATGCCAGCGTACCGGGGGGAAGCACACCAGATGGTCCTGCGGGGCACAGAGTGGTGATAGGATCATATGTGGTTATCACAGGACTGCATAAATCATCATTACAGAAATAAAATATTCATAAGGCATTAGCGCAACAATACAACCAGCCAAACTGCTATTTGGTACCTGAAACGGTGCTGGGACTCCCTTCTGGTAGGTAGATGCCTACAAAAATGTGTAACGCCTCCTTTCCATGAGACCACGCCCCCTTTTTGCCGCGCAAGGGTCCCGCCTACTGCAGGTGGGCCTGTGTGCTCAAAATGCCAGGGCCGATTTCTGGTCCCAGCCCGGCCCTGGTGTTGGGTGAGGTCAGGGGTGCGCTACAGTGATTGCGTGTGCTGGAAGGGACCTGACCGGTAATGTAGGAATGCTTAAATCCAGCAATGATCGAACTACTGCGCATGTGTATGACTGCGCATCACGCATGTACAAGGGTGAATAACGACAGAAATTGCGTATGGGTCAAAAACAGATCCCCCTGCAGTATGACTGACAGGAAGCTGGCATTGGGGGTGTAACCTGCCATATAGGAGGAGTAGCCCCCTACATTTTTGTAGGCATCTACCTACCAGAAGGGAGTCCCAGCACCGTTTCAGGTACCAAATAGCAGTTTGGCTGGTTGTATTGTTGCGCTAATGCCTTATGAATATTTTATTTGTGTAATGATGATTTATGCAGTCCTGTGATAACCACATATGATCCTATCACCACTCTGTGCCCCGCAGGACCATCTGGTGTGCTTCCCCCCGGTACGCTGGCATTGGGGGCAGACAACGGGCTAACCATTGGTCACATGGAGATTGCAGTAGTTTGGATGGAGACGTGTTACCAGATGCACAAGCAGATAGACCCCGGCCTGAGCATTGAGATCTCCTAATCCTCACTGCATGCCGGCAATGGGAGCAAGGACATTGACATCAAGGTAAGCGGCCCACCCCTAGAATGCTCATTTCATGGGGGTTCTGTATGTACTACAAGGAGGTACATATGGAAACCTGTACTGGGGGGGGGGGGGGTTTACATATGGGAACCTGTACTGGGGGGGGGGGTACATATGGAAACCTATACTGGGGGGAGAGGGGAGGTACATATGCAAACCAGTACTGGGGGGGGGGGTGGGTGGGTTTCCATATGGGAACCTGTACTTGAGGCGGGGGGGGGGGGGGTACATATGGATCCCTGTACTGGGGGAAGAGGAGAGGTACATATGCGAACCTGTACTGTGGGGGATGGGAGGTTTATATGGGAACCTGCACTGGGGGGAGAGGAGAGGTGCATATGGGAACCTGTACTGTGGGGGATGGGAGGTTTATATGGGAACCTGTACTGGGGGGAGAGGTATATATGGGAACCTGTACTGTGGGGGATGGGAGGTATATATGGGAACCTGTACTGTGGGGGAGAGGAGAGGTGCATATGGGAACCTGTACTGTGGGGGAGAGGAGAGGTGCATATGGGAACCTGTAAAGCGGAGGATGGGAGGTATATATGGGAACCTGTATTGAAGGGGGGGGGGGGTTTACATATGGGAACCTGTACAGGGGGGATGGGAGGTATATATGGGGACCTGTACTGAGGGAGGGTTGTACACATGGGATCCTTTACTGGGAGGTATAAATATGGGAACCTGTAGGGGAGAAGTACATGCAGTATGGGAACCTGTACTGGGGGGTACATATGGATCCCTTTACTGAAGTGGGGGGGGGGTACATATGGGAACCTGTACAGGGGGGATGGGAGGTATATATGGGGACCTGTACTGAAGGAGGGGGTTACATATGGGAATCTGTACAGGGGGGATGGGAGGTACATATGGGAACCTGTACAGTAGGGAATGGGAGGTATATATGGGAACCTTTACTGGTAGGTATATATAGGAACCTGTAGGGGGGAAGTACATACAGTATGGGAACCTGTACTGGAGGGGTACATATTGGAACCTGTACGGGGGGGGAGGGGGACTGTGAATGGAAGGTATATATGGGAACTTGTAATGCAGTGAGAGATCAGAGGTACACAGTGCTTCCTGTTTTGGAGATTTTTTTGGGCAGGTACCAGCTGACCTACACATACAGCAGCCATGCTGGGAGACAGCACACAGAAGCATCTGCAGCGCTAAGTGGATGTGGGCATGGGGGGTGCTCATGATGATTGCAGATGTCGGCTGGGGCACAAGGTGGTGCTGGCTGGGGGTGGGGCGTTAAAGTGATTGCGTGTGCGAGGCCAGAGTGGGTGAATGATTTAGACCTGACTGCTAATTAGAGAAAGGGCATGTATGCCGTTTGCATCAGGCAAAGGCTCACCATTGTTTTAGAAACCAAACAGCAGATAGGGAGCATAGGTGGTGTTGCCCATAGCAACCAGATTCTAGCTATTGTTTATTTGCTAGTTTATATAATCATAGCTAGAATGTGAGAGAGAGGTCAGCTGGTACCTGCCCAAAAAAATCTCCAAAACAGGAAGCACTGTGTACCTCTGATCTCTCACTGCATTACAAGTTCCCATATATACCTTCCATTCACAGTCCCCCTGTACATGTATAACCCCACCCCCCGTACAGGTTCCAATATGTACCCCTCCAGTACAGGTTCCCATACTGTATGTACTTCCCCCCTACAGGTTCCTATATATACCTACCAGTAAAGGTTCCCATATATACCTCCCATCCCCTACTGTACAGGTTCCCATATGTACCTCCCATCCCCCCTGTACAGATTCCCATATGTAACCCCCTCCTTCAGTACAGGTCCCCATATATACCTCCCATCCCCCCTGTACAGGTTCCCATATGTACCCCCCCCCCCCACTTCAGTAAAGGGATCCATATGTACCCCCCAGTACAGGTTCCCATACTGCATGTACTTCTCCCCTACAGGTTCCCATATTTATACCTCCCAGTAAAGGATCCCATGTGTACAACCCTCCCTCAGTACAGGTCCCCATATATACCTCCCATCCCCCCTGTACAGGTTCCCATATGTAAACCCCCCCCCCCCCACCTTCAATACAGGTTCCCATATATACCTCCCATCCTCCGCTTTACAGGTTCCCATATGCACCTCTCCTCTCCCCCCAGTACAGGTTCCCATATGCACCTCTCCTCTCCCCCCAGTACAGGTTCCCATATAAACCTCCCATCCCCCACAGTACAGGTTCCCATATATACCTCCCATCCCCCACAGTACAGGTTCCCATATGCACCTCTCCTCTCCCCCCAGTACAGGTTCCCATATAAACCTCCCATCCCCCACAGTACAGGTTCCCATATATACCTCCCATCCCCCACAGTACAGGTTCCCATATGCACCTCTCCTCTCCCCCCAGTACAGGTTCCCATATGCACCTCTCCTCTCCCCCCAGTACAGGTTCCCATATAAACCTCCCATCCCCCACAGTACAGGTTCGCATATGTACCTCTCCTCTTCCCCCAGTACAGGGATCCATATGTACCCCCCCCCCGCCTCAAGTACAGGTTCCCATATGCAAACCCCCCCCCCCAGTACAGGTTTGCATATGTACCTCTCCTCTCCCCCCAGTACAGGTTTCCATATGTACCCCCCCCCCAAGTACAGGTTCCCATATGCAAACCCCCCCACCCCCCAGTACAGGTTTCCATATGTACCTCCTTGTAGTACATACAGAACCCCCATAAAATGAGCATTCTAGGGGTGGGCCGCTTACCTTGATGTCAATGTCCTTGCTCCCATTGCCAGCATGCAGTGAGGATTAGGAGATCTCAATGCTCAGGCCGGGGTCTATCTGCTTGTGCATCTGGTAACACGTCTCCATCCAAACTACTGCAATCTCCATATGGAACACATTGTAACGCCCATTACACATTATGGAACACAACATAACGCCCATTACACATTATGGAACACATTGTAACGCCCATTACACATTATGGAACACATTGTAACGCCCATTACACATTATGGAACACATTGTAACGCCCATTACACATTATGGAACACATTGTAACGCCCATTACACATTATGGAACACATTGTAACGCCCATTACACATTATGGAACACATTGTAACGCCCATTACACATTATGGAACACATTGTAACGCCCATTACACATTATGGAACACATTGTAACGCCCATTACACATTATGGAACACAACATAATGCCCATTACACATTATGGAACACATTGTAACGCCCATTACACATTATGGAACACAACATAACGCCCATTACACATTATGGAACACAACATAACGCCCATTACACATTATGGAACACAACATAACGCCCATTACACATTATGGAACACAACATAACGCCCATTACACATTATGGAACACAACATAACGCCCATTACACATTATGGAACACAACATAACGCCCATTACACATTATGGAACACATTGTAACGCCCATTACACATTATGGAACACATTGTAACGCCCATTACACATTATGGAACACATTGTAACGCCCATTCCACATTATGGAACACAACATAACGCCCATTCCACATTATGGAACACAACATAATGCCCATTACAGAATATAAAACAATCTGGACCCCACAGGCTGCTCCCAATGTATAATAACATGACACAACAGACTGCTCCTCCTGCACAATAACAGAACACCACAGGCTGCTCCCCCTGCACAACAAAGGGCATAAGTAAAAACTCCTGAGAACATTACATTTACATTTTATGTTTTCACAACACAAATAGGCTGGCTCTGGTGGTAATGCTCCTCTGTCCTCACAGCACTGGTACCGCTCCTCTCACAGCTGCTCCAATGCGTTCGTGCCTTCTCCCGCCTCAGCCCAAGTAACAGTAACATTGGAGCTGTGGCCAGTACCCCTCTCCCATTGCTGGGAACCTTCAATTTTCCAGCCTAGAACATCCGTGAGCAGCGGGATGAGCGAGCCAAACCTCAAGGACCCCGGATGCAGCGGGGACGAGGGGGAGGTGAGAGGAGTAACTGCAGTAGAAGATACATTCTTTAGGACAGTAGTGCATCCAGGTGCTGCCACAGCGGGCTTGAGGCTGGATCTGTTTTAGCAGCCACTCAGTCTGTGTAGGCAACTAACAGGGGAGTTAGTGCAAACCAAACCCTTTTTGAGCAGAAACACTGGCGTGCAGTGGAAGGTCTATGGGTTGAGTAGGCAGCGGTAGTGGTATGGGCAGAGTGAGCAGCAGAAGGCCTAAAGGGCAGAGTGGCCAGTGGGCTTCTGGGTAGTGTGGACAGCGGAGTGAGCGTCACATTGCTATGGGGCAGAGGAATGCTATGGGGCAGAGCGGGCATTATAATGCTATGGGGCAGAGTGGGCATCACATTGATATGGGGCAGAGGAATGCTATGGGGCAGAGTGGGCAGTCGAATACTATCGGGCAGTCGAATGCTATGCGGCAGAGAGCAGCATAATGCTATGAGGTGGAGAAATGCAAGGGGGGGGGGGATGTTTTGCTATGGGCAGAGTGGGCAGCAGAATTAGTGTTCCCGCTAGGCTGTTCAAGGGCAAAATGCGCCCTGCCCCTCTGGCAGCGCCCCGCTAAAACAGCCTGCCTCCTCTTATCGTGATATCAGGGAAGTCCGGCGCCGCAGTATATAGCGGTGCCTGGAGCTTCCCCGGCAGCGGAGAGCCTTTGGTGCGGCTGGGCCTGCTCCCTTCAATGACAATGCTGGCCGGGCCCGCCCCTTTTCTTGACGACGGCAGCCGGGCCCGCCCCTTTTCGTCACGACGCGGCCCGGGCACGCACCTTTTGTAAATTAGGCGGCACTGGACCACCCAGAACAGTGACGACGGCGGGCCCGGTCTGCCCCCTTGACGATGCCCCCCTTGCAGCGGCGCCCTGCCTGCCCCGGTTCCTAGAAGGAACACTAAGAATGCTATGGGGTGGAGGAATGCTATGGGGCAGAGTGGGCGGAGGAATGCTATGGGGCAGAATGGGCAGCGGAATGCTATTAGGCGGAAGAATGCTATGGGGCAGACTGGGCAGTTGTATAGTATGGGGCAGACTGGGCAGCTGAATGCTATGGGGCAGAGCAGGTAGCGGAAGATCTACAGGGCAGAGCGGGCAGCAGAATGCCATGGGGCAGAGTCTGCAGCAGAATGCCATGGGGCAGAGTCGGCAGCGGAGAGCCTTTGGTGCGGCCGGGCCTGCCCCCTTCAATGACAATGCTGGCCAGGCCCACCCCTTTTCCTGACGACGGCAGCCGGGCCCGCCCCTTTTCATCACGACGCGGCCCGGGCACGCCCCTTTTGTGACGTAGGCGGCACGGGACCACCCAGAACAGTGACGACGGCGGGCCCGGTCTGCCCCCTTGACGATGCCCCCCTTGCAGCGGCGCCCTGCCTGCCCCGGTTCCTAGAAGGAACACTAAGAATGCTATGGGGTGGAGGAATGGTATGGGGCAGAATGGGCAGCGGAATGCTATTGGGCGGAGGAATGCCATGGGGCAGAGTGGGCAGTTGTATAGTATGGGGCAGACTGGGCAGCTGAATGCTATGGGGCAGAGCAGGTAGCGGAAGATCTACAGGGCAGAGCGGGCAGCGGAATGCCATGGGGCAGAGTCGGCAGCAGAATGCCATGGGGCAGAGTCGGCAGCGGAATGCTATGTGGCAGAGTGGACAGCGGTATGTTATGGGGGTAAGGAATGCAATGGGCAGAGTGGGCAGCTGAATGCTATGGGGCAGAGCGGGTAGCGGAAGGTCTACAGGGCAGAGTGGGCAGCGGAATGCCATGGGGCAGTCGCCAGCAGAATGCCATGGGGCAGAGTCGGCAGCGAAATGCTATGCGGCAGAGTGGACAGCATAATGCTAGGGGGTGGAGAAATGCTATGGGGGGAAGGAATACTATGGGCAGAGTGGGCAGCAGAATGCTATGGGGCGGAGGAATGCTATGGGGCAGAGTGGGTAGCGGAAGATCTACAGGGCAGAGTGGACAGCGGAATGCCATGGGCAGCGTAAGGACTATGGGGCAATATCAGGAAGGAGGGGCACAAGCACCCGGGATAAGGGGGTACTCACTGCCACCTGTAGCGCTTCTGCATCACAACTCCTTCTGGACTCGCACCACAGCAGGTGAGGCTTTGTCTTGTGTCCTCAGCTCCTGCAGCAGGAGGTGCTGGGTCGTCCTCGGCTCCGCCTGTCGTGCTGTTCTGGGTCGGCCTATGCAAGTTCCACCACCGGCTCCTACCAGGCTAGGGATCTTCCTGGGTCCTCTCCTACGCTCTGCTGTCTCCTGTCCTCCCCGCGGCTCTTGTCCTTGATGTTGCCTCAATGTGTCTTAATGTGTCCTTGATGTTGACAATGCTATGGGGCAGAGTGGGCAGTCGAATAATATGGGGCAGACTGGGCAGCTGAATGCTATGGGGCAGAGTGGGCAGTCGAATGCTATGGGGTGGATGAATGCTATGGGGCAGACTGGGCAGCTGAATGCTATGGGGCAGAGTGGGCAGTCGAATGCTATGGGGTAGATGAATGCTATGGGGCAGAGTGGGCAGTGGAATACTATTGGACATAGTGGGCAGTCGAATAGTATGGGGCAGACTGGGCAGCTGAATGCTATGGGGCAGAGTGGGCAGTCGAATGCTATGGGGTGGATGAATGCTATGGGGCAGAGTGGGCAGTGGAATACTATTGGACAGAGTGGGCAGTGGAATTCTATGGTGTGGAGGAATGCTATGGGGCACAATGGGCAGTGGAATGTTATGGGGCAGGGGAATGCTATTGGGCAGAGCGGGTAGCGGAATTCTATGGGGAGGAGGAATGCTATGGGGCAGAGTGGGCAGCAGAATGCTATGGGGCGGAGGAATGCTATTGCGCAGAGCGGGTAGCGGAATATCTACAGGGCAGAGTAGGCAGCGGAATGCCATGGGGCAGAGTGGGCAGTGGAATGCTATGGGGCAGAATGGGCAGCGGAATGTTATGCAGCAGAGGAATGCTATTGGGCAGAGCGGGTAGCGGAATTCTATGGGGAGGAGGAATGCTATGGGGCAGAGTGGGCAGCAGAATGCTATGGGGCGGAGGAATGCTATTGGGCAGAGCGGGTAGCGGAATATCTACAGGGCAGAGTAGGCAGCGGAATGCCATGGGGCAGAGTGGGCAGTGGAATGCTATGGGGCAGAATGGGCAGCGGAATGCCATGGGGCAGAGTGAGCAGCAGAATGCTAGGGGGCAGAGAGGGCAGTGGAATGCTAGGGGGCAGAGAGGGCAGTGGAATGCTAGGGGGCAGAGTGGGCAGCTTAATGCTAGGGGCGGAGGAAGGGAAGGAATACTATGGGCAGAGTGGGCAGTGGGCGAGGTCTGCCAATGGAGGTTGTACCTCCATTCAACTACTGACTGGTGAGTGCTGCTTATTCTTTCTGGGAGAGAGAGAGAGAGAGGGAGGTCTACAGGGCAGTGGGCAGCGGAATGCCATGGGGCAGTCACCAGCAGAATGCCAGGGGGCAGAGTCGGCAGCGGAATGCTATGCGGCAGAGTGGACAGCATAATGCTAGGGGGCGGAGAAATGCTATGGGCGGAAGGAATACTATGGGCAGAGTGGGCAGCAGAATGCTATGGGGCGGAGGAATGCTATGGGGCAGAGTGGGTAGCGGAAGGTCTACAGGGCAGAGTGGGCAGCGGAATGCCATGGGGCAGTCGCCAGCAGAATGCCATGGGGCAGAGTCGGCAGCGGAATGCTATGTGGCTGAGTGGACAGCATAATGCTAGGGGGTGGAGAAATGCTATGGGGGGAAGGAATACTATGGGCAGAGTGGGCAGCAGAATGCTATGGGGCGGAGGAATGCTATGGGGCAGAGTGGGTAGCGGAAGATCTACAGGTCAGAGTGGACAGCGGAATGCCATGGGCAGCGTAAGGACTATGGGGCAATATCAGGAAGGAGGGGCACAAGCACCCGGGATAAGGTGGTGCTCACTGCCACCTGTAGCGCTTCTGCATCACAACTCCTTCTGGACTCGCACCACAGCAGGTGAGGCTTTGTCTTGTGTCCTCAGCTCCTGCAGCAGGAGGTGCTGGGTCGTCCTCGGCTCCGCCTGTCGTGCTGTTCTGGGTCGGCCTATGCAAGTTCCACCACCGTCTCCTACCAGGCTAGGGATCTTCCTGGGTCCTCTCCTACGCTCTGCTGTCTCCTGTCCTCCCCGCGGCTCTTGTCCTTGATGTTGCCTCAATGTGTCTTAATGTGTCCTTGATGTTGACAATGCTATGGGGCAGAGTGGGCAGTCGAATAGTATGGGGCAGACTGGGCAGCTGAATGCTATGGGGCAGAGTGGGCAGTCGAATGCTATGGGGTGGATGAATGCTATGGGGCAGACTGGGCAGCTGAATGCTATGGGGCAGAGTGGGCAGTCGAATGCTATGGGGTGGATGAATGCTATGGGGCAGAGTGGGCAGTGGAATACTATTGGACAGAGTGGGCAGTGGAATTCTATGGTGTGGAGGAATGCTATGGGGCAGAATGGGCAGCGGAATGTTATGGGGTGGAGGAATGCTATTGGGCAGAGCGGGTAGCGGAATTCTATGGGGAGGAGGAATGCTATGGGGCAGAGTGGGCAGCAGAATGCTATGGGGCGGAGGAATGCTATTGGGCAGAGCGGGTAGCGGAATATCTACAGGGCAGAGTAGGCAGCGGAATGCCATGGGGAAGAGTGGGCAGAGGAATGCTATGGGGCAGAAGAATGCCATGGGGCAGAGTGAGCAGCAGAATGCTAGGGGGCAGAGAGGGCAGTGGAATGCTAGGGGGCAGAGAGGGCAGTGGAATGCTAGGGGGCAGAGTGGGCAGCTTAATGCTAGGGGCGGAGGAAGGGAAGGAATACTATGGGCAGAGTGGGCAGTGGGAGAGGTCTGCCAATGGAGGTTGTACCAACTACAGACTGGTGAGTGCTGCTTATTCTTTCTGAGAGAGAGAGAGAGAGAGAGAGAGAGAGAGAGAGAGAGAGAGAGAGATGGATGAACGAAGAAAGCGGCATTCAGAGACTGTATTGTTTGTAGAAAAGGTAGGACAAATTTTAATCCATAGGAGATCTACTTTTTGGGGGTCGCAGCCCCCATCTTCAGGATCAAATAACAAATACAAAACTACATATATATAATAGAGTACATTTAACACTTAAGGTGTGTACACACGGGAGCAATATTGTGTGAAATCGCTGGGAATATGGTCGCTGAGCGACCATATTGCCAGTGATTTGGAGCGCAGGTGGCGATAAATCGCCAGCTGCGCGCTCCCGTGTGCACTGCCTAATGGTCGCAGGAGCATGCTCCTGCGACCAGCGGCTTTCCCCGCGATCGCTGTGCCGGAAGGTCAGCGCCAGAGAGATCAGCATTGATCTCCCCAGTCCCGTGCGGCTGCTCCCTCCCTCCTCCCATCAAAGTGACAGCAGCGCCTGCTGCTGCTGCGCTCCCCCTCCGCCCCGTAGCAGTGTCTCCTTGTCATCGCTGATGAAAAGGAGACACTGAGCAATATGATTGCTGGGGATATATTGCTAGCAATATATCTCCAGCAATCATATTTCCCCGTGTGTACACAGCATTACCCTCCACCTGTGATGAGCTCGGGATACGGTCGTATTATCGACCACAGTTAGGTCGACAGTCATTAGGTCAACACTGTTGGGTCGACAGGCAGCAAGGTCAACATGGATGAAGGTCGACAGGTGTCTAGGTCGACATGGGTTAAGTCGATATGGGTTTTTACACTGTGTTTTGTGTCGACAGGTGGTATTTCATGCCCTACCATCCACTAGGGCATGGTGGGAGAGCAAAATAGTGTGCCGAGCGCAGCGAGGCACCGCGCCCGAAGCAAGCGATGTGAGGGGCTGCAGTTGACTTCCAACTGCGTCCATGTCGACTGGGTCGACATTCGGGGAAAAAAAAACTGAAAAAACCCCATGTTGAACTGTCAACCTAACCCATGTATACCTAACGCATTTGTCGACCAAAACCCATGTCGACCTTGTCCCATGTCGACCTAGACACCTGTTGACCTTCACACATGTCGACCTTGCTACCTGTCGACCCAACGGTGTTGACCTAATGACTGTCGACCTAAGTGTGGACATGGAATGCTAGGGGGCAGAGTGGGCAGCATAATGCTAGGGGCGGAGGAAGGGAAGGAATACTATGGGCAGTGGAATTCTATGGGGCAGCCTCGTGGGGCGGAGGAATGCCATGGGCAGAGATGGCAGCGTAAGGACTACAGTATGGGGCAATATCAGGAAGGAGGGGCACAAGCACCCGGGATAAGGTGGTACTCCCCGCCACCTGTAGCGCTTCTCTGTCTCACCCACAACTCCTTTTGGACTCGCACCACAGCACACCCGGGATGCTGCGTATCGCACCAAACCACTGTAACATGAAGTTTGCAAGTGCGGTGTAATGACTGTGGCTGCTCCTCTGCTAGGTAGGTATATAGATCCCCTTCAATTACAGTTACTGCATTGTGTTACAGAACTTTTTAATTATCCCAGATAGTTCCTCTTCTGTAAATCAGTGACAGTTACTTCTCTGCTAGTTGTATCTTCGGCTCCTGACCTGCAGCAGGAGGTGCTGGGTCGTCCTCGGCTCCGCCTGTCGTGCTGTTCTGGGTCGGCCTCTGCGTCCACCCCCGGCTCCTATCAGGCTGGGGATCTTCCTCGGTCCTCTCCTCCGCTGGGCTGTCTCCTGTCCTCTGCGCAGCTCCTGTCCTTAATGTTGCCTCGTGTTCAAAGCTCACTTTCGGGCAGGCAGCTCACAGGGCAGCTCCGCACCACTGAGGGGGCTTCTACAGGTCTCTCCAGCTAGGGGTCCTTTGCGTGTCCTCCACACTTCTGTTCCTCGAGAGAGAGAGGGTGTCCTCCGCGGTGCCTGCGCGCCTTGGTCTCCACTTGCTGTGTCCTCTATCTTCTTCGGAGCAACCCCGGGGGAATACTCCGGCTGGGTGTGCTCCCAGGTAATTTACCCCCTCAGCACCTTCTTCCTCGAGGTTCTAGTCTTCACCCTCTCGGCTCCTCCACGGGCAGGCACTATGTAGGACACCTCGGCAGCACACATCATTCTGTTCTCTCTGGGTTTGGGGCTCCTCCTGTGGTTGGCAGCTAGTGGGGGCAGCGCGGTTCCCTTCCCTCTGGCAGGTGGCAGCAGTAGGGGACTTGGAGGAGCCTGGCTCTCCTGGCGCCATTCCTGGTCACACAGCTGCGCAGCCTCCGCTCCTTACAGGTCAGCAGCTCACAGCACTGCACAGGCCCTTGTCCTCTCCAGGGATCACCCTTCCCGATGCCGGCTCTCTCTGCTGTGGGTTATGCATCGCTGCAGGACCGCCTCTGCTCCCCCTGCCCTACCTCTCTATAGTCCCTGTCACTGGTTCCCCCGCCATAGCCTGTACTGGCTGTATCATATATTTTTATATTTCTTTTTACTCAAAGGCTATATATCCCCCTTCCCACACACTACTGCAGTGTGGTATAATGTGTGGGGACTGCAGTGATGCATAATGTGTGTGGATTGCCATATATCCACCACATGTTTCTTGGGTTCAATTTGAGCAGAGGATGTTAAGGACGAGAAGGGGCCTGAGAGTTACAAGTGTACCGGGCCCCAAGGTGTCTGTTCCTGGCCCTGCTGCTCCACTTGTACGAAAAAAAACATATATGAATGTAATGTTATCTGTACAGCCTTTGAGTCATGTGACAACATTGTGACATATAACAAAGTATTAGTAAGAGGAATCCAGCGCAGAGACATAGAAATACATCTATCTAAATACTGTATACAATGTATAAAACATGCAGAACTAATCGCCAGTTGGTGTATTTGTGGTCTCTGTTATATGTGAACTGGCAAATGCTGCAAAGTGAAGTGTGATCCATGTATATGTGTATATATATGTAACATATACATGTATATATGTTAGAAAAGAAGAGGAGTTATAGACTGTTTGCTATAAAAGTTTATACTGTGTGACAGACTCTTTCCCTAATGTGGTAACATTCACTGAGCAACTGAAGTGCACAAGTTGCCAGGAAATTCTCTAAAACTAGGTAGCATAAGCATGCATGTACTAAATAACAGATTTTGATATATATATATGTTTTATTGAGAAAAGGACATTGGTGGCAGTGAAATGGACTGTAAATTGCTTAGACTTTGGTTAGGCAAGCGCTATGTGCATAGTTGCCCCCTAGGTGAACTCGCAATTGCCTGTCAGTCAAAAGGGAGCCCAGGGTAGCCTCGAGGACATAGAAAGTGCGGGAAGCCAGCTGTCTCGAGGACCAAGCGGGAAAACAGCTGTTCTCGCGCTGAACAGCTGACCTCCCAGCAGAGATATAAAGGAGCTGTCAGCGCAGTGAAGCTCAGCTCAGCCGTTCCCTCCTTTGAGAGCTCATCTAGTAGCTGCAGGCTCATAGACTGTAAACAATGCTGTAAACATTGCCGCAGCCTAGACATATGAGCCGGTGAAGGAGCCCACTAAATAAAGGACCCCGCAAGAAGCCTGCCTACCTGACCCTGTTGGGGACGCTGTCCGGCCGGAGGTTGGTGCTTGGCCTCCGGTGTGAGGGAACTCCGTTCGGCCGCCTCCCACCGCATCAGCGCTCCTTCTTCCCCGCCCACCGCTGATGACGGAGGTTAGAGCCGCCCAGCTGATGCCGGCATCTGCGGCCAGAGACTGAGAGGCGCTGCCCGGCTCAGAAACACCCCCAAACACGCCCCTCCACACCCGGAGCCTGCCTGTCACATAGCAGTGCTCCTGCGGGAGACGGGAGGAGGCGGGGAGGGAGAGGAGAGGAGGCCAGAGACGCTGCTGCCCATTGATGAAGGTAGGGGAAGTGCCGCCCAGCCGCCCCTGCTAGCCAAATTGACAGCCAAAGCCGCCGCCCACCTACCAATCAGAAGCGCAACCCCGCTGACGCTGCATAGGGGGGGAGAAGAGGGAAGGAGCTGCCGCCCGGCAACTGACAGCTTGGGAGCATAGGAGGAGAGGAAGGCGCTGCCCTGCAAGCCGCTCCCCCAGCTGGAAAAGGACATCCCCTGTCACACCCCTCTACACCCTGGTGCTGCTCGTAACACAGGCAGTCACCAGCGGGAGACGGGAGGGGAAAGTGACAGGGAGAAGAAATCGCCTGTCAGTAGTGAGTCAAGCCCAGCCTATGCCCACAACGCTGAGAAGAATGCTGCACAAATACGCTCCTCCACACCCTGGTGCCACCTGCTGAGCAGTGGTTACCTGCGGGAGAAGGGAGGCAGCGATAGGAACAAGCCAGTTATCTTACAAGAGACCAGCACCTCCCAGTGAGAAGAGAGAAATAGCGCCCAGCTCCAGCATGCAATTCCAGCCAGGCAAGAGAAATAGTATCAACCCCCACTCAGCGCCACACAAACTGTAAGAAAATAGGGACACAGAAGGAAGCTGCCCCTGTCACACCCTCCTACACCCTGGTGTTGCTTGTATCATAGACAGTCACCAGCGGGAGACGGGGAGTGGTGTAATAGGTCATCATCTCAAGACTCACAGAAAGGTGAATACTAAAAGCAGCCACAGTAGAGAAGAAAGTGCAGGGACAGAGTCAGGTGCCAGATTAAAGCACAGTGCAAGAAGGGAAGAGGAGAGAGACAGCGAGAGACAGTTTATCAGACAGAGAGACAGCGGCCAGATTGGGTGAGCTTGAATAACCCCCTTTTTATAACGCACTTTACACCGCTAGGAATCCTAGACAATTAAATTAATTGCGCCTAAAGGCAGCCGCTTTGACATGAACACCTAAACCTTATGCTACACAATATAGGAGGGAAAGCATTGATTTAAAGCTTTTGCAATAGTTGCTTTTGGGCTTACAGCCAAGCAATTACAAGGAAAGGATAGAAAGTTTCAACCTTCCAAAGGGAAAGCCAGACTATTGTACTTAAACTCAGTATACGGATACTTTGTGTGATTAATATCACACCTTATAGGGACAGAGACATAGACTTCTACAGTGCTAGGAATACCTAGTGAAGACCAGCGGACAAATTCATATTTAAACAGGTTGCTTATTAACCCATTCACACCTTCAGCAAGGGTCCCAACGCGCGCCAACAAATACATCTATATGCAGTGTTTTTTTATGCTGGCCAGCGCATGGTAACTTTTTGTGTAAATGCATGCATTACTATATGTATAAGAATATAGAGAGTAAAGTATATTATTAAGTTTATTTATATGTTATGCAAAGTTATTTATTGAACCGTCAT
The DNA here is from genome assembly GCF_055691185.1 of Crinia signifera. Taxonomy (NCBI): domain Eukaryota; kingdom Metazoa; phylum Chordata; class Amphibia; order Anura; family Myobatrachidae; genus Crinia; species Crinia signifera. The sequence goes on from NC_139222.1 coordinate 40,568,842, forward strand.
ATGGTGTAAAGTTATGCTCTGCTTGTTCTACTGTTAAAGTCAATTATTGGAGTCGCAAGTTATGAAAAAAGTTGTTTATTGAATTCAAATGTTTGTATAGTAATGTTATATTCATCACATTTTGAAAAGTAAAATTACCTTTTTATATAAACGCACTGTACCTCTATTCATTTGAGAGCCCTAAAAGGAAACAAATACAAAATCAGCATAGTACATGTGGTAGCCACATACCTGTAATTAAAAGGTGGTTACATATATATATATATATATATATATATATATACACACACACCGTATGTTCCCTGTGTAGTGATCATTCTCCTCCTGTCGCCATGTAGATAATACTGAACTCCATGCATCGCTACCAACCAAGGCTCCATATCCTGCTGTCAGACCGGCGTCAGGGGGGAGAGGCGCGCGCTGCGCAGAACTTTGTTTCCTTCGTGTTTCCGGAGACTCAGTTTATAGCAGTCACCGCATATCAGAATCATATCATAAGCTATATAGTCCCCACGGCTGCATTATTCATCCTCCCGTGTCATCTTCCCTGCCCTCCTCCGTCTGTGGCTGCTGCCCACATCTCACCCAAATCTGGGCACCGAGCAAACATCAATATCCGCTCATCCTCCTCGTTCCACACCAGAACTTTCCCTCTACCTGGTACTTCCAATCTCCCAACCATACACACATATCACCACAGCCCACTCTGCTTTTCCTGTGTGACATCGGGTGCAGCTATCCCCTAACACGACCTCTGCCACAATCTAGGCACAGACACGGATAAGGAGGTGGAGTAGGCATCCTACATTCTCCATACTGCACCTTCCAACTCACACAGGTTATCCTCATTCTCAGTAGGTATAGTGGGCAGCTGCCCAGGGCTCCACAATTCTAGGGTCAAGAAGCATTCTCTCCCTACCTCCCAGCCTGCAGCCAGGAGGTGAATGTCTGTCAGTATGCTGATTGGATTGGTGGATGGCTGAGAGCTGTTCACCAATCAGCGTGCTGCTAATAGCCATCTACTGTATGAAAGCATTGGGAGAGATGGTGCAGGACTGCAATAGGGCATTTACCTTATGTGGCCATACTTCAATGCTGTAACTTTCCATCATCCATCTGATGATTGGCAGACATATATGATTGACAATCTGCCAGGGAATAGGGAAAATTCAGCATGCTACTGATACCAATTCTTTTGGGGTTGGAATCAGCAAAGCAGGGATTTCCAACATGTTGGATTCCCCCATTCTATGACTCAGACAATGGCAAAATGAGGAATTGGGACAAAACATTATAGATGTATCCCTAAACTGCACAGCTTATCACGTCACAAGAAGACGTGAGACTGCTATGGTAACAATGCATACAGTAGTTAATTAAAAGAATATAAAAAAATACAAGCACACACATACACACACACACACAGACACACACAGAGACACACACACACACACACAGGCAGGGCTGCAACTAGGATTTTCGTCTTTTGGGTCAAGGCAGTAATTTGGCTCCGCTCTGTCTGCCTGCACATATGGGTATCACATCCAGCACCCTAGACCTTCACCCCTAGTTGCGGCCCAGCAGTGCGGGAGACATCACTCCACGTCCCACACCCAGTTTCTCCCATGACCCAGTGCCAGCTCGCCCGGCGCACGGAGCTTGCTGCTGGAGGCCTGGCTTTCCTAAGTTCTTACTCCATGCTGGGGACGCAGGAGCATCAAGAGAAGGGGGGGAGGCGGCCTGGCCGGGAGATGGGAGGTCCTACAGCCGGTTGGGTTCTGCCACTCAGGCAGCGGCAAGATCCAGACGTCTAACAGTGGGCAGCGTCTGATCCCTGCTGCCCAGATCCCCGCTGTCTTTCCCATAGGGGTGGGCCCCTAGGGCCCCATGGCAAGTGCCTATTGTGCCCAATGAGAAAGACGGCCCTGGCGTGCACATAATCTGCAGTCCCTGGCCTAGTGGAGCTTACAATCTATATTCCCTACCACGTATACATGCACACACAAACATTCTAGGGTTAATTTTGTTGGGAGACAAAAAAATATACTTTTAGATTATGGGAGGAAACCCACACAAGCATGGGGAGAATATACAGACTCCACAGTTAGAGCCATGGTGGGAATCACCAGTGCTGTGAGGCATGGGTTCGAATCCCACCATGGCTCTAACCCAGTGGTACCTGGTTGGGATCATTTGGTCTACAGCATGATGGTCGACAGTCATTAGGTCGACATGGGAAAAGGTCGACATGAATCTAGGTGAACATGGATAAAAGGTCAACATGGTTCTAGGTCGAAAGGTCATTAGTTCGACAGGTCATTAGTTCGACAATGTCTATGTCGACAGTCAAAAGGTCAACATGGGGATTTTAACTGTTTTTTTTTTTACCGGAATGTCAACAGAGTCGACATGGACACAGTTTCAAGTGCACCGCATCCCCTTGCATCGCTCGCTGCGCTCGGCACACTATTTTATTCTCCCACCATGCCCTAGTGGATGGTAGGGCATGAAATACCGCCTGTCGGCACATGTTGGCTCAAAAAACTGTGAAAAACCCCATGTCGACCTTATGACTGTCGACCTAGACATTGTCGAACTAATGACCTGTCGAACTAATGACCGTTCGACCTAGAACCGTCTACTTTTTCCTATGTCGACCTAGACCCATGTCGACCTTTTCCCATGTCGACCTATTGGTGTCGACCATCATGCTGTAGAACAAATGACCGCATCCCGTGGTACCCAACATAGTCCTCGAGAGCTACCAACAGTTCACGTTTTTCAGCTCACCCAGCAGGTACACTTATTACTCACTAACACATTTTAAAAGATCCACAGGTAGAGCTAATTACTTCACGTGTGATTCTGTGAGGAGACCTGGAAAACATGCACCGTTGGTAGCTCTTGAGGACTGGAGTTGGCTACTCCAGCTCTAACCATTACACCGACTGTGCTGCCCAATTATATCACTAACGCTGCATGTTCCTGCAGGTCGCTAGCGAGGTCCATGTCCAACTCTTTTTCGAAACAGCAAAGAGTGAATGCTTACCTATTACGACAAGTTATTTTTCCTCTGTATATTAACAGATCACACAGCTGAAGATTGCCAGCAACCCGTTTGCTAAAGGTTTCCGGGATGTGGAAGGAGATGAATGGTAACGACAGGGTCTCATATAAGGGTTCTGTATCGCTGTATTGTGGCTATATGGACCTCAGTATTATTTTCTTTGCTTTCAAGGTTACTGTCTCGTGTTCCAGATCCTCTCAAAATACACATGAAGGATTCTCCAGAAAGGTGAAATGTCGCATTTATTCATATATTTTATGCACAGAAACGTGTCCTTCAATGACTTGTGACAAATGTCAGGGAGAAAAATGGGGAGAGAAAGAGGGTAACAGGGTGAGACAGGGAGTTAAGGGGTCACAGAGTAAAGGGGGAGAAGCAGAGATTGATAGAGGGTGTCAGGCAGTGGCGTAACTATAGCACCGCAGCCCCCGCAACCGCTATGCATGTGCGGGCGCCGGGGGCTGCAGTGCTATAGTTACAGCCCGCCGCACCAACTCCCGCAAACCCCTCCCCCCCCATCCCCAGTCTTTACCTGGGTTTAGTACGCGCTGGTCCCGGCTCCCTTCTTCTGCTATAAGGACCACCACAAAATGTCCGCCCCCATTTAGCAGACAGTTCTCTGAAACTGCTGTATGAGGGCGGACATTTTGTGGTGGTCCTCATAGCAGAAGAAGGGAGCCGGGACCAGCGCGTACTGAACCTAGGTAAGGCTGCGGGTGATGGGGGGGTTTGCGGGGGTTGGTGCGGCGGGCGGAGGGGCGGGTGGGTGGCTGGGCGCCCTCCCTTTAACGGTGGGGGTGTGCCCAAAATGTAGTTATGCCGCTGGGGTCAGGGAGAGAGACAGAGAGGGGGGGCAGAAAGAGAGAGGTTATAAAGGAAGAGAAAAGGGAGAGAGACAATGAAAGAGAGGGAGAGACAGAAATTGAGAGAGAGCGAGAGAGAGAGGAGAATGTCAGGGCGAGAAAGGTGGAGATACCCAAAGTGAGGTAGACAGCACCATGTACATACTGTCAGAGAGGGAAAGTGTGGGGATAGAGGTGGGGAAGAGAGATACTGTAGAGGAGAAAGAGAGCAGGGAGAGCAGAAGAGAGGAAAATAGGAAAGGAAGAGATAGATAAGAGAGAGAGGGATAGAGTGGAGGTGAGGAAGAGGGGGAGTGTGGTAGAGGAGGAGGGGGAGTGGAGGTGAAGAGGTGGTAAACTATCTCCAGAGGGCCAGGTCTCCTCTTCCAGTTCTCGGTTGCCTGGGTCTCCTGCACTCTGTTAGTCAGACCCTGGGGGCATTTGGGGCACACAGGGGGTCATGTGGGGAAAATACTGTTAATAAGTGAGCACAGCCATGGGCACTCATTGAAACAATATACTAACCGCCTTGTTTTTCTTTAGTGAGAGTGGGGGGAGGTGGGTTGGTGAGGGCCCAAAGCATATGTTTACACCTGGGCCTACTAGCCGCTAGTTCCGCCACTGGCCCTGCCACTCTCCCTATTACCATTTCTCCCTACTTATGGATTACCTAAGTTACACCTGCTCTGTTGTACAAATTGCCTTTATCTTCAATTCCTACACTATGTAAAATGTTGATGAATGATATATTGGTTAATGTTGGGTGTAATGAGCGCTATTTGGAGGCAATGTGTGATGGGTTTATAATAAACACATCATAGATTAACATAAGCACGTTCCACTTTCTTCGCTCAAAGCCTGGGCTGGTAGCAGCAGCACCAGGGGGGGTAGACAATGAGCATGGAGTCCGTGATAAGCTACTACCAGCACTGGGGTGTGACAGGCTGTGGACACACATCATGGGGTCAGGGCCAGGGCCGGTGCAAGCCCCCGCCCGCCCCAGGCAAAGCTCCCCCGCCCGCCCCCAGGCAAAGCCCCCCGCACTGCCCGCCGCCCGCGATGCGGCACGGGGGTGGGGGGTTGCTATAATACTGTGATGCGGCACGGGGGGAGGGTGCGATAACACTGTGATGCGGCACGGGGGGGGGGGGGGGTTGCAGGCGATACTGCCACGCTGAAATCCCCCAAGCAGGGAGCGGGCAGCATTGATTAACGGGCGGGATGGGGGTCGGGGAGGGGAGAGGGAGGATGACAGTCTTACCTGCTCCCCGCTCCCTGCTTTATGGTACCTCTCTATGGTACCTTGGCGGGTCAGTACCACCCTCCAGTGGCCGGCGCCCTAGGCAAATGCCTAGTCCTGCCTAGTGGTGGCGCCGGCCCTGGTCAGGGCCGGTGTAAGGCAACTGCCCCCCACCTCTACACTGTCACTATACTGTGTGCCCAGCCCTGGTCTAAGCAATCAGAGTGAAAGCCATGATGGAAGCCAGTCTTGCATCGTCCTATGCTGGTGTCCCCAGACCAGGCTGTAAATATCTTGGGCTGGTCGCGGCTTTCCTGTGCGGACCTCCCACTCTTTGCCTCCAGGCTTTGGCTATATCCAGGCATTACAATGTTCTATGAGCAGATGAGATGTTCCAGCTGCCAACATGCCAGGATTCTATGTCTGATTGCCCTACACGATCTCTGCTGACCAGAACCTGCATTGTATTATGTCATGTATCTTCTGCACCTGTACCAATGTATTCTCTCGTTCCATTGCAGGTGGCATAATGTGGACTCACATCCTTCTCTGTGCCCCGAGGCCCACCTTATGCAGCCCATTGCACAATGAGCACAGGCTATGTGGTAACAGTGACTGAGGGCCTGATTCAGGCCTGTTGGCAAGGCTGCAATGTTTGCAGATGGACAAAACCATGCTGGGCTGCAGGTGGGGCAGATGTAACGTGTGCAGTGAGAGTTACATCTGGGTGAGGTGTGTTCAAACTGAAATCGAAATTGCACAGTAAGAATAAAGGGCCTGATTCAGGTTGGCTCAGTAAGCTGCGAACATTGCATCTTACTGAGTGCATTAGACGCAACCCGCCCGAACGCCCGCCCCCATGGAGATGCCTAGCATTTTCCTGGGTGCGTCCACTGGCCGCCAGCATGCACCTCCCCCTCATCCGCCCACAACCCGCCACAATGCTTGGGAACAGCTCTGAGACTATTCAAGTCGCCGAAGCCCTTTGCAAACGGGGGGCTGCACATGTGCATAATAGGGCATACGCAGTCCCCGAAATATCAGGACGGGGCCGAAATCGCTATACTGTGAGTCAACAAGAATCACACCTAAAGCAGCCAGTATTTACCCTGCGCAGAAACAAAATAACTCCCCCAAATCTAACTCTCTCTGCACTTGTTACATCTGCCCCACCTGCAGTGCACATGGTTTTGTCCATCTGCAATAATTGCAGCCTCGCTAACAGGACTGAATCAGGCACTAAGGCTCACATAGGCCAGCAAGCTGAAGGCTTACATGTGCTTTACATTCTGCTCATTATTCCGCCTACTGTCCCAGCGTGCTACAGGTGATTAGTAATCAAAAGTCTCTTCCCGAAAGTCCTAAATCCCGGAGCACCCGCAATGTAATGCCATCTGCACCTGATTCATTTCTGCTCTTCCTAAATGTTGGGCCTGAATATTGGGGAATTTTCCCAGGAGAGTGAGATGCTGATACCCGGCTGTGCACTACTGTACATCACACAACTCTGCATCAGGATTGGCCACGATGACCCTATGACATCACCGCGCTCCCCACATGTGACCTCTGATGTAAGATATCTATACGTAGGAGGTGTAAATGCTTCTGTCATTATGTCTGTGATACAGGTGGAAGCGTTCTGTATATTTTTTCAAATAAACTCAATATGTGATTTGTTTGTGTATGTGATGTCATTGTCTCCGAGAATAATAAATAATATTCATTGTTATGCAAACGTATTATATGTTCTCCAACATCTATGTTATGTGTTCTCTCCTATGTGGATAATGGGAATATAGAAGCATGTTGTATATAGAACTGATCTTTCCTTGTATTACTGTGAGTAAAATACTCTCTGGGGCAATTTCCCATCACTACAGACTGGTAAATAAAGCCCAGGTTTATAGTTTGGGACAGTAGGCTGACTGGAGGTCATGTGACCTGTGTGCCCGGGTGTAGCGTGGGGATATTCTCCCCAGACCAAGTGCATGACATGGTGCCCAACCCCAATAGTGATATGTGCCAGGGTCAGGAGAAAGTGCCAGTCTGGGGCAGGGGTGGACCACTATAGAATTGGTAGGCTAGGTCACTAAAAATCTGGGACACATTTAGTTGGGATCCCACCTACGCAGTCATCCGAAACCCTATTACATAAGCCCCAAAGTGTAGGAATGATATTGGTGTGAAGGCAGCATACTGTATGAGGCGGTTGTACATAGCAGGTAGAGGCGCTTGGACATTTATTCACAAATAATCCTGAGCAGGTCCCTGATATATACAGCTGTATGTAATAACGTGCGTACAGGTCTGATATACAGGAGTGTTCTATCAATAAACATTGGGAGTCAGAGGAATCTAATTGTTTCAGAACAAGACTGTTATTCCCTTTATTTGCCCCACGTCACCTTATTACTATATCATTTATACCAGGCATGTCCAACCTTGGCCCTCCGGCTGTTTTGAAACTACACATCCCAGCATGCCTTGCCAAAGTTTTAGCATTCCCTAATAGCAAAACTGTGGCAAGGCATGCTGGGACTTGTAGTTTCAAACAGCTGGAGGGCCAAAGTTGGACATGCCTGAGTTATACAATAAGTAAGGTGCTACAGTATGAGATATATAGACTTACTGGATGCAATGGTGGAACTCACTAGGAACAATACAGCCCAACAGAGCCTGCAGTTATACACACATACACCTGGGTATTGGTATAGTAACTAAATAATCTGTTTGGGAAATGCCTGAGCACTTATACAAGGTATACCGCAGTGTATTGCAGCCGCTGCTCTGTGGTACACTTTTGTGCACTGAGGGGTTGTCAAGTGTGTCACGGGGCTAGAGATGTCCGCACCAGTCTACAGGCACCATCACAAGTGCAGCTGTTATTCACTGGTCTCTTCCTGCACCAGTCCTGTCTCTGTATCATGGGCAAATGGGACCGCCCCTTTCTAACGTCAGTGGGTCCAGATCTTTCTGCTGGCCCCTCCCCCTATTGTCATGCGCTAATCATCATTGGTTGGCGGCTGCTGACTCTCTTACATCGATGGGGTCAGTCCCAGGTCAATATCTCGTTGCATAAGGAGCTGCCGGGGGACTGCATAGTCCTGCATGAATAGGATTTAGAGAAGGCGAGGGGCACACAGGGAGCTAGGTGAGGTGCTGCTCAGGTGTCCTGTTATTATACTGCCCCCATTAGACCCCTAGAACATAATGGCAGCTAGGCAGTGAATCGTATGGTATTCACATGAGGGCATTTGTAACTCTACCCCATGGGGCTCCACACACTAAAAACAATTGGCATTAGCATAAGGTCTCTCCCAACATGACCCATTCCAGGAGCGACACAATGCTCTGTTTCTGGGCTTTCCTCTTAATGTATTATTGCCATCACCTGTTTTTGAACAGGTTAACTAATAAGAAAGGTGCTTCACCACAGGTGATGGCAATTATACATTAAGACAGGGGTTCCCAATCTTTTTTGGATCTCAGCACCCTAGAGTATCATAATTTTTCCACGGCACCCCTAGCTCCAAATAAATAAATATATATATATATATAGAAATGGGAAAAATAATAGGAGTGCGCCCTAAGAACAGTTTAACACCACAGAACATGTACACAGTTAAAATGTCTGTATTTATTACAGCAATTAGTACATAAAAAACAGTTTTTACATAAAATTTGATGGGTAGATCCAACAGAATGATCCCAGAACAGAAAACGACAGGGTCGTTTTCTGTTCTGGGATCATTCTGTTGGATCTACCCATCAAATTTTATGTAAAAACTGTTTTTTTATGTACTAATTGCTGTAATAAATACAGACATTTTAACTGTGTACATGTTCTGTGGTGTTAAACTGTTCTTAGGGCGCACTCCTATTATTTTTCCCATTTCTATTTGTATCCATCGTGCCTTTATTAACAGCAAGGCATTATAGAAGTGCTGCCCCTATATTAGCGCAGAAAAAAGGCCACTACCCCCCTGTTTTTGGTTTAAATATATATATATATATATATATATATATATATAATATATATATATATATATATATATATATATATATATATATATATATATATATATATATATATATATACACACACAATTAAGTAGATTGTGTTTATATGTGCTTCTTAGGTTCAGTTATGTGGTAAAGTGCATTATTTGCTTCTGATTGTACACATATTTTATGATTGGCCGCCACCAGCCTTGGTTTTGTCCATAAATAATTGATCATAAATAATTTGCCCCTCCTGGAGAGGGTCATGTTGGGAGGTATGCTCTCCTTTGTTCTGCAAGCAGATGAGCCTGGTACAGACTTTACTGTGTTCATCTGGGGGGCAATGTGTTTCTTTTTGTTCTATGGGGTCCAATGAGTTTGATTTTTTTCCTGTGGGGGACAATGTATTTTTCCCTATGGGTGGTCAGATGGTGGGCCTTGTCTGGGCCTTAAAATCTTGGTTGGTTTGCTGCAAGTTGAAAAAGTATATAAATCACAGATATAGAGTGACACAGTCCATAGTGGGGATCACGTTCCTGGAGCTATGTGTGTACAGAGGATACTATATAACAACAATGTCATCCAATTATTCTGCTTCTTAATAAAGCATAGTTATCTAAAAATATTGAAGTATATTACAGCATATGTAAAATGGGTACAACGAAAAGCAGAGTCCTATAATCAACTTAATACATGTGTGTGGCGATCACAGATATTGCAGCATATACAGACGTACAAATGCACCTTTACAGTTTTTGAACTCTGTCCCAGAAGCAACATAATATCAGGGTTGCCGACCCTCCCGGAATTACCGGGAGGATCCCGAAAATCGGGTCCACCTCCCGGCCGCCCGGAAAGGTTAGCAACCCTCCCGGATTCCGGGGGACCCCCACGCCACCCCCCCCCGATTGCGGCGTCTTCCCCATACCTTTTGGATTGAAAGCGTCAATCCGCGGGTCTCCGAGGAGGGGGCGGAGCTAAAATCGCATCATTTTAGCCCCGCCCCCTCCACAGAGATCCGTGAATTGGGGTTTTTAACATCCTGGGGCGGGGCTTAATGATGTAAAGCTCAAGCCCCGCCCCCGACCTGCAGCTGGAAGTCTCCTCTCCGGGCTTCTCCCAGATAGGAGACAGAAAAAGTCGGCAACCCTGCATAATATGTGTTAAAGAAACACAATTCCTAGAAAAAAAACAACCTCCTTATAGAGCACAGAATCCTTTATACTGAACAGAGCCAAGCACAGTCCAATTCAGTCCACAGTACACATTCAAACTACAACAATTGTAATAAAAAAGCAATGTGTGTCAGGGAAACACAGTTCTTAAAAAGACACAACCTTCCTTATAAAACAAGTAATTTCTCACTCCAAACGGAGCCAAGCACAGTTCATATTAGAATCTTTCATTGACAAAAATCCTAATTGCTAGAAAGTTACAAAAAAAGTATGGAAGCTCCTTGTGTGTGCTGGTCATAACAATGCAAACAAGACGAATTTTCAGCAAAAAAGACACCCAACGTTAGCAGAACTGTCCAGGCCTGCATGGCCTATTGAGTCAAGATGTATGAGGAAACATCTGTATCCAAGCAGAGGCAGAGATCACAGTGTTAGCGGCTGTGCGAGTGCTGTCTGCGGGTGGGTCGGTTGTGCAATAGTGTTCAGCATATGTGTAAGGGGCATTATGTGTGTCATGTATAAATGCATTAATAATGTGTGACATATTAATGCATTAATGCATGTGTTTCACATAATGAAAAACATACAGTATGTTGCACATTATTAATGCCTTTATACACATGACAAAGGCATTAATAATGTGCAACTTATGTGTTTCATTATGTGTAAGGGGCAGTATGTGTGTCATTATGTGTATGAAGGGCATTAATAAAGGTTGGCATAATGTGTAAGGGGCATTATGGTTATAAGGACATTAATAATGTGTGTCATGTGTAAGGGGCGTTACTGTATGATATTATCAGGGGTGCAGAGAGAAAGGGGTAGGGGGTACAAATTACCCAGGCCAAAGTCTGATGGAAGGGCCCAGTGGGGGCCCCGGCCCCCTCCCCTTAAGTGACAGCAGCAGCTGCAGCTCTTCTCCTCTGCCCAGCACACACTGCTTTGTGCTGGGCTGCAGTGTGGCCATGGAGGTGCTTAAAATACAATATTTTCAAAGGATTTTTTTCTAAGGGTATAATGTGAATAATGTGAGGAGTAATGTACATAAGGAAAAGTGGTACTACTGTGTGATGTAACGTGAATAAGGGACACCATTGCATGATATAATGTGAATAAAGTTGCACTACTGTGTGGCATAATTTGAATTGGGGGTACTATTGTGTGGCCATGCCCCTTCCTGGCACCCCTGTTTGGGCTGAGTACCGAATGTGTGCACTGTTTCTATTTAAAATATTGCGGGTAGGAGCACCAAAATGATGACTGCTGTGATGAGGGTTGATGGTGCTAGGAAAGGGGAGCAGGGTCAGAGGCGGAACTAGTGGCGGTGCAAGGAGGCTCTGGATGGCAGGACCCATACTAATCACATGCAGAGCCATATCATCGGGCATAATGCACTTATGCAATCCAACTGGAATGGGAGATTTGGAAGAGGATCAAAGCCGGAAACCTTTTAAGCTATATTCCAAAAGCTGGAAATCATAATAAATCCACATATTTCAATACACTTTATACTATTTCTGTGTTTTCAATGCATTTTACATGATTTTCACCTTTTTTTTTTATGCATTTACTATGAATTCTGGCTTTTCAATGCACTTTACAATGATTTCTGGCATATTCAATTGGGGATGGCCATTGAAGAGTGAACATGGATGATTCACAATCATCGATGGTTTATGATCAATGTGGAATGAATTTGTCATCAATGGGAGAGAACCAATTGTTTTCCCTCCATCGATGTAAAGAATATATGATTTATTTTTCTTTTCTCAAGGTTCTGGGACAATGAGCATAGCTCCGCCCCTGACTCCCAGGAAGCCCCACCCCTGACACCATGAAGCCTTGCTCTCAGACTGTGATTAGCCAACAGGCCATTCACTGAAAAACAGGGATGACCATCGATAGGTGAAACCATCGATGGACTCACATTAGATATTGGTGACCATCGATGGCCTCTCGCAATTTTCTCATCAGTGGCAACCTTCGATAGTGAAGATGGCCGTCCCTACAATGTTTCTGGCATTTTTTTTAAATACATTTACTATGATTTCCGGTACTTATGTAGTATCTGGGCGTCCGATTTTGTGATTGTATGCCTTACCCTAAGGCATACAATCAGATGCAATGCGATTCGATGCAATTTTGCATAGGATTCAATGTTAAGAAGGTCCTGTTCATTTCCCCACTATCCAAGTGGGCATAGAGTTGATTTTATATAGCGTGGCGAGCGCAGCGAGCCACCGAGCCCGAAGCGTGGCGAGCGAAGCGAGCCCCGCGACGGGACGCATATTTCTTTAAAAGTATTCTGTGTCCGCTCGCCACGCTTCGGGCTCGGTGGCTCGCTACGCTCGCCACAGGTTTATATCCAACTCCATGTCCACTTGGATAGTGGGGAAAGGAAAAGGACCCCTTTTTCCCATTGAATTCTATGTTAAAATGGACTCAGACCATTTTAACATTGAATCCTATGGAAAAATCTTGACCATCGCATCGCATACGATTTGGTCGCATGCGATGCGATGCGATCCAATCCGATTTCTAAATCGGACGCCCAGATACTACATAAGTACCTGATTTCCTTCTAATTCAATATAATTACAATGCTTTCCGGCTTTTCAATACACTTCCCAAGATCTCTGGTTTATCCAACATATTTACAATCGTTTCCGTCTTTTTTAATTCATTTTACAAGGTTTACAGCTTTTCCAAGGTTTGTATTTAATGTGGATTTTCCCCACCTATACAGAAGCAGGGATGGCCATCGACCATCAATGATTCGAAATGGTTTATGGACGATGTTGAATACTTTTGCCATCGGTGGGGGGGAGAACCAGATGGTTTCCCTCCATCAATGGAACAGCAAAACCAATGTTTTGCATTTGTTTTTTTTTAATATGCCGGGACACTTAGCATAGCTCCGCCCCTTACACCTGTGAAGCCCCGCACCCACATTCTGAGTGGCCCTTGGGCCAGTCAGTCAAAGAAAATATATAACCATTGATAGGTAAAACTATCGATGGTCATCCATCACATAGTTTATTACTATCGATGGCTGGTTGCAGTATCGCCATCGATGGTTGGCGACTGCACTGAAGGCCATCCCTATACAGAAGTACATCTTTCTGCCTGGCCCCTCCCCCTAGTCTTGCACAGTGCTGTAATTTTCGGGGGGCGTGGCCTATACTCGCGGCTCCCCCGCGAGGCCACACCTCCATGTGAGCCTCTAGCCATGCCCCCAGCCCCCTGGCTGCGGGAATAGACGCTGTGCGCATGCGCACAGCGTTTATTCCCCGCTGCTTAGCAGCCGACAGGGGGGACTCCCAACAGCCCCCCCACACCGCGGGACACTGCCGCCCGCGGGTGGGACATCGGGACAGCCCCTGACAATCGGGACTGTCCCGATAAAATCGGGACTGTTGGGAGGTATGTGATCTGCATGCGGTATAAATCTATTCAGGCACTAAGGATGCGCGAGACCTCGCACTGCCATCGCCGGGGGCCCTAAACACAGCGATTTGTGCTTATTTCTAAAGGGATCTAGTCTAATTGTATATAAAATAGGCAAAACTCGCTAAGTATGTAGGCCCCATAAGAGGGAAACATTTTGTCCTGCCTGGGTGGGTGATATACAGGCACAAACATACACAGCCAGTGGCGTAACTACTGTAAGGCAGCCCCAGCTGCTGCTTGGGTCTAAGCCACAGTGGAGTCTATGTGGGTGCCAGCACTCGCTGGACGCACTGACACGCTGCTGCCTGCCACTGCCCGCTGGCTGAGCACCGGAGGCGAGTCAGCCGCAGCCCAGGTGCGGCCATGGCATAGACGACAAATCCCCCCCCACTGATTCAATTGACTACTATACACAGAGCCGGCTATTGGCTATTGTGTACAGGATGGGCGGGCGGATGGGCGTGCTGGGGCGGCCTGGGATGCATCGGAGCCAAGGGAATCAGCAGTACTGTATCTCACACGCTGGGGAGACACGCTGGAGATGAGTTCGGGGGGGGGGGGGGGGGCACCTTAAACTTTTTGGCAGGGGGGAGCAAAATTTATAGTTACGCCACTGTACACAGCTCTTCCTAGCATACATTCCAATGCTTCTCACTTCTCAACATTGGAGACCAGTGATCCATTATATGTGGGCAGCGTGCCAGCTCTGGCCTTATTTGCAAACCCCTGACTGGTGTCCCCACCACATAAGCACCATGCCCTGCTCACCCCGCCCTTGTGGTGCCTGTATGTATGTAAGGGTGTGTGTTCTCTCTATCAAATACACACACACAGAACATGAGGGTAGATGTATGAAGCAGTGATACAGGAGAAGTGAGCCAGGGAAGAAGTAGCCCATGGCAACCAATCAGCTGCTCTGTATCATTTTATATTATGCAAATTATAGATGTTATTTCATGTTATTTCAGTGCTGATTGGACCATTTCTCCTCTGGCTCACTCCTCCCTTATCACTACTTCATACATCTACCCCATTATTATTACCAGCATGACCCATGACAAACACCCCTGCCCTTTCTGTTTGCTAAATAACGTGAAAGTGGTGTGTGGAACAAGGTAGCGCAATGAATTAAGGAGGTGCCGTATACTGAAGCATAAAAGGAGGTACACCACCTCCTAAACGAATTCATGAATTTATCATGTTTGGACCTTTTTAAGAGGGTTGCGCCGAACTGAACATTATCTGTTGCATACTTGTATGCTAAATAAGCAGCAGCCAATGCACACTGCAGTGCAGGTATGACCCCACCAATAACAAGTCATGTAGGGAAAAACAGCAACTCCTTCCTTATCATCCCCCCCTTCCCCGGGCGCCCTTAGAGGAGAGGCTGCAGCACAGTTCATAGATCAATTAGGCGAGTCCCACCAACTGCCATTCCAACCACTGCTGCATATCTCTGACCAGCACTCACTGGCAGTTGGTGTTGTTCCACAAGTTCAATGTTGGACTATGCTGCAGCAGCTGCAGATGAGTCATCTCCTGCAGCTAGTGGGCGGGACCACAGAGCGCTGCTCATTTCTGATTGGTTAACAGTCAGCTCATATGCTGATTGGCTGTTATTTCCAGAGTTAGCTGTGATTGGTGGAGCTCTAACCTCTCTACCTTGGTGATGTCATAATGGCATTGGAATTTTGAGGAATCTTTAGAGTAGTGAGAGTGGAGGATTGGAGATAGATTGGTCGGATTTGCTGTTGTGGATTTGCGATTGCGTATTTGATTCCTGTACTGATTCGGTTGCAGAGTTTGCTGTAATCTGCTTCTTAGCAGGGGACGTGTCTCCTTGTCACATTACTAGGAGCAGAGGAGCCTAATAGGAGGAAGAATGGGGAGTAAGAGGTAGGTGACATTTCTACAGCGCCCTGTCAGAGATGCCCCCATTAGTCCCAACCAATTCCACTAAGCCCAGCCTCTCGCTGACATCTTTATGGGGGCATGGTCAGCACTCTGGCCATACCTCCTGTTCCTCTGCCTAAGTGAATAAATGCTGTTTACATGCGCACATCATCTATTCACTAATACTCTGCTAAGCAGAACAGCAAGTGACAGGTGGTCTCCTAACTGCCATGCTCCCAACTGCCATCCCCCAACACAGTATACTTCTGCCCAGAGGCGGGATGCGGGACAGTCACAAAAAATCATGTCTGTTCCATGAATATCGCCTCAGTTGGGAGGTACAGTATGGGCTGCTGTGTACAGATCGGAATCAGACCCAAAGTTCCCAAGGGGTTACAGTTATAAAACTGAGACCTGGCCGGACATCTGTGATCTGCGACATATATATAACAGAAAGCAGCTATAGATATAGGACTGACTATAAGTGACTTTATTTATTCTTCTGCATGAGTATAACATGGTTTCTGCTGATCTCTGTGTTACAGAAAGAGGCATCAGAGCTGCAACATACATATAACAGAAAACACAGTTATAGACATAGGACCAGTGGTGGCTCGTACCTTCTTGGAAGAGGGGGGATGCCACATGCGCAATTCCCTGGTTTTAGAGGCTTGCGCTTGGCAGCCCGTAGAGAGACGACCAGGAGGGAGGGAACACCTCCCAATGGGACTGGCTTGGTGACTGGCAGGTCGGGCTTCCAATAGGAAGTCACTGCCAGTCACAGTGAAGCCAGTGCAGTCTCAGACTGGATCTGGCTTCACTACAGTGGCGGGTTTTACATGGGGGGCGGGGGGGGCTGCAGCCCTTTAATAGGACCGACTATAAGTGACTTTGTTTAGTCTTCTGCATGAGTATAACATGGTTTCTGCTGATCTCTGTGTTACAGAAAGAGGCATCAGAGCTGCCTTGATGAGAGTTCTGCTCCCATAATAAAGAAGCCATCACTCTCTGAGAATGAGGAGAATGAGGAGCTGAATGCTTTCTATAAGCTGATTGGTAGGTGACTCTGTCAGGTATATAGTGTGTTATATAGAGAATAATCCCCCACTATAGCTGTATACACCCTGGCTGGTGTCTGGGGTGGATTTATAGGAGGGAGCGCTGGGCACGCACCGGAAATGATGGAAACGGGGTCATGGTGCTAGGCCACACCCCCTACCACAGACCACACCCAACTTCCATGTAGCTCCGCCCCTGTAGTGCCAGCCCTTTGGGAGGTATGGTTCACCATATCTAAGCCAAATTATCTTTGTGGTCTTGCTGTGGGCGAGAGGCCTCACTCCTCCACCACAGCGCTCAGCACCAGTTACTATTCCCAATTGTAGTCCACGTGGATGTAGATGGTGAAGATGTGTTGATCAATGTCATGTTGTACTTTTGCACCTGTCGACTTGTAGCACTGTCGAGCTTTAATCTGTCAACCTAATGCATGTCGGCCATATGGTGTTGACCTATTGACAGTTGATCCCTCATCCAGATACCGCTGGTGTCGGTGCTGATACAGGTATAAGGGGTTTGTAGGATGGTTTCTGTAAATACTTCCATAGCGCAATAGAGTATAGGGCGTAAAAACAACTAGCAAGGGGCGCTGAAGTGAAAAGAAACTCAATATATTTAAGTAAAATTTAGATAACATTTATTGGTACACAAATACAGTTGATTCTGTGCAATTGCACACTAGTGTAAATAATGTAGATCTATTAGCACAACCTGTGAGAGTGACACAGTCCATAGTGGGGATCACGTTCCTGGAGCTATGTGTGTACGGAGGATACTATATAACAACAATGTCATCCAATTATTCTGCTTCTTAATAAAGCATAGTTATCTCAAAACATTGAAGTATATTACAGCATATGTAAAATGGGTACAACGAAAAGCAGTGTCCTATAATCAACTTAATACATGTGTGTGGCGATCACAGATATTGCAGCATATACAGACATCCAAATGCACCTTTACAGTTTTTGAACTCTGTCCCAGAAGCAACATGATATGCATTAAAGAAACACAATTCCTAGAAAAAAAACAACCTCCTTATAGAGCACAGAATCCTTTATACTGAACAGAGCCAAGCACCGTCCAATTCAGTCCACAGTACACGTCCAAACTACAACAATTGTAATAAAAAAGTAATGTGTGTCAGGGAAACACAGTTCTTAAAAAGACACAACCTTCCTTATAAAACAAGTCATTTCTCACTCCAAACGGAGCCAAGCACAGTTCATATTAGAATCTTTCATTGACAAAAATCCTAATTGCTAGAAAGTTACAAAAAAAGTATGGAAGCTCCTTGTGTGTGCTGGTCATAACAGGGCCGTAACTAGGGGGGGGCTGGGGGGTCACGCGCACCGGGCGCTGGAGGGGGGGGGGGGGCGCTGTCAGGTCCGGGAGAGTGACAGCCAGCGGGGTTTCGGGGACTGATGTAGCCCGAGTCCCGCTGCTGTTAGCTAACCCGTCGCTTTTTCACTGCTGCTGCCGACGCCGTTAGTGCCCGTCTGTGCCTGTCGCGCACAGCATTACTGGGAGCTTGGGAGGGAACGTGATGACGCGGCAGCCGCCTCCTCGCCATTGGTTGGCGCAGCCGCGTCCCCTCCCACGCTCCCAGAGAAATGCTGTGCGCGGCAAACACAGATGGGCATTAACGGCGGCGGCGGCAGCAGTGAAAAAGTAAGCCTAATGCAAAGCTTATGTTATGATGTCTAGACCTCATCAATAGAGTGGCAGGGGGAGGCTGGATGTTTTACACGATGAGGGAACATTAAATCTCCCACCACCCGTCTCCACTCTGATTCTCCCTACTTGTTGCCTTTATACAGTGCAGCACAACTTCCTTTGGTAAAACATCTCCACCCATGATCCACCCACTCCACCCACTCATTAATAAGGAGCATCAAGGTGTGTGGCATATGTATAATTGGCATCATGTGTGGGACATATATGTTTAATGGAGCATCACGCTGTGGGGCATATGTATAATGGGCATCATGTGTGTGGCATAAGTTTAATGGAGCATCACGGTGTGTGTCATGTATAATGGGCATCACAGTGTGCGTCATATGTATAATGGGCATCACGGTGTGTGGCATATGTATAATGGAGCATCACGGTGTGTGTCATGTATAATGGGCATCACAGTGTGCGGCATATGTATAATGGGCATCACAGTGTGCGGCATATGTATAATGGGCATCACGGTGTGCGGCATATGTA
Organism: Crinia signifera; assembly: GCF_055691185.1. NCBI lineage: Eukaryota > Metazoa > Chordata > Amphibia > Anura > Myobatrachidae > Crinia > Crinia signifera. Next base: position 40,587,784 of record NC_139222.1, read on the forward strand.
TAATGGCGCATCACGGTGTGCGGCATATGTATAATGGAGCATCACGGTGTGCGGCATATGTATAATGAGCATCCAGGTGTGGGGCATATGTATAATGGGCATCACGTTGTGGGGCATATGTATAATGGGCATCCAGGTGTGGGGCATATGTATAATGGAGCATCACGTTGTGGGGCATATGTATAATGAGCATCCAGGTGTGGGGCATATGTATAATGGACATCATGTGTGTGGCATATGTATAATGGAGCATCACGGTGCGGATCATATTTATAATGGGCATCACAGTATGCGGCATAGGTATATTGGGCATCACGGACTGCACTTTTGGGTTCATGTGTATCTGGCACTGCACTATTGTGGGCATATGTGTATCACACCTCCATTTTCTATGGCCGCACCCCATGTGGCTACAGCTCTTAGAGAGCTGACCATGCCCTCATAGCGGAAAAAATGGGGGATGTAGTCTCGCAGGAGTACCACGGTAGTAGGTGAACGCTCTAATTTTGGGCGCGTGCCTTCGGCACGCGCAGATGTCTCCTCTACTCTGCCTCCTCTCCTCTGCCTCCAGTGTTGGGAGGTATGTTTGTGACATATTGGACATTGCAGTGTGTGGCACATTGTGTATCATTCAGGGACAGTGTTCTAACCAGTGGCAGCAGCAATTAACCATTGCTTATAATGTGTACTCGGGGGGCATTACGGTTTGTGGTGTAATGTGCTCTGGGCATTACGGTGTGTGCTGGAATGTGTACTGGGCATTACGGTGTGTGCTGGAATGTGTACTGGGCATAACGGTGTGTGCTGTAATGTGTACTGGGCATTACGGTGTGTGCTATAATGTGAATTGATACTACTATGTGACCACACCACTTCTCCCCCCCCCCCCCCCCAAAAAAAACATGCCCTAAATTTTTAGCGCGCGCCTTCGGCGCGCACTGTCCCTGTTTTCAGGTTCATATAGTTTCTAGAGGGATCATTTATAAATATATATTTCATTTCAGAATACAGTGTAAAATCAAAAAAAATTTTTTTTGGGGGGGGGGCACTAAATGAATGTCTTGCCCCGGGCACCAGAAACCCTAGTTTCGGCCCTGGTCATAACAATGCAAACAAGACGAATTTTCAGCAAAAAAGACACCCAACGTTAGCAGAACTGTCCAGGCCTGCATGGCCTATTGAGTCAAGATGTATGAGGAGGCAGAGATCACAGTGCAAGTGCTGTCTGCGGGTGGGTTGGTTGTGCAATAGTGTTCAGCATATGTGTAAGGGGCATTATGTGTGTCATGTATAAATGCATTAATAATGTGCGACATATTAATGCATTAATGCATGTGTTTCACATAATGAAACACATACAGTATGTTGTACATTATTAATGCCTTTATACACATGACAAAGGCATTAATAATGTGCAACATATGTGTTTCATTATGTGTAAGGGGCAGTATGTGTGTCATTATGTGTATGAAGGGCATTAATAAAGGTTGGCATAATGTGTAAGGGGCATTATGGTTATAAGGACATTAATAATGTGTGTCATGTGTAAGGGGCGTTACTGTATGATATCATACTTGCCTACTTTTGGAAACTGGTTTCAGGGAGATTCCATAGCTCACAACTTGAGCATGGTAAAAATGAGGATCATCTTACGGGCCGACCTGGGATGGGGGTGGGGCTACAAAGAAGGTGGGTGTGGTATCCAGTAAAGTGGGCATGGCCCAGTGCAGCGACACCCACTTTCATCATATTTCCCTGGTGTCTGACCACTAGCAGGCTTTGCTGGCCTGGGTGGCTCTTGTGCTGACCACGGCCAGCGTTGATTGGCAGGCCTCTTAGGCATGCTCTGCTGTGGTGTATTGGGAGGGCTATAGGGGGCAAAGGGGGGGACAGGCGGCTAAAACGGGAGTCTTCTGCAAAATACGGGAGTGTCAGCAAGCCTACTTCCAAACCACACACACACATAGGGGTCACAACCAGCACACACACATACAGGGGTCACTACCAGCCTACACACACACATAGGGGTCACAACCAGCCCACACACACACAGGGGTCACTACCAGTCTAACACACAAACATACACACAGGACAGTGTTCTGCTATACACAAACATACAATGCCAGTGTTCTCACACACACAGACACACACACACACACACACACACACAAAGGGGACAGTGCCAGCTCTAATACATACACCCAGGGGTCACCTATAAACACACATTGGAGTCAGTGCTAAGCTACATAAACACACACACAAACACACCACATTACAGACCTGCTTGCACCTAGTACAAGCTGCAGCCACTATGGATGTAGCTGCAATGCCGAGGCAGAAATACATAACACTAACCTGCTCCTCCCCCAGCCTCTCCTCCGAGCTGCATGCTTCCTGTATTAGCACTGTCACTCCCCCTCCTCTGTGTCTTCAGCCTGCAGCAGCTAGCCTTCCTTCCACCGTGCGGGGCTGAGGTGCAAACTCCGCTGCTGCTGCTTCCACTGCTGCTGGTAGCCTGGTACAGTGTCCCTGAAGGCTTTGCTGGGTGGCGCGGCAGCTCTGACACATCACTATGCTAGTATAATGCCATGCTAGTGCGAAGCTCCGCCCCCATCACGCCAGACAAGCGCATGTGCAGTCTGGATGTTTAGACTGGGCTTTGACATTCCGGGGGATTGGGAGGGCTTTGCGGGGCTCCGGGGGACTGGGGGCCAAAGCGGGAGGCTCCCGCAAAATGCGGGAGTATCGGCAAGCATGATGATATTATCAGGGGTGCAGAGAGAAAGGGGTAGGGGGTACAAAGTCTGATGGAAGGGCCCAGTGGGGGCCCCGGCCCCCTCCCCTTAAGTGACAGCAGCAGCTGCAGCTCTTCTCCTCTGCCCAACACACACTGCTTTGTGCTGGGTTGCAGTGTGGCCATGGAGGTGCTTAAAATACAATATTTTCAAAGGATTTTTATTTCTAAGGGTATAATGTGAATAATGTGAGGAGTAATGTACATAAGGTAAAGTGGTACTACTGTGTGATGTAACGTGAATAAGGGACACCATTGCATGATATAATGTGAATAAAGTTGCACTACTGTGTGGCATAATTTGAATTGGGGGTACTATTGTGTGGCCATGCCCCTTCCTGGCACCCCTGTTTGGGCTGAGTACCGAATGTGTGCACTGTTTCTATTTAAAATATTGCGGGTAGGAGCACCAAAATGATGACTGGTATGATGAGGGTTGATGGTGCTAGGAAAGGGGAGCACCAGCCAAAATCTTGCATTGGGCATCATTTAGGCTAGGGCCGTCTCTGGATGGCAGGACCCATACTAATCACATGCAGAGCCATACCATCGGGCATAATGCACTTATGCAATCCAACTGGAATGGGAGATTTGGAAGAGGATCAAAGCCGGAAACCTTTTAAACTATATTCCAAAAGCTGGAAATCCTAATATAATCCACATATTTCAATACACTTTATACTATTTCTGTGTTTTCAATGCATTTTACATGATTTTCACCTTTTTTTTTTTTATGCATTTACTATGAATCCTGGCTTTTCAATGCACTTTACAATGAGTTCTAGCATATTCAATTGGGGATGGCCATGGATGATTCACAATCATCGATGGTTTATGATCAATGTGGAATGATTTTGTCATCAATGGGAGAGAATCAATTGTTTTCCCTCCATCGATGTAAAGAATATATGATTTATTTTTATTTTCTCAAGGTTCTGGGACACTGAGCATAGCTCCGCCCCTGACTTCCATGAAGCCCCACCCCTGACACCATGAAGCCTTGCCCTCAGACTGTGATTAGCCAACAGGCCATTCACTGAAAAACAGGGATGACCATCGATAGGTAAAACCATTGATGGACTCCCATTACATATTTGGTGACCATTGATGGCCACTCGCAATTTTCTCATCAGTGGCAACCTTCGATAGTGAAGATGGCCGTCCCTACAATGTTTCTGGCTTTTTTTTTTAATACATTTACTATGATTTTAGTCTAATTCCATATATTTACAATGCTTTCCAACTTTTTCAATACACTTCCCAAGATCTCTGGTTTATCCAACATATTGAAATGGTTTATGGACGATGTTGAATACTTTTGCCATTGGTGGGGGGGGGGGGGGGGGGGGAGAACCAGATGGTTTCCCTCCATCAATGGCACTGCAAAACCGATGTTTTGCATTTGTTTTTTTTCAATGTGCCGGGACACTTAGCATAGCTCCACCCCCGACACCTGTGAAGCCCCGCACCCACATTCTGAGTGGCCCATGGGCCAGTCAGTCAAAGAAAATGGATAACCATTGATAGGTAAAACTATCGATGGTCATCCATCACATAGTTTATTACTATCAATGGCTGGTTGCAGTATCGCCATCGATGGTTGGCGACTGCACTGAAGGCCATCCTTATACAGAAGTACATCTTTCTGCCTGGCCCCTCCCCCTAGTCTTGCACAGTGCTGTGAAATGCATCCATTCTCCTCCTGGCTCGCTGCCAAGCATCTCAGAACAACCTGAGCTCACATTACAGCCTGGAAGAGATGCCCGGTCTGTGCTGTATACGGGATATATTTACAGCTGGTAAATAATAAATCCATCACTTATAATAACGGGTCTGATTTTATCACTCCTACATATGACCCGTTCTAGGAGGGACAAATGCTCTGTTCCTAGATGTCTCATATTGTGATTGCTGTCACCTGTGTTGAACTACTGTAGTTACTTATTAAGAAAAGAGATGGCAATCACAATGTAATGGGTCCTACACACGGGGCGATGGGAGCTTTGTGCTGAGCGATCTGCATGCGGTATAAATCTATTCAGACGCTAAGGATGCGCAAGACCTCGCATTGCCATCACTGGGGGCCCTAAACACAGCGATTTGTGCTTATTTCTAAAGGGATCTAGTCTAATTGTATATAAAATAGGCAAAACTCGCTATGTATGTAGGCCCCATAAGAGGGAAGCATTTTGTCCTGCCTGGGTGGGTGATATACAGGCACAAACATAGGTACTTGTGTATTTTGGCGGCGCCCCCGATCTTCATGCACCCGATGGCATGCGATGCGATGCGACGCGATTTTTTCCCCCTCTGCGATGAAAGATTGTATAAGCACCCTAAAGGGTGCTTTTAAGCACCCTAATGGGTGCTTACAATGTTAAATGCACCCCCACGCCACACCCCCACTATAAACGTGAACCCGAAGCGTGGCGAGCGCAGCGAGCCCGCGAGGGGCGGCGGAACGCGTCCTCCGACCTTTTCATACCCCCACTATCCACGTCGGCGCGGAGTTCAGAATAGCAAGTGTGGCGAGCGCAGCGAGCCACCGAGCCCGAAGTTTGGCAAGCGCAGCGAGCCACCGAGCCCGAAGCAAGGCGATCGCAGCGAGCCCCGCGAGGGGACGCGGATAATTTCACAGGTATCGGAGTCCTCTCGCAGGCTTCTCAGGTATCCGTGTCCGATCGCTAGGCTCGCTGCGCTCGCCACGCTTCGGGCTCGGTGGCTCGCTGCGCTTGCCACACTTTCTATTCTCAACTCCACGCCGACGTGGATAGTGGGGGTATGAAAAGGTCGGAGGATGCGTACCGCCACCCCTAATGGGCTTGCTGCGCTCGCCACGCTTCGGGTTCACACTTATAGTGGGGGGGTGGCGTGGGGGTGCATTTAACATTGTAAGCACCCATTAGGGTGCTTATACAATGTTTAATCGCATCGCATCGCATTGTATGGCATTTTATGCCATATACAATGTCATACAATTTTAAAATTGTATGGCATTGTACAGTATCGCGCGATATCGCGTCGCATCGCATACCATCGCATGCCTTATGGTATGTGATGCGATGGGCGCCACCAAAATACACAAGTACCCAAACATACACAGCCAGTGGCGTAACTACTGTAAGGCAGCCCCAGCTGCTGCTTGGGTCTAAGCCACAGTGGAGTCTATGTGGGTGCCAGCACTCGCTGGATGCACTGACACGCTGCTTCCTGCCACTGCCCGCTGGCTGAGCACCGGAGGCGAGTCAGCCGCAGCGCAGGTGCGGCCATGGCAGAGACGACAATTCCCCCCCCCACTGATTCAATTGACTACTGTACACAGAGCCGGCTATTGGCTATTGTGTACAGGATGGGCGGGCGGATGGGCGTGCTGGGGCGGCCTGGGATGCATCGGAGCCAAGGTATCAGCAGTATCTCACACGCTGGGGAGACACGCTGGAGAGGAGTCCGGGGGGGGGGGGGGGGGGGGCACCACAAACTTTTTGGCAGGGGGGAGCAAAATTTATAGTTACGCCACTGTACACAGCTCTTCCTAGCATACATTACAATGCTTCTCACTTCTCAACATTGGAGACCAGTGATCCAGGGATCCATTATATGTGGGCAGCGTGCCAGCTCTGGCCTTATTTGCAAACCCCTGACTGGTGTCCCCACCACATAAGCACCATGCCCTGCTCACCCCGCCCTTGTGGTGCCTGTATGTATGTGAGGGTGTGTGTTCTCTCTATCAAATACACACACACAGAACATGAGGGTAGATGTATGAAGCAGTGATACAGGAGAATTGAGCCAGGGAAGAAGTAGCCCATGGCAACCAATCAGCTGCTCTGTATAATTTTATATTATGCAAATTATAGATGTTATTTCATGTTATTTCAGTGCTGATTGGACCATTTCTCCTCTGGCTCACTTCTCCCTTATCACTACTTCATACATCTACCCCATTATTATTACCAGCATGACCTAGGACAAACACCCCTGCCCTTTCTGTTTGCTAAATAACGTGAAAGAGGTGAGTGGAACGGGTGTGGTATGGTACAGTCTGGATCCCGACAGTCATTATCCCGACGTCGGGATCCCGACTGCCCGGAGTCAGACAGCATGGCGAGCGCAAAGAAGCCCCTTGCGGGCACGGTGGCTCGCTACGCGAGCCACCTATTCTATTCTCCCTCTATGGGGGTCGTGGACCCCCATGAGGGAAAATAGCGGGTGTCCGTCGGGAACCCGGCTGTCGGCATTTTGACAGTTGGGATCCCGACGTCGGCTAAATGACTGTCGGGATCCCGACTGTCGGGAACCCGTCCGGCACCCGTGTGGAACAAGGTAGCGCAATGAATTAAGGAGGTGCCGTATACTGAAGCATAAGAGGAGGTACACCACCTCCTAAACAAAATTCATGAATTTATCAAGTTTGGATCTTTTTAAGAGGGTTGCGCCGAACTGAACATTATCTGTTGCATACTTGTATGATAAATAAGCAGCAGCCAATGCACACTGCAGTGCAGGTATGACCCCACCAATAACAAGTCATGTAGGGAAAAACAGCAACTCCTGATAAATCCCCCCCCCCTTCCCCACGGGCGCCGATAGAGGAGAGGCTGCATCACAGTTCATAGATCAATTAGGCGAGTCCCACCAACTGCCATTCCAACCACTGCTGCACATCTCTGACCAGCACTCACTGGCAGTTGGTGTTGGTCCACAAGTTCAATGTTGGACTATGCTGCAGCCTCTCCTCTGGAGCCGCCACTGCGTGTGACCCTGTATAATGCCGCCATCAGTTTGAAATTGAAGATGAGTCATCTCCTGCAGCTAGTGGGCGGGACCACAGAGCGCTGCTCATTTCTGATTGGTCAACAGTCAGCTCATAGGCTGATTGGCTGTTATTTCCAGAGTTAGCTGTGATTGGTGGAGCTCTAACCTCTCTACCTTGGTGATGTCATAATGGCATTGGAATTTTGAGGAATCTTTAGAGTAGTGAGAGTGGAGGATTGGAGATAGATTGGTCGGATTTGCTGTTGTGGATTTGCGATTGCGTATTTGATTCCTGTACTGATTCGGGTGCAGCGTTTGCTATCATCTGCTTCTTAGCAGGGGACGTGTCTCCTTGTCACATTACTAAGAGCAGAGGAGCCTAATAGGAGGAAGAATGGGGAGTAAGAGGTAGGTGACATTTCTACAGCGCCCTGTCAGAGATGCCCCCATTAGTCCCAACCAATTCCACTAGGCCCAGCCTCTCGCTGACATCTTTATAGGGGCATGGTCAGCACTCTGGCCATACCTCCTGTCCCTCTGCCTAAGTGAATAAATGCTGTTTACATGCGCACATCATCTATTCACTAATACTCTGCTAAGCAGAACAGCAAGTGACAGGTGGTCTCCCAACTGCCATGCTCCCAACTGCCATCCCCCAACACAGTATACTTCTGCCCAGAGGCGGGATGCGGGACAGTCAAAAATCATGTCTGTTCCACGAATATCACCTCAGTTGGGAGGTACCGTATGGGCTGCTGTGTACAAATCGGAATCAGACCCAAAGTTCCCAATGGGCTACAGTTATAAAACGGAGACCTGGCCGGACATCTGTGATCTGCGACATACATATAACAGAAAGCAGTTATAGATATAGGACTGACTATAAGGGACTTTATTTAGTCTTCTGCATGAGTATAACATGGTTTCTGCTGATCTCTGTGTTACAGAAAGAGGCATCAGAGCTGCAACATACATATAACAGAAAACACAGTTACAGATATAGGACCAGTGGTGGCTCGTACCTTCTTGGAAGAGGGGGGATGCCACATGCGCAATTCCCTGGTTTTAGAGGCTTGCGCTTGGCAGCCCGTAGAGAGGCGTCCAGGAGGGAAGGAACACCTCCCAATGGGACTGGCTTGGTGACTGGCAGGTCGGGCTTCCAATAGAAAGTCACTGCCAGTCACAGTGAAGCCAGTGCAGTCTCAGACTGGATCTGGCTTCACTACAGTGGCGGGTTTTACATGGGGGGGGGGGGGCTGCAGCCCTTTAATAGGACTGACTATAAGTGACTTTATTTAGTCTTCTGCATGAGTATAACATGGTTTCTGCTGATCTCTGTGTTACAGAAAGAGGCATCAGAGCTGCCTTGATGAGAGTTCTGCTCCCATAATAAAGAAGCCATCACTCTCTGAGAATGAGGAGAACGAGGAGCTGAATGCTTTCTATAAGCTGATTGGTAGGTTACTCTGTCAGGTATATAGTGTGTTATATAGAGAGTAATCCCCCACTATAGCTGTATACACCCTGGCTGGTGTCTGGGGTGGATTTATAGGAGGGAGCGCTGGGCACACACCAAAAATGATGGAAACGGGGTCATGGCGCTAGGCCACACCCCCTACCACAGACCACACCCGACTTCCATGTAGCTCCGCCCCTGTAGTGCCAGCCCTTTGGGAGGTATGGTTCACCATATCTAAGCCAAATTATCCTTGTGGTCTTGCTGTGGGCGAGAGGCCTCACTCCTCCACCACAGCGCTCAGCACCAGTTACTATTCCCAATTGTAGTCCATGTGGATGTAGATGGTGAAGATGTGTTGATCATTGTCATGTTGTACTTTTGCACCTGTCGACTTGTAACACTGTCAAGCTTTAATCTGTCAACCTAATGCATGTCGACCATATGGTGTTGACCTATTGACAGTTGATCCATCATCCAGATACCGGTGGTGTCGGTGCTGATACGGCTATAAGGGGTTTGTAGAATGGTTTCTGTAAATACTTCCATAGCGCATAGATTATAGGGCGTAAAAACAACTAGCAAGGGGCGCTGAAGTGAATAGAAACTCAATTTATTTAAGTAAAATTTGGATAAAATTTATTGGTACACAAATACAGTTGATTCTGTGCAATTGCACACTAGTGTAAATAATGTGGATCTATTAGCACAACCTACACATATACATTTACTAGATAATGAAAAATCATAAAATATAATGAAAATAACAATCAAAATAAAAATGGAAATAAAATAAACATGAAAAAATGAAAAATAATAAATGGAGACATATAAAATAAAAGAAGGGAGGGAAAACAATGGACAGACAAACATGCAGCACTGATTTAGCAGCCTATGGGCCTTATTCTGGTTGGAGCGGCCGGGCCGTACGCGCACGTCCCGGGGTTTTTAATGATCTGCGCATGCGTACATTCGCTAATGCGCAGGCGCGAACACTCCACAACGCTCACGGACGGGTCTCTACGTGCGAAAAAACCTGTACGCGAGTGTACGGGCATTGGGGGCGGCATAGGGGCGTGATGAGGGGAGCGGCCGAAATAATGAGGGAAAATGGGCGTAAATATGGGCGTACACGGGGGTGTGCACCAAAAATGAGCGGTGCTACTACCGCACGACTAAAGCACCGTTCATTTCGGACACAAAACAGGCGGCCGCCAACCGCCATCTCAAACCACCCCTACAGATACCGCATGCCAGCGTGCGCCTGGGTTAGCTAATTTACGCGGATTACTACCAAACACATACACCTGAATGTAATAACCAATGCTGCAGTCTATTAAGTCCAAACCATGATTTCACTACCTGCAAGCCACACACAGCACTCTAACACATTGGAAGCTTATCTTTCTATACTTCTCTACATTTAAAGGTTTGTTTAATTTAAGGTAAGAATCTTTGTAAGACCTGCTTATATATGCAAAGGTAGGTATTTGTTAAACAGTTAGACACATTCACTACGTGCTTTCATAGACTTTACACAGTAGCACACTCAATCGACACAAGTCGACATGTGTCAACGTGTTCACTCTAATACAAACATAGGTTTTGTATTTATGATACAATAACATAAACCACATCTAACACCTACAAAGGATGTTTCAGCAATGTTTTAATCCCATGGCCACTATTTTGCACATTAATTAATTCAATTAATTAATTAATTTTCATAATTATAGTTGAAAGGGAAGATATGCTGGTCCATATATGTGAAGGGTATGTCAGCGTACACGGACGTACGCTCACTCTCACGAGCGGTGACATAAGCTGACTTTTCTATTGAAAACAATAGGGACCCGTCCGTGCAAGCTGGCGTACGCTCAGATAGCCGCAAGAAGTCGGTGGGAAGACGGCCGAGAGACGTCCGTAAACGGTGGTGTACGCTCAATTGTACGCCAGTTGTCGGAGTGTAAGGGCTGGCCCGTCCGTGTACGTTGGCGTACGCACATTTGTACGCCACTCCCCTTCGACGTTGTTTCTGGCCGTACGTATGCGGCTGAGTTGTGGGTGGACTTAACCCCAACGGCCACGTGCGGATAGCGTACATTAATAGCGAACGTACGCACGTTTGGCCGCTCCGATCAGAATAAGGCCCTATATTAGGCACAATATCTTGTCCATGAATGTGGTAAAATAACCCATGTCCGGGTATAAGAATAAATCCTTAAGCTCGTGAGGCTCAATTAGGGATATCCATAAGTTAAAAGGATTCAAGTGTTACTAGAATATTGAGCATGTCCAATTTTAAATGATCAGGGCCAGGCACCCGGTAACTTGTATGACACAGTATAGCAGCAGTGTGTTTTTATATATTACCGGTCCTTTGTGGGGGCTGAGCAGCGTTGATTCGGTGAAACGTCCTCGCTTGAACCTGAGGCACGGAGACCCAATGTGAATGATACGGCTACAGTGTGAGTAGCGCCGCTGCTGTGGGTGTCTCTCCGGCGCGTCTGTCAGCGTGTGGAAGATGTAGCCTTGCTGTATCCCGGCGGCTCCTTGCCGTTTAGTGCACCGGACTCTCGTGGTGTAGCAGCACTTCGGGGAGCTCTGCCACTGCTCCACCTGTGCTGAGATGTTACCACACACGGGACCTAGTAGATTTCTATACAGGGGGACATAGGGACGGCACTGGGCAGCAGTACCCCACTAATTGGCTCCACACATAGGAATCCCCTTTTTGTGCACACAGGCCCGCTCACCCGCAATACCCCTGAGGCCCACCTAAACAAAACAGGTGGCAGCCTGTCAGAGGTGAAGGGAGACCTCCCCATAGAAAAGACATGTATTAATTCCCCTGACCATATGGTATACAAAGCTGGACAGCAGCCGCCTGTCACTCAAGGGCCCCCAGAGCCATCTATACCCTCTCTGACACCCGAAAGGCGAGGTGTTCCCCCACAATACTCATAAAGCCCACCTAATTACACAGGTGGCAGCTGACCAGAGGATTCGAGGGTTTCGAGTGGGTGGTGAGAATACTGCGCCACAGACCTGTTATTCTGGTTATAGCAGCTGGGTGTACGGGTACACTACTTAATACCCGATAGATGTGAGTATAGACAGGTGTAGATGGGGCACCCTGCGCTTAGTAACCAAAATAAAGTCAAAAATGGAAATACAAATAAAGTAAAGAGTAAAAATAAAGTTAAAGATTAAATTGCCTTACGCAGTATTTGGTAAAACAAAAAGCGATAGTTTATTCAAACTGGTATCGTGCACAATTAGCACCACATTTTTAAAATTATATTCTGGTAGCTTACCATTATAGCAATACTATTCAAAACATCTAATACCGGTATACAAGTGAACACAGGAGGACTGGGGAACACAAACAAGACAATACATGCAAAAGTCCAGTACCGGTATATTCCTGGTGCAGCAACAGCTGAATATGACTCCTTTGGTGGAATGTTACCAATGTCAATACGAATGTGAGTACCTGGTTTTCCAAGGTGCAGGGGTGTCTGCCGGCAGACTTAAGGTGCCCATAGACGGTCCGTTTAACGGATCCGTTCGGCACTTAATTAGCACACATCGGATTGCATGCCTTGTGCATGCAGTGTGCATGCAATGCCAGCCGATGCGATGTGTGGCTAGTACAAAAAGTATGTGCAGCACATACTTTTTGTACCGTACGATGAGATGCGCGGGAGCGTGCATCTCATAGTACAGAACGGACGGTCCGAGAACGGGCACCTTTACCCTTCTAAGCCTTGTGTGTGCAGCGGCAGTAGCAGGGTATCCACAAACATCAACTAGTTTCGCCCACAGGTTTCCTCAGGATGGTGAGGATTCGAGGGGCCTGTTAAACAGGAAGAGGGACCTTCCATGTTTTGACCAGGCTCCACTACCTCTCTGTCAAGGGTATATAAAGTTGGTCTGGGAACACCTCATATCACCCTTTCAGGGAGTTTCAGACTATACTTTATCTCTCTCCACCCTTTTTTTCCCCCAGCCCCCTCCAATCACTACATCACACAAATTTATACGGGAGCTGGAGAAAGCCCAGTGGCCACCGTATATCCTAACCCCACGGGCTCCTAATTGATTTAATCCTACTATTGAAGTAAATCATATTACTGATCTGCTGCAGACAAAATTTAATAGATGCGTTGATAGAGATATTGATATCCAACGACTTGTGCCTTAAGTGTGAGAGCATCACACTGGTTGAAAGGCAGCATCTATAAAAAACGACACATTGTGACTTCTTGATATTTGTATCAGAACAGAGATTTTTATGAATGTATACGCCAGGGGTGGCCAACCCGCGGCTCTCGAGCCACATGCGGCTCTCCCCCTGATCATGTGCGGCTCCTGCTCCCACTGGAACGGAAGCCGCAGCGCTGGCCGGCGATGCGGCTATATCTGGAAGGCAGCACTATCAGAGCTGCGCCGCCGCTGTCCTTAGCTTGGGGTATAGCCAAGTAACAGGGCAGCGCTACCCCTGCAGCTTCCGCTTCAGTTTTTCTCCCAGCTTCCACCTCTCCTGCAGGAGTAGCAGCCCGCCCCCCGTTAAACATGGGGTGCTGGCGTGCTGGGGAGACACGCTGGAGAGGAGTCCGGGGGGGGCACCACAAACTTTTTGGCAGGGGGGAGCAAAATTTATAGTTACGCCACTGTACACAGCTCTTCCTAGCATACATTACAATGCTTCTCACTTCTCAACATTGGAGACCAGTGATCCAGGGATCCATTATATGTGGGCAGCGTGCCAGCTCTGGCCTTATTTGCAAACCCCTGACTGGTGTCCCCACCACATAAGCACCATGCCCTGCTCATACCCGCCCTAGTGGTGCCTGTATGTATGTATGTATGTGTGGGTGTGTGTTCTCTATATCAAATACACACACAGAACATGAGGGTAGATGTATGAAGCAGTGATACAGGAGAAGTGAGCCAGGGAAGAAGTAGCCCATGGCAACCAATCAGCTGCTCTGTATAATTTTATATTATGCAAATTATAGATGTTATTTCATGTTATTTCAGTGCTGATGCAGGTATGACCCCACCAATAACAAGTCATGTAGGGAAAAACAGCGTCTCCTTCCTTATCATCCCTCCTTTCCCCACGGGCGCCCTTAGAGGAGAGGCTGCAGCACAGTTCATAGATCAATTAGACGAGTCCCACCAACTGCCATTCCAACCACTGCTGCACAGCTCTGACCAGCACTCACTGGCAGCTGGTGTTGGTCCACAAGTTCATTTTTGGACTATGCTGCAGCCCCCCCTCTCGAGCCGCCACTGCGTGTGACCCTGTATAATGCCGCCATCAGTTGGAAATTGAAGATGAGTCATCTCCTGCAGCTAGTGGGCGGGACCACAGAGCGCTGCTCATTTCTGATTGGTCAACAGTCAGCTCATAGACTGATTGGCTGTTATTTCCAGAGTTAGCTGTGATTGGTGGAGCTCTGACCTCTCTACCTTGGTGATGTCATAATGGCATTGGAATTTTGAGGAATCTTTAGAGTAGTGAGAGTGGAGGATTAGAGATAGATTGGTCGGATTTGCTGTTGTGGATCTGCGATTGCGTATTTGATTCCTGTACTGATTCGGGTGCAGAGTTTGCTGTCATCTGCTTCTTAGCAGGGGACGTGTCTCCTTGTCACTAGTAGCAGAGGAGCCTAAAAGGAGGAAGAATGGGGAGTAAGAGGTAGGTGACATTTCTACAGCGCCCTGTCAGAGATGCCCCCATTAGTCCCAACCAATTCCTCTAAGCCCAGCCTCTCGCTGACATCTTTATGGGGGCATGGTCAGCACTCTGGCCATACCTCCTATCCCTCTGCCTAAGTGAATAAATGCTGTGTACATGCGCACATCATCTATTCACTAATACTTTGCTAAGCAGAACAGCAAGTGACATGTGGTCTCCTAACTGCCATGCTCCCAACTGCCATCCCCCAACACAGTATACTTCTGCCCAGAGGCGGGATGCGGGACAGTCACAAAAAATCATGTCTGTTCCACGCATATCGCCTCAGTTGGGAGGTACCGTATGGGCTGCTGTGTACAGATCGGAATCAGACCCAAAGTTCCCAATGGGCTACAGTTATAAAACTGAGACCTGGCCGGACATCTGTGATCTGCGACATACATATAACAGAAAGCACAGTTATAGATATACAGTAGGACTGACTATAAGGGACTTTATTTAGTCTTCTGCATGAGTATAACATGGTTTCTGCTGATCTCTGTGTTACAGAATGAGGCATCAGAGCTGCAACATACATATAACAGAAAACACAGTTATAGATATAGGACCGACTATAAGGGACTTTATTTAGTCTTCTGCATGAGTATAACATGGTTTCTGCTGATCTCTGTGTTACAGAAAGAGGCATCAGAGCTGCCTTGAGGAGAGTTCTGCTCCCATAATAAAGAAGCCATCACTCTCTGAGAATGAGGAGAATGAGGAGCTGAATGCTTTCTATAAGCTGATTGGTAGGTGACTCTGTCAGGTATATAGTGTGTTATATAGAGAATAATCCCCCACTATGGCTGTATACACCCTGGCTGGTGTCTGGGGTGGATTTATAAGAGGGAGCGCTGGGCACGCACCGAAAATGATGGAAATTGGGTCATGGTGCTAGGCCACACCCCCTACCACAGACCACACCCGACTTCCATGTAGCTCCGCCCCTGTAGTGCCAGCCCTTTGGGAGGTATGGTTCACCATATCTAAGCCAAATTATCCTTGTGGTCTTGCTGTGGGCGAGGGGCCTCACTCCTCCACCACAGCGCTCAGCACAGTTACTATTCCCAATTGTGGTCCACGTGGATCAATGTCATGTTGTACTTTTGCACCTGTCGACTTGTAGCACTGTCGAGCTTTAATCTGTCAACCTAATGCATGTCGGCCATATGGTGTTGACCTATTGACAGTTGATCCATCATCCAGATACCGCTGGTGTCGGTGCTGATACGGCTATAAGGGGTTTGTAGGATGGTTTCTGTAAATACTTCCATAGCGCAATAGAGTGTAGGGCGTAAAAACAACTAGCAAGGGGCGCTGAAGTGAATAGAAACTCAATTTATTTAAGTAAAATTTAGATAAAATTTACTGGTACACAAATACAGTTGATTCTGTGCAATTGCACACTGGTGTAAATAATGTAGATCTATTAGCACAACCTACACATATACATTTACTAGATAATGAAAAATCATAAAATATAATGAAAATAACAATCAAAATAAAAATGGAAATAAAATAAACATGACAAATGAAAAATAATAAATGGCGATATATAAAATAAAGGAAGGGAGGGAAAACAATGGACAGACAAATATGCAGCACTGATTTAGCAGCCTATATTAGGCACAATATCTTGTCCATGAATGTGGTAAAATAACCCGCGTCCGGGTATAAGAATAAATCCTTAAGCTCGTGAGGCTCAATTAGGGATATCCATAAGTTAAAAGGATTCAAGTGTTACTAGAATATTGAGCATATCCAATTTTAAATGATCAGGGCCAGGCACCCGGTAACTTGTATGACACAGTATAGCAGCAGTGTGTTTTTATATATTACCGGTCCTTTGTGGGGGCTGAGGAGCGTTGGTTCGGTGAAACGTCCTCGCTTGAACCTGACGCACGGAGACCCAATGTGAATGATACGGCTACAGTGTGAGTAGCGCCGCTGCTGTATGTGTCTCTCCAGCGCGTCTGTCAGCGTGTGGAAGACGTAGCCTTGCTGTATCCCGGCGGCTCCTTGCCGTTTAGTGCACCGGACTCTCGCGGTGTAGCAGCACTTCGGGGAGCTCTGCCACTGCTCCACCTGTGCTGAGATGTTACCACACACGGGACCTAGTAGATTTCTATACAGGGGGACATAGGGACGGCACTGGGCAGCAGTACCCCACTAATTGACTCCACACATAGGAATCCCCTTTTTGTTCACACAGGCCCACTCACCCGCAATACCCCTGAGGCCCACCTAAACAAAACAGGTGGCAGCCTGTCAGAGGTGAAGGGAGACCTCCCCATAGAAAAGACATGTATTAATTCCCCTGACCATATGGTATACAAAGCTGGACAGCAGCCGCCTGTCACTCAAGGGCCCCCAGAGCCATCTATACCCTCTCTGACACCCGAAAGGCGAGGTGTTCCCCCACAATACTCATGAAGCCCACCTAATTACATAGGTGGCAGCTGACCAGAGGATTCGAGGGGCCTGTTAAACAGGAAGGGGGACCTTCCATGTTTTGACCAGGCTCCACTACCTCTCTGTCAAGGGTATATAAAGTTGGTCTGGGAACACCTCATATCACCCTTTCAGGGAGTTTCAGACTATACTTTATCTCTCTCCACCCTTTTTCCCCCCAGCCCCCTCCAATCACTACCTCACACAAATTTATACGGGAGCTGGAGAAAGCCCAGTGGCCACCGTATATCCTAACCCCACGGGCTCCTAATTGATTTAATCCTACTATTGAAGTAAATCATATTATTGATCTGCTGCAGACAGAATTTAATAGATGCGTTGATAGAGATATTGATATCCAACGACTTGTGCCTTAACCCCTTCCCGACAATTGACGTACATTTACGTCATGGTCGGGAAGTACTTCCCGACACATGGCGTAAATGTACGTCATGGCTTGTAACTGTCACCGCGTCTATAGACGCGGTGACAGTTTCAACATGTCTGCTGTCCCTGACAGCAGACATGTCCGTGCATGCCCAGGGGGGGCTGCGATGCCGCCCCCCCGTCGGCGATCGCTGTGATTGGCTGTTCAGTGTGAACAGCCATTCACAGCGTTTTCCTGTGTCACCGGCGAATAACGTTCGCCGGTGACACGGGATCGGAGGTGATTGGTGCTGTAAAGTACAGCACCAATCACCGCGGGGTGTAAGGGTGACACTGGTGTCACCTAACCTCACCCCGCCCGCCCCCAAAGGCCGTGATTGGTTCGTCGGACCGACGGACCAATCACAGCCAAGGAGGGGGATTTAAACTAACGGTGACTGCACTGCAGACGCCATTCCGGTCTGGAATTGCGTGCAGTGCGGTCACCGTGCCTAGCTGCCGCAGTATACTGACCTGAACCTTGCCAAATACTTACCTGATCCTTGCAAATACCTTGCCTGATCACTGCTTCATCACTGCTTGTAGTGTGCTGGATGCTTCCTGGATCCTGCTTGTAGTGTGCTGGATGCTTCCTGGATCCTGTTACTTGTGACTTCCTGTGTTGTGAACTTGTGCTGCTGCAGTGTAATAGCGTTAGATAGAGAGAGATAGAGAGATAGAGAGAGATATTGTCAGAGAGTGCTATATTTTGTGCTGCTGCAGTGTGATATAGTTATAGATAGAGAGATAGAGAGAGATAGAGAGAGAGAGATAGAGAGAGATAGAGAGAGAGAGATAGAGAGGCCTAGTGACAGAGAGTGCTATATTTTGTGCTGCTGCAGTGTGATAGTTATAGATAGAGAGATAGAGAGAGATAGAGAGAGAGAGATAGAGATAGTGACAGATTGTGCTATATATTTTTTATATAACTGACTGCTGCCCCCCCTTTTGTGCTGATCAGTATAAATTAACTGATCAGCAACTTTTTGGGGGCGCAGGTTTTTTTTTATATATATATATACCTGTCACTGCTGCTGCTGCAGTGTCATAGAGTGATAGATAGTGAGAGATAGAGAGATAGTGACAGAGAGTGATAGAGAGTGCTAAATTTTGTGTCTGCTGCCCCCGCCTTTTGTGCTGATCACTATATCTGAGGTGATCAGCAACTTTTTGGGGGTGCAGAGGTTTTTTTTTTTATATATACCTGTCAGTTGCTGCCAGTTGCACTGTCAGTTGCACCAAAGGTTGTGCACCTGCTGCCCCTCACTGGTAATCAGTGTCGCATCACTGATCACCTTTTTTTTTTGTGGGTGCTGTGGGGTCTTTTTTTTATTTATTTTTTACACACACTGTGATTTTGTGGGTGTCCTGTGGCCACTGTGCGCTGATCAGTGACGTACATCACTGATCAGCTTTTTCGGCACAGGGTTTTTTTTTTTTTGATCAAATTCCTGTTGCCTTTGAGCGCTGTTCAGTGACGGACGTTACTGACCAACATCTGTGCTCAATTTTTGGCGCAGGACCTTTTTTTTTTTTTTTTTTTAACCCCTTCAATTTTTTTTTTTTTAACCCCTTCAATTTTTTTTTTTAACCCCTTCAAATTTTTTTTTTTAACCCCTTCAATTTTTTTTTTTAACCCCTTCAACTACACACTACATACCCCCCGGGTTGAAATAAAGTTTGTACCCCCCCCTACACTATACACGTGTTGAAACATTTCACTACCAGTAACACAAAAATAAAAATGGCATCCCAAATGGCATCCCAAATGTCATCCCAAATGTCATCCCAGTCATCCAGAAGAATGTATTCAGCGGAGGAGGCATATGCCATGCTTGCCTCTGACTCTGACACAGCCAGTGAGGCAAGCGGGGAATTTGAAGGATTCGTCTTAAGCACCTCTTCCTCCTCTGGTGATGAGGGACCCCCTCAAAGACGCCCCCGTAGAGCAGCTGAGACCCCCCCCAATAATTGATCTTGTATGGACCCCACCACCAGACAATTTTGAGCCCCAGGTTCCTGAGTTTTTGGCCATGCCAGGAATCCAATTTGATTCCACAGGTCTCAGAGAAATTGACTTTTTCAAATTATTTTTCTCTGATGATTTTATAAATTTAATGGTGGACCAAACTAATTTATATGCCCAGCAGTTTATTGCTCAAAACCCCACGTCATCATTTGCTAGGTGGACCCCTGTAGATGCAGTAGAGATGATGACGTTTTGGGGTCTGGTGTTTCATATGGGCATAGTAAAAAAGCCAGAAATTAGGCAATATTGGAGTACAGATGTTCTGTACAGCACCCCATTTTACCGTATGGCCATGCCCCGGGCTCGATTTGAGACGATCCTTAAATTTTTGCATTACAACGATAATGCACAGTGCCCACCCAGAGATGATCCCACCTTTGACCGGCTATTCAAAGTCAGGCCGGTCATTGATCATTTCAGTGCCAAATTTGAAGACATGTACATCCCAGATAAATTCATTTGCATAGACGAGTCCCTTATACATTTTAAAGGAAGGGTTAAATTCCGCCAGTACCTTCCCAGTAAGAGGGCAAGGTATGGCATAAAAATGTATAAGCTGTGTGAAAGCACCTCAGGGTACACTCACAGGTTTAGGGTATATGAAGGGAAGGATTCAAGAATTGAACCGCCAGAATGCCCCCCCTCCCTCGTAGGTGTTAGTGGAAAAATTGTCTGGGATTTAGTGCACCCCTTCCTGGATAAAGGTTATCACCTCTATGTGGATAACTTTTACACTAGCATCCCCCTGTTTAAGGCCCTTGGTTCAAGAGGTACAGCAGCTTGCGGTACTGTGCGCAAGAACCAAAGAGGCCTCCCAAAAACGCACATTGCCCAAGTAATGAGAAGGGGTGAAAGCAGGGGAATATGCACCGAAAATATGTTGTTGGTCAAATATAAGGACAAGAGGGATGTCCTTATACTGACAACAATTCACGGAGACAGTACCACCTCCGTCCCTGTACGAGGTACCAGTACCCACACCTCAAAACCTAATTGTATCCTGGATTACAATAGGTACATGGGCGGAGTGGATCTTTCAGATCAGGTACTGAAGCCGTACAGTGCCCTGCGGAAAACAAAAATCTGGTACAAGAAGCTGGCCGTGTATATCATCCAGATGGCACTGTATAACGCTTACGTGCTATTCCGTTCTACCGGCCAGAGGGGAACATTTATGCACTTTCAAGAGGAAGTCATAAAGGGCCTAATATTTGGGAACCAGCAGGCAGAGGGCCCCAGTACTTCTAGTACTGGCCCCCGTATTGTACCAGGGCAGCATTTTCCTGATGAAATCCCCTCCACTGGAAAAAAGGGCAGGACACAAAAAAGGTGCAAAGTTTGCTATAAAAAGGGAATAAGAATGCAAACTATTTTCCAGTGTGACACTTGCCCCGACAAACCCGGCCTATGTATAAAGGAGTGTTTTAAAATATACCACACATCTATGGATTATTAGGTTCATAATTTCACCGTGCTTCGGGGGTCTTGCTAATGCCACATAGCACCCACCATTCATTCCACCAGAATCTGAGCCGCAAAATCCAAAAATCACTCCTTCCCTTCTGAGTCCTGCCATGCACCCAACTGGTATTTTTTGGTCACATGTGAGGCATTGCCGTACTCGGGAGAAATTGGGGCACAGATTTAGGGGTGCTTTTTCTCCTTCATACCTTCTGAAAATGAAAAATTTTGAGCCAGAACTGCATTTTTGTGTAAAAAAATGTAATTTTTCATTTTCACTGCCCACTTGTATCAAAATTGGTGAAACCCCTGGGGGTTTGAAATGTACACTATACCCCTAGATGAATTCCCTGAGGGTTGTAGTTTGCAAAATGGGGTCACTTGTGGGGGGGTTCCACTGTATTGGTGCTTGGGGGGTCTTGCTAATGCGACATAGCACCCACCATCATTCCACCAGAATTTGTGCTGCAAAATCCAAATATCACTCCTTCCCTTCTGAGTCCTGCCACTTTTTGGTCACACATGAGGCATTGCCGTACTCGGGAGAAATTGGGGCACAGATTTTGGGGTGCTTTGTCTCCTTCATACCTTCTGAAAATGAAAAATTTTGAGCCAGAACTGCATTTTTGTGTAAAAAAATGTAATTTTTCATTTTCACTGCCCACTTGTATCAAAATTGGTGAAACCCCTGGGGGTTTGAAATGTACACTATACCCCTAGATGAATTCCCTGAGGGGTGTACTTTGCAAAATGGGGTGACTTGTGGGGGGGTTCCACTGTATTGGTGCAACATAGCACCCACCATTCATTCCACCAAAATCTGTGCTGCAAAATCCAAAAATCACTCCTTCCCTTCTGAGTCCTGCCATGCACCCAAATGGTATTTTTTGGTCACATGTGAGGCATTGCCGTACTCGGGAGAAATTGGGGCACAGATTTTGGGGTGCTTTTTCTCCTTCATACCTTCTGAAAATGAAAAATTTTGAGCCAGAACTGCATTTTTGTGTAAAAAAATGTAATTTTTCATTTTCACTGCCCACTTGTATCAAAATTGGTGAAACCCCTGGGGGTTTGAAATGTACACTATACCCCTAGATGAATTCCCTGAGGGGTGTAGTTTGCAAAATGGGGTCACTTGTGGGGGGGTTCCACTGTATTGGTGCTTGGGGGGTCTTGCTAATGCGACATAGCACCCACCAAAATTCCACCAGAATCTGAGCTGCAAAATCCAAAAATCACTCCTTCCCTTCTGAGTCCTGCCATGCACCCAAATGGTATTTTTTGGTCACATGTGAGGCATTGCCGTACTCGGGAGAAATTGGGGCACAGATTTTGGGGTGCTTTTTCTCCTTCATACCTTCTGAAAATGAAAAATTTTGAGCCACAACTGCATTTTTGTGTAAAAAAATGTAATTTTTCATTTTCACTGCCCACTTGTATCAAAATTGGTGAAACCCCTGGGGGTTTGAAATGTACACTATACCCCTAGATGAATTCCCTGAGGGGTGTAGTTTGCAAAATGGGGTGACTTGTGGGGGGGTTCCACTGTATTGGTGCAACATAGCACCCACCATTCATTCCACCAAAATCTGTGCTGCAAAATCCAAAAATCACTCCTTCCCTTCTGAGTCCTGCCATGCACCCAACTGGTATTTTTTGGTCACATGTGAGGCATTGCCGTACTCGAGAGAAATTGGGGCACAGATTTTGGGGTGCTTTTTCTCCTTCATACCTTCTGAAAATGAAAAATTTTGAGCCAGAACTGCATTTTTGTGTAAAAAAATGTAATTTTTCATTTTCACTGCCCACTTGTATCAAAATTGGTGAAACCCCTGGGGGTTTGAAATGTACACTATACCCCTAGATGAATTCCCTGAGGGGTGTAGTTTGCAAAATGGGGTCACTTGTGGGGGGGTTCCACTGTATTGGTGCTTGGGGGGTCTTGCTAATGCGACATAGCACCCACCAAAATTCCACCAGAATCTGAGCTGCAAAATCCAAAAATCACTCCTTCCCTTCTGAGTCCTGCCATGCACCCAAATGGTATTTTTTGGTCACATGTGAGGCATTGCCGTACTCGGGAGAAATTGGGGCACAGATTTTGGGGTGCTTTTTCTCCTTCATACCTTCTGAAAATGAAAAATTTTGAGCCAGAACTGCATTTTTGTGTAAGAAAATGTAATTTTTCATTTTCACTGCCCACTTGTATCAAAATTGGTGAAACCCCTGGGGGTTTGAAATGTACACTATACCCCTAGATGAATTCCCTGAGGGGTGTAGTTTGCAAAATGGGGTCACTTGTGGGGGGGTTCCACTGTATTGGTGCTTGGGGGGTCTTGCTAATGCGACATAGCACCCACCATTCATTCCACCAGAATCTGAGCTGCAAAATCCAAAAATCACTCCTTCCCTTCTGAGTCCTGCCATGCACCCAACTGGTATTTTTTGGTCACATGTGAGGCATTGCCGTACTCGGGCGAAATTGGGGCACAGATTTTGGGGTGCTTTTTCTCCTTCATACCTTCTGAAAATGAAAAATTTTGAGCCAGAACTGCATTTTTGTGTAAAAAAATGTAATTTTTCATTTTCACTGCCCACTTGTATCAAAATTGGTGAAACCCCTGGGGGTTTGAAATGTACACTATACCCCTAGATGAATTCCCTGAGGGGTGTAGTTTGCAAAATGGGGTCACTTGTGGGGGGGTTCCACTGTATTGGTGCTTGGGGGGTCTTGCTAATGCGACATAGCACCCACCAAAATTCCACCAGAATCTGAGCTGCAAAATCCAAAAATCACTCCTTCCCTTCTGAGTCCTGCCATGCACCCAAATGGTATTTTTTGGTCACATGTGAGGCATTGCCGTACTCGGGAGAAATTGGGGCACAGATTTTGGGGTGCTTTTTCTCCTTCATACCTTCTGAAAATGAAAACTTTTGAGCCAGAACTGCATTTTTGTGTAAAAAAATGTAATTTTTCATTTTCACTGCCCACTTGTATCAAAATTGGTGAAACCCCTGGGGGTTTGAAATGTACACTATACCCCTAGATGAATTCCCTGAGGGGTGTAGTTTGCAAAATGGGGTCACTTGTGGGGGGTTCCACTGTATTGGTGCTTGGGGGGTCTTGCTAATGCGACATAGCACCCACCATTCATTCCACCAGAATCTGAGCTGCAAAATCCAAAAATCACTCCTTCCCTTCTGAGTCCTGCCATGCACCCAACTGGTATTTTTTGGTCACATGTGAGGCATTGCCGTACTCTGGAGAAATTGGGGCACAGATTTTGGGGTGCTTTTTCGCCTTCATACCTTCTGAAAATGAAAAATTTTGAGCCAGAACTGCATTTTTGTGTAAAAAAATGTAATTTTTCATTTTCACTGCCCACTTGTATCAAAATTGGTGAAACCCCTGGGGGTTTGAAATGTACACTATACCCCTAGATGAATTCCCTGAGGGGTGTAGTTTGCAAAATGGGGTCACTTGTGGGGGGGTTCCACTGTATTGGTGCTTGGAGGGTCTTGCTAATGCGACATAGCACCCACCAAAATTCCACCAGAATCTGAGCTGCAAAATCCAAAAATCACTCCTTCCCTTCTGAGTCCTGCCATGCACCCAAATGGTATTTTTTGGTCACATGTGAGGCATTGCCGTACTCGGGAGAAATTGGGGCACAGATTTTGGGGTGCTTTGTCTCCTTCATTCCTTGTGAAAATGAAAAATTTTAAACCAGAACTGCATTTTTGTGTAAAAAAATTTAATTTTTCATTTTCACTGCCCAGTTGTACCACAATTGGTGAAACCCCTGGGGGTTTGAAATGTACACTATACCCCTAGATGAATTCCCTGAGGGGTGTAGTTTGCAAAATGGGGTCACTTGTGGGGGGGTTCCTAAATTTTAGCATCTTATGGTGCCTAGAAACCTACATGGTGCCTAAAAAATAATCTCATAAAAAGGAGGCTCCAAAATCAAGTAGGTGCTCCTTCTATTATGAAGCCTGTGGTTTGGTCAACGTGCACACTAGGGCCACATATAGGATATTTATGAAAACAAAAGAATTGGGGGAATCAATTTTTAGTCACATTTCTCTAGTAAAATCTACTGTGTTCCTTAGAAAAATGTATTAAAATTGCAAATCTGCAAAAAAAATGAAATTTTGAAATTTCACCTACACTTTGTTTTAATTCCTGTGAAACACCTAAAGGGTTAACAAACTTCCAAAATGCTGTTTTGAATACTGTGAGGGGTGCAGTTTTTGAAATGGCATCATTTATGGGGGTGTCTCACATACAAGTCCCTCAAAGTCACATCAGAACTGAACTGGTCCCTAAAAAAATCAGTGTTTGAAATTTTCTTGAAAATTTGAGAATTTGCTATTCATATTGTAAGCCTCCTAGTGTCCAAAAAAATTAAAAGGAAGTTGAAATAATGATGGAAACATAAAGTAGACATATGGTCTATGTTAGTTATTAACTATTTTGAGTGGTATGATTATTTGTCTCACAAGCAGAAAATTTAACATTTTGCAAATTGCTAAATTTTCCATTTTTTTTACGACATTTTGGTATTTTTCACAAAAAAACACAGACTGTATCGACCCAAATTTACCACTAATTTGAAGTACAATGTGTCACGAAAAAACAATCTCAAAATCACTGGGATAAGTAAAAGCAAAAAAAAGTTATCCCCACTTAAGTGAGACATGTCAGATTTGAAAAAAAGGGCTTTGTCAGGAACGCAAAAACTGGCTCTGTCAGGAAGGGGTTAAGTTTGAGAGCATCACACTGGTTGAAAGGCAGCATCTATACAAAACTACACATTGTGACTTCTTGATATTTGTATCAGAACAGAGATTTTTATCTTTTATGAATGTATACGCCAGGGGTGGCCAACCCGCGGCTCTCGACCCGCATGCGGCTCTCCCCCTGATCATGTGCGGCTCCTGCTCCCACTGGAACGGAAGCGGCAGCGCTGCCCGGCGATGCGGCTATATCTGGAAGGCAGCACTATCAGAGCTGCGCCGCCGCTGTCCTTAGCTTGGGGTATAGCCAAGTAGCAGGGCAGCGCTACCCCTGCAGCTTCCGCTCCAGTTTTTCTCCCAGCTTCCACCTCTCCTGCAGGAGTAGCAGCCCGCCCCCCGTTAAACATGTGGTGCTGGCGTGCCCTTAGAGGAGAGGCTGCAGCACAGTTCATAGATCAATTAGGCGAGTCCCACCAACTGCCATTCCAACCACTGCTGCACAGCTCTGACCAGCACTCACTGGCAGTTGGTGTTGGTCCACAAGTTCAGTGTTGGACTATGCTGCAGCCTCTCCTCTGGAGCCGCCACTGTGTGTGACCCTGTATAATGCAGCCATCAGTTTGAATTTGAAGATGAGTCATCTCCTGCAGCTAGTAGGCGGGACCACAGAGCGCTGCTCATTTCTGATTGGTCAACAGTCAGCTCATAGGCTGATTGGCTGTTATTTCCAGAGTTAACTGTGATTGGTGGAGCTCTAACCTCTCTACCTTTGTGATGTCATAATGGCATTGGAATTTTGAGGAATCTTTAGAGTAGTGAGAGTGGAGGATTGGAGATAGATTGGTCGGATTTGCTGTTGTGGATTTGCGATTGCGTATTTGATTCCTGTACTAATTCGGGTGCAGCGTTTGCTGTCATCTGCTTCTTAGCAGGGGACGTGTCTCCTTGTCACATTACTAGGAGCAGAGGAGCCTAATAGGAGGAAGAATGGGGAGTAAGAGGTAGGTGACATTTCTACAGTGCCCTGTCAGAGATGCCCCCATTAGTCCCAACCAATTCCTCTAAGCCCAGCCTCTCGCTGACATCTTTATGGGGGCATGGTCAGCACTCTGGCCATACCTCCTGTCCCTCTGCCTAAGTGAATAAATGCTGTTTACATGCGCACATCATCTATTCACTAATACTCTGCAAAGCAGAACAGCAAGTGACAGGTGGTCTCCCAACTGCCATGCTCCCAACTGCCATCCCCCAACACAGTATACTTCTGCCCAGAGGCGGGATGCGGAACAGTCACAAAAAATCATGTCTGTTCCACGAATATCGCCTCAGTTGGGAGGTACCGTATTGTCTGTTGTGTACAGATCGGAATCGGACCCAAAGTTCCCAATGGGCTACAGTTATAAAACTGAGACCTGGCTGGATATCTGTGATCTGCGACATACATATAACAGAAAGCAGTTATAGATATATAGGGGGAAATTTACTAAAGGAAAATTTGTAAAAAATAGGTGTATTTGTATCCAGAAATACACTTATTTTTGACATTTACTATCCCGAAAATACGGCAATTCATATTCGTATTGATAGCACATCAATACGAATACGAGTTGCCGTATTTTCGGGATAGTAAATGTAAAAAATAAGTGTATTTCTGGATACAAATACACCTATTTTTTTACAAATTTCCTTTAGTAAATTTCCCCCATAGTGTTCACTCTAGAAATTTTTTAGGGCAGGGTGCTGAAAACGGGAAGGGCACATTTTTCAATCGCGAGGGCACATTTTAATTTAAAAGGTCAAATTGGTGACACCTGATCTACAAACAATCAGCACGTTTATGCTACAGTATATAATCCACCTTGTGACACCTGAGAGCGTCACACCATCGGCACATTTATGCTATATTACCATCTTGTGACACCTGAGTGTCACACCATCAGCACATTTATGCTATATAACCCATCTTGTGACACCTGAGCGTCACACCATCAGCACATTTATGCTATATAACCATCTTGTGACACCTGAGCATCACACCATCAGCACATTT
This sequence comes from Crinia signifera, assembly GCF_055691185.1. Taxonomy (NCBI): domain Eukaryota; kingdom Metazoa; phylum Chordata; class Amphibia; order Anura; family Myobatrachidae; genus Crinia; species Crinia signifera. Next base: position 40,615,695 of record NC_139222.1, read on the forward strand.
ATGCTATATAACCATCTTGTGACACCTGAGCGTCACACCATCAGCACATTTATGCTATATAACCATCTTGTGACACCTGAGAGCGTCACACCATCAGCACATTTATGCTATATAACCATCCTGTGACACCTGAGCATCACACCATCAGCACATTTATGCTATATAACCATCTTGTGACACCTGAGCGTCACACCATCGGCACATTTATGCTATATAATCCATCCTGTGACATCTGAGCGTCACACCATCAGCACATTTATGCTATATAACCATCTTGTGACACCTGAGCGTCACACCATCGGCACATTTATGCTATATAACCATCTTTTGACACCTGAGCGTCACACCATCGGCACATTTATGCTATATAATCCATCCTGTGACATCTGAGCGTCACACCATCAGCACATTTATGCTATATAACCATCCTGTGACACCTGAGCGTCACACCATCAGCACATTTATGCTATATAACCATCTTGTGACACCTGAGCGTCACACCATCGGCACATTTATGCTATATAACCATCTTGTGACACCTGAGAGCGTCACACCATCAGCACATTTATGCTATATAACCATCTTGTGACACCTGAGCGTCACACCATCGGCACATTTATGCTATATAACCATCTTGTGACACCTGAGCGTCACACCATCAGCACATTTATGCTATATAACCCATCCTGTGACACCAGAGTGACACACCATCAGCACATTTATGCTATATAACCCATCTTGTGACACCTGAGCGTCACACCATCAGCACATTTATGCTATATAATCCATCCTGTGACACCTGAGTGTCACACCATCAGCACATTTATGCTATATAATCCATCCTGTGACACCTGAGCGTCACACCATCAGCACATTTATGCTATATAATCCATCCTGTGACACCTGAGCGTCACACCATCAGCACATTTATGCTATATAACCATCCTGTGACACCGGAGCGTCACACCATCAGCACATTTATGCTATATAACCACCTTGTGACACCTGAGCGTCACACCATCAGCACATTTATGCTATATAACCCATCTTGTGACATCTGAGCATCACACCATTAGCACATTTATGCTATATAACCATCTTGTGACACCTGAGTGTCACACCATCAGCACATTTATGCTATATAACCATCTTGTGACACCTGAGCGTCACACCATCAGCACATTTATGCTATATAACCATCTTGTGACACCTGAGAGCGTCACACCATCAGCACATTTATGCTATATAACCATCTTGTGACATCGGAGCGTCACACCATCAGTACATTTATGCTATATAATCCATCTTGTGACACCTGAGCGTCACACCATCAGCACATTTATGCTATATAACCATCCTGTGACACCTGAGAGCGTCACACCATCAGCACATTTATGCTATATAACCATCCTGTGACACCTGAGAGCATCACACCATCAGCACATTTATGTTATACTAGGTGATTCATCGCGCCCTACGGGCGCTCTTCACACCGTCGTAAGGGGCTGCGCCCCCTTAATTTGTGAACATTTGCATATGAGAAAGATGGTTAGAATTGTATGAAAGATGGCCTGTATTGCAACTTGAGTTATAGGTGAAATGTGTTAAATAGAGAGCATATGATGTGGAAGGGGGTGTGTAGTGTTTTGTTTAATTAAAAAGCGGTTACAGAGTAAGATGTACATTGATAGTGTGGATGGTACAGTGACATTTGTGGGTGTGGGGGGGGGCTGTGTGTGCATGTTGTTTAGGTGTGTGTGTGCAATAGTATAGTAGGGTGTTTCTGAGTCAGCGGTTCCCCACTGGCGGAGGTCACGACACAGGAAAACAGGAGGCTGGGTAGTGATAGGGGTGTGTGGGCATAAGGGGGACTAAAGAGGAGGGTGGGAGATACTGTGCAGCTTCTGCCAGTGGGTGAGGGTCCAGCGTGGCAGTACAGGATGGTGGCCCTGAGTCAGTGTCTCCTCCTACTGGGTGGGAGTTCGGGTGCATGAGAGCAGAAGGTTGGGCTATGAGGCATGATAGGGGCATGTGGGCAAAACAGCGTCAGCGACTCCCCAGTGATGGAAGTTACGGTTCAGGAGAGCAGGAAGCTGGGTAGTGATAGCGGTGTGTGAGTATACGGGGATTAAAGAGGGGCTTAGGGGTGCTGTGAATTGCGGGAGGGGCGCGGGGGTGCCGTGAATCAAGGGAGGGGGGGCGCAGGTGTCGGTGAATCGCGAGAGAGGGCGGGGGTCCGCAAAGTGTGGGAAGGGGCGTGAATTGCGTGAGGGGGGGTGCGAATCGCGGTAGGGGGGGCGCGGGGGGTCCGTGAATTGCGGGAGGGGGGGGGGGGGGCGCGTGATGAATCACCTAGTTGGTTATATATTCTTGTAGAAGGATGGCAGGATGTTGCTGTCATTCAGAATGCATTTACATAAACAGTAATAGTAGCAGTAAAGGTCTGACTTAAAACACCTACAGTAAAACAGAACAGGTGTTATATATTATACAAAGAATTGGTTGATGATGTGTAGATTGACGTGCACATAGGCCCTTATTCCGATCTAATCAAACTACAAATGTGTTCTTAAAATGGGCAAAACCATGTCCACTGCAGGTGGGGCAGATGTACCATGTGCAGAGAGAGGTCAATTTGGGTGGGGTGTGTTGAAACTGAAATCTAAATTGCAGTATAAAAATAATGCAGCCAGTATTTACCCTGCACAGAAACAAAATAACTTGCACAAATCTAATTATCTATGCACATGTTACATCTGCCCCACCTGCAGTGCACATGGTTTTGCCCATTTTAAGAACAAATTTGACCTTTGATCAGATCTGAATAAGGGCCATAGTTCATAGTTGTCACTGGAAAAAAATTGCTACAAGAAAAAATCAACACAGAAAGTTCAACACATGTAAATGTTGACATAAGTGTGGCACTTCATCGGTGTCCATGTCGACACATGAGAATGAATATGAAAACATTCCAAAAAAGAGAAATAAATCTTCAAAAACTCATGTCAACCTTTTTCATTGTCGACCATAGCCGTGCCAGTGTTTTGCATGTGCCATTTAATCCTGGGGTTGCCGTGAATCGCGCGCGGGGGTGGGGGGAGGAGGTGAGGGGTGTCCGCGAATCACGGGAGGAGGGGTTGTGGGTGGATGCCGTGAATTGCGGGAGGGGGGGGTCGTGGGGGGGGTGTGGGTGCCGCAAATTGTAGGAGGGGGAGCGCGGGGGGTTGCAGTGAATCGCAGGAGGGTGGCTTGCGGGGGCGGGGGGTTGCCGCAATGACAGGAGGGGGGGTCAGGGGTGGGGAATCGCGGTGGGGGGGTCGTGGGGGGCACAGTGAACCGCGGGAGGGGGGCCCAGCGCGAATCGTGGGAGGGGGGGTGTCACGGGGTGGGGGCGCGAATCGCGGGAGTCACCGGGGGTGCCGCGAATTGCGAGGGGTGTGCTGCAAATCGCGGGAGGGGGGTCGCGGGGGGTGCCGCGAATCGCCACAAGAAAAAATCAACACAGAAAGGTCAACACATGTAAATGCTGACATAAGTGTGGCACTTCATTGGTGTCCATATCGACACATGAGAATGAATATGAAAACATTGAAAAAGTGAAAAATAAATCTTGTCGACCATAGCCATGTCAGTGTTTTGCATGTGCCATTTAATCGTGGGGATGCCGTGAATGGGGGGGGGGGGGGGGGGGAGGGAGGTGCATACCTCTCAACATGACCCTCTCCAGGAGGGACACATTGCTCTGTTTCTGGACTTTCTTCTTAATTTATGGATTACCATCACCTGTGCCTAAACACCTTTCTTATCAATTACCCTGTTTAAAACAGGTGATGACAATCATAAATTAAGATGGAAGTCCACAACCCAGCGTTACAGCTCCAGACACACTTTGAGTGACAGATGTAGCCAAATATATAAGAGATAACCCATCTTGTGACACCTGAGCGTCACACCATCAGCACATTTATGCTATATAACCCACCTTGTGACACCGGAGCGTCACACCATCAGCACATTTATGCTATATAACCATCTTGTGACACCTGAGAGCGTCACACCATCAGCACATTTATGCTATATAACCCATCTTGTGACACCTGAGCGTCACACCATCAGCACATTTATACTATATAATCATCTTGTGACACCTGAGAGTGTCACACCATCAGCACATTTATGCTATATAACCCTCTTGTGACACCTGAGTGTCACACCATCAGCACATTTATGCTATATAATCCATCCTGTGACACCTGAGCGTCACACCATCAGCACATTTATGCTATATAACCCATCCTGTGACACCTGAGCGTCACACCATCAGCACATTTATACTATATAATCATCTTGTGACACCTGAGAGTGTCACACCACCAGCACATTTATGCTATATATCCATCTTGTGACACCTGAGGGTCACACCATCAGCACATTTATAGTATATAACCATCTTGTGACACCGGAGCATCACACCATCAGCACATTTATGCTATATAACCATCTTGTGACACCTGAGCGTCACACCATCAGCACATTTATGCTATATAATCCATCCTGTGACACCTGAGCGTCACACCATCAGCACATTTATGCTATATAACCCATCTTGTGACACCTGAGTGTCACATCAGCACATTTATGCTATATAATCCATCCTGTGACACAGGAGCGTCACACCAGCAGCACATTTATGCTATATTATCCATCTTGTGACACCGGAGCGTCACACCAGCAGCACATTTATGCTATATAATCTATCTTGTGACACCGGAGCGTCACACCATCAGCACATTTATGGTATATAACCATCTTGTGACAACGGAGCGTCACACCGTCAGTACATTTATGTTATATAACCCATCTTGTGACACCGGAGCGTCACACCATCAGCACATTTATGCTATATAATCCATCTTGTGACACCTGAGCGTCACACCATCAGCACATTTATGCTATATAACCATCTTGTGACACCTGAGCGTCACACCATCACATACCTCCCAACTTTCGTGCTGAAGAAATAGGGACACTCGAGCGGCAAAGCTGCGCGAGCGCCCGAAAAGGGGGCGGGGCATTTGCAAATGAGGGCGCTGCTTAGGCTAATTAGCCGCGACCTCATTTTCATACGAGAATAGACGCTGTGCGCATGCGCACAGCATCTATTCTATTAGATTGGGGGGTCTCCCAACTGCCACCCCCCGCAGCGGGACAATGCCTGCCGTGGGTGGGACAGCGGGACAGGACCTGAAAATCGGGACTGTCCTGCTGTAATCGTGACAGTTGGGAGGTATGCCATCAGCACATTTATACTATATAACCATCTTGTGACACCTGAGCGTCACACCATCGGCACATTTATGCTATATAATCCATCTTGTGACACCTGAGCGTCACACCATCAGCACATTTATTCTATATAACCACCTTATTGGTGGGACAGTGAGCCCTGCCCCAGGTCCCCAGCCATAGTTATTATTGTAGCGCTAGTTGCCAGTCCCCATCCCATTCAAATGAAAACAGTAATATCAGCACCTATGGCTGTGCACTCCTGAACAGAGCAACACTATATATAACTGCTCCATCAGGCACCATCTAGTGGCCACAAGCACACACAACACATGAATTCCCCCCATTGAAGCAGAATTCGCCTTTTATTATATAGGATGGTGGGGTCAGGTAGGTATCCTGCATCTACAGCAATAGCTGCAGTAACGGCCAACTGTACCATAAGAGTAGGCATGTGCTGATGGAAAAGCAGCAGTTGTCAACCTATGACATGTCATCTTCTGGAGAAATACAAGTCCCAGCAGAATACCTCCCAACATGACCCTCTCCAGGAGGGACAGACTGCTCTGTCCCTGGACTTCCCTCTTAATGTATGATTGGCAGCACTTGTTTCACACAGGATAAGAAAGCTGCTTTAACACAGGTGATGCTAATTTTAAATGGAGGGAGAAGTGCAGAAACAGAGCAATGTGTCCCTCCTGGAGAGGGTCATGTTGGGAGGTATGCAGCAGGACACAATGGTATCTGTAGCCCATCAACAGCTGACGAGCGCCCATATAATTGTGTGGGGCCGCCAGTGCAACAGATACAAGGCTGCGGGCATACTGCTGTCATGTGACCGGCCGACCGCAGCTGGGTTTGATACTATATAGCCATTAGCCACCATACCTGGCAACGAGATGAGGCGGGACGGGCGGTCACTGCGAGCGGGTATAACGCGTCATACCTGCGGCGCCAGGGCACTGTTGGCTTCATACGCCGCTATATACCGGGAGAGACCGTGTGCCAGAAGCTGCTCATAGATACTGTAACACGGCGGATAGAGCTGTCCCCGCCCACTTACTGATCGGCAGCCATTGGGCGCTGTGTATACAAATAACCAATGGCAGCGCTGCCTTGTGGTAAGAGACGTCCCGCATCTGCTGGTATTGACTGCAGGGCTGAGGGGGGAGTGTCCACTCCACACGCTGCCGTGCTAGAAGCTTACACTGTCAGCGGGAGGAGACTTCTATTGCGGCAGCTATTAACTTGTGCAGGGCGCAGGGCGGGCAAAAAACGGGCAGGGCGGAAATTGGCAGCTTTAAAAGGGGTAGGGCGCAGCGCCCTGTAAAATAAGCCTGGTGGGAACACTAATATAGGACTGACTATAAGGGACTTTATTTAGTCTTCTGCATGAGTATAACATGGTTTCTGCTGATCTCTGTGTTACAGAAAGAGGCATCAGAGCTGCAACATACATATAACAGAAAACACAGTTACAGATATAGGACCAGTGGTGGCTTATACCTTCTTGGAAGAGGGGGGATGCCACATGCGCAATTCCCTGGTTTTAGAGGCTTGCGCTTGGCAGCCCGTAGAGAGGCGTCCAGGAGGGAAGGAACACCTCCCAA